>NC_088349.1:9692500-10892500 GCF_036884655.1 Musa acuminata AAA Group
ATAACAATTTGCATCATGCCCATCAGCGTTTGCACTTGTAGGGTGAGGTTTAGGAATATCTCAGCAGGAACGAGCAGGTGGCTCAGGTTGGTCTTGTTTTCTTCGTCGAGGTGACCTTGGGGTTAGAACTAATGGTGGTCGCTCCTGCCGTGACCTCTTTCGCATCTTCTCGCACTTGAGATTATTATCTTGACAACTATGTATTGGTTGGCCCTCTAGAGGATCTTGGGTATAGTTATCAACGACCTCTTCACCAATGACCAAAAAATGCGAGAAGGCCTATGCCCCATCATGAAGGTTTGAATCACGAGTGATGGATGAGTATCTTGTATGTCTCGAATTTTGTTGGTGAACTAGGCGACGAAATTGGAGAGTGTCTCGTCCTCCCGTTGCCTAAATCCAAGCAACATTACTATCGATAACTTCGGGTGTACATTCTCGAGGAAGTAGAATTCAAACTTCTTTAGAAGCTGAACGAATGAGCCGACCAAGAGTGGCTTCAAACGAGAGTGCTACTCTCACGTCAAGGCTCTTAGTGTAGGTAAGAACGCATGGCAATCAGAGCGTCTGAGGTGTTATAGAGAGACATCTAGATGTAGAAGGCAGCAATGTGTTCAACCGAATTGATACATCATCAAAGGCTTCCAATAATGAGAGGCAAAAGTTGGTCGAGATTGATTCCTCTTAAATGTTTTGGGTGAATAGAGATTGACCTGAAGTAGGATCGACCGGATTCTCCCCCTTTGGATGTTGAAACACTCATCGCATCTCATCTAGGTATTGGTCAATTTGCCGTAGTTGGACATTTAGGGAGTCATATATTGAATCCATCAATTGGGTCTTAAATTGGGCCAAAGCAGAGCAATGGTGCGATGGTGCATTGAACTCCACTGTTAGGGAGTGGGGCGTTTCTTTGGCTAGCAATTTCGTGGACCTCGAGCGATCCTAAGATGCTAGCATCGCATTGGTTTGGAGATTATGATGGGTGCTAGTGTTAGTGGCAGTCGAGGCATCGTCCATGGCTAAAGATGGCGACACCATTTGTTGGGTTAGCTGAGGCAGGAGTAGGACAACAACTTGCAACATGCTTGTAAGTGTTTGCACCTGATTGGCAAGGTTCAAGAACATATCGATAAGAATGAGCATGTGGCTCGAGTTTATTCCTAAGGGTGGAGGGTCTAGGTCATTGAACAAATGCCAGTGCCTCATCGGCGTTTGTGCCAAGATGGACACATCGACATATGGGAAGAATGAGTATTGCTCTCTAGAGTAAAAGTGTTATGAGTTAGAGGCGAGGCCTCATCGCTGGAGCATTCGTTGAGAGTGTTGATAGGCAAACATTCCTGCGACATTGGCCCTTCTTCTAACGCTAAACTTTAGGAAAAAATGTCACTGATATCTTAGTTAGCTCAATGTGGTCCGGACTCGTATGCGTAGGATCATCCAAAGTGTCTTTGGATGGGCTTTGAGGTGAAGGTGTCAAGCTCCCAATGTGACTTCGAGATAGATCCAAGGTGGCTTCAAGGTAGAAGTGTCGAACTCCCAAAATAGATTCGAGATGGAGGTGTCAAGCTCTCGAGGTGGCTCCAAGGTGGAGGTATCAAGCTCCTAAAATGGTTTCGAGGTGGAAGTATTATGCTCCTGAGGTACCACCTACACAAAGACTAAGGTTAGGAGAGGTTTCCTGACCCGATCCCTCTAACACTTAAGTTAGTAATTTAATATCCATAAATGTAAGCTAAATAGTTCGAGAAAGAAAAGAGTCCTTCGTATTTTCCTATTTAGGATGCATTTTTATATTTTGAAGTAGAGGAAGAAAGTTTGTGATATTCTTTCTTGTTATAAAGGAAGATAAGAGAGTTTAATTTTTTTTCCATTTATCATAAAAGGAGAGAAGTAATTTTGTGATTGCCTTCCTTACCATAACGAAGGAGATGGAAGTTTGTTTTTATAAAGAATGATTTGGATGATATATGACAACCTTGTGTCAGTTGATGATAGATTCCTAAAAGAGAAAATACCAAACACTATCAACTCACCATGACACCCAAGCAATGATGTGGGTAGAGGAACTCCCGCCTTCCCTCTACAATCACTAGCAGGAGAGCGATCCATTGATCCTTGCCCGTCTCGATCCTCGAAAAAGACCGGCAAGGTCCATTTCTTATTTTTTGCCTAATATAAGCAAACTAGCACCTCCAGCTTCAGCTTTGGGAAGGCCCACACGCACGATAACAAGGAGCATTAAAGTCCCGACAATGTGATTCGACTTCACCAACTCCTCTTTTTGGACGAATGTCATAAAGGACCATCCTCAACTTATCTCAAACAGGCTCGAAACTCTGATGAACCATGCTACCATGATCGTCCTTCCCTAATGCCACTCATCAGGGGGCATGCTATCAACTACCATCATTAATAAGCCCCCAAGCGACCTAAGGGGCACCCTAACCCATTGCTGGCCTTATGCCATCGGCCACCCAAGTATAAAAGTCATCCCCTGAAGTCAGACAAAGGCAAGTGGGCTTCATCTAAACTCTTCAAAGCTCTACTAAACCCACTTCACTTCTTTACTCACTTAATCATCGAAGGTGTTGAGTCGGGACATCCTCCGACGTTGATCGCTTGTGCAGAGTCCTCCTTGACAAGACCAAGGTGCATCTTGGGACGACACTTAACCCTCTTCAAGAAATAAGCCGCACCTCGAGATGACCTTGGACCAGCCACCGTAAACTAGCAACGCCTCGAGAGTCCATCTGTCACCTCAGCTTCCCGCTCGGATCATTCTCTTGTGACCTACATGATCTTCTTGGATGGGTCTATGCCTTCAGGATAGAATCAGATTATGCTAACTCTCCGATTAACAATACTCAGGCAATAACAATTCCCTATCAAAGTTAATAACATCGATGAAAGTACGTGACACATTCAGATTCCCGGATGGGTACCGTGATTGGTTTGTTTTCGGCCCATTAGGCCATGAGATCGTCTCAAAGCCCAACACTTGTTGCGCAGCCCAACGACGTGCACGTGCAAAATCCACTAAGGAAATATATGCGTTTGTCGTGTAATTTAAGCCCGTTCGCTCTGCTCGTCAACTCCCAAAAACATGGAGCAAATGAGCATTCGCATGCATGATGGCTTCAGGCTTTGGTTTATGGTGAAGAGCAGAAGAGAGAGAGGCCCGACCAAGTGTCGGAAATATGAAGGGGAAGAAAGTAACGGTTGCTCAACCATCCGGGTAAAACGCAATGGCTTGCGGGCGACAAAATTCTCCAAAATTAGAAAGCCTGGGAGCAATATATAAGAGAAAAATTGGAAGCGTGAATCAATGAGCTCCTGCAACAACAATAGCATCCACAACCTCTTCGTCTCCTGCTAAGTAGCTTGAACAACATACAGAGGGCCAGAATGAGGAAGCCTGACTCCCCAATCCTTCTCTTCCTCCTCCTCCTCGCCTTCCTATTGGCTTCCATCTTTGCTGTTGATGCCCACGACGTCGTCTGCAAGTGCCAGAGAGTTCGCGGCCACCATCGAACCTCCCACTCCGGCCAAAACAGCAAGCATAAGGGTGGTCAGTTGGACGGCAGAACCAGCAGCGACAATTCCGCTGTCCAGTCCCATAACAGTGCCGGAACTGGGAACCAATCCTCCTCTTCTTCCTCATCCTCCTCTACCGGCGCCGGCAGCCAAACCTCCTCTTCACCGCCGCCGTCGTCATCGGCCTCATCATCCTCATCCGATGTCACTGTGTCTCACGACAGTACCGGAGCCGGCAGCCAAACCTCCTCTTCATCGCCGCCGTCGTCATCCTCATCATCCTCATCCGATGTCACTGTTGCTCACAAGAGTACCGGAGCCGGCAGCCAAACCTCCTCTTCATTGCCGCCGTCGTCATCGTCCTCATCATCCTCATCCGATGTCACTGTGTCTCACAACAGTACCGGAGCCGGCAGCCAAACCTCCTCTTCATCGCCGCCGTCGTCATCATCCTCATCCGATATCACTGTGCCTCGCGACAGTACCGGAGCGGGCAGCCAAACCTCGTCTTCATCGCCGTCGTCGTCGTCTTCATCGCCGCCGCCGCCGTCGTCGTCGTCCTCATCATCCTCATCCGATGTCACTGTGTCTCACAACAGTACCGGCGCCGGCAGCCAAACCTCCTCTTCGCCGTCGTCATCATCCTCATCCGATATCACTGTGCCTCACGACAGTACCGGAGCCGGCAGCCAAACCTCGTCTTCATCGCCGCCGCCGCCGTCGTCTTCATTGCCGCCGTCGTCGTCGTCCTCATCATCCTCATCCGATGTCACTGTGCCTCACGACAGTACTGGACCCGGCAGCCAAACCTCCTCTTCATCGCCGCCGTCGTCATCATCCTCATCCGATATCACTGTGCCTCACGACAGTACCGGAGCCGGCAGCCAAACCTCGTCTTCATCGCCGTCGTCGTCGTCTTCATCGCCGCCGCCGCCGTCGTCTTCATTGCCGCCGTCGTCGTCGTCCTCATCATCCTCATCCGATGTCACTGTGTCTCACGACAGTACCGGAGCCGGCAGCCAAACCTCCTCTTCATCGCCGTCGTCGTCGTCTTCATCGCCGCCGTCGTCGTCGTCGTCGTCGTCATCCTCATCCGATGTCACTGTGCCTCACAACAGTACCGGAGCCGGCAGCCAAACCTCATATTCATCGCCGCCGTCGTCGTCGTCCTCGTCATCCTCATCCGATGTCACTGTGTCTCACAACAGTCCCGGAGCCGGCAGCCAAATCTCCTCTTCATCGCCGCCGTCGTCGTCGTCCTCGTCATCCTCATCCGATGTCACTGTGTCCCAAAACAGTACCGGAGCCGGCAGCCAAACCTCCTCCTCATCGCCGCCATCGTCGTCGGCCTCATCATCCTCATCCGATGTCACTGTGTCACACAACAGTACCGGAGCCGGCAGCCAAACCTCCTCCTCATCGCCGCCATCATCGTCGGTCTCATCATCCTCATCCGATGTCACCGTGTCACACAACAGTACCGGACCCAGCAGCCAAACCTCCTCTTCATCGCCGCCGTCGTTATCGTCCTCATCATCCCCATCCGATGTCACTGTTGCTCACAACAGTACCGGAGCCGGCAGCCAAACCTCCTCTTCATCGCCGCCGTCGTCCTCGTCCTCGTCATCCTTCTCCGATGTCACTGTGTCTCACAACAGTACCGGAGACAGCAGCCAAACCTCCTCTTCATCGCCGCCGTCGTCATCGGCCTCATCCGATGTCACTGTGTCTCACAACAGTACCGGAGCCGGCAGCCAAACCTCGTCTTCATCGCCGCCGCTGTCGTCGGCCTCATCATCCTCATCCGATGTCACTGTGTCTCACAACAGTACCGGAGCCGGCAGCCAAACCTCCTCTTCATCGCCGCCATCGTCGTCGTCCTCGTCATCCTCATCCGATGTCACTGTGTCCCAAAACAGTACCGGAGCCGGCAGCCAAACCTCCTCCTCATCGCCGCCATCGTCGTCGGCCTCATCATCCTCATCCGATGTCACTGTGTCACACAACAGTACCGGAGCCGGCAGCCAAACCTCCTCTTCATCGTCGCCGTCGTCATCGACCTCATCATCCTCATCCCAATCCCACAACATTACTGGAGCTGGCAACCAAGCCTCCTCGTCGTCCTACCCCTCCAGCAACCAAACCTCCTCCTCCTCGTCCTACTCCTCTGGCAACCAAACCTCCTCCTCGTCCTCGTGGCCGCCTCTATCAGCGTCCTCCTCCTCCTCGTCATTATCATCATCTGAATCTCACAACAGTACCGGAAATGGCAACCAAACCTCGTCATCGTCGTCACAGTCGCCGCCTTCATCTAATGTCAACTTGTCCCATACCAGTACCCAAGCTGGCAACCAAACCTCCTCCTTGCCATCGCCACCGTCATCGTTGTCGTCCTCATCAAATGTCAGCACGTCCTACAATAGTAGCACATATGGAAACCAGACCTCCTCGTCATCCTCATCGTCGTCGTCGTCCTCCTCCTCCTCCTCCATTGTCTACGGTAGCAGCCATGCGGACCAGCGCTCTTTTGGCGTGAGCTTGGGACATGCCGGCGGCAGTCTCCCCTCCCCCTCCGTCATCGTCCACCTGCTTAAGTCGCATGGCATCTCCAAGGTTCGCCTTTTCGTACCCATCCCCGATGTCCTCTCGGCTCTGAAGGGCACCGGGATTCAGATCATGGTCGGCGTGCCCAACGAGAAAATCATCCATCTCTCCATGGGTGGTGTTGACGCCGCCCTCCAGTGGTTGAAGGAGAACATTCTCAAATTCGTGGACCCCAAGCAGGTGTGCTACCTTGCCGTCGGCAACGAGGTACTCCAAGCGCACCCTTTAATGATCCGGCACCTCGTGCCAGCCATGTACAATCTTCACAAGGCGTTGCAGACGTCGGGACTCGATGCCGCCATCAAGCTATCTTCGCCGTGTGCCTCACACATTCTGGGCGTTCTGATGCCTCCGTCGGCCGGAGCGTTCGCTCCATTCTGCCTCCCCGTGATCCGGCCGATGCTGAAGTTCCTGTCAGAGACCGGGGCGCCCTTCATGGTGAACATGTACCCGTTCCTCCGCTTCATCCATGATCCCACGAGCATAGCCTTGAACTTCTGCCTCTTCAGAGGGAACGCGCAGCCGATGCTGGACGGTGGCCGGCATTATACAAACATGTTGGAGGTAATGATCGATGCCCTGGTGACGGCGATGGAGAGGGAGGGGTTCGGGGGGATCCGGGTGATGGTGTCGGGGACAGGATGGCCGACGGCAGGGGACAACGCCGCCACCCCCGCGAACGCAGCAGCTTACGTAGAGGGGCTTATGCAGCGGGCGTCCAATGGAATGACAACGCCGAAGAGGCCGAATCAACCCGTGGAGGTGTTCTTATCTGATATGTTCAAGGAGCACGTACAAGGCGTAAAAGCGTTCCATAGGTTTTTCGGCATCTTCAACATTGATGGCAGCCCGGCTGTCAACATCAGCTCCTTCACGTAGACTCGACATGTGCTCTCTCCATTGGTCACTGCCTCTCACTATATCCAAGTCTAAACTCACAAGAGACTCACTTGATATGTCTCTTGCATTTCTTTTCTCCCTTTTTTTTTTTGTCTTTTGTGTTCTTTTAGAGTCCTTACTCTCGAGTCCCTCACCGTTCACTCATGGTGACGGAGACTTTAACTTATGATGGTGACAATAAACTGCTATATTAGCAAGCGAATCTTTGGCTTGTATTTTGCACATTACTGCTACCGAGATTGATTTACCCAACAAGACCAATGTCAACTTTCAAGCTTACCATTCAACACCATCAGATACCGTGGTGAACTAGTTAATAGGGACAAACAATATCTAGTAGAGAGGACGCACCATAAGATACGGTGAACTGGAAAATACCATCTATGATGCAGTACTTGCTTGGGGTTTGTTAAGCATGACACCCTAGTACTTGACTTGGAACCACTTCATGGCATCTTCCTTTGTGACCCGGTGTTGAATCCCAACACGAGACTAGACTTGCAGCGACGCCACTAACCAGCTCGCACCAACATCACATAGAGGTCCATCCCATATATACCTGTTGAAGGATTATACCTGTCAAAGTCATTGACTGCAAATCATTAGGTGACAAAAGGTTTCAGAATGCAAAATAGCTTCAGGTGGAAGAAGAGTGCACAAAGAATAATACTAGCGCCGGTGAAACCACGAGATTGTCAACAAGGTAGGGCTCAACTCATTGATAAATCTTGTCACAGAAGGGTGCTCAAGAAACCACTTCTCAAACAGGTGGTATCAGAAGAAAGTTTACTATCATAGCCCTGCCTGCCCACTGCAAACCACAGAAACCGGAGAGCATTCTGATTTACTAAAAAAGGGTTAAAAAGCATTCTGAATTGCACCAAAGATAGAATTGATTACACATAAGCATCAATCCAACTAGGGTTCAGAAATTTGCTACTCTGCTCAAAGAAGGGCCAACTTGAAGTAACCCCTCTCAAACAAGAGGTGTCAGAAAGAAGCAATTCTCATCACAACCCTTGATCACAGTTCTCCAATAATTATGCCTCTGGACAAGGAGCGGCACAAGGATGTATAAGAGCATACAGTTCTTAAGTAAATAGTTGCAACTAACATAATATCTCGAGGAACATGTCCTGATGAAAATATAAAAGTAGGCAACTTAGTGGAAAGAACTAAAATAATAAAATTATTTAACAAAATAAAAATTACTATCTATCGATCCCGAAATGAATATTCAGTGTCATACTTGATTCCAAGATCGATGTGCTCTTGAATTCCAAAGCCAAAGAATCCTGTTTCACTGAAGTTCCTCCTCAATAACTCGTACTCTCACTTTCAAGCCACTCTCTAGGAGTTGCATGGCCTTGTCCCCTCTAACGGTCACATAACAAGCAATCTTTTCATTGCGTCGAATCCCAAAGGACCGAACAGTATACCTGGCTATATAGTACAGAAAATTTTCTCAAGATCTGCAAAGCAACAAGACAACAAAAAATATGAACCTGTTGCAGAATATATATTCAATTGTTCCAACACCTGCTGAGGATACAAAAAGTTTAGAAAAGAGAGCAGAAGGCAATGAAGAATTGAGCAACACTGAAGAACTATAACAATCGTCATAAGACAATTTTTCCTGCTTGACATAATTAAAATATGAATAACTTTGAACAAGTGTTAATACATTACAGAAAAGATCAATCACATGGAACATGCAACCAACACAACCAAGCAACACTCTCAACCTGATATTTAATCACAGTCCGTTATCGATTTCAACAAACAACATCAGAAAAATCAATAAAAAAAATTATATACCAATCAGTACCGGGCTATATGGTCTGGCACTGGTCCTTTGGTTGGACCATGGGACCAGTACAAACAGGACAGTATATCGTTCTGGCTGGTACTTGATTCCTTGTAGTCTTGACTGACCATAAGTTCTTATAGTTTAATGGAGCATAAAATGATCAATTTGATGCAGATATTTCCTGCTCCAACTATATATTCATTGTTAAGCTATATTCTGTTTTTGACACCCAAAAAGTATCATGTAACATCATCATTCCAAAAGTTAGATGTTGCAAAAATTAATGGATCAGGCTTCCCACTGAAAAAAAGGCTCAAGAGTCAAAATATCAACATGTCCAAACATGTATGGCTCATCCAAGTTGGACAAAGACTTGCATCAATTGTCATAATAAATAGAAAACCATTATCTTGCAGCTGTAACAAACTCTATAAAATTGGGGGGAAAAAATCAAAAGGCACACTAAGCACTTGAACTTAGCAAGACAACTGCATCAGTTGACAGTCATCAAAAGAATTTATAAAAAAGATATGAACAACAGCATAATTCAGCACTAATCCAATGGGCACAAAATAATAAAACTAAAACACCAAACGAGTGGCAGAGATTATGTGATATCAGATGGTGCCTTTTCCCAATAATATGAAATATATCACAAAAATTAACTTAAAATACTAAGCTATAGCCTCTATATTAAGCCGAAAAAGAATATTATCCACAATAACCTCTCTTTTAAGAACTACAAAATGTCAATACAAGTCTAAAGAGATGCAAATCATGGAAAGGTTAACAACTTTGTTCGCAATAAATGAGAGCATTCTTAAAACAAAGAAGAAACTTCTTGCAACACTCTTTATCTGTCAGAAGTAGCAAATACCTTAATCCTACCACAATCAAAGGCAACCAAAGATCCAAGATTCATGCCAGTACCGCATTGATACTACTAATGAATCTCCTAAAAGCAGAAACAAAATCTATGGCCGGAAACTTCCCACAATGGCTTTCTGCGTTCGTTGGATCATATTAACAAATGAATAGTATGAAGGAACTTGTCACCTTCGCCGCACGGGTAAGGCGATCGCCGCTTTCTCCTACAGATATGTTAAGGACCAACTTCTGGACCTTGATCTCCCGCATCGGGTTGGACAATTTCTTCTCCGACGCCTGCAAAGGATGAGAACTGACGATATCAATAAGCAAAGAGAGCAGAAAAGCCAAAAGAATGGAGCGATCAATTCATAGGATGTAACTACCATTGCGCGATCCCTCCCCCGATTTCCCACTTCTGTCACTCCCCAGCGGCGGCGAGTAGTGAGGCGTAAAACCCTAGAAGTCGCCGACCCCGACGATATTTATATAGAGAGAGAGTTCTGCTTTGCCTGCCCAAGACTCATCACCTTTGTTTGAGATGTGGTTAATGACTACCGTTAATTGGCATGAATCAATTAAATTATAGATGGACGGTCGATGATCGAGCCGGAGGCGAAAACGAACCCGATTCAACTCGACTCAGGTCTCAGATCTATAAATGCGCATTTGTGTCCTTCCCCTGTAGACTCGACTGAACTCTGCCGATAGTCGCTGGCATCGCTCGATTTGGACGTCAACATGGTGCCCACCGGCGAGCGTCGAGCACCGCCGCCGCCTTGTGGTTGTGATCCTGCACGAAGAAGCCCCAGCGGTACGAGATCAAAAAGTGGAACGACGTTGCCCTGTTGGCCTGGGGTAGTCGCCATTCAACCTAATTAGTAGAATCGACTATTCCTGTGCTTTGTGCTCGGACCATTCGATCGAATGTCCGGCGGATGGGTTGAATTGATGCAGAGATCGCCGTCGATAACTGGAACCATCATGGATCCCTGTGAGAAATCTTGCTCCATTTGCCCTTTTTCTATCGTGATGATGACCTTCTATTTAGTTGTGGTGTTGGGTTTGTTCAATGTTCATGTGCTTTCTGTGTGAAATGAAGCTGCCCATTTGAAATGCTCGCAGGCATCAGAGTGCCAGGCTAATCAGGCGAGCGCAACAAGTTAGGAGTGTGCTCTTGCGTGGGGTAATCGATTGCTTTTTCCCTAGCATGCTTCGCACTGTGATGCCTTTCGTCGTAAATGGTCATACCGTGCAATGTTTCATGGCACATTGCTGACAGTAGTAGCAACTTTATAGGGAGATACTGTCGATCGATCATTATCAGAAATATATTTTTTCATGTGACGTTCAAGTTAGAAGAGATCAAAGCCATTCCTCACCGGTATGTGCATATGAACAAAGATCCCTGATAAATAATTATAGGTTGTCTTCCTCCTTATCACTTATGCAAATAAAGAGTCAAAATAAGATTGTTAAAGACTATAAAAATATTTTATAGAATACTTTTAACCTAGAGAAATACGTTTTACTCATCATGCTCATCTTTATAGCATTATTAACTTGAGCAAGAGATCGGGTTTAAAAATATTTTTTTACCTTAATTTTAATATAAGTAGCACCTTAGGAGATTACTATTTTCACCTTGAAGGCATCTTGAACAATCTTATGTATATGAGTCAAATTCATATTAAGCTAATCAGAACGTGAATAACATCTTCCTATAACATCTTCCTATTGATCCCCTCAATGAATGCTTGAATGAAGAGATTTTACCTTCGACCTATAGTACTTTCACTCAAGATGTGTAACGACCACCTTTTTTTCGCACATCGGTGCATCTACCTCAGTGCAAACACTGATGACATATCGATACTTATTCAATGACTCAGGCTTCTCACTCTTAGGGATGACTCTAAACCACATATTCATCTCCACCGATGTGTTTTAAACCTTACTTAGGAAGTGCAGACACCAACAAACATAATATAGGTCATCACTTCGCTTTTGCGCTAGTTGGCTTAATATGTGGCATTAGCTCATATGTAGTCCTCGACTCCATCACCACTAGCACCCATCGAGGTTCCTTGACCCGACTCAATGCCAACATCCCAAGAGTACTTTTAATCCTAGTGTGGAATTCAGTGGACCATACCATTCTCAGTCTGCCCTATCTGAATGCGATGAGAACTCCAATAGTCAAAAGGAGAAGCACTAGTCGACCCCATCTCGGGTTGGTGTATATTACAACTTTTCACACTTAAATGTCACTATATAGTGACTTAGATGTCCTAATATAACATGCCTTCTCAACCACTTTAAGATGCCTATTACGAGAATGATATGCTCGCTGCTTTCCATCTACTCTTTCGCTTAACTAGCCCAAGGCTTGACATCCTTGTCAATGCCCAACATAGCCGAGGGCTCCACATCGTGACGAGTCGGTCGACTCGGATACTAAATGTCACAACCAATGCCTAATGGGGTAATTGACCTATCAATTTCGTTTGGCCCAAACCAATTACCAAAATATTTAAGCAAATATTTATAGTAATATACTTATTAGACTCTTATATTTCAATCATAGTCCTTCCCACTTCTGATGTAGGTTTAATCAGGGGTGTTACAAATCCTCCTAAAAATAATTAGAACTGAAGTTTTTCTCTAGATAAAAGAGAATGTGCTCTTTTAAAACCCTTACTTAATGTATACCTCATTGACGAAAAGAGACAAGTCCAAGTATTGCTAGCTCCACCAAGATTACAACTATGACATTGAAGATTATTGTGACTTGAAAAAGCATATTGAAGAGCTCATACATCGAGGATATCTTAAGTGGTTCATTTTAAAGCACCAAGAACCCTCACCCTGACCTTAAGATTTGTTAAAAAGATAAATTGATGTCATCATTAGTAGACTTATCTCAAGAGGAGATAACTTGGCTTGTAAGGCTTATAACCGAACTACCACTAAAAGCACCTAAGGATGGAGGATAACCTAAAAATAACTTTCAAGGAGAAAGAAACAAAATACCTCAACCTAAATCATGATGATGCTTTAGTGGTCTCTTTGAGGATGATTAACGCTTGGATGACGAGGATTATAATTGACATAGGTAGCTTTACTGATATCTTTTACTTTGATACTTTTTGAAAACTTAGACTATCAACTAACGGCTTACTCCAATGACTTCTTTACTAATAGGGTTTACCGACAACTTTATCTCTCCTCTTAGGACTATGAATTTATATGTCACAGTCAAAGACAAGTCTTGCTCCAAAATAATTTGACTAAGTTCATGGTAGTGAATATCCCCTCAACATACAACACGATTATAGGTAAAGAGATTGATGGTGGTAGTGTCGACTTAACACATGATAAAATTCAGGGACACGTCGGAAGGCATGAGGATGTTCGATATACAATGACTACCTCATAAAGTATGAAGAAACCCAACACTACAGGAGGCACAAAGCAAAACATGCTCGTGACATGCAAGTCAGGAAAACCTGACTTACGTAAGAAAAAACCCGCCATAGTGAGAGGCATAAGGCAAAATATGCATTAGATACATGAGATGAAAAAACTTTGACTCACGTGATAAGAAACTCACCATGATGAAAGACACAAGATAAAACATGCCTAAGACATATGAATTAGGAAAACTCGACCCTCATGAAAAAAAAAAACTCATCACGACGGGAGGTACAATGTAAAATATGCTTGAGGTGCATAAGTCAAGAATTAAAAAACCCATGTGAGAAAAAATCTACAATGATGGGAGGCATAAAACAAAACATGCTCGAGACATATGAGTTGGGAAAACCCGACCCATGTGAGAAAAGACTCATTATGGTGGTAGACACAAGGTAAAATGTGCTCGGGGTGTAAAGACAGAGGTTCCCAAAGTATGATAGTTAGAAAAACCTGACCAGTTAAAGAGAGCCCTCAAAGGCATGAGTTAGGTCAGGTCAAAAAAATGGACCCCTTCGAGGCTAACCTAAGGTGGAGAGATTGAGCGTCGACCCCCTCTTTACCTAAGATGGGTAAGGTGGGCATCAACCTTACCCTTTGCTCGAGGTGGAGAGGTCAATCGTTGGCCACCTCTCTGCTCAAGATGGGTAGGTCGAGCGACCCAACCCTCACATTGCTTGAGGCGAGGAGGATGAGCTCTTTGACCCTTTTTTTGGCATGCCTAAAATATATTGGTCAGCACTCCTACTCTTAAAGAACTTTAGAAGTACTTTTTAAGGGAACAAATGATAAGGAGAATATCATCAACTAATTATCATTCGACATGTGTCCTTTGCGTAACATCAAAGTTAGAAGGAGACAAAATCTATAACCAACAAACAGTTATAGATTTGTTATCTTCACCTTTACATTTGTGGATAAAAGATCAAATTGAGATGGTTAAAGATAATCTCTCCAAGAATATTTTAAAGAATATTTTATCACTTTACAATCAAATATAAAATTTTAATTTTAATATAATTACGAGGGATACGTTTTACGGCTCATCATAATATCTCAAAAGAAGATTATTATTTTCATGTTAGAGGTATATCAGCCAATCCTTTACATACACATTAAAACCATGTTGAATTGAATTGATCGAAATATCAATAACATTTTTTTCATAACAGTGGTCCTGTTATTGCATGACAATATTCTTTACTAGGTTCTATGTGAAGTTAGTTAATACAATAATATAAGTCTCAATTATTTAAAATATATTAAATAAAGTAAAAAAAAAATAAGAGAAAAAAATTTCTGACTCACCACTAAGGCCAAAAACCATCAACAGTGGAGCAGCCTAGTGCTGCCGCCACCGCCACCGTTTGTTGCCCGAACCACCGAATGGCTCCGGCGCAACTTGGCGAACTCCACGCACTGCCTTACTATCATTAGCACTGTGTAATGTGTCTCGAGGTTGTTCTTGGTAGCCCAAGGGCGTCGGATATTGAGCATGCTGCCGGCTGTGTAGTTCTCGATGAGGTATACGCAATCGGTCCGAGCTCTGAAGGCGATCTCCCGCCGTAGCTCCTCCGCTTTCCTCATGCTCTTTATCCGCTTCTTGTGCGTCAATACAACCACAAACTGCAAGCCTGTAAGTGATGAAAACTTGTAGCGTCATTTCTTAAGAAGGTTCGCATCTGTCTTGGCTACAGATTCATCAGCAAAACATGAGAGACGGATTCCAAATTGAAGGACCCATTTCAAGTGCGAGGGAATCGGACGACGGAGTGAAGGAAAGGCATTCTACAAGAAGGATACCTCGTTGGCGGATGGCGGTGGTAACGTCAGCCAGTTTTTTTACAGCCGCGTGTCGGTCTTTCGGCGGCCCACCGCAGCGGAGCACCAAGGCCACGCATTCAGGCGGTGGCACCCCGGACAGCGCCTCCTCCACGTCAGCCCGCGTCAGCTGTCCTGGCTCGGGCAGGGCAGGCGCGTCCACCAATGCCACCTCTGCACACGTTGCCTCCTCTTCTTCCTTCTCGTCCTCGCTCCCGCCAGCCGCAACCGCCGCCCGGATGACGCAGCGGTCGAAGGTGGCGCTGTGGGTAACCGGCGGGGAGGTCTCCGCCCGGAGGAGCATCGGCCCGGCCTCGGCAGCGAGGGCTCGGCACGCCGTGTTGATGAATGAGCTCTTGCCGTGGGCCCGGAAACCCGTGACGAGGACCGTCGGGGGTTCCCGGAGGAGCAGGACGGCGTCGCGGACGTCTTGGCGAAGCGAAGCAACGGTCTCTTCCCGGCTGAACCGCCGTAGGGCGAGGAAAGCCGCCGCCCCGGTGACGGCGGCGGCCGCAAAACTGAGAAGGAGGGGTACGGTGGAGGGCGACAACATCGGGCCTGGACCTCTTTAAAGGCGTTAGAATGCAGATAAAAATCAAGGGGACGGGTTGATCGGATCGAATAGTTGTTGTGAGGCCAAAAGAAGAAAAAGTTAATAGGGGAATAAAGTTGACACGATAAGTTTATAGGGAGAGGGAAGAGAGAAGAGGGAAGCATTGATTCTTTACCTCCCTCGATTGTTTCGGGCGCTGTCATCATCGTGCAAATCTAACATTTTTTGGTTATAAACCACATGATGCAATTTATTACTTTAATATGGGAATATGACTCGTGGAGAATAACCGACCCGTTAGATCTGCACGATCGACACTTATTTTGGCTCCTCTCTGACTCCGGTTGGTCGGATTCTATGAGACAGACGGTCTAGTGCGAATAAGGAGATAAGTCGACTCCAAGGAGTCGGCCACGTAGCATCAGTGGGAAAGTTTGAGTTGATTAGTTATTACTTGGGTTCAATCGATATTAACTACTACGATCTTTATCTAACGGTAACATATCACACTATTAAAAGATCATCATGTACAGTATCATGATTTTCTTGAGTTCTCTTAGACTAATTATTTTATAAGATTAGTACTTTAATCGAATCTCTTGAATCCAAATTAAGTTAAAGAATAAGAAGGATCTTATCGAAAACGCTCCCAACATAATTCTAGATTGTTCATTCTCTCGATAGAGATGAGACTTAAAAATGGATTAAGTTTAGTTTTGAAACGAGCATGAAGTGATCGAAGTATAAAGCATGAAGTGCCTTACAATGATTATGCAACTGAATTAGTCATGAAGTGTGTAACGACATATATGAATAGCCATATGGTAATAAATAAGAGATCTAACATGGTGGATAATTTGATGAATGAAACATTATCTCTATAAAGACATGCAATGGCATGATCGAATCAATCGAACATGATTGTTCATGAAGAGCCCAACAATAATGATTGTGACTGAAACGTCTACCAAGTGTTCTATAATAAAAGCATAATTAAATAAATTATGAAACACCCTACGATAACAACATGCTCGGATGGTCACGAGGCAACAAATAAGACATCTAAAATGGTTGACAACATATTCCAAGGGAACATAACACATGGACAATAACTAATAGATTAGCTCCACATAGCTAATACCTAATTGACATTTCAGATCATCATGTAGGGTTAGAACGATGAGGCAGACAATATAGTGCAAACAAAAAGATTGAGTTGGCTTCAGATTATCAGCCACATTGCATCAATGGGTAGCTGAATTGATAAGTCATTACTCTATATTCTATGGGTTCGATACTTGACTTTATGGTCAAACAGTATATATAATCATTCTGATATTAATCATGAACTCAACCCAATGGTCATGTATTACACTATAAAAAGGTTGATGATTATACTATCGTAACTCTCTTGAGCTCTCTTAAACAAATTAGATCAAAGTTTCTAAACTTAAACTAACTTAAAAATTAGATAAATATTGTTGGCCTGACCTCCAATACAGTTCTTATAGGATCTTAGCCTGGATTATTTACTCTCCCGATACTATAACCTAAGATGAACTTTAAAGTGAATCTTAATTGACTTCGAATCTCCCACCACATTGTATAACTAATATGTATCTTAATATTATCAAATCCTAGGGAGAAGATATATCGTATATTAATTATATTTTTAATATAATTAATAACTTAGTATGGTATATATCATAACATCATCGAATTCCATGGAAAAGATATATCATATATCAAGTATTTATTTAAAATATTTAATAATTTGTTTAGTGGTTCCATTCGAAAAAACTGTTCAAAAAGACTCGAAACATCACTGATATTTTTATTTATAGTGACTATTATGTACTTAACAAAGGTTAAATCTCTTTCCAACACACAATGACTTATTTAAGCTTGCCTTTGTGATTTAATTAGTTTTAAATTTAAAATCATAAATTTAAATTCTTTAATTCATGGATTTAAGTTACTTTTTAATAATTTAAAAATATAATATCCTACTTTGCTTTAAGGGTCTTCTTTTAAAAAAATCCTCTCATCAATCCTCCCAATATAGTGAGGAATGAGAGAGGAGGAGATGAGTTCTTCTCGAAAAATAATTAATAATTAATAATTTAATTTTTATTTTATTTTCACACATAAAAGATAAAAATATAATATTTATATCTTATGATACACACACAAAAATAGAATATAAACTATTTACTTTTTAAAAATTACATCACTCATTAGAAAATAAATAAATTAATAATTAATTAATTGATAATTTTTTAATTTATTCATATTATTAAGAAAATCAAATTTAACTATTTCCTTAACCATACTACACAAATAAAAAAGTCAATAATTAAATAAAAATAATATATTATTTATAATAATTAATTTATATTAAAAAAAATTATCGATGTTTACATTAATCATGAACTCAACCCAAGGACCATATTATATTACACTATAAAAAAGATTGATAATTATACTATCATGACTCTCTCATTTCCTAACTAATTGTCTTATATGCTCGATATTTGATCGAATCTTCTAAATCTAAACTAGCTAAAAGACGTACCTCCAATATAATTCATCTCAACTTGGATTATTTACTCCCCCAGTACCATAACCTAACACAAATTTACTCCTCTCTCGTTTGAATAATCAACATGTATCTTATTAATATCATATCCTAAGAAGAAGATATTTTTATTTATAGTGACTATTATGAACTTAACAAGGGTTAAAATCTCTTTCCAACACACAGCGACTCATCGGACCTTACCTTTGTGCTGGGTTGGGTCTGAACCAATGTGCTTGTGAATCCTGGCTGTCTCGACTTGTCATGCTTAGCTGTATAGACGCATCGGCGCCCCCTCCCCCACCCCGACACAATGGCTTCGAATTCTTGAATTACCAATACTACCCTCATTTAAATTATTATTCCTGTAGGTTCACCGCTCTGAGTCCGATAAATCCTGAATCATATTGGGGATAAAAAGGTAATTAGGACAAACCGCCTACTAATTGCGGCGTCGGTTGCCCAATCTTCTTGACCCGAATTGACCACGTCGACATCGCCCAAGTCCAGCGACCTACTCCTCCCGTCTCCTCGCCTCCTAATCCTCCGGCGGAGGCGGCGGGGGGCGCCGTTCCACTGCCGTCCATGAAGGCGATGGCACATACGACGAGGTCCGCGATGCGACGCAGCGAGTGCGGTGGCGGATCGGCAGCGGGATGGCGGCGTTTGCGGCGGCGGCGGTCTCTCCTTGCTGCCCTCTTGACCTCCGCGGCGGCTGCGGTGTTCCTCGCCTTTTCCCGACCCTTCGGCACCTCCATCGGGTTCGCCGACCCTTACGCCGTTCCCTCATCCCGTCGAACGGCCGACCTCTCGCCTTCTCGTCCGCCTCCTTCGCGGGAGGCCTCGCATGCGACGGGATTTGTGTCGAAGCCGAATTCCGCTGCTACTGTTGTTCTGTCTCCACTCGTGGCGCCTTCCCCATCTCCAAATGGGGACTTAGACGATACAGATTCTGATTACAGTAGTCCTGATTTAAAGGCGGCTCCCTTGTGGACGGAGGTGGTATGTCTTCTGTTCAGAATTCTTTAATCTTCTGGTAGTTTCTTGATTTTCTTTTCGCTAATTGCTGTTTTTCTTCTTTGAAGGCAGCAAATTCCACTGATACCGACGTTCCGCCTCTTTTTGTTGAGCCCCTTCCCTCTCCGCTTGGGAATTATGATGCTACCCAAGTGCAATATGTTAGTCCGGAGCCAAAGATGCTTCCTTTACAACCACTGGTATATAGTTTTCTCATTCTTTTTTGGTTTTCCTGATTTAGAGAGAGAAGATTCCTCATAAAGGACCAGGTCTTGATGGTTTTTGAACCCTATAGGTGACTGTTCCTTTGACACTCACCGATCAACAGCTCATCTATGCCAAGGGTGAGATTGATCATGCCCCTTTTGTCTATGATGATCCTGAACTTTATGCTCCTCTGTTCCAGAATGTTTCGGTCTTCAAGAGGTGAGACTCTGAAGTAATTCTTGGTGCCATACTTCTTATTCATTGTGGTTGATCTAGTGTGCATAAGAATTTTGGAATATGAACGAACAGCTTGATTCTACTATAGTGTTTTCTTTGTAATTCGTGTAGTAGCTTCTTGCAGTGCATAAGATGGTTATTGGAGTGACAGTGTGGTGGATATGCTCATTGTGACCTTGCTTAATTGGATTATGCTTCCTGTGATTTTGGTTAATAGGATTTGAGATTTGTAATTTAGCTTAGGCCCTTTTCTGTAGCATATTAGCTAGCTTCTGAATGAGCCTTGATTCTGATCCAACACTTAGGAATTTAGTTTCCTTCTAATCTAGAATGGGGAATGGCTATGAGAAGTTCTTAGATAATACAAAACCGGTTATGCATCTTTCAGCGAGATGTGTTATCTCTTGTTTTTGAGATGTTGCGCAATTTTCATTTTGGTGGTTAGCCTCTAGTTGGTGGTCCATGAGCTCAGTGCTTGTTACCATGCTCATTTTGCTTCTGATTTAAGACATTTTTGTCTTAAAATTAAAAAGAGTACTTGGGAAAATGCTTGGAGATCAGTTACTACATTTTGAAAGTTCATGATACCTTAGTATCCTCTGGCTTATCTGAATCTCATATTGGGTCATCAACAATGATCTATTTTTTATCAGACTGATGCTTGTCATACTAATGTTTTGCAAAGCTTTGATCTATCTGTTTGTTTGATCAATGTAATAACTGTTCTTACTGCTGTGACAATGAAATTATCTTTGTAAAGAAATTGAAATCAATTGTGAAATTTTCTTCAGAATCCAGCTTGTGTATTGTGAAGCAAAGGAAAAAAAATTTCAAGATAGTCAGGTGGTGAAAGTTGGCTTAGAAATCTGTGTCAAGAAAAAAGAAAGTCAGGCGGGTCATTGATTGTTGACTGACTGAGGTGTTAGTCAAGTAACCATCACCCATGCTGTGTGGCCAACTGCTATTTTAGAGTTCACTTGTCTTGTCTCCCTGCCTAACTGTTTTTTACATGTACATTTTTGTGGAATTAAAAGAGGTATATCTTGATATTACCTCAAGAAGAACCTGTCTGCTGCAGAATTACATGGCACTTGTGCATGTATCTTGTTTCCTAATCTTTAGTGTCATGAATTTTTCATATAAATAGCTTGCTTTTCAGGCCTTTGGATACTTGGACTGAAGTTCAATAAATGTTATTTCTCATCATAGTATTACTCTGATATTTCTTTTCCTTTACTCATATATTTAATCATTAAATATTTCCAGGAGTTATGAACTTATGGAGAGTATACTTAAGGTTTACATCTACAAGGATGGATCAAGACCCATTTTCCACAGGCCAGAGCTCAAAGGAATATATGCTTCCGAAGGATGGTTTATGAAATTAATGCATGAAAACAAAAATTTTGTTGTGAAGGATCCAAACAAAGCCCATTTGTTTTACCTGCCATACAGTGCACGCAGGCTAGAGCAGGCTCTTTACGTGCTTAACTCACACAATATCCAGCCATTAATGATATTTTTGAGGAATTATGTTAATGAGATTTCTGTCAAGTATCCTTTCTGGAATCGATCAAGAGGAGCAGATCATTTTCTAGTTGCTTGCCATGACTGGGTATGTTCATCATACTCCTGACTGTTCTTTATCTTTCGCTTATTGATGTTGGTCTAGAAGAGATTTTTTTAATGTTAACAGTGTCATTTGTGGGTCTCTAGTTACGAAACAGATGTTCCTGGTATTTCTTATCATTCTCTTTCCTGCAGTTGATGAGAATATGGTAAATGATATCTATATGACATTTATTGATTGGTGGGGTCTGGGGAGGGTCAATGTACACAATTTACTCTTTTTGAGATTCGAACCCTATCTCCTGAATTACAAAGGAGCAATCTTACTATCTTACTAGTGTACTAAGGCCTGTTTTCTTAATAACATTCCTTGGCAAATAGGAATTGTGCATAATGTTGGTTGCAAATAATTTTCTTTTCTTTAGAGCACTTATAACTTCTTCATTCGTTGTAGAGTCTGTAGAAATTAGGTAAAGTGGATTAGAAAAGGAACGAAACTCAATGATTTAGTCAAGGAACCATGTCTTTTTTAAAGCTCATATTAGTGTTGCTTCACAATTTCATAGCTGTTCTCTTTCATACGGTTAGCTTAGAGAAGTGTTGTGACTTGATTCTTTTTTCATTTCTGTATTTCAAAGCTCATTTTCAGCCTTGTCAATCTGAAAGCTCCACTCAGTGTTCTCTGTTCTTTCACTAACCCTATTCATGCTTATCCTTTGAACATCAAACCCTCGAGAGTCATCCTAATTTTCAAACCACTGTTTTGCTCATTAATTCTAACCATGCCTTATCAAAAGGTTCAATTGTCTTGAGCGTGTTATTTCTTGATTCTTGCTCTTCACACTCTCCTTGATATTGGAAATGCAGGAATATATTACTCATTAACATCCTAGATAACTTAGAACTTTTTGATCAAAAGGCATCATCATTTTTCTTTCTGATAGAAGTTGTGATATTCAACATGCCTTTCTGATACCAGGATTTCTCAGGTGCAGAGTTGAACAAAATGGCTTTGTGATAAGATCTTATTTAGCTTTGAAGGTGCTTACATTACATGAAATAATCAGATTGTCATTCATTATATTATTAAGTCTACATTCTTTCCCTTGAAATCTTTATTTCTTGTCAGCTCTTTGTCAGTAATTCTACTTTTTCACCTGATACCTTTCGTAGTACTTAGCATGTAATAATATCTAGGGGCCTTACACAACAAAATGGCATCAAGAATTGCGCCAGAACACCATCAAAGCTTTATGCAATGCAGATGTTTCTGAAGGTGTATTTATCCGTGGAAAAGATGTCTCTCTTCCAGAGACGAGTATCAGAAATCCCAGAAGGCCGCTGAGAGATATTGGAGGAAAGCCTGCTTCTCAAAGAACTATTCTTGCGTTCTTTGCTGGGCAAATGCATGGTCGTGTCCGACCAATCCTCTTGCAATACTGGAGTGGGAGGGATGAAAACATAAAAATATATGGCCCTCTCCCAAAAGGAGTTGCAAAAAAGATGTCATATGCTGAACACATGAAATCAAGTAAATTCTGTATCTGTCCCATGGGTTATGAAGTAAACAGCCCAAGGATCGTGGAAGCTATCTACTATGAATGTGTTCCGGTTGTAATAGCAGACAATTTTGTTCTGCCATTTGAAGAAGTGCTCGACTGGCATGCCTTTTCAGTTGTTATAGCAGAGAAGGATATAGCTAATTTGAAGGATATACTACTAAGAATTCCACAGAGTGAATATGTCACTATGCAGATGAATGTAAAGAAGTTGCAAAAGCATTTCCTCTGGCATGGAAAACCAGTCAAATATGATATCTTTCACATGATACTTCACTCAATTTGGTTCAACAGACTAAACCAAATCCCGGCCGATCAGTAAATATTAGATTTTGCAACTTGTCCTTATAGAGTTTAGCAGATGATCATAACCAGAGTTCCAAATTTTACATCAAAATTTCATCAAATTGTTGTGTAGCATACATCTCTATGGCATTGTCAGATATACTGAATTGATCTTTCACGACTTCTACTGCATTGCTGATTGATGTTAAGAGCTCTTCTAATGATGGTCAGAGAATATCCTACACAGACGCAAAGTCAAGTTTGTGTTTGTTTTATAGAGGTATGTAATCAACTACTCCAAGGTTCACGTATTGCCTATGATTAAAATTCTTTCCTTTTACTCCATCTTTAATATCTGGATGCTGATAAAAGTCTTACAATGCTTTCCTACTTTTATTTTGCATGATTAACTAACAGTTTTCTTTGACTTAGTGGACAACTTAAAAAGGATAACAGCCTTGCAACTGAGAGAAAATGCTTATATATATGTGCATAGTTATCATATTATTACCTTTGCAACCAGCTGGATTAGTGAGTGATTAGAGAAACTTGAGTATGATGTTTAGTGGATTTGTTTAAAAATCATAGGCATTGTTGGAGTTTTAAAAACACTGAAAAATGATAAAAAGAATTATTCATTCTGGTGCCAAGAAAATAAGTGTGGGAAAGGCTATAACACCAAACTATAACTGCCAAAGATCTTTTTTTTTCCCCAAAAAAATGCTAAAGCAGATATCTTCATATGATCATTGAATACTTATTGTTCTGAGGGGTATGATTCGTTTATTCAATTATGTAAGACCGATTCTTCTGAACTTGTTCAGATAATATGTTTATCAATCAAGTGCCTGGGTGATGTATGATTCATTTGTGGATCAAACGTGATGCCCTGACTTTGTTTTCGCATAGTTTATGGCAATTGGCCCCTCCTAATTCTGCTGAATTAAAATTTCAGGTACCCACGGAAAGCTAAGCGAAGGGCAGCAGGACATGTTGCTGATATAGCCCGTGAGAGTTCTTGAGATTCACTCCAGCAGAAGAGCCAAGTGGAAGTATCAGCCTTGCTTATGGTCTTGGGGATAGTTAAATTTCGCCTGTAAAAGCTGACTTCCGGTGTTATTTCCTGAATGATAGAGAGAAACGAAAAGAGACATTTCCTTCTTTCCGGTAATTTGCCGTGCGCACTTTCTTCACCCGATCTCAGGTTGACTTCCCCCGTCCGTTTGTGGCTCACTCACCAACCTGACCACCGGAGCCCAGAGGCCAGTCCCCAAAGGATGAAGTTTATGGGGGCAGATCTCTGGTAGGTTGCCTTACAAATTTGTGTTGTTGATTATCTATTGTGCTTATACCTTGTTTTTGCTAGTAGTTGACATTCTAATATTTTCCCAATCAGCCGTCATCCTGACGGAATCATCCATTGTTACCACCTCCTCTGATGGTCTTTGGTAATCTTAAGATAGCTGTCAGAATGGATCTTGTGAGTCTACTTAAAAAAGGTCTTTTGCGTTTCACGAGTAATAGTTGTCATTTTTTAATGTATTGTGGTTACTACGAGAAATAGGTTGAAGAGGGCGCCTTCCCTAAAACGGTCGCACCGACAACATCAAAGGTCAACTGTTGCTTCCGTCACTTGTCGTGGTCGCACGTCCCATGTTGTCACCGACACAAAAGACGAACAGTTGCCGGTAAAGAATGCATCAGAACGTGGTTACTGCCCGCGTCTCACGGCATAATTGCCACCGAAGGTAACCCTTTGATTCAACGCACTGTAGCATGTGGGGGTATGCATCTTCCCCGCGAGTGCGTATACCGAACTGTACGGGATCTCTCGTCTCACGTACACCCACATGCTATTTGAGTTGTACACGTGCCTATCCTTTTCTAATCCCTGCTGAGAGACGTCATAATGTAACGTCGCTGTTGCCAAAACCATGTGACGAGCATGCTTGTTCGTTCGCCGCCGCTGTCACCAATCCCCTTCCCTTCTCATCCCTTCGCCATTATTTCTCATTGTTTCTACTATCCAGTTCGAACTTGTCGGCCGTCTCTCTACCCACCTGCCGCTCCTGTGCTTTCCATCTCCGGCGGAGGAAGCCAACCCACGTCCACCGCCCATGGCTAATGGGATCCATATCGAGAAGGCGCTGTCCAGCTGCCTCGGGTGCGGCGGAGCCGCCGGAGGCTGGAGCAAGCTGCTTCTCCTCGTTGCCCTCGTGACGTCGGCGGCGGCGCTCTTTGCATCCTTCTCGTCCAACTTCGGCGTCTCCTTCTGGTTCTCGGCCCCTTCCTCCCTCTTAGCCTCCTACAGAGACGTCGTCGCCAATTCCTCCACCGAGGAACTCGTTCTTCCCTCTCTGCCTCCTCCTCGCGCTTCTTCTCCGCCGCTTGCTCCTCTTCTTCCTCCTGCTTCTTTATCTCAGGACGTGGATACTTTGATAGGATCCCCTGTTCCAACCGCAACCGCTGCTTTCTTTGCTCCTCCTCCTTCTCCGGTCAAAGATGCCGATGACTTGGAGGTATATGCAGGTGAATATGACCCAAAGATGCCGCCTTTAGAGCCTGAGGTAATATAATGTTCGTCACTATTTGCATGGCGGACAGGTTATTGATCTCTTGTTCATACTTTGTAGCCCGCTCTTACTCCAAGCCCCGGTTTTGCCCCTGTTACGACTTCGCTTTCTCCTCCACTGGCACATCCTCCAAGTCCAGTTGTTAATTTCGCCGACACCAAGGTAACTCAGATTTCAGGCTTTTTCTTGGGATCCAACTGAAGTTGGAATGTGTTTAAGATAAGAGTTCGACACTTTTGTTTTGATTCTAGCGGCCTCCACCAACTACCAGTGTGCCTTTTCCTTCCCCAATAGAGACTTCTAATGCTGCGGAAGTGAAAGCAAGCAGTGTTTTCTGGAGAGAGGTAAAGTTCCAGCTTGCATCTTCCTTTGCTCTTGATCTGAGAAAAGATTATTTTTCCCTCTTTTTTTCCTTTCATTTTAGTATTGGAATTGAGCCCCATTTAACTCTCTATGTTTTGCTAATCCAGACGGACCGGCAGCTTATGTACGCTATGAGGGAGATCGCTAGTGCGCCTGCTGGTTTGAACGACCCTGAGCTTCATGCTCCGCTGTTCCTGAATGTTTCAATCTTTAAGAGGTGAGAACGGAGAAAATATCTTATTATCTTGTGATGCTCATCACATAATGGAGATTTAACTTTTTTACTAGTTCGTTTTCTTATTACTAGATCAGTTGTCGTCCCTCTCGATCCTCGGAGTTACGAGCAGTACGCTGGCACGCTAGTTGAATGGCTGTTTACATGTCTAATTCACTTTCTACAGTTCATGATATATGTGTAGAACTTTGAAGAATGAGAGTAGTTCTTGCCACAAAATCCACCTTCCTTTCCATCATATTAGAAATCTTTGCTCCAGAAGCTGTAACTTTTGGCAAGTTTGTCATGTGCACTCGTAACCATGTTGTTTTCAGTCGTCTACCCCGAAAGAGCTGGTTCTACCGGTGATGACTCGATAAGATGTTTTGGTCCTGCGGTGGACACTATGGTTTAGAAATGTGCTGGATTCATTTTGGCAATTGCATGGCCTTCCGCTCGGTCAGGTTTCGCTAGATAACTACAGAATTCACTTTGTTTTGGACTAAATTGTTTGTTCGGTCGTGAAGTAAGATGCGCGTTGGCTATGGTTCAAACGAGCGAACATTGGTCATTAGGACTTGTTTGGAGAATTGTTCTCTCCAAAAGTTTCTCATAGGTTTACGATACATATTAGTCCTATAACTATACCTTTTTTTTTTAAATTATGGTTCAACTTGAATGTTATTTACTTTCGAAGACAGTGTCGTGATAGGTTTCAGAATCAAATGCTTGCAGGAGCTATGAGATGATGGAAAGAATTTTAAAGGTGTACATCTACAAGGATGGACCGAAACCTCTTTTCCACACACCAGAGCTTGGAGGCATTTATGCTTCCGAAGGATGGTTTATGAGATTAATGGAGCAAAACAAGCAGTTCGTCGTAAAGGATCCAGAAAAGGCTCACTTGTTCTATATGGCTTATAGCTCGAGGCAGCTTAGAGCTCATCTCTATGTTCCTGATTCGCATACTTCAAGACCATTGTCAATATTTCTGAGGGACTACGTGAACATGATCTCAGCTAAATATCCCTTCTGGAACAGGACAAGAGGAGCAGATCATTTTCTTGTTGGTTGCCATGATTGGGTATGCCCTCTGTACTCTGTTATTATTTGATCTCTCCTTTTCGATGAATTCTTGTTATCCGAGATCTTGGCAGGATAGAAATAACTTGTCTGATGAACTACTTGCAGCCTTTCTAGTCTGTATCTGTTGCTTGGCCTTGATTTACTTCTTTGTGTGTGTAGGCAACTTACACGACCAGGATGCATGATGAACTGCGGAAGAACGCGATCAAAGCTGTATGCAACGCAGATGTTTCCGAAGGCATTTTTATCCGCGGAAAAGATGTGTCTCTTCCGGAGACATACATCAGAGCTCCCAAGAGGCCTCAGAGAGGCATCGGAGGAAAACCTGCTTCGAAGAGGTCTATTCTGGCCTTCTTTGCTGGACACATGCACGGCCGCGTTAGACCCATCCTTCTTCGACACTGGAGAGGGAGAGACCGAGACATGAGGATATACGAAGCCCTGCCTCAGGAGATTGCAAGCAAAATGTCATATGTCGAACATATGAAATCAAGCAAGTTCTGCATCTGCCCCATGGGTTACGAGGTGAACAGCCCGAGGATCGTGGAGGCCATCTATTACGAGTGCGTTCCGGTGGTCATCGCCGACAATTTCGTGCTGCCATTCGAACGAGTGCTCGACTGGAGCGCGTTCTCTGTGGTGGTGGCAGAGAAGGACATACCGAAGTTGAAGGACATTCTACTCGGAATCAGCCTCGGAAAATATACGACGATGCAGATGAATGTAAAGAAGTTGCAGAAGCATTTCCTGTGGAATGTAAAGCCTAGAAAGTACGATCTGTTTCACATGATCTTGCATTCTATTTGGTTTAACAGGCTGAATCAGATTCATGTCCGGTGATAATATTCATTGTAAATCCTTACTTGATTAGATAGATCAAAATTTCTGATGTTGCCAATCAATATATTCGATTGCATGCCACATCAGCTTTGAAAATGGCACAAGAATAAGATTATATAAAGCATCTTTGAAGGTATGTTTTTGTTAGAACCTTACTAATTGAATATATATGGGTTTTAAACGCTATGCTTTCATGATCATTAGAGGGATTTCGTCTTAGACAAGAGATTTTGGATACCAATGGATTTCACATTGAAACAAAAATTAATTCATATAATCAACGATATCTCTCTTCTAAACGTGAACATGATAATAATGCAAACGGGAGAATGACGATTTAAGCTCTCATGAACCATTATCGAACCATGTTACTCTTGCATTGACTTTCTGGTATGTTCTTTTGACGATTGATCTTTGAATATTTTCTTTTCATCTTGGAAGTCTCTTCTCCCTCCCCAATAAAGTGATATTAGAGTCTAAAAAATCTAATGATTAGAGATTCAATAAAGATGTCGTTAGTTGTTTCTACTAGCTTTACAATAGAGAAATTTGATGAAAAACATAGTTTTATCTTATGATAGAAGAGGATGAAGGATCTTTTGTTCAATAAAACCTACTAAAAATGTTAAAGGGACAGAAAAGCAAACCAGAAAAGATGAGCTACTGAGATTTGGAGGAGCTTAGGTAAAGTGCATAAATATTATTTGTCTTTGCATTGTGGATAATATTATCAATAATATTATTGATGATGACTCCATCGAAATTATTTGGAATAAGTTAAAAAAAAACTTATTTAGCAAAAATCTTAGCCAACAAATTATATCTAAAGTGAAAATTATAGATGAACGAATGAGAAGACTTTGTTGAGCATCTAAACAAATTCAAAGAAATATTCGATCATCTAAAAAAAGTTAATGTGTAGATTGATAAAGAAGACAAGGCATTGTTGCTTTTTACATCATTCACTCACTCATTATGATAACTCCGTGGAGATGATTACTTACTATAAATAATATAGTAACCTTAGAATAAGTTAAAATATTTTTAATATCTTATGCTAATAAGAAAAAAGATAAATCTGATAGGAGTAGATCAATGAGAAGAATATTCTGATAGGAGTAGATCTTAGGTCAATATCAAGAGTTAGGTCTTTGGATAATGTTTAATATTATATATATAAAGAATACAGACATATAAGATAAAACTATCTGAGAAAAAAAAAAGAAAGAAGAGGTCAATGATCTTTATGATGGATGGTGATGAAGATATTCCATAATTTAGATTCTGATTGTGTTGCTTTCAAAAAAAAATTATTTTGAATCATTGAATGATAAGATGACTAGTAAGTTAAGTTTGAACAAGAAAAAAATATTTCTGGTGGTAAGATGGTGAGATGCGAGTCTCTGGGTTTATTAGAATCAGGTGGATGGATCATAAACAAATTCAGTTTATGCTTCATCTTCTAAACGAGGCACAAAGTGAAAAAAATATTCATCAAGGGATTATTGAGGTTAATAAGTATTTTTAAGAGCCATAATTATATTTAAATTAATTGATAAAATCTTAAATAAATCAAAATTCCTTAGTGAATTAAAATTTATTTTTATAAAAATATATTAAGTGTCGAAGTTTTGATTGAAGAAATAGACAAGAAATTGAAATATAAAAAATGAAGAAGGAAAATTATAGTTGAGTGAAAATTTATAATTGATTGAGAATAATTTGATAACCTTATAAATATTAAAAATTTTAATTTTTTCATAAAAATAAATAAAATTTAAATATTAATTTTATCTCAATTTTTTAATATATCTTTTGATTCACCCTCCCCAACACTATGGCAAGTTCGAAGAAATTGGACATGCCGATCACCTTGCCGAATCACAGACGGATCACTGGTTCTAAGATAAAACAAAATTGGAGGCTCGCACCCACCACAAATAGAATATATACTATACTGAAAAATCACACGGAACTCATAAGGCCATTGAAGTAGACTTTGTGCGTTACATGATAATAAAAGCTTGCATTAATGTTGCTTCTAAACTCGTGAGTGGCCTCTCTGTGCTGCGCTCAACACTAGAGGAACACACGGGAGAGTCTGATGAAAAACCACAAAAGGTCCTTTGATTCAGGAGCTAAGAAAAATCGACATCCTAAGTTTATATCCAAAAATAAATAAATAAAAATGTTACTCACGATCAGGTACTCGGTACTCGTTCGACGTTGCAGGACACGACTGGGACGATTATATTTGGAGGAACCTGAGAGACGACCATGTGCACTCCGCTCTCAACGTCCCCAAAACTGTCAACACTGCTGCCACCACCAGCGTTCTCACCCCGTACCGGGCGAAGCAGCCCCTGCAACCGCAGGAGATAACTCTGACCTGCAGGTTGGGATCGCACATACCGAGTGGCTGTTGTCACTTCGCTGGGAGAAGGGCGCTCTGAATCCGCTTGGAGGTTGGAGAGTGCACTCAGGTCAAGGTTGGGAAACACAGAGCACCGGCATCTGGGGCACTTCACATTCAACCGCAACCACTGGTCGATGCACTCGACATGGAAGTTGTGAGCACAAGGCAGGCCTCGGACCTGCATGAATGCAAATTTTCGAACTTTAGGCTAATAAACGAAACTTCCATGCATCCTAGTGATGTTTAATACAAATGCTGCTAAAAAGAACTGTTAACATGGAAACATCGGTGCCCTCATTTCCATTTGTTTTTCAGGTGAAATAAATAATTTGGAGTTTGTCTTTGAGTCATAATCACTAAGGTAAAACAGACATTCGCTTTCAGTTTAATACCACAGACACTGTGATGACAACAATGGTTTCTGTTTTGATCATTTTTACCTCATTTCCAACTCGAAATTCTTCAAGGCAGATAGGACATTCACTGCAGTCAGTTGGGACACCCTTCAACCGAAACTTTGGAAGTTCTTGAATAAGTGCCTCCACTGCTTCTCTCTACAAGAGATTTTGCAGAAGCTTAGAAACACCATGGCAATTAGAAGCACTGTCATAAGTAGCAAAAAAAAAAAAAACCTCCAGAGCACCTGCAGCCCATCCAAAATTTTCTTGTTTTTACATCGATATTTGAACAAACATCAGGAATTAAATTATCAATTTGTAGGACCATATCCATCCACTCTCAATTACTCATTAAAATTACAATTAATAACTGTTAATCTTTACCAATTAACAACTCCAATTTCCTATGGTAGACTTCAATAAATTCTACCATAAACATCAAGATAGATACCAGCTATATCTCTCTTTTGTCCTGGAGCATTCTAGTACCTGAATGCTTGCTCTAGTACTTGGTCTAAAAGAGGGCAAGTATTCATTATCCAGTTACAGTCTACCATTTGATTCTGGAAAGAGAGATGCCCAATGGGAAGAATGATACTTCTGCAGTATCGAGACTCCATTATGTTAGATGCAACGCAGTTTTCCAGTCACAAAATAGTATTTAAAAAGTGGTCCATCAACATGGTGAGTCCTTATCTCGACAATTATGAGCTAGAAAGATGACAGTGTTTATGACAATTAAGATGAAAAAGGATATTTCTTTCTTTGCCATTTTGATAAGAGTACCTGGGCTGCTGTCAAGTAAAGTCCTGGATGATATGCAGTATCTTGGCCCATCCCTCTCATTTCCTGACCAGCAGCTTCAAATGCCCAATCAGGCACACGTATCATGTCAACCAGAACCTGAACAATTAAAATGTTACAAATTCATGTGTATTTTAGATAAACAGGAAAGAGAAGAAAGACATTAATTTTAAGCAAGTTTGCCACAACATAAGACTCGTTCTTTTAAAACCTACCTTATACTAAAATATTAGATCCTCCTAATTCTAATGTGAGACAAAGAGATCTCATAATATCTTCCCCTTAAGACTTGACGTTTTTGTTAAGGCTCAAAACTTGAGATATAGTATGAAATCACATGCCATAATAGATGACATATGAAACTCAATCCAGTCGCAATTCATATCATGATGTTACTAACTTAATTAAGTCTATAATCATACAGAAAAATGCATAAGCACAAGCCAGTAATGTCAAGTTAGAAGAGTGAGGATAACTATGATTAAAGTCCAAGATACAATTGCTGTGTGATTCTAAGCAAATTCAAAAAGTGTAAGCCAAAATGTGTATTTAATAGATGGTTATATGCAAGAGGGATAAATAAACCCATGTATATTACTAAAACTTTTAATGCAGCAAGAGGTACCTTAGTTTTGATAAACATGTTTCCATAATCATCTATCCATTTACCCTAAGCGCACGCAATCTTTGAGTCACCAATGTAAAAAACTTTATTAATAGATAGTCAGTTGCTAGAGGGATAAATCCATTTATTAATATAATATACAATGATAAAATATAGTCACAGAAATCAACTAAAATGAGATTAATTTACCCTACAATATTACTCACACGTGAAAGTTGCTAATATGGCAATACAATCATTTAATCATAAAAAGATGTCATGTAGTTTCAAGCGCACAGATTGTTGATATTTGAAGGGGCTGGTCAGAACCAAAAGACTCGTAATCAATAAATAACCTGGCTGACAAAATAACAATACTACATCTGAAGATACTAAAATTGTACACATGTTACTTAAATCACATAATTCACATAACCACATTACGGAAAGCATACTGGATATGACTTGAAAAGGAAACTAGCACCAGAAACTACTTTTCTCATATTTAAATACAGACATCATGGTTTTAAGGGTTCCTAATAATAAATTAATTGTACCTTCTTAAACCACTTATTTCATTTTTAGTGCATAAGGGTTTTACCTCATAGGCTCATGCATCTGTACCAAGTCTTGTTTCACCAGGAAAGTAGTATCATGAAATGGTAAACAGAAGAAACAGAAAGCCCTGAAAAATACCTAAGGTGCTAGGCATGTTACCAGTTATACTTACCCCATATTCTGATATTGGAATTCCTTGTTGTGCACGCAGTAGGTGGGCATGTCTTCGTGTCAGCCACTGCAATAAACATCAAATTTCAGTTATGGATACCGAAGGACCAAACATGAATGCATCAAAACCCATCTTAATCACATCCTGCAGACAAGACATGAAAAATGAAAGACCAGACAAATGACACAAAAATCAATGCACTATAATCATTCATGAAAACAACATCACATATAAAGGTAATTTATGATTTGGGAAATGGCAGGCATGATCAATCGTAAGAGTAAATTTTTAAAAGGAAACATGAGAAAGGATGTTGCCCAACATAGGAAATTCAAGAGAGAATGTAACAAGTGCTTATCTCCATTCTGTTTGAAGTGATATCATGCTAAAAACAGAAAATAAATACAGGAAATCATCAAGATGTTTTCAAGAGAACAAAACAGATGATTTAAAAAGAACATTACTAGGAATCAAATGTTTCAGAGAGTTAAAATTTGTGTCATGGCTTGCAATGGTATCTGCCTTACGATTATTAATAAGGATACTGTTAGGTGTCATAGCCAAGTTCACCTTTTTCGACAAGCAGATGCCCATCTCCACAGGTTAAAAAAATGAAGCTTATTTTCTGTCAAAGACTAGCCAACTAACAATTAGGCATCAAGCATTTTCTTACCATCAACCTGAAATTGTACCTAAATAAACTAAGAATGACTTCCAAGTAACAATTAATTAAAAAAAACCACACGCATCTGCATACCATTGGTATTTCATCTAACAATAGGTATACTATCAACAGGTAGAACATAATATAACTATAAACATTGGTCTGATACACACACAAAAGAAATGAAGTCATTATTCAGGAAGCCAATTCAGCATGCATAGAAGATCACCAACCTTCCCTGCAGACATACATGCTATGCATACTAGCCCACAATAGCTGAAGAGCAACCAAATAAGAAAGCCCCATTTTTGGCCTTCCTCTGGTAACTGCAGCAATCAGAAAATATAGAGCAGAAATCAGTAGCTGGTGCTCACATTATATCTTGAACTACCCATATAAGCATTAACATTCAAGGAAAAACTCACGCAGCTTCTTGAACTAGTGAACCACAATGTGCCAATCACCGTCCAAACCCAGAGAAAAGGATAAAGAAGTAGAATGAGGACTGAAAGGACCACAACCCTCCCACAAAAACGAGCATATCTTTGTTGTGATCCAAGATCTCTGAAAGCACATAATACATGAAGAAGCTATCTGACATAAATATTTTCCAAGCATGAAGATGTTAAATGTATAACCAGTTTCATAATAATTGCATGCTCAGAAGCAACCAGAGTATCTATACTAGACCACATCCTATCATAAATTGAAAATGAACGTCCACTGGGTCTTTGAGCCATATATGAAAAAGTTTCAGTAATTTAGTGTTTTGAACTGCATCCATTGCATATACCCAAGAAAGAGAAACTATGTCTGTCTTGCAGAGAAGTCCTGTTCAATTGAAAGAATAAAGAACATACTATGCTTGGCCATGTGTTTCTACTTGAAATACCACATACCTACACTTGGAAAGATATAAGTAGTATTATTAAAATCATTGGCAATCAATAGAAATTGTAGTAATATCATAATTAGGAAACTCAGACGATCATGATGTTCATTCAAAAGAACCAGAAAATATGTTTGACAAACAGTACAGGCTTTGGTGCTTACAAACCCATTCCTGCTGCAAGTCCATTGTCCACAAACATTAGCAGCCGAAATATGAAGACAGTGGTATAGTCAACCTGGAATCAGGCGTCCTTTATATTCATTTGCAAACGTTACACTGGTCTCTGAAAGATGAAAAATTATAATGTTGTCTAAAACTCACCACAATCCATATGTGCAAGGGATGTGTGCATAGATGGTAGCGCTTCCAGTTGATCGAGACAATTATTCTGACAAAATTCCGTCAAGAAACACAAGTAACTCTACTAATTCAAGAATAAATCACAGCATAAATCGCTCGAACTAGGCACAAGGATACACGCTCGTGGCCAGCATGGACAAGAAGAACCCATCGTACCTGCAGATGATCAAATACGAAGAACAAATCCAATAAAAACAGATGGTACTTCCAGCAAGCAAAAGATCCAACTCACCACTTGAAATCGACCCCCCGCATCGCCATGGCGCGATCGTCTCATCTAAAACCCTAGATCTACTTCAATAAGCGCCTCCATTCCTCCATTGCAAGCCCCAAACGGAAACCAACAAAAATCCTCACGCGTTCCTTCAGAGATCGAGATCCAAAACCCACAAACACTGAAAGAAATCACCAAATCGAAACCAAAACACAAACAAGAGTGATCAAAATTTCGAGATCGAAGTGGAGGGGGGACCGAGAAAGAGAGTGCGGAACCGAAGTGCCTCCGCGCTTTACCTTTCAGAAAAGCATACCAGGTGGGAGACGTGTGGGAGAATCGATGTGGTCGAGAGGCCAACCCAACATTGTTCCCAAGAGACGCTTTTAAGAGCTCGCCGTGAAGCCAAACCAGCCTATGACATGAGCGCAGCCCTCCCCGAGACGACCACGTGACCACGTCTTACGCTTCACCTCCATTTGGTACGGAGATGAGACGAGCCGGTGACGGTGGGAGTGACACAGCAAAATGAGCCACCTATTGCACATTAGACCCACCAAAGTTGGTCTGGAAAGATGGCTGGGACCGAATGGTCCATTCCCTATTGATTGATCCATGTGGGTTCAACGTTGAAGGAGCGCGTGTTCGACCTCCCGCTTGATTGTTCTTCAAGAAGAGGTTATGACCGAGCCAGGTTTCGTGGGGGTACGGCTTTCAATCTGGAGTCAATGTTCTTCAGGAAGGATCACTTTCAATCTCTAATCTGTAGGAATACATACTGTTTCTTTAATCTCAAGCAACGCGTACAAAATATCCATCATCTTTCGCGAAGCACGAATATTCCAGCACCCGAGTTCCTTATTTTCGATATTTCTAACCACGTGTACGCCGAACACAGGAAAGCCATTTAAACCGGAAGATCGGAGAAGCATCCTCGTTCCGTTGACGGACTGCGACCAAATAATATGCTTGAGAATTAAGCATACAAATATAAGATTAAAAATGAAAATTATGTCACGTAGTGACTAAGAATCCTGTAATAAACGACCCTCGTCGTGTGAGTGCAGAATTTAAAGAATAGAACGGACAGAGAGACTTGGTATGCTCGTTCAAATCCTTCTAGGCGTTCAAAATTTAGCGTCCAAGGCTCACCACCGTCAATCTGGATCCTGCCCGTACTGGATCACCGTCCATCAACTCTGCAGGTATCTGATGGAGTTCGATCTCATATCCGTGGAAGAGAATGATGGTACACTAGAATCAACGGTTTAAACATGTTCTTCTATGGAACCGACGGTGTGGATCAACTAATAGCGGTCTCCGCGTGAACGAGTCGGACGTGATCGATGGGGGAAGCGGACCGCCCCGGTCCGGTCTCCTGTCGCTGGAAATTTCGTGCCACGACGGTTCCTGGTGCGTGAGCCGTGGCTTACGGTCTTGAGTGGCAATTCCGTGAATCCAAGCTCTCGCCTGTGGCGTTTGATGAAGTTTCCTGTTAATAAAGAGAGAGGGGGACGTTAAAATGCTCCCCTTCTCTCTCCCCGAAGCCCCGTCTCTCTCGTTCACTCGCTTGCAAGAAAGCAGAGCTCCGCGCTTGGATTCGTTTCCCTCTCTCTTTTCTTCATCTGGATCTCTAGGGTCTAAAGATCCGATTATTGGTGTGCTTTCCCCGATTCGATCTCGTTGTATGCTTGATTAGAGGTTCTTGTACTTCTCTGATTCGGGCCCGACGCTGGGAGAGGCGTTTCGGGAATTCTGACGCATGAGAGCCTACGGTTTGGACCCTAGGAGGGACGCCTCCGGCGGCCGACGCGACCAGCTGCCGCCGACTCCATGGTTACCTCCCATGGAGAGCGGCGGCGGAGGCGCGGGTGGGGTTGGGAACCTGACGGACCGGTTTTTTAGGTTGGGCTTGGGTGCCGTTCCCAATGGGAACCTGCATCAAGTCATGATGGCGGTGGAAGGCGCGGAGAACACCATCAAGAAACAGGTCTGTTGGCCGTGCTTTCTGATTCCACAAGAATTATTCTATAAATCATGGTTTAATCATACGGTTGAGCGCCTTGGATATTTGTGCTTGTCGAATTCTTAAAATTCTCCATTTTTTTATCCCATAGCATGGAGTATGACAATAGTTTATTTCTGATGTGGGTTTGTCGTAGAGATTATTAAATTAGTCGATATATCGTATGTTATAATCCTCTTGAAGGCTTACTTGAGCAAGCGTGGTAGTCATGTTGAAGTCGTGTGTGGATAGAGTTTATCTGCTTGAAATGGATTTTGTTGAGGTGAAACAAGTTTCATACTGAGATGCTGATGATGCAAGAAGATGATGACCTGCATGAAAATTGTAACGTTTAGAATTTGTTTATGAAAATCAGGATGACGATGTCATGGATTAGAGTAGAGAAGATTCTAATACTGTTCGTTAATCTTATACTGGATATGCTATGTGATGCAGAAATTTTAGTTCATCACCCATATCTCTAAGAATAACAGGCTTAATATTTTTGTGTCGGGGGCAAGACCTATGTAGTATTGAACTCAATTTTGTGTTCGCAATGCCTCATTTTCTGTTAGGCCATTTATTTTAAGTTGTGAAACATTTTGATAATTTTGGTTCTAAGGAACATGAACCATAATCTTTAATGATGTAGGACAACTAGAGGATGACATAAAAGCAATAATCAATATTTCAAACATGTAATTGGGGTTTAAAAGGAAGCAATAACTTCGAAACATCTTGAAAAGGATGCCAAGTGCGGATTATCGGCCTCTAAATGAATGCCTTGCACAACTGGTATGTTTATAGACAGTTGACAGGATTCAAGATATTTTAGGTCAGCCTAAAATCAGGATGACAGAGACAAATGAGGTAATAACTGCCACTTGCTTGCTTGCCTTCTTACCTATAATCGAGGAAGCCTTGTGGAAGTCACCTTGACTTTTGTGCTGTGAAATTATGTAAGTCCCTTCTGAGATCTTAAACCCTTTCCTTGTTTTAGCATTTTTGTTTTTTCATCACTGTTGATGATGCTTTTCTTTGAGATCTTGTTGGACAGTGGCCAAAATCAAATAACTAAGCCTTGAAAAACTAATGATAGAAAACAATGATGAATATTTTTTAGATCAGGCATTTGATAATGGTCGTCAACTCTTCAATTATCGACTGTAAGATCTTCAATTGCATTCCGACGAGTGTAGCAATACAGTGATAAATGGAGCTTTGTACAAGCAGACTTGCGTCATGATTTTTTAATTCAACTTGATCTTGTCCTTGCAAGGATTGAAGGACTGGATCAGTTTCAGCATTAGATTGGATTGATCATACATGCAATTTAAATTGGATTTAATTACTGGATTGGGTTACTGAAATGGAGTTCTAGATAAATACATAAATATCTATCCAAAATCTGGAAAAAAGTAAAAGAAAAAACAAAACAGGAAAACTAAGAAATGTAAGCACGAGTCAAAATTGCATGAGGTTTCTATCTGGCTGATAACACTTTTGTGGTACATGATTTTGTCCAAAACATGATAGTAGAATACAAAATAAATGTACTTGTTAATTGGAAAATCTCAATTCCAAAGCTCATGCTTGTAGTTTCTTATACTTTGGAGATGCTTGATGACTACAAAAATCTACCAACAACAACAAGCCATAATATCTCATCTATTTGGGGTTGACTACATGGATCATTTGTTGCCACTGAGCTTATGACAAAACATTATCTTGACTACAAAAATTTAAGGGGAGTTTATCATTACCCATTTTGGCTGCTAAGGGGAAAATTGCTTGCAGTATGATAGGATGACATTTTGTGCCCTTATCTTGCTTTCCCCAAGATGGATTGGGGTGATCCAGACCAATGTTTGGACCTGATGATTTGTTTAATTGTACTTTGATTAGTCCAGGATCAGTTGAACCAGATTAAGATCAATCAAGCATTTTTAACCTATTTCTTGGTTGTTGATATTAAAGGTTGCCTTTTCATAACCCATCCTGATAGTTGACAAATTTGTGACAACTCTTTGGGATATTCTTACCTAGCTAGTCTCACTGGATCTGGAGGGGTTGTAGACATGATATTCGAGTGTCAGCAAAACTCGAAATTGTTGCAGATACCAGTAACTGAAATATAAGCATAATTCCTTTTCATTGCCACCCAATAAAAATTGGACTAATGTCAGATTTCTACAGAGACGTGACATTTCAAAAGGAGCCAATTAGACACTTTGAATCTTTCTGCAAGGCATATATGTTTTTGCTAACAACTTCATCTTACTTATTTATCAATTGCTTATGATTTTATTCTCATGTGTGCATGTGTGTGTGTGTGTATATTGAAAATATTCCAGAATAATGCTAGGAGTTCATGTTTGAACTCAGCGTTCTTTTATTTTCCTCTTGACACCTATTAGAGAATTTAGCTCTTATTAGATTTTTACTAAAATAACTGCTTATCTCTTGATTATGAGATTCATTTTCAGCAATGCATGCAATCAGAAACTTCATTTTTTGAAGTGGTGCTGTTGTTTTGCAGTTGGAAGAAAACAACCAATTAAAGAATGAGCTCCTACGAAAAACACAAGAATTAGAGAGAGATGTAGGAACTCTGATCCACATTTCTTTTCAGGTTTATCATCCCAAGAGTTTGCTTGTATGTGTGGTCTTTTGAATAAGTTACACATCCCTAGTACCATTTTGTTATGAATTCATGTGTTGACTGCAAAAATTTTAATTCTCAAGGATGGAGTTGGACTCAAATCTGAGATTGGCTACACCAAGCATGGACTTCTTTGCATGAGATTCTGACTTTAAACCATCAATAGTCAATCATAGTAGGTATCAATAAGTTCTTAGATAACCTTTGTGGGTGCTTAACCTTCTTAAAGTGATTTGCTGAAAAGGAACCAGTCTAGCCTTTTCAATGAAAGTTTAGGTTAGTATATGACAAGCATGATATGCTTACGAGGTTGCAAAAAAACCTTTGACCATTTGATATTGCTAGGACTGCAAATATTGACTTTTTTACTAAACCATTTTCAGTATAATAAATTAATAATACTAAATATCTAATATTACTTAGACTTTTTTGTTAATCTTTGCTTGCCACTTTATGATTTATAGTTACTACTTACTAGAGCCACATATGGTCAGAAAAAGAACTTTTATTATTAGCAACAAAATGATAAATGCTCAATGGCAGGTGCACAATATTCATTTCTCATTGTTTTCTTTATCTTAATTGACACAGTATTAAAGCATAATATTTGTTGGTCACAAGGTCCAACATGCAACCATGAATTTCACTAATGGTGACAACTAGTAACCAACGAACTACCTAAATAATAATCTTAATGTTCTGAAGAAGTTCTAATCATAACCACACTGGTTTGCTTGAAGGTTGTCATAGAAACAAGAGTAGGCAGCTCTGGCTGTTGCAGCAAGATGCATATTACTGAGGTTCATTGTATGCTGTTCTCATGTCTATGAACCATTTCTTGTTTAACTGTGTTATCCCTCTTGAGGATTCTGTATAACAGTATAGGAACATATGATATCTGCTTTTAACTCTGTTTGTGCTTATTGTAAGAAACTTCCATAGATTGCATTTTTTTTTAATACAGTCCCATGTCCTATCCAGTGATTTAACATGTTGCTAATATTATCATTCTTGGATATTATTCTTATATGTTGCTTTAGTATACGTGTGAGTCTATCATATGCTTATCAAGTGGATAATTTAAATCTATATGGACATATATGCTGTTACTTTGATTTAGTAGTAAGAAGTTATATGTGATCTATTGTTCATCTAATTGGAATACATGGCCTGGAAAAACCATCAACACTTGATGATTTTATGCCATCTTTCATTCGTCTCTTCCATTAATTGTTGGAAAAGTGATTAAGAAAACACATTCATGCTTGATGCCCTTTGTAGACCTGATTTGTGTAGATATGACCTTTTTTCCTTTTTTGTCAGAGATCGAATGCTACGTCATTAAAGCCTTCTGAGGTTTCAACAAATGATCATGTGGAAGGCTATGAACCCCATCATTCTAATTCTTCATCTGGAAATGAAGCAGAAAGGAACAAATGGATGGATAATCATTCTACATTGAATTCTCAAGGTATCCTTCTGATCCATCAGAATGGATTTTCTGGGAGGGAGGAACCTTTTGTAGAAACTAGCACAAATAATCAGCAACTTGGGAGCAACAAGGTTAATGGTGATCTTAAAAAAATCCCTCTAGTACGGTTTGGTGTAGAAGGTGCTGGTCCATCTCAGGACTCTACACCATCATCTAGATCCATTTCTCCAAGCAAGTAAGTTTATGTACATCATGGAATTTTATGACATCGGTTATACATGTTGAATCCTTGCACTTAATCTTGAACAAATATATAATGTAAGGTGTAATTTTAACACCCTTGATAGGAATAAAAAAGATGGAGAACATGATAAAAGGTTCAATTCTTCTGGAAATGGACTATTGCCAGTGTCTGATACCAGCCCAAATATTCTCTGGAAACAGGTACTATCATTTACTCTCAACTCTCAAGTGCAAATATTTATGTGATTCCAAGTACTTATTTATAAACATAAGACCTACTTTTTTAAAGGAACTCATTGTCAAGGTTAGAAAGCATGAGGAAGAGATTGCTCAGTTAAGGAAGCATCTCACTGATTATTTGGTTAAGGTCAGGAAAGCATGTCACAGTAATTGCATTCCTTTCTCTCGGTGGCTGTCTTATCGTTAACCAATATTTTGGTGCACTTTTAATAGGAAACACATATATGCAATGACAAATATGTTCTGGATAAACACATTGCTTATATGCGTATGGTAAGCAAGCTTTTCAATTTCCTACATTTGATAAATAATATTTTTTTAACTTATCATGACTAAAAGTCTAAATATGTCATAATAAATGTTGCAGGCATTTGATCAGCAACAGCAGGACTTGGTTAATGCCGCATCAAAAGCTATTTCTTATAGACAAGATATTATAGAGGAGAATATCCTACTATCCCATGCATTACAAGTATTGTTTCTCACTTCTTTTTGGTTTGTGAAGTTTCTTCACCCATGCAGCACTGGGGACATTTCTTCTCTCCAGTACCAATAAATTACAGTTATTGCTAGAGATATAGGATGGGTTTTTTTTTCCTTATTCTTCTAAATCTTGAATATAATTGGATAGCTGATATCAAGTTGAATGGTCCAATTGAGTTTAATTCCATTTGGAATTTGGCTGAACCTGCTTGAGCTTTGGTTGGAATTGATTGTGATTGACCATTTCATCAACATTTTTCACAATTACTATCTACTCCTTTTGTTTTCCAAATTCTCAAGTCCTAAAAGAAATATATTGTTTACACTTCATGCTCTTGTCCTATATATATTGTATCAAAGCATTTGATTTTGTCAGCATGTCCTATCATTAAAGCTGATTTGTAACTCGAGGCAAGGTTCTATGCAGTGAAAGCATATGATGCTCATTTTATTTTATTCTGTTTTGAATAAGTTTTATTAGTTTATGAGGGTCTTTGCAAATATTATAGATCTTCTATGTATCTGCTTAATTACTTTTAGAGAAGAAAACAAAAGTCAAAACAGAAAAATGCAGATAAATATCAGTCTTAATTATACGGAAAGAAGTTTGGTACTTATCCTTCCATGGTGCACTACCATTGATTGTACATGAGGCACGTGTGCTACGAGGCCTGGATCCCTATATGTGATGCCTAAGAATTGGAGTGAGTTTGGCTTTATCCTACCCCTCTCTTAAAGCTCTTTTATTTTTCATGATCATCGTTCACCATTACTATCTTATCCTTCCTCTCTTTTCTTTTCCACATCTTCAAATCCTAGGGATTGTTTTTTTGTGCTCTCAGTGCTCTTGTCCTATGTCATTTTGATATCAGAGCATTTGTCTAACATTAAGAAGCTACTAAAATTGGTTAGGATCACTTTGTTTGTTAAATCGTGTCTAACATTCTTTACTACGATATGTTGCCCTTTGTTTAGCTGCTATAACACTTTAAAACTCATGTTTGTCAATTTGAGTGTTGCTTTTATATAGGATGTATCGACTGATTTGCCTTAGTGTAATTTTCAACATTGATTATCAATAGTGAAATTTTGTGTTCATTTCTGTTTTCTATATAGGCAGCACATGCAGAGAGGTCAACTTTTGTATCTTCTTTAGTACCCCTTCTTTCAGAACATGGCCTCCAGCCTTCTATTATTGATGCTCAGTCAATTGTCAGCAATCTCAAGGTTAGTATATTTGGGTTTCTATACATTCATGGTCAGTATTTTTAGCAATAATCTCTGACTACCATTAAGGTTGTATGTTATGTAAAAGATTTTCACTCATTTGTTTACTTAGATTGCAAGTGCTTCTACATGATTTACTTGCTAGAGCTGTTAGGATCTTTCTTTTTAATGATGTAGACTGTGTGTGTTCTTCAGAGTTATGCTTGTTCGCCTTCTGGTTTTCTGTTAAATAATGACACTGTGGTAAAACTTGTGGGTGCTGTTTGTTGTTAGGCATGCACAAACATAGGTATGCATTTTATAACTTTAGACTGAGAAAACATAAATGGTTTTACCCAGTGTAAGATACTTTGGCTTATATGTTGGATGGACTTCTAAATATTCTCAGTCTGGTTTGTCAGTCATTCCAATTTGAGAGGACTAGAGAGATGTTCTGTTATGTTTCTTCTAACTTTTGAGTATATATTGCATTATTATTGATGTAATGGTGGTATGCTTTTGGTCTTATTTGTTCCTGCTGAGTATAAATCTTCTAGGTTCTGCGAGTCCCTTTTTTAATCTAAATCTGCCCTTTTGGAGAACTTGAGGAATATCTCAGAGTCTGTTAGAATCAATCCATATCTTTTTCGGACTTTGAGGAATAGCTTTGTTGTACATTCCAGGTCGTCCTTCCATTGATATTGAATTATTTACAAAGAAATAATTTAAATTATTATATTATTTGTTAAACAACTTAGATTTTAAGATTCAAATGAATCAAGTAATTGATCGATGGATATACCTAGTTCTATCATCAAAAAGAACGATAAGACTCCACGAAGAGTGGATCGGGGTCCTCGATCCTATGTATCTGTATATCAATTTGATATGTTTGTCAAACCCAATCCTAAAATTGATCCCATGACACAGTATACTGAGGCGCCATATGTCATTGATATATCAATATGGTGATGGTCATAGTCTGATCGTCGTGAACCACACGTGTCCGAGGTGGCTCTTGAGGTAAGTATGATTGTGGCATATATGGGTGAGAAGGTTAGAGAACGTCGAAACTTCTACTTTCGCCACTGATCTGATGCTCCATATCATAAGATCGATCACTATACTACTGCTCAAAGAAGAATGAGCAACTATCACCGTATTACTGTTGGCCATATAATTCTCTCCATAATACGATAGTTGTAAATATAACAAGTTCCACTCCATGTTTATGTCGTGTAGACTCTGTCGCATATACTCAAAATTATCAACCATCTTCCCTTTCCCCTTTCGTGTATTAACTTGATCAGTATCTCATCAAGCTCCATGATCTGAATCTTGGGTAGCATGCATAAAATACTATTTCTTGGTCCTATTATACCATCACAAACATGTAAATACATGTAAATCACTTTAATATGCATGAAATACAAACATTTGACCTATTAAGACCTCAAACAACATATTAGACACTGAGAATATAGAATAGGCTTAATCATTTTATAAATCATCAAAAATCGAGAAAAAAATACATACCTTTGATTAGAAAGTTCTTCTTCTAACTTAGGTGTTAATCCTTCCTAATTAGCCTCCCAAGCTTGATCCAATTCATAAATCGCAGCTTTGTGGATTTTAAGAAAGTGTAGATGAAAGAATGAGAGATATATGTGGGTGAGAAAGTGATTGAGAGAGTAGATGAGCTAGAGAGAGTGAAAGGAGAGAGAATGATGGGGTAGAAAGGGTTTAAAAACCCTTTCCACTGGTTCAAACATTCAAATGGGCAGTTTTAATTAAATCAATCATAGCCCGCGATTGGTATCGGTCAAAATCCGACCTTTACCGACTGGTACAGGTTGGGAACAAATCGGATTTCGACTGTTCCGATTGGTACAGACCCCGTATAGGGCGAAACGTGGTCATATAACATAGACCACCTAGTACAAGGTGGTCCATGTATCGGTCCCCTGTCGGACCAATACGTATCACCGTACCGAGCGGTATATCGCAGCACGAGGGACCTTGGGTCAAATAAGCTTCTAAATTAACCCAGTAGTTAAGCTTTTAATTAAACTCTTTTAATCCTTAGTGATATGGGACTATCATAGCCATCCTCTTTTATCTCACATATATGAATACTTCTGGTATCTTCTCCTATTTGTGTGGATTGATTGTCTTCACCTTATTTTGAAAGGTTCAAACTCAGTCAAACCATAGCATGACTTTGGTCACCAGACGCATCTTGACTCAATTCTTTCTTTTTAATTTTTCTCTAATTCAGCTGGCTCTGATACCATGGCAGATATAAAATAATGATGAGTCCAAGTTAAATTGGTCAATGTTAACATACATCAGATTTCACAGTGATTTAATCCAAGAACTTAAGCTTCTAACTTGTTGGTTTGCCAGTAACCAATCTTTTTCAATCCTTAATGATATTGGACTATCCTCTTGGTCCATGTCCTTTCATCTCATATACATAAATATTATTTTCATGCAAGTCTATTTTGTATACTAGCATCATATGTTAAACATACTGTGTTCCTTGACCAACATTGGTGTGGTTTGGTATATATGTAAAACATTGAGTAACATGGTTTGGGTTGGATTTGCTACTTACTGTGTCTACTTCCGGGATTTGCTACTTTCTAATGTCAAATTAAATGATGGTAATAAAAGACAATTTTTCCTATCCTTACACTTCAAGACTTTTTTAGATATGGAAGTCCAAACTATTATACTAGTTTTCAATGTGTTACCATGATATCATTAGATAATTTCATGACACTATTTATATAATGACTTTTTCTTATTCTATTTTTTATTCTTGTAGGTTTTGTTCGGACACATGCATGAGAAACTAATCATTTCTAAGGTACCTTCTTTCTATTTATCAAATTATGTAGTCTCTTAGGTAGATGTTAATTGTTGTTGGCCTGAGAAGTTCAGTATTGTGTCTGACATCATTTAAGTGCATCCAGCTTGTTATAGTAGAACGAACATCTTTTGGATGAAATTTTCTTGCACGTCTGAGGTTGCCTGACAGACAAATTTGTTCTCTCTAGGAAAAACTAAAAGAGTCTCAATACCAAATAGCTCCATGGTATGCAGAATCATCACATAATGCAGGCTTTCCTACACAATCACCTTCCCGTCCACTCAGTTCACAAGTTGCTGTTTCTGTATGTCATTTATATGTTTTCCTTTTAGTTTCCTTTTCTGTCTCTAGTATAACAATGTCCTAACTTGTTATTTTTATGTCAGAACAAGAATAACTTGGAAATTGTGCCACAGCCAGCAAATCCACATGCTCAAACTCCAATTTCTTCTTCCAATTTCCAAACAAGACTTTATTGGGAGGCAGTTGGAGACCAAAATCAGCAATTTAATCAAAGTAGTGTTCCGACAAAGAGTCTGGACCAGGATACTGCAGAAATATACACTCCTGTGAGGAGGTCAGGATTGATAATTTGACACCACACCTGAGATTCTCTTATCAAACCATGTTTCTGTTTGGCTGATCAAATTAAAGTTTTGCTTTGTTTTTTTGAATTATTCTGAGATTATTCTTCACTGCTCGTATTTTTTCATCACCTGTTTTTTTTAGATTCTAAATTGTCTGAAAAATCATATTTACAACCTTTGCTTCAGTTTATTGTAACAAATCATGATTCCCATCCATTCAGTCAAGAAATACCCTCTAGTGACTAAATTTTCTTATGTTTTTCAAGTCAACTTCCTTTTTTGTGAGACATTGTTCTACCAGATTAACTGTTGTTCCTAACAGGATTTATATAATGCTTAATCCTGTGTCAGTGATCTTTCATTAATCTTATGAATTTAGCTTACTGTGCTTCTTCTGATGTGCTTATGCCTTTCATCCATCTATCCTTATCACCTGCAATATTATTTTTTATCATTTAATTGCTTTCTAAATGATCTTAGTTTATAAACTCAAATCAACTGACTAGAGTGACGATTATTCTTGTAGCAGAGATCCATGTATCTGTGTTGTTTCTAATTTTTTGACATTATCTTGATCTATTGTCAAATTCCTTTTGGTATATTTTCCTGATTTTCTACATGGAGTTGCATATATCATGAAGATCAAGAAAGTGATAAGTAGCATCATGCTTTATTTTTGAGGGAATGGAATGTTACAATTTAAGGCAGATATAGCTTCCTTTTCTTGTGCAATTTGAAATCTTACTGGATTTTCTTTCTGAAATTCTTCTCAGGATCTGAATTCAACATTTACAAAATGCATTCAGGCCCAATTTGAAGAATTAAAAAAAAAATCCTTGTTGCATTCAACTTCATGGTAGAAACATTTAGTGTCTTGTTTGTTTGCTAGTTGTCACTTTCTATGCCTAATAAAAAATTTTCATTATCACACATAAACACATAAATGGTACTTTTATCTTCCTTAAATTATTGTTATGATGACTCTTCTAAAGAAGATTTGTTTAAATACCCATGATAATTGAAGCAATTCAGATGCCATTAAATACACACATTGAGGCACTTAATTCACTACCTTGTTATATAGTCTGGTGGTGTTTGTTTTTTCAGGGACCCAGTTGACCTCAGATGCCATTGAATACACACAATGAGGCACTTAATTCACTACCTTGTTATATAGTCTGGTGGTGTTTGTTTTTTCAGGGACCCAGTTCACAATGATGCTTCAGCTCAAACAAATTTAGATGTCACTCATGTTGCACTTCTTGAGTCTAAAAGTCAAAGACCATCTTTTAAGCACCTTGTTAAAAGTGGCAAGACTGATGATCCTGAGATGGTTGCTCTTCAGCATGGAAAAGAACATTCTGTACACTGGGCTCCTGGAAACTCCTATTTACCATCTGGACAGGATGTACAGAACTCTTATTCTTTCCTTCCAACAGTCTATGAGGAGCCTAGTTCTTCATTCTCAGAAGGTGTGAGACTTTTAATAAGTTTGTATCTATTTTTCAGTTCAGGCTCTCTTTGATGCTTTATTTCAGAATCCACATTGATGATCCATGGATTTTTTTTTTTTTATAACTATGCAAATATGCAGCAGATGATGATCCCTTGCCAGCAATAGATAGCCTTCGAATTTCTGGTGAAGCTTATCCTGGAAGAGAACTTCAAGCAAGTGGGTACTCAATAAATGGAACTACAAGTTGTAATTTTGAGGTACATATTCTAAATCCTATGTTCATTGTCTTAATGAACATTGCATCATTTCTATTTTCGGTTGAAGTCAGTGTCTGCCATACCGAATCGTACCGCCCGGTATGGGCGGTACGTACCGATCGACAGGCCAGCGGTACGTGGACCGTCCAGTACCGGTCCACACTGTAGCAGTGCTACAGTGCTCGGTACACCTGGGCGTACCGCTCAGTATACCGATAACCGAGCCCAGGTCGAAATACCGGTACGGTACGGTATTGCGAACCTTGGTTGAAGTAACAATTTAGTGTTTTCAATTTTAATCATAACAGCAGTTCTTTTTTCTACAGTGGGTACGGTATTTAGAAGATGGATCTGTGAACTATATTGATGGTACAATGTTTCCTAACTTCTTTAATTGTGATTTTTATTTATTTATCCTTCTTGGAAATTTGGAACTCTTACAATCTCTTTCTATCCTCTCTTGGTAGGTGCGAGACAACCCACTTATCTGGTTACAGCTGATGATGTGGACTCATACCTTGCCATTGAAGTCCATCCCCTTGATGATAGGAAGCGGAAGGTATATTTCTATGGGCTTTTTGTTTTGCAAATTTAGTTTGGTTCCATATTATAACTTTACAGAAACTAAGTCATACTCATGATATTATAGCCTGCATGAGTAGAAAGGAGTTTAAGGAATTAATACTAACTGATGACATTTATTGCTTGGTAATTGCAAAATGCATGGGCCCAAATGGGGAAATCTACAGAGTGCAAACTTGGTTTCCTCTGATTGCTGTTTGAATTCGATCTGTGGTCTGTGGTTAAGAGCTGTACAGACATCTTTGGATCATTTGGAATGAAATGTGTTTATCAAGGACATGGACCATATCTTTACATATAGACATATATTATACATCTTTACATACATATATACGTGTATATATATCATATATGTACATTGTTGTGCGTGTATATACATATAAATGGAGATGCAAGATTAATTTATATAGATGACCAACCCAAAGCTAAATACTAGCCATCTAATGAACTGATGTATGTTTTTTCCTTATTCCATTTAGGCTTTCTAGGACATGATTTTTATGTTTCAGATTGTAAATGTTTTATCATTTGGATCGTGTGATCAAAACTTGAATCATTTCCCTTAGTGATCTCTAGTAACTTGGGATCAAAACATCAATTATTGTGCATGACAGTGCATGTAAACTCAGAGGCTAAAGACGTTCATGATAACTCTCAAGCTTTGTGTTACAAAACTAATGTCATTTGCCCAAGTACATCAGGATAATATAGCAAATAAGCTTTGTGTTTATCAAAATATTTGTGTCCTATATGTGTTATATACAAGTCATGGTGATTTTCTGTAATCTAAAAGTAAGTCATTTTGTCTTACTGTAGGGTGAACTTGTAAAGGTTTTTGCCAATGAGCAAAGAAAGATAATTTGCGGTGAGCCACATTTTCCTATTGAGTTGGATATTTCTTCATAATTTTCTTATTAGAAGCCAATGCTTTATAACATATTTTTTACCACATCTTTTTTGTTCCCTACAAGTAGATAACTTAGCATAAGAGGCATACATTTGATTCCAAATTATTTCACTTTACGAAACATTTATTTTTTGTTTTTGAGTTGAGATTTCTTTGACATTGCATAAGCCGGCTGACCAGGTGTGTCTCTATATGGCTGTAGAACAATGTTACCTATAATATATTTGTTGTCTAGAAATTGATAAGTAGTCTCGAAACTATCGACATTTAGTTAAAGGTGATACATGGGGTTCCTAGAAGTCATGGGGCTCAAATTCTCCTGCAGTTTATTGTATCACACATTGTTATGCTTTGTTACCACATTGTGAAATTTCTTCTTCTCTGATAATGTCTGCATTTAAAGGTTTAACATTATTGATTCTTGCCTGTTTCTCTGACCTTCTGCTTTGTCTCAAACTCTCATGTAAGTGGATTGGAAACATATGTTACTTGCATACTACTTTAACAGTTAATTCATTTATTTCCTCTGTTTTAGTTAAATATTATTGTGCCCCTGCAGTTTAGTTTGCCTTACTATTGTAATCTGCTACCTAAATGTTTGTGTGTCTCTTCAAAATGACACAATGTTCTATCTTTATGGCCATGCTAAGAATATAAATCCATGCTTCACTATTTTATCACAGATCCTGAAATGCAAGAGCAAATTAAGAGAACTCTTTCTGTTGGACTTGCATCATATGAAATTTCATTGTCGGTACGTTTGTGCTATCATGTTTTTCATCTTTTATGGTTGTTAGTGAAAAAACAACTGGATTAGCAAAGCTTCATATCTGAAGTGTTTCATTCATTAATTGCTAGGCTAAATTTCTCGATATATGGGAGCCTGCTGTTTTGGCAATAAAGAGAGAAGGTTACAGCATAAAATGTAAGGGGCCACGTGGCGGCGTTGTCATGGAGAAGTTTCAGCCAAATACTACTGTATGATTCTTCACATGTCTCGAGTTTGATTATTGAATGGGATATACAAATACTTTAGTACATGAATTGAATGATGCTTTATGTCCTCCATAACCCCATGCTAAAGTGCAATGATAAAAAATGATATTCAAATTTAAGAAGAATATTCTTACTGATATAAATTTTTTTGCAGTGACTACAGAAAACTTTCCCTGCTGCATATCCTATCTGAAATATTGTCATGTTTATACCGTGTCACAAAATGAACTCTTTTTTCCCTTTGATATGTGACATGAAACTAAATTATTCCAACAAGATATGTACACTGCAAATAATCAACTATTGCAGTACTGTGACCACAAAAAACTGTGAAAACATACACATGCATATATAGATTTCCTTTGATTTGTAATGATTCGGGATGTAATAGACATTAGCATTGCTGTTTTATTAAACTTAGTTGCACAACAGTAAGATCACCAGAAAAAAAATCAAATGAATCAAAATTTGATGCATATACTACAGAATAATTACGAGTAATATTATACAGAATTGTGTCTTTGTTGAGACATCCGAATTGGTTAGTGCATTGGTACACAATTAACAAGTCTCATATTCAAGTTCACGTGTAAGCGTCATGTACACCTATAACAATTTTTTTAAAAAAATATATTATACAGAATTGTGTATGATGTTATTTGGGTTGATTTTATCTTGCAATTTCAAATGTCAAGCAGTGAAAGCATTACATAACATGATGACCAAAGCAATGATGGCAATTGTGAGATGGTTGTTAGAAATTTTGGATGGATATGCTGAATTATAACTTGGAGTCCTATCAGATAAAGAAAATAGAGAATCATTTCAAGGATAGATTAAAGTTACGATGGAGTCTTGTTTTCAACTTAAGGATGATAAATATTAGATGTTATGTACATTTGGATGCTGAGTTATGTAGAGGCATCTGAGGCTTTAATAATTTAAATGAGATGGTGCACACAACGATTTTGTAGTTGAGGAGTTCCTTACATTGTTTGTCATATTTATCTCTATGTTATCTAAGTTATAATACTTCCATCAGCATGACTTTTCATCTTAAATATATGATACTTCTTGGATTGTCTATGTATACAAATACCTGTGGTCTAGCTAAATTATTTTGTACTTATCCAGATTTTAATTCCATATGGACATCCTACTGAGTTTTTAATTCAGGATGCTAGCGGTGATTCTTTATTGAAGACAGAAGCTAGCAGCGTGTAAGCTTCAAAAATATGTACCATTTAGCAGTTACTTCTTGTTAAATAATTTGACGTTTCTGCCATAAGCTGCTTCACTGGATGTTATCTAAGAAACACTGTTTGGCATTTTGTTATTACTATTTACTGTTGATGTTGGATTTTTCAGGGTGCGAGATACAATTGTTCTTACAATGAGATTGTTTAAAGCAATGGTACATACCTTTATCCCAATATTTATATGTATTTTTGAATGAATCTAGCATATCCCGATCCCCAAAGGATGCTTTTTTTTCCTAATCTTTGCTTTCAACATATCCATTACTTTTTTCTGGTTTATTGCTGTTTTTCTCATTATGCTTGGACAAAGATGCTCTAAGTTCATTTATAATTAACACATTGACAGCATCACTTCATGTTGCCTGGTTGCTAATTAAGATAATATGAATAATTTGGGCTTTGGAACAAATGAATATTTTTGGTGGATGGAGAAAAGCATGTCAGGGAATATCATAAAAATGAGATAAAAGCCTCTAATCATATTGTTCAGCTAGGTTCTTCCTTTGTTGACAAAAGAAATTGTCACAATCCTGTAAGGTATACATGGAAGGAATCGGCCCCAAAACGTTGACCCCATCCTCACCATCCTTGTCTTTGTCTATTTTAAATTGATCTGTTAGCCAATTAATCACTCGATGTGCTTGGCTATACATTTTTCAAATGCACAATTCTCGAGAGTACTAAATAGCTCCTTAATTTCTTTTAGATACATCTGTGCATTGTCTTAAATATCATGGATTTTGTTGATAATTGTCTTAACTCTTAACTAGTGTGAGGCAATATTCTTCGTATTTGGTGTGGAAAAATGTAGACATATTATAACTTGTGACTCATCTTAGAGATTATTAGCTTTTTTTGGGCCAGTTATGATGTGCAAATAGCAACTTTTTATCATTGATTAACTATCCTAGACTACCCTGCCTAGCAAAGTTTTAGATATAAGCATTTCATTTTCAACACAAAATTAGCCTCTCTTTTAGTTTTGTGCCTCCGCAGCCAATCAATCATCAATTTAGTTGGCGAAGCAAACATGTGCAAAGGATAACCATTTTGATCATTGATTACTCCAGGGACTAAAGTTTTATAATTGAAAGGAAATTTTTGTCCTTGTTAGACTACTACAGGTAATTCCTAGCCAACATGTGTCATGTCATGCTGCTGACATGGTTCACCTAGATTTCTATTCAGGCAGTCGTAAACTACCTTGAATTGAGCTATCTTCCATTTTGTGTTGACAAACATTCACTCATAGAGTAGTGTTATTTTCTACTGCAAAGCATATGTTATATTTTGGCTAGCAAAAGTTGTTTTTACCAAAGTAAATGTCATTGTTATGAATGATGAATCATAGTAATTGAGAATGATCTTTGGTATTCTTCTTAGGGTGAATCCTAGAATTTAAGCTTTTTCATTTCTGACTCCAAATATCAAGCAAAAATTGCTTTTTTTTCTAAAATCTAAATTCTGAATGACATATTCTCATTGGGTTGTATATACTTGCATGAATTTTTTAGCACAATAGCACAATATCACATCTTTCATCTGAAATTTTACCTGTGCATAAAGTATGAACCGGTTTTATCTTGTCTTTTTCTTTCCCTTTGTCATTTTTCTGTGTACCTAAATGTGGCACGCTGGCAATGCTCTTCACTTAATTTATCATCTTCACTTAATGCTTCATTATTTTCATGTGAAATATATAGTGTTTAGTAATTAACAATCACAAAATCACTTGTAGTTCTGTGATAACATAAAGAACTCCCAACAGTAGATGGAACATAATCTTTGCCATGTTGATACAAGTAATGAAATACTCTATGCTTCCAAGCAGACCCTATACGCTTTCTCTAATTAGCTGCAAAATTATGCCATGGAACTCTGACATTTTCCTGGTCACTATTACTTGATCTTGTTTATATATGCATGTTTTCTACACTCTCTATGAGATGTATGCTTTGATTTTGTTCAGAAAGTGGTAATCATTTCTCGTGAAGTAGAATGTTGATATCTTATACAATGCGATTTACCCTCTCGTTGCAGGCTGGTGAGAAGAAGAAAGGGAGGAAAAGGGGACTCTTTTTCAAATAGATATATTTACAAAACAAAGGTATATGTTTTTGCCCTGTACGTGTGAATTTTCACAAGTTTGTCATCCTGGTATAACTATTTGTTGCAATTGCTCCCTATTTTTTAGTGAGATGCTTTTCAACTTAGTGTTTTATAGTAAATCTGCTTAAACTCGTGGTAGCAGTTTTATTCTTAAAATTATACTATGCACCTCGGAAATTCATTTACCCCTCCAGCATACTTTCGTCAGGTGAGCAAAAACCGGATCTTACTGTGCTGTCGTATCAACTTATCGTTAAGACTTACGAGAGGAGGTTGCAGTAGTTAACTGTAATTAAAATTTAGGAAGTCAATTGTCACAACTTAAACTTGAGATGTCTCGTTTGAAATTTGACCCATAATCCAATAGCTATGTTTAAGTTTCTCGAAATCAAACTATGACCTTAGCAATGCTATTAAAATCTCTTGTGTCTATCCCATGTGATCTGTAATGCTGTCACACTCTTTCACATGGATTGTGATTGCTCCAAGCGACCCGTATCGAGTATTATTTTTCTACCAGGAGATAGCATTCGTTCAAGTTTTATTCTACTGCAGTCCCAAGCTGTCTGGGTTTGTGAATACTTGCACATCTACTATCCATTAGTTAATCATTCTTCCTATGGAACTGCATTGTAAGTTTGAAATATTTTGCTTAGAAGTCAACGGCAAATTGAAGCATCATAATGTTAGGATTGTCAATTGCCTCAACCATTTGAAGAAAGTTCATTGAAAAAAAAGGGGAAAAAATTATCATCCATAAAGATTGACGACAGTACTACATATTCATTCTTTTGGTTTGGTAAACACAAGAGGGCTATCTTTTATTTTTGTTCATGTAACCTTTTTTTTTACATAGGATAAATTTCGATAGAGTGTTATAGCAATCTTGTTTCTATCTTAAATGGAAGAATTGATCCCATTGTATGCCAGAATACCTTATTAGCAAACATCTAATCTAGATTAGTGGATTACGGGATAATAATTAGAGGATATCTCGCAGGTGTCTTTTTAAAAATATATTAGAAAAAATACTTTCTAATAATCATTCTTCTACAAACAATTCATTTATCGGTAAGACTATGTTCAAATAATAAAGGTATCTGTGATATCAATTCAATGCAAAAACTTATTTTATATATTTATATATATATATATATATATATATATATATATATATATATGGCATTTAATACATCATATCATTGGCTGTACGTCCGGATTATTAATGTTTGCTTAAGTTGCAGGCCAAGAGATGCTGCCTGCGTTGAACTTGCACGCCCTATTCATATTCTTCTGCAAGGCTCGGAGATCTTAATTTATTGAAACAGCCATCCTAATCTTAAGGGCTTCTTCCATGTCGAGAGTGTCACAAGATCGATCCCTTTAATTCTGTAATGACCTTCTACATATACATTGTCCTCAGCAAAACATAGCACATCCTATGGCTTTCCATAAGATTCATCATTTGCAAGATCAGCCACTGCAGGTAAAACTTAAATATAATGTCACACATAAATAACCCACATTTGCAGTGATCTGGTCATGGGTGCTTGCTACCTGCAATCGATGGACCACGTTTATAATTGAATTCGAAGATTGACCACACGATAGTTGCACGTGATGTGTTATTGTCTTTGATTCTTATAAAAGAAAATGAAATAAAAGAAGAAAGAACAGAAGTGAAAGTTCAGAACAATTCCTCAAAAAAAGAATTAAGAGTTGCTCGAAGATTTCGAAGTCTTGGAATTTTCACCCCTTGAATTTAATGAATTCACCAAAGAAGAACATCATCCTTCGATCATCTTGTAAAAGCTACTTCCTTTTGACATTTTTTCCTCTCTAATACCCTCCTGATCCCATTTGAAGATAAACTTAGAAGGCCCATAATGCTACTACCAGTCTTCTAAAACACAACATGGTGCTACGTACCTATTACAAGAACAGAAAACTCAGTCATCTTTCAATAGTTTTGCCAGCTTCAATTTCAGTTCTTCTCCAATAGGAGGAGCAACAGCTGAATTTGGGTAAATAAAAGGGAAAAAAAATATTTTGATACCAGTTGTGTACATTAGATGTATACATTGAAAAAAAAATGCTTATTCTTAAATCAATGAACCCAAAAATTGATATTTACAACTTATATGGATTTTCTTTTCCCTTGGATCTCAAGGAATTAGTTATAAAAGAACAGTAAGTTGCTTCTCAACCGCACTACTTCGGACAACGTAATCCATCCTTGCAAGCTGCTCTCACCTGGAGTCTGCATTTGGTTCGGGGATGGGTGTCGTGGAACCACTTCGACATGATTTTTGTCATGGCTGTACAATGAGTATCGACTCAGTCGGGCTAAAGCTGCTACTGTGAGTGAACTTCATGGTGGACTTTCCTTGTTAACTGACTAACCTTCACATCAAGACGAGCAGACACCCCGACGGTTGTTGGCCTCACTGATCTCTGGCGTATGGCTTGGCAGTACTCAGGATCATCTGCCCACCCCTCATATCTTATCCACTGAATCATGTTGTGGTACATCGGGAAGAATCGCATCTGAACTGCAGAATAAGTGAAGTAGGGGATGAGGGCGGCAACGACGACAAAAAGCGTCACAATCCAGTAAGAAGGGGCTGGCACCAATCCCTCGATGAATACCATGAAAGCAGTGGTCGTTATGGTGGGGGTGATGGCTCCATAGACCAGGAGAAAGAGGTACCAAACAGCGATGCTACCCCAGATGAGGATGTGTTGTATCAGAGTGAAGTAGTTGATGTATAGAGCCATTTGGCAGTTGACAACCCAAACTACACATGTGTACATTGTGGCCCCAAGAATTCCAAGGTCGATAACTTCACCGCTTTTCCGGAAGGCCTGGTGCTGGAGCACACTCGTGCAGAAGAAAAAGATGATGCTGGCACTGCAAATGCCATTGAACATCCAACCAAAGATCCGGAGCCAGCTGAAGATGACATTTTGCACACCTTCTTGGTAAAGCATGGGGAACTGTGTGAAAAAATAGGTACAGTTTTAGAATTCATCTGTTACTATATCAGAAGAGGAACTTTTGGGAGTTGCACAACCTGAAAGGAAAGGTTCTCTGAAGTAGAAATTATAAATGAGTGCAATTTTACGATAAAGGATACACACTTGATGATTCTTAAGCAGTTATTTGTATTCCACTAATGCATAATGTTCAAAAACAATGAAGGAGAAATGAGAAGTTCGGAAAGAAGAGTTAATGATTTCAGCTATAACAAGATCAAAGAGACTTAGTAATGTTTGCGTAGATATTGACGAAATTTATCAAAGCACAAAACTAGAAAAGTGAAGAATGAGTTCACTCGATTAAGGTCAAATCTTCAGGAAATATTTTAAATCTTTGCCCATGAAGTCATCACCACAACTAAAGATTCAAGGCTGTAAATTTAGAATTGTTTGGAAATTTTTGTCAGCCGGCTCATATAAGACAATTATACAAGTGCTGCCAACATAATTAAGCAACTTATAAACCTAATCCTTTGTCAGTACTTCCCAGGTTGCCAGCAGGAGATGGTTTTTAACAATTTCCCATGCATACACCAGCATGAGAAGCTCTATGTGGAAACAATATGGTTAGGGCAAAACATTATAACAGATCATCTGATACAAAATGTGGGTAACATTACTACTAAATGGCCACTTAGAGCGGTAAAGTAGCTAGTGGAATAATTGATCAACAGATAAGTTGGTTGGATTTCAAAAAGAAAAAGAAAAGATAATTAATTGTCATGTAATTGTGAACCTTTCATGGTGGAAATATACCTTTAGACAAAATCGAGCTGAAACATCTTGATCCAAGACACCTAGAGCAATCACTGGAAGAGATGTGAAGATAACGTTATATAATGACAAAACCCAATCATTGTACGCAGGTTCACCAGAGAATGATGCATATGCCTCGAACAAGAAGAGTGTGACACCAAATGTGATGTTCTTGTAGAAGAAGTAACATATCTGCAAAGTGGAGGAACATGTCAACACACATTTTGCACAAAGGGCATGGTTCAACTTTATAGGAAAGAGACTAGACCATTGATGATATCCTCCTGTAACACCAGTGCCCGTGCACCAGTAGCAAGCGCTCCAGAAAGCGAAACTGAGCAATTGCAACATCACTCGACATGACAGCCTGGAAAGTCATAGCATTCAAGAAGATTTATTTAAAACAGGTTTTCGGAAAGAATTGAAGAAGCAACATTCCAGCCCAACATACAAACTAGAGACGTTCTAATATCACATTCTCAGACTTATTTTTATTTTCATAATGAACAGGCAGGTTGTATTACAGTTTATTACTAACCTGCATTCCTTCAGCGCCACTGATACCGACACCTATATCTGCTTCTTGAAGCATTCCAACATCATTGGCCCCATCACCAATTGCTAATGTCACTTTATGAGTACCGGCTTTAACAAGCCGTGTGACCTGGACAGTTTCATGGATTTCTTTATTATATTAGACCCATAATAATTAACCAAACTATGTTTTATATTTAACGACATGAGTCAAGACTCACAAGGGCTTTTTGCTTGGGAGAAGAACGGCAGCATATAACTGATCCACAACCAATTGCCAGCTGTAAGAACATGTCTTTAACATCATCCTCCAAAGCATATCCAAGTGACTTCCCATCTATGATCAAAGCAAATGATTCAGTACTTGATGAACTCAGAAGTTTCTTCCCTTCATTTATCTGATGGATAATGCTGTCCTTCAATGCCTGAAATGTCAAAAACAAAGTGTAAATATGTTGCCAAGTGAAGCTAGACAGTAAAATATATCCAAACTATTTCAGGAATAAACAAGGTGTTATTGAATTTAATATAGTACAACTGATCCATTAGTTTCATAGAACAATATGGTATATATTGAAAGATGAATTCAATTAGCTGTTAGACTTATAAAAGGAAAAAAATACCAAAGAACCTAAGGACTTCTAATTCTATCCATTAATTTGAATAGGATGTTGTGAGTCCGCCGAATATAGATGAGTTGTAGGATGAAGACAGGGACAAAGAAGCACAAACTAAACCATAAGTAGGGTACTTCTTAAGTTGTAACTTTATTCTTATACAACAGAAACACATTGGCATCAAGTTCTGCTTTGGCAAAAATATATAAGGTTCTTTGTTTCTTAAACACATTTTCTTGATAATGGCATGTAACTCTTTGGACTCAACATTTGAAGGATGGACTCAACTAGGTTGTCATCTGGCGTTCGTCCAGGACAATGAAGTAGCAGGATAAGTGTCAGGTATGACAGACGGCACATAATGAGGCTTGCAACTGCTTAAACTATGTCAGAAGACTCAGAACCTTCACTTTATTTCTTAAAAAAATTCATATTTTCCATGTCCAATTTTATCTCGAGTTTTCCTATCTGCTATATAATTGGATTATCAATTCAAATTCAACAACCACTCGTATACACCTTTTTGATAGTTATTAGCCACAAAATTACCATTTACAGACTACAATAAGTTAGAAGTGTACCTTAACAATGGCTTCTTTGTTCCCATCTTTCTCCAATCGAACTATTTCTGGTGTTTCCATAGTGATTATTATCTGCTTCATTCCTTGTCTTAGAAGACTACAAGCGAAGCTGCAAGAGATCACAAAACAAAAATTACATATAGATACAAACCCAATGCACATGCCAGTTAGTCTAAGCACAGATTACATACCCAATATTGATGGCTGTCTCCATCTTGTCACCTGTCAGTACCCATATTTTTATTCCAGCTTGAGCTAGTTTGTCAATGCATTCAGGTACCTGTGGACCAGTTACAAATTACCAAAATTATGAAATGATAATAGAAGCTGTTAATAACTCGAGAACCTTATACCCACTCCATTTTGCAGTTTGTCTTCAACAGCCGTGGCACCAAGAAGAATCAAGTTCCTTTCAATCAAATCTGCAGCTTCCTCGATCCTTTCATCTCGATCTGCACTGACTAAATTCTTGGCTGCCGTGACCTTCTTGTTGAAATTTGTGTATTCCTCTTCATCAATCTCACGACATGCAAGAACCAAGGTCCTTAAACCTGCATCAGCATATTCATTGATTTGCTCCTTGGTCCTTTCCTCAAACTCTCTCCCATCTTTTGCAAGCCTCTCAAACATTACACTGAACATGTAAGCAGTATAATTAGTAAATATTCTACATTCTACACACAGGTTTCCACAAAAATGGATGGGATAAGAAATGGAAAAAAATTTTGGCAACCTACAGACCTGTCAGCACCTTTGCTAAATAGAAGTAACTTTCCTTCTTCATCTTGAACTATAACTGACATGCGCTTCCTGGAGCTACTAAACTCTAAGATATTTAGTAGTCTATATGTCCTGACAGAAAGAACATTCTGCTATAAGCTTATATTAATTAGAATGTTGATGATACAGAGTATATTGTGCAAGACTTCAAAATATTCTCTTACCTATCAATTTGTTTGCCTGACAATGGATCCATTTCATGCAGATAGATGCTTGTCTGTGTCCTGCGGTAAAACTCAAAGCCTATTTCCCTTGCGGCAACAACAAAGGCAGCTTCATCAGGTGACTCAGCTTCATATGAAATTTTGCCTGTTTCCTCATCCACATCAGGTATGACGGTATGGCAGATGGCCAATAGTTGAAAAAATTTCTGTATGATGTCAGACTGAGGCTCACTAATCCAACTGCCATTCATGATACGTTCATCACTAAAATTGAAACCCTTTATGGCCGGTTTTGTATCCACATGATTTTCCTCATCATGTTGTGCAGCATCTAGCCTACTAATCATTGGTGAGCCTTTTCTTCTAGCCATTGCTCTCTCAACCTCGGTCGCCCCATGCCCATAAGCAGTTCCAGCTATTGAGCACTTAATGAACTCCATTGAGTTACAAGTAAGCGTTCCCGTCTTATCCGAGAGGATTGTATCTACTTGACCTAGCTCCTCATTCAAGTTCGATGTTCGAGCACGAGCAGGCTTGTCTGATTCCTCATGGTACATTTTAATATCTTGGTTCATAAAAATGCTCTGCAAGATCTTGACTATCTCTATCGAAACATATAAAGAAATAGGAATGAAATAACCATACAACATCATGGCTGTCAAAAAGTGCAACACTGCTGCAGTAGGTGCTTTCTTAGCATCAAAGTAGATAACAGAATCATCAGGTCTAAGATACCATCTTTTCATCTCTCCATCTAAATCATTATTCGTTGATATGCCAAAGAAGATTGAACCAATTAATGAGATAAGCACCAGGGAGGACAGTAGAAGGTATATAATCTTGTCCAACTTCCTCTCAATTTTGCTTCTTTTAGATGGGGGGCTTGTGGCATTCTGCATAACCTTTGTGTCATGACCTGTGAAAACAACAGCTCCATATATGTAGTCAGTGTTTCGCAACTTTGAATCCCTAAGAAGAAGTTGTTGAGGTGTGAGAGGGCATTGTTGGTCTTCATAGTCCATGCTTCCAACAAAAGTGTAGAGGTTTGCATTTGGATCTTCACATTTGATTATTGCTCTGTAATTGTGAAAATCAGAGTCTGCTTGTAAATCTGAAGTTACCTCCAACGATTGTTTCAGTTTCAAGTTTGTTTCGCCATCAAGGTTTGTGGTCTCAACATAACATATTGCATCATCATAACTGGAGGAAAGCAAAATGAGGTCCGCAGGGAAGAACTCATCCTTCTCCACCTTCACAATGTCACCAACTCTAAGACTCTTCCATTCTGTGTAATCAAAATTGCCATTTCCGTGATGTATTTTCACCTTTCTATTGTTCACCTCGATGTCCTGTACAGAAGGAATTGTTAAGCATCAGTTAGTTGAAATGATGGTATCTTAGACCAACTAATCCACAATGTAAAAAGGCCTGGAACAAACTTGACCATATGGCAAATCTCCTTTCCTTTCTTTTTATTAGGACAGCAATAGTTAAATCCGAAGAACTAATGTTAAACCTCTCTCCTTGTATTCTTTTAAACCAAACCGAGTTTTTAGTCTCAACAAAAGAGGTCCTTTTGGTGATAAAAGCTAGGTCACAAAATCTACCTAATTCAAGATCATGATTGATGAACAATAGTGGTTATTTTTACATCCAAATGCCTAAAAAGAAATGATTTTCACTATTTTTTTGGAAATAATATAACTATCCACACAAATTTCTGGAACCTTCAGCACATGACCGTTCAATATGAAGCCTGAATAACCATCTACCTTTCACAAGAGTACCTCCTTTATGATATTATAGTTATCCAATTTCGGTAATTATTTGAAGCATTTGAGGATGTTGTCTACTTTGTTGAATCGGAAACATGTATGTAAAAGAACAGTGCTCTCTGGATCATGTAGCAGATTGGATTGCTGCCGATGCAGTCTTTAATTTTTCATGACTACTAATTAGGTAGCCAGCATAATTGCATAGACCCATGATGGCTCAACATAACATTTGCAATTATAATACAAGTCATAGTTATTTTCCTGAAACAAAGAAGAGAGTTAGAAAACCAACCTGCTGGTATCGCCTCCAGTCCTCAATGCCCTCCTTCAACATGGTCGCCCCGATCACCAGAACCAGAGGGGCAACCGCACTCAGGGGGGTGTATGGAGCCAATGGAGTAAACGAAAGGCATCCTGAAACTAGAAAATACATGTTGGCAACTCTCCTGAACTGCTCAAACAAGGACTTGGGCAAGAAGGTAGCCAAGGTATACTTGGTGGTGGAAACATAATTGGATCCGTAATTTAAGTTGGTAGCCTCGAAGCAATCAGGGTCATTGGCAAAGACCACACGGGAGAATCCCGGGCTTCCGATCTGAGCATGATCTTCGTTGAACCTCAACCTACCGCAAGTTGCAAAGCTGTATAATTTACTGAGGTGAAGCTTCCTTCTTCTTCTTCTTCTTCTTCCAGTCATTTCCTCTTGTATTGCGAAATCGCCAAAGTCCAAATAAAGAAGCTACGCCAAATACAACCACCAAGGAATGTCCAGCTCGGGAGAAATCAAATCCCCCCGCTACCAAAAATCTCAAGATCAAGGGAGGAGGAAGTCCCAAAGTGGAGGCTTCCTAAAGAAACGAGCGGCAAAGAAAAGAAGAAGAAGAAAGGAAAAACGATCCCTGCTTTCAATTCACTGACACAAATTTAAACCCCGGTTCCCGGGAACAAAAACCTCCTAGAGAAGACCATCCTTTGATGAACTTTTCGAGCTGTCGCAACCCACGTGCCGGGCTGCAAGCAGCTGGAAAAGAAGGGAGAGCCCAGAACGCAGGGGGGAGATATCGGAAGAACAAGGCCAAAAAAACTTGATAAAAATCCCACCTTTCTTGCACCTTCGCACCTAAAATTCCACAAACAGCTGGAATGATTGCTCCTCTTTGATCCAGCGAAACAAACCCCAGGGATCAGGGCTTATCTGCTACGTGAGACATTTGGCTTTGGATGCTCAAGGACACGAGTGGTTTTCTCGGACATCAACGTTACAGTAGAGGACGCCAGCGGTTTGACTTGGGACCGAACTGGGAATCGCTTCGCCGAGAGGGACACGAGGAGACGATGGATTAAGCCGCACGAAAATCACAAACCCGGCAGGAGACCGACACCGAATCGCAATGAACACCCGAGCTTTGGAAGCTGAATCCGATACGGCCTTCTAGAAGGCCAATTGGCCCACGTCCAGAGCGGTCACAGGCGTGAATCCAACGAGAAATCGGAATCCTTCACCGACGCCTCCCCCATTCCGAAGCTCTGTTTCTTATTCTACTCTCTCTCTCTCTCTCTCTCTCTCTCTCTCTCGCCCGCCACGCCCAGGGGAGACGGAGAAGGATGGCGAAGCGAAATGAACCGCATTTCTGCTTCGTACAAAGAATTGGGCGCACGTAAAAGCTTCAACTTGCTAAGAGTCGACTGACTCGAAAGGAAAGGAGGATTGTTTTCAGATTTAGTGGGAAGAGGAAACTTTGAGTCTGGACAGAGAGGCTAAGTAGATTCACTGTTTTCATGTTGTGTGCAGATTTGTGGCAGGTAAATGGACCTTTCCAGCTTTTCTTTAAACTTCTATTCCGTTCATATTCTTTTGCTGTCTTTCTTGCCGAAGACTTTTCATCAAAGGTCTCATAACAGGAAAGAACAAGAAATATATATATATATATACATATAGGAACATCTAGAAATTAATGTTGGTGCCATTTTGTTGCAGCGTTGGACAACATGGAATCTACTTTCATATCTCCAGTTGATATGATGGCTTTCTTGTTTTTTCTTAAAAAAGAGACATTAAATTAGAGGTATTTTTTTTCATACTTTCCAAACAATATTTTTATTTTTTGTCATAATCTCTAAAACATCCTTCCTTAAGTTTATTCAAAAATATTATGATCATTCAAAACTCAATGTTATCTTATATTAAAAAAAATATTATTATTCTTATTTACTTAGGAACAAAAAAATCAATTAGAAGACTTGTATGTCAATTTTATATGAAGGGCGTATTTAAGGATACAGTTCACATTCTATGGATCAATCCATCCATTAAAAATGACAAGACTGATTGTTATAGTTATGTCTTATTACAGATATTTTAGAAAATATGACAAAAATGGGTAGATTAAGAAGATATATTAAAATGATACCTATTGGGAAATAAAAAAAAAAATAACTTTTTTCTCAAAAATTCATCCCTTCAATTAAAAGAGTTTACGGTAATGTCCTCTCTCTTAACTCGTCATGGTTGAGGTCGAAACAAGTTTCATCGAGAGTATCTACCATAGGTGCAATTTCCTACTCCTTAGTACCAAGGAGTACAAATGAACAGGAGATCATTGAATGCACCCTTTTATGATAATTAAATCATTCACACGTATCAAGAGCATCTTCCCCACCAAGAGAAGCTTCCAACTCCGGGAATGAGTTTATAGATTCATTATAATGGCTAGATCTCGCTGTACGACTAATAAAATGGAGTCGTCTACAATCCTGCTTAAACTAAAGAGATTGGAAACTTGGAGCCCAAGCAGATGGGGCGGAGGTCAAACAAGACGACCATTTCGCCAATCATCGTGGCATTTGATCGCTTGATCCACCGATTTCTAGGTCCCTCTGTTCTTGTTGATCCAACTTTGACCTATGCGAGCCCGAGGGATCTCCCCGACCCTCCACCTCCTGCCTCAACCTTCCCCTCTCGGCGACCGCAATCTGAGAGAGCCAAATGGGCGAACCGGTCGTTCTGCGTTGCTTCGGGTGACAGGTGGGGGGAGAAGTGGTTCTTCGATGTGAAGTCAGCTTGGACGTAACGAAGTGGAAATCTTGAACATCACAAGTTTTGAACATCTAAATCGAGTGAAGAGTTGACTTTACGCTAATTGCCTCTGTTCCTTTTTCTTCCCCCGTTCGTGAGAGTACTTCTACTGTTTCTTCATGTGCTTGGATCCCAATCTAAGGGAATCCGGAGCGTGGTGAACGTGAGAGGAACGACGACTCAGTAGCATTTATGCAGTGTTATATCGATTGCGTTGAATGTGGTTGCACATGCAAACCAAAATAATATAAAGTGCTTGGGGAATTCTGAACAAGCCGCCACTCTGCCGCCGTGATAATTCTCGCTTTTATTATGAACCAATCATGCCTTGTAAGATTTAGTACTTCAAAAAGTCAACTCCATGGGTGAAAGGGAGGAAACCTATCTCTTAATCGTCCATCCTGACCACTAACTATATCGAAACAGGGGAATTGTTGGGTGTAGCAGGTAACGCGTAGCCATCGACGTATGCTCCGAAGTCACGAACGAGGACAAAGACAACAATGTCTGATGATGGAGCTGCGTGAGGTGGGAAAAAGACTTTGGAATAAGTCATTACCTTCATGAGTGGCAACATCATTCGGACTGCGGGTTGGAGGAGGAATCGTTGTGGAGGCAAGACTACTCAAGGAACACTCCAATTCCAAACGACAAGGAAACATGCAGAGGGGCTAAGGGATATCATCCCTCGAGCGACAGACAGGTATATCCTTCTTCTCCCATCACCACACCAACCCACCCACAAGAAATGAGAGGTGGGTGTGAGAAAGGGAAATGAGATCGATGGATGGGAGCTACCATTCCATTCCTTATCATTATTCGATTTGAATTAGAATTGAATCGACTCGATTATTCATCGATTCTAAATCGAACTACAAGTAATTATTAATGATTCTTCAATCAAAAAATGATGATTCAAACCGGAAAATTTTAATTTTAATAAATTAAAATCATAGATTTGGGAACCAAAACCACCGTTGTAGAAATGGCAACAGGTCTTCTTCGTCAATGATTCCAAGTCCACGCTTAATGCTCTTAAAATTCTACTCGGTAGCGTCTCCTGAGAAGAAAGTGTTTACTCCTCTCCTCTCTTAGACTTGTCTCTCGGAACATAGCTTACGAGCTCGTGGAAGGGACGGTCAACCCACAGGCAGGCACATGCCGCCATGAGGAACGAAGGTTACTGGACGAAGCAGGACAGCTCATTGCGCCGGGTGGGTGGTTTCCTCTGTTTTGGTGCGTGGAATGCGATCCAATAAGGTTGCTTCACCGCAAACGTCTCTTGGATATGCTTTCCTTCAACACTGCCGTCCCATAATTTATCCTCTAGTAAAAGAACTGTAGGATCTTTCATCATTCAGATAAATGTAAACTGCTGGGCCATGCACCTGTTATGTCTAAGAAAAAGCTGATGCTTCTCCTGAGATTAGGTTTGCTATCGAGGAAGCATAAACAAATGAGCAGCCAATCTCAAGAAACCTTTTCAGTGTTTGATGTCAATTGGATGCTACGTCTCTCGACATTAATGGCTTGGTCGAGGGACCTGTCTTTGGTTACAAGTTGCAGATTGTGATTTCATAGCCGAACAAGATGACAAGAATGGCGTAGTACTTGCTACCTCATTAACTTAGCCAAACAAAGATTCAAACGGGAAAACCAACTCCACCATCATACAAAGGCCAAATACCACAGACAAAATTGACTGCATCTTGGAAAATGGCTGTGGTTAGCTGTCCACTATATACAATTGATAGTTGTTGCAGACTTTTCTTTCTTTCATTTTTTTCTTCTCTTCGATGTTGCAGGTGAAACGACAGCCTTTCTTTTAAATGGCTTAACTCATTCTCTAGAAATCTTCGTTGACCAATTAAAGAATGCAACTCATTCTTGTTCTGAACGCTTTCATTTACCTGGATCATCGAGTTTTGCTCTGAACACGATCCATATAAAGTCCAAATTTCCAGGGACTTTGGGGCAAAAGAAATGTAGAACGTGATCAGTGATGGTTGTGGTCATATATATAGCTTTTGAGAATGAATCATATAGTATACAAGTATGTATACTTTCAGACATAACTGGGTACATCAACTCCTGACCCAACAAATTGCAGATCATCGAGTTAGTAGGCTGTCCCATAATCTTTGGGCGCATCATGACAATGGCTGCTCCATTGCGGGCCAGCTAGTCCTGATCGTCCACTTCATGGAAAGGCAGTGGAACTGTTTTAACAGCCCTGAATTTTCCAGCGTTATTAAGATGCTCATTTTCCAACCTGAAACATCGACAGATCTCACATTTAGGCTGATGCTATGCTTGATCTGCTCATAGAGGAATTGGAACATTGACAGCCTTTCTGGAGCTTGCAGCTTCGCTAAGTAGTATATTTTTACGAACAAAAAGAGCAGTGCAAGTGCTGTGAGAGTCATTTACCTGTAGAAGTTCCAATGCCCTCGTCGAATCACCTCGAGGGCTGCCAAGAAGAACGAAGTCACTCTGTAGTCCAAACTCCCAAAATTGTAATGAAGAACTGTCTGTAACCAAGCAAGGCGAAGCACAAGGTTCAAACCCTGCAAAACAGAGCATCCAAGTTCATTTGCTTGATGAGAAAAGACTAAACTGAGGAAATGAGATATCTGATGCTCGACATGTCGTCAGTAGTATATCGATGGAGCCGACGTACCATCGATAAGTAGTATACAAACTTCCGGCGAAGGATCAATTCATTCCTAAGCCATGGGTTGTTGGAATTAAATTGGAGCAGTCCCCAATCCTTAACAAAGTCCCAGTACAGTTGGTACACAGTAGCACCGCTCGACACAACCACAACAAGTGAAAGCCACCCCATCGTCTTCTCCTTCTCGTACGCCACTTTGGCACCAGCGGCAAGCATGGCAGAGACATACTTCCCCAGGTTGACCAGGTGGCTTGTCTCACCTTCGTCGAACCATCTTCTAGCACACTGCAAATTCAAAGCAGCGCATCTGTAACGTTTACGGAACGGAAGTGCAACATCATGCAGATGAATACAAAGAGAAGAGTGAGAAATACCTGCATGGCTCGCCAGTAGTACGGGAGAAAGGAGACGGCATAAGCCAAGTCTGCGTAGTGCTTGGATCTCATGCAGAGCCCATAATCTTGTGTTCTATAGCTGCCCGTTATGTAGTAACAAGCCACATACTCCATGCTTCTAAGCATCGGGACCTAGTTTTCAGCAACACAAATACTATACTTACTAGAAATATAAAGATTAACAGGTATCAAGATTTAGCTTGATCAATGAAAATGTTCTTCGCATTGCCAAGGAATAATTCTTTTTCATCAACTTTGGGATTAAAGAATCATTTTATTTTTTGTTTAATGTCTTTGCTGCAGTGTAATATGGTCACACACATCCAAATAATTCTGAGGAAAAAGTACCTGGCTGCAAAGCTGATCAGCCATGAAGAAGTCTACCATGACTACCTGCAAACATATCGAAGTAAAAAAACTAGATTAGACAGCGTAAGGAAGATCTAATTAGAGTCTATAATGGTCAACGGTAGAAAGGTACCTTGTATAATGGGGACAAGATTATATTTCTGATGACTCTCAGGAAGTGGTAGCGGCTCGACTTGTAGATGATGTTGAAGGGGCAAACGAGCAATACCAAGAACATCTGTGTGACACAAGAATGCATCTTTTATATTCTAATATTCTTGCGTGGTGGAAAGAATATAACATGTATGATGATGTCAAAATATTCTAGCAACTAATGGCAGTGGTTCGAGTGAAGATGGAGAGAATCCACTGGACCAACCAACACTTGGTGATGCTCGAGCAGCAGTATGAGATTACCAGGAACAGGAGTCCAGGGATTGCTTGGACTTGGGTAGAAGAGTGGCCTCTTGCAACAAGGGTCAAGTGTGCAAACATGACTCCCACCACTAGAGTCATCGATGTGGTGCAGATCAGGAAAACATCCCTGTACTTGAGCTCTTTGGTTGGGGCAAATTCGAATATGAAGGCGTAATTGATGCGTGTCTTTCTCCACATGAAGATATTGCACCCGTAGAGGAACAAGTGTAGGAACAAGAGGCTAAACATGCTGCAATTGGTAGATCGCTGCGATGTTAGTGCCATGTTGCATGAGAAGATCGCCCTAAACTTTGATTGCAATACATACCTTAGGACGGGGTACACGGTTTCCATGTAGATAGTGTCAGATTGCCCTGTGTACATACCAGCTATGTGCGCCATTATGCAATATCCAATGAACAAAGCAATGAAGGTTCCAGTAAAGAGACCTGATCCAGAATATTATAGATCCATTATCGATGATGGCATGAAACAGTTGAATCCAAAAGAGGGTTAAGGATTAGATTAATCACCAATGAAGAAGGTGACGGCATGGGACTCTACACGCTGGTGAGGCTTGAGGTACTTCATGGCCTTCCGCTTATCATCATCAGCGAAGTGTTCGATGAAGAGTTCTTCAACTTCATCCATCAACTTCATTGCCTGTTGTTGTTATGGAGCATTTTGAACTGAGATACTTTTTCTGCATATTGTATATTAAGAATTTGATTGTGGAAGAGAGAGAGAGAGAGAGAGAGAGAGCGGGATGATACCATGTCTGAACTATTGAAGTAGGAGCTCTCAACCACTTTGAGGTATATTGTCAGGATTTGCTTTCCCGTCACCTGAAAGAGAATTATCCATACGGCCCTCAGAGTTTAGCTTTACCAAATGCTTAGCAAAGAGATAAAAATAGCTTCAGCGATCAATACCTTGTCGAACTTCTTTAGAATCTTCACAAACGCCAACATGTTTAGATTTCTGAAATAAGAGATCAGGGCAGACGGAAGCATAAGAATCTGCACGGTTTAGCTACATGTAACTGTAATAATACTTCCAATCACACAATTGAAGCCTGTTCACAGAAGAAGTAGAGCGAAAACACTCACCGGTAGGTTTGGAGGTAACCCAACCCTTTGTAGAGCTCGACGAAGGCTCCCCTGATCATTTTCTCCGCATGGTGTAGCTTGGTCTTGTTGATGTTGAGCTTGCCGCCCTGTGTTCCGCATTTCCTGGACTGGCTACCCAAGTCCTCACGGAATAAGTCTGTGAGGGCAGAGAGAGTCCTGGAAGGTGTAGTCAGAGGTATCTTGATCTTGAGGTTCTTGCCCTGGCAGCTAAATACTCTGCCAGAGAGACTCCTCAGTTTCCCGTCCCCGGATGGGGCCTTCACCAGCTTCCCCGAGTCATCTTGTCCCTGAGGACAGTCAGAAAATTGGAACTCGCTCCTTTCAAGTTCAGTGGTTAGGATCTCTTGGGACTGGTCTCGTTCCTCTGGGTCTACAGTACCCTTGGTAGAATCTTCTTCTGTGGACAAACGAGGAGGAGATCCGTAAGAACTCTGAGATATCGTCGTTTATAAATCGCTAAACAGAGAAATCACCCAGGCTTTTTACTGCACACCATTACCAACTCTAGAAATGCAGCAATGGTGGATGTTACGCTAGATCACAGGAGCATTACACCTCCATGGGGGGTTTTACTCTTCGTAGATCTTTTTTGTCAGGTTACCGAACAATGAAATCTTAGATATATCATGTCGACTCCCGAGCTAGTATTGGCATGATTTTTAGTTAGCAAAGGACAAATGGAGTACTTCCTACACTATCTTAAGGAAATGTTCTTGTCACTACGTCGGTGTAACCTTCTCTAGTCTTAAGCTGGTTTATACGGAGGACTCAGGATTCACTGAAATTTGTGTAGTCCTCCCCTGATATTGGCATCAGTGGATTGTTTATGCATCCGAACGAGTAGTTTCCTTTTCAACGACCAAATTCCTTGCAAGGGAAAAATGGAGTTCGTACCGCATGTGATCGAACAGGATATGGAAGGGTCATCCTTGGCATCGTTGGTTGACGAGGCCCACCCTCGCTGCTTCTTGAGTGCAGCCTTAAGCTCGAGCAGGATCTCCATCTGCTTCTTCAGAGACCCTCCTCTCTCGAGAAACTCCTTCTCCTTGCCCTTGTAGAACTGATTCACTTTGTTGAGCTGAAGGTCAAGTCTCGCAAAGAACCCCTTGGCTGCATCAGTGTCAGCAAATTGCTCTAACAACTCAGTCTCGTACAACACTCCCCTGCTACCTGAGCTGGTGAGCTTCTTGTGAACCTGAAATGTTCGAAGGAACAAAATATCAAAAGCAATGAAACGTATCACCCAATCCCTCGTTTTTATTTTCTTAGGAGTGTGGAAGAAGGTCATCATCGATGCTCATAGTGCGATTGTCGCAAATGATGGTTAGCATATATACTTCAGATATATCTGCCAAATAACTGAAACAGAGGACAACAACAAGCAGAGGGTTGCCAGTGCCTCGTGTTCATGAAACATGATCCTAAACACCCTTAAATTTCCGTGGCTTGATGGGAAAAAGTGAGTGCTAGTGGAGCTGCGCATAATGTCATGCATGGCAGATCGCGCACTTAGCGAAGGGAGAAAAAATGCAAGAAAGAGAGAAGTGCCTGTATGATTTCACGCTCCTTGTGTCCAATGGAATCAAAGAGTGGGAACCTTCTCAAGGAGGATAGCAGTCTTCGGCCCAAAGGAGGTTGTAGTGTCATGTTCTTAGGGACTTGGTTGTTACTAAGGACTTGCATTCTCTTAAGGTCCTTCTTCAGCTGCCAGTAATCAACGAAGGCCTCCTTCCATTCCGGAACGAGCTGGCCTTCGAATTGCTTTGAGAATTTCACCATGTCTGCTTCTACTCGGTTCCTCCTCTCAGGATGGTGGAGTAGAGCGTCTCCGGATGGGTGTTGGAAGTGAGACCGGCGATGGATATATATATTTGAAGGGAGGGGACAAGGCATCACTTGCTGGCGTTGGAGACAGCACATTCTAAGATATCCTACGTATACGGCTCGTGTTAATGTACCGAGCACCTCGTTCCACTTGGGGTCATAATGGTGGCAGGGATTCTCCAGGGTGAAGAAGAAGAAGAGAGGGAGGAGAGATGGAGTAGTACGGAGGAGAGACAGGTGGGTGCGAAAAACAGTGGGAGGATTTAGGAAGTGGGCGAGGGGTCCTACAACAGGGGCGAGGTGGGGCCAGCATTGGCTTGGTGCTGGAGTGTCACCTCAACTTGGTGCCCTCAAGGTGTGGTTCACTTTGCCACCTTTGCAGTTATGGGGAATTAAGGTGACTTTTTGCGCTTGAAATGGCCATATAGCTTACTGGTATATATGCTCGAGTTTTTCCCTTGTATCCACATTGTGTACGCCAAGTTAGTAATGCAAGGAAACTCCATCTTGATCGCTCTTGCTCAGCCACAGAAGTCGTCTGCATCAATCATCACAGGAGGAGGATCAGCTAAAACCTAACCAAACTTTTACCACTTGAAAGACATTATTGATGGCTGTCAAACGTTTGTCGATGCATGCCACCTCCTCCTGCTTTTACGACTCTCAGGCAAACCGACACTGGTGGCGGTGATCGTAGAGATTCTGCTGCAAGGTTTTCTTTTGTTAGGTGTCTAATAATACTCCAGTTTCGGTCAGATGCAAGAACGGTGTAATTAAGGGTTCAACTCGTCTCCAGCAAGAAGGAAAATTAGTCAGCCTTAACATCTGATGTACGTATTGTTCAGTAAAAGAGATTTGATATATTTACGAGCAAGATGCTAGAAATGACTGTTACCTAACTCTACTCTTGACAGTGTCATACCGATCATTTTTAGGGGTAAACAAAGAAAAGAAGAAGAAGAAGATGCTTCTTATTTCACTAAAAAGGATGCAGAAGGTGCCATGGTCAACAAAGTAAATGCTGGGGTTTTGCTTTTACTGTAACAAAAGGGATGCAGATGCATGAAAAATCAAATGTGTTCAGGAGGTAGGCTTTTCATTAGATCGGCTGAGTGGGCATCGTCACAAGGATAAAGAGAACCTTCAAACAATTATTGGATTTAGTGGAAAAGTGAGAACTCTTATTTCCTTGGTTACGTGGATCATCTAAATCCCAAGTATATGTCTCGATGCCATTGTCCATCTACGCACCTTTCAACGAAGCACCTAATCCAGTTATCCATTTGTGCTTGGATATTTATATATACATACCTTTTTTATCGGACTTTGTCTACCAAAAGGACGCAAGCCGATGCTACTACTATCTTCGATTTAGAATTGGAAAAATGGTATATATCCAAAGGTAGAATCATGTTAGACTCATGCCCGGGATAAGAATTCAGTGAGGAAGAGAAAGGGAAAGTTGACATTGTGCATGCTGACTTTACGCTTGCCGATTCAGGTCATGCAGCATGGAAAGACTAGCCATGAAAAATAAGATATCGCGAGCAATGCAATTTTTCGTACGCCCATTGTCTAGAGAGAAAGCAAGTGTAATGGCTGTCCTTCTGCTTTGCTATCTTCTGAGACCATAATGTTGTAGTTGAACACTGGCTGTGCTTTCTCTCACTTTCTTTTAACTTTATCTTAAAAGATCTTGGTAGATATCTTCGGCTTTTCTTGTGGTCATAAAAATAGCAGACACTCAATCCATGCTATGGCCAACTACATCAACTGCACTGAGTTAATTTGGCACTTATGAAAGGACCTTTTACTCTTGGGAAACTTCAGATCGCTGTTTCTCCTACCTTCGCCATACATCTCTCACATCTAAGAGATTTTGTTTAGCTGCACATTGCTTGGTGAGCCACATCTTAATTATTCTGGCTGTATCCTGTAGAACTTTTCCGTAGCTCCTTTAAAAAGGAGCATCATAATATATTGTAAGGACCAACGGGAGAAACCAGCCTGATTGGGTAGTCCCTTGTGTTTCCAGAACCAATGACAAGCAGTGCAAATGGTGGCCTGAGTTGGACTGCAATACCCATCACTCTTTACTTTTCCTTCTCATCATCTCCGTATCAGCTTGGTAGATAGTTCTTCTTTTTCAACTTCCTACTTAAGAATTTCCTATTTTCCATTTGGAACTCTGGCCGAGGAGTAACATATTGGAATTGACATCTTGGAAGCCCATTGCTAATGGTTGCAGTCTAATGGACGCAAAAAGACATCGACTTCCCTGAAGTCCAGAGTGAGGAGAGAGAGAGAGAGAGAGAGAGAGAGAGAGAGAGAGAGAGAGAGAAGACATGGCTTTGACAGGCAAGCTTATGTGCTCCTTGTGTGTGTTGTCAGAAGCCTTTTGCTCGGACAAGATTATAATCTGTGGCTTTGCGTGTCCTTATTTCAGGGTTTTAAGCCACGGCTTAATGTTTGTGTTTGACACACCCATCGTGTTCCCCAAGTGCGGGCACATTAATAATGTGATGTACGTAACTATCACCCGCGTTCTGCAACACCAACTCCGTCGTGCTTCTTCTTCCATGGAATTATGAAGCAGTGACACCAAAGAACAGCTGTTTGACATGCCACCTGGAAATCCAAAACCCCAGTTGATCATTTATTTGTCTTGCCCATCGGCATGCCTGCACACATCCATATGTCCTCTTGCTAAAGCTACAAAAAAATTCTTCTTTCCCTCAACCCAACCCAATCAGTATATACTTTGGAACTCCGGAGGTAAGGGATGCAAGTTGGGGTGGGTATATGATTCGCCAAGTGATAGGGATTCCTAACAGTGCCCTTTACAAACTGAAGGAACCATGCCAGAAGCTAAAGGAAATCCAACATGAGCGTCCTCAGACATAAAGTAGGTCCTAATCCTAATCCACCATACCTATAGCTTCTCTTTCTGCAGCGCATCCTAATCTCTGCATCTCTAGCAATCAAATAATAGCAAAGCATATACTCCGAAGTGCCAATGTTTTGATATCACGTTGCATTCTTGAGGTACTTACGTTCTCTTTACACCGGTATCAAGCTTGCAGGCACCCTACTTTTTTGCCCAGTGTTCCTCCTCCTCCGCATCTTTCAGGTGCGTCTGTGGCCATCACTGAAGCACTCAGGCACACATGAGTACGCTTTGATCAGTGATTCCGATGCCTGGAATCGACGGGTGACCTCAAATGTGCTAGAAAGATTAGGCCCGAAGAATTCTACACACAGATTGACGCCCCGAATTGCTTGTTCAAGAAGTTCTTCTCGATGCATTATTTATTAGATAGCCATTCGTTCCACCGGGAGCCATTTTCCACTGCCAATATCTCCTTTTGCTAGGTCTTGTGCCACAAAATATTCAGGTTCTTATACTTGTGTTTATTCCTCTATAGAAGAGTGGTGTTTAGGTACAGTGGATGATTGGATATACCAATGGATAAACTCGTTCCTACCCGTCAATGTAGATAGTGGACACAAACATATATGTATATATGTCAGTCGAACAAAGACGATCGAGTAATGGTCAGCGCTTGCTGTTCTTGAATACATGAAACACGTGCCATATCTCTTGGCATTTTTACTCTGCTAGATCGCATTCATCTGCCTATAAATCTATCCAAAGCCTTTTGATCGCATGAGAACTTTTAGCATCCCATGTGATGTTCGATTAAGATAGCATGCATCTCCAATACGTCATCTCCACGAAGCTTCCGATTATTCATACCGAGATGCAAGCAATTATCATGCATGCTCACGTACGTGAGAAAGGGACCGATGCTCAGATTTCTAAGTTGATCCCGACCGAGATATCTCATCTAATTAGATAAAATATATTATATTTTAATTATATTTTGATTATAATTATTAATTAATAAAAAAAATATTATATATTTTTTGAGATGATATTGATAGGAGAGACTTATCTAATTACGTATACTAGATCGTCTACTCTTGACTATAAATAAATATAACATTCTATGGACTCAATACATGTGTAATAACATAATAATATATGAGATTATAAATTTATTTTCATATTTCTTTAGTTTTTATTACATCGTTCATAGTGGTTATGCGAAGGATATAAAGAAAAAAAGAGAACTTAATTCATTTTGCAAATATGTACTATTGCTACTTGTGAATCAGATTATGAAGCATGTTCTCATATCAAATGAAATTTTTTGAATCACGTCATACACCTAATCTAAGCGACCCAATTAGTTTAGCCCAATTTGGAATGCTCAATTAAATAAGATTGATTGGCCCATTTAGATTATTTATAAAATTAAAAAACATAAGTTATAATTTTCTTTTTAGTTTTCTTATATGACATATTAATATTTTTTTTACTTATCGTACTTAAATTCAATTATAGTTCTTGGATATTTATATAGTTATTCATATATATATATATATATATATATATATATATATATATATATATATATATATATATATATATATATATATATATATATATATATATATATATATATATATATATGTGTGTGTGTGTGTGTGTGTGTGTGTGTGTGTGTGTGTGTTTAAAATTATGAAATAATATTTATTTTTCACACAAAGACTTGATTTATATCATATCATGATTACAATCATTATATAAGTTTTCTTTATGTTGATTAATATTCAATAATTATTATAGTTATTATTTTATTATTTTATTATTTTTTTATATATAAATTAAATTAATAAACATTTGATGAATATTATTTATAACTTATATCATTAAGTTTTATCTGACTAAAAGTTGTCAAACTGGCCTAGAATAATAGAGTTATGGAATATAAATTATAATAAATATTTTATCATTTATAGAATATCTTAAAATATATTATATATTATTACATTGGTTTAATAGCTATCAAAGTATCTTAGACTAATAATTATTAAAATTATATTAAAATAATAGTCCTAAATTACATTGAAAAAAATAATATTTACAATGATACATATAATTATAAGAGCTAGATGATCCGAAAAGGGTATCTATTTCAAATATTCATGTGATGAGATAAGATGATACTTAAATTTAATTATTATTTTTGGATATTTATATAGTTATTCATATATATATTTAAAATTATAAAATAATTTTTTATTTTTATATAGAGACGTGATTATATCTTATCATGATTATAGTCGTTATATTAGTTTTATTTTTATTATTAAATTATTTTTATATAAATTAAATTAAGAAAATTTTAGTGAATATTATTTGTAACTTATATCCTTGAGTTTTATCTGAAGATATTTTATGACATCACAATAGTTTTCTTCTCTTATAATAGCAAGTACTCTAGTAATTCTATATATTATGATATAAAGTATTTAATGGTTAGAGAAAAAATTTTAAAAAAATAATATTAATTAAAAACTTAACTTCCGTTGTATTGACTATTGATCCATTTACTAAAGCCTTATAAGTAAAAGTATTTAAAAGAATATTTTCTTATGATTGAGCTTGTGATCAACCCATAAAAGATATACTGTTGCATATTTGAGTGGACATTATAATTGATATTTTTATTTGTGTAATTAAAATTATTTATTTTTACTATCTTATTCATATTTATGTATATTGATTGAATACGATAACTATATTATCTTAATAAGATAAATTATAATGATCATTTTGGACTATATTAAGAAGGGCTAATAATATTGAGATATATGAAAGGAAGTATGATATTGATGACATATAACCGTTAAGACTCGTATTGATAATTAAACTTAATATAATATTATGCTTATTAGATTTATTGATCTAATTTATAATACGTAAAATATACTTTTATAAATTTTATAAATCTAATTAAATAAAATTATTTTTAAAATAATATTTTAGTTTATTTATTTTTATTTTACTTTTTTATATCTTACTAATTAATGGGTCAAGTGGGAGAATATTAGATTATATGATGCTATCTAATTAAATAAAATATGTTATAGATATAATTAGATTCTGATCATAATTATCGACTAATAGAAAGGACAACCAATTATAGTAAGAATCCTTGGACTAAGGTAACGTTGATGGAAGGGACTTTCCTAATTATTTATCCCAAATCTTTTACTCTCGTCTATAAAAAGATATGGTCTATGAACAAAATAACTAATTATTGAGGGATTATAGATCTTTTCTCATCTTCTCTTAATCCTGTGAAAAATAGAAAGAGAGGAGAAAACTGAGTATAGCTTTCATTGTAAATCGATATTATTGTAGTTTTCAGATTGGACGACGGTGCACTTACAAATCAAATAAAGATTTTTCTAAATAGCACTGAAAGGTATGCATCATAAACTTGATATGTTGTTATTTGATTTGATTTTATTTTTTGGTATTAAAATTTTTCGTATAATAGTTCTATAATCATAATTTTTATACTTATATTGAGACCACAAATTAAATTTTATGGCTACAAAATTTTATCTCAAGACTTGGGTAGTCAACTTAATTGTCAAACTACTAAAGATATTTTATGATAACAATTCATAAGTTTTCTTCTCTAAAAATAACAAATACTTTATTAGTTCTAAATATATCAAGATAAGATATTAGGTGATTATATAAAGAGTCCAAAAATAATAAGTATCAATTGAGAACATTAGCATAACTTTGATTATTGTTGATCAATTTATTAAATTTTTATACTAAAATATTTTAAATAATGTATTTTTAAAATTAGGTTTTTTTGAGTATGTTTAAGTGAATATTATTATTAATGTTTTACTTATTTAATTAAAAATATTTATTTTTACTATCATATTTACATGATAATAGATTACATTAATAAAATAAATTATCGGTTGAATATGATAATAAGACTATCTTAATAAAATAAATTACATGAGTCATTATAGAGTACACTGGGAAAGACCAACAAGATTATGATACTTAAAAGAAAGTATACATTGATGATATGACTAGTATTAGTAGTCAAGACTTAATGAACTATTTTTATATCTTATAAATTGATAGGCCACGTGAGAGAATCTTATATTATGTTACCATATTTAATCGAGTAAGATATATTATATATCTAATTAGATTTTAATTATGATTATCAATCAATAAAAAAAATTTCAGTTATTATAGGATTCCTTAATATATTGAAAGAAACTTTCATAAGTATTTATCATAAACTTTTTAGTCTCCCTTATAAATAGATAGGATTTTGTAATAACTCGTGTGATAACACAATACAACATGAAATTACAGATATATTCTTATCTCACTTTATCTCTATTTTATTGTTCATAGTGATTCTATAAAATATAAAAAGAGAAGAAAAAAGAAAATGTGGTTCATGTATTTTTATTACTTGCGAATTAGATTATGCAGTGTGTTTTAAGATTCAAAAAATGATATTAAAAGATACATATATCTACGCTATATTTGATTTTAAATTCTGACCTTAAATTGAAGAAGAGGAACATAGTACAATGGGTTGGTATATAATGAAATGCGAATGAATAGATCATGCGGTAGCGACAAGCATAATCTTAGGATGATTAAACAGCAACATGAAATTTTGCTATGATTAGGGATGTTTGACATCTCTTTCTCTATCATGACATGTTGATTAGATAAGAAAATTCAAAAAAGAATAAACAATGACGAAATTTGAGGGATTTGCCTTTGTCGCTTTCTCTAGAAAAATGAAATTTTGTCATAGAGGACTTTTGGAGTGTAAGTTCAATAGATAATGGTTTAATATAAAAACAATCTAAATCCTTAAATGATTAAAAACTCCCAGAAATAATGAACGCAAATCCTATGGAAGGGTCCCTTCACAATCTTTCATCCGCTCCTCTTCGAAATAGATATCATATAATTGATTTAAAAATTCATAGTTGAAATCTGGAATCAAATTTCGGATCCTTGGGTTATAAAATCTTATATATATATATATATATATATATATATTCATTGTTGAATTTACCATTGTCTTTATGAATCATTGCGGGTAGACAATTATGTGTCCCACCCTCGTTACATAAGTGTCCATTAAAGGAGATATAGATAATCAATAATATATTGTTCTTATTATCATTACTCGTAACACAAGTGATCAACGATAAAGGTGACTCGGGGCTTACCTAAGAAAAAATAGACCGACCATAAAAGCACAAGTGTCTAAAGCTCAACTAGCAACAAAGATACAAACATGAGCAACCAGAGATAAAATCATCATTTATAAAAAAATTCTTATCAAAATTTATAAATTGAGGTGTTTTTTAGAAATTTCTCAAAATTATTTTTTTCAAAGAATTTACCTATAGATATAATATATACAAAAACACATAAATATCAATTAATAAGGAATTATTGAGATGAAAACTGATTTAAAAAAGAACTCTTCACAAGAAAATAGATCCCGAAGAATTAAATGATTACAAATTCCCTTTTTGATATTTTCCATAATCCATCATTCATGATTCTATAATTTATGAAATTAAAAACGTAATCTAAACCTATTCTTTAATCCAACAACCACGCAATATTTATGATATTAATGATCATATCATGCGTCTTAGACATCCGAGCGATCGGCCGTTCTCCGAGAAAATGATCTGTAATAACATATAACAAAGCCAAAATCCTGCAATAATTATAGCATTGACAAAGGTCACAAAACATGTGGACTTGTATCTCTGCTGCAACGCAGCGATGTCGACGGGTGGGCCCCGGCGGCCCTTTATTCTTAATCGGGCCCACTATCGGAAACAGCCTGTCCTACGGCCCCACGTCATGGCCCGTGACGGGATTCCGGTAACTGTACTGAGGTGACCAGACCTCAACACCACCGTCTCCCTCACCCGTCTATCGCGCTCTGCGGTGCTTTCCCTTCTGCTTCGGTTTGTCCTCCGAAGCTTGCAAATCTCTGCTCCTGTAAGTTGTATATTTTGCCCACCGATCTTGCGCAAATTTTTTCGTTGTTTTGTAGGAATTATAGGTGTTCTCGTGTAGGAATCGTAATCTTTTGTGCTTTATGATATCATATTCCTGGCTTGTGTTGCGGTCTGCGATTGTTCTGCAATTTTTTCCTGTGCCCTTCTCGCTTGCTGATTCATGTGTCTTAAAGATCGCTTTTTTGTTCGAGTAATTCAAGAAAAAGACATCCTTGACGAACCCGTTCCTGTTCCGCTTCTTTATTTTGTTCTCTTTTCTTGACTACTTGTTTAGGATCATTTGCCAAGGGAAAGAAGTTCTCATTCCATAATAGAATAGAATTCCAGAGAATTTAAACTCTAAATAAACGAAGGTATTGTTTTAATATATGAATATCGGTGTCATCAATAATAGTTCATTCATTTGAAACAACTGATCTGTACCCAAGGAGAGAAATCTCAAGGTTATTTCCTTTGTTTGGAGCCACGAGCTATCACTTCTTCGATTGCGGATCAAAGAAGTTGGGTTTGGTGATGGAGGAACATATAATGATTTTCTGAGAGTATTAGGAATATTAATAGTCTCATAGCAATTCGAAGAGACATTTCTAGTTTTAATAAGGCTGGAGAACATGAGTAATTATTTGGTCCCTTCAGTTAAAAGTTGAGCTGTGAAAATGTATGTGTGTACTCACTCATGTCGAGTTCCAATAAAGATGAAGTTGGTAAAATATGGATTTTGCTACATCTGGCCATAGATGGGATTTTCTGCTTTAGCTACTAATATAAATTATCTTCATAATTATTATCTCACTGAACATTCTAAGTTATTGATATTTTTCTTGACTGTCAAATTGTATGCTCATGGCAGCATTTAGATGTTCATCTAAAAATTGTGTCACAGGGAATTTGACTCCGATGCTGGACTTCAATTCCTTCATGTCAAGATGGAAACCTGTTACATTTGAAGAATCTCTAACCTTTGTGAAGAAAGTAAAGGTGAGCCTTTAAGAAAAGAATTTCTTATTCTGTCTTCTGGATTGAGAGGTTTCAGAAGCTCATTGCAGTAGTCATTTTCTTAGTACACCATCATCACAAAATGTGCCATTTATGAATTTAATGCACTAAAAGAAGTCCTTCTACGGAGTACTGTGATTCAAGGATACCTTTGCTGGCACTGGTTCAGCATTACTACAGCTTAAGCTTGCAACAGGCCAAAATTGCTAATTCATAAAAAGATTTGGATTAGTCTTAAACCCATGGCATAAATATCATCATCATCATCTTATCACAGGAATCTTATTTTGTTGATTAATAAGTTAGCAGGCGTATTAGGTGCATATTGTTACTTGATTTGTTTATTTTAACATTTACGAGGTCTGTAATCATGATGGAAATTCTGAAGTATGTGACAAACTCGATTTTATTTCTTCGAGGAGAATAGATGGGTAATTATTTCCCACCAAATATTAGATGTTTTGATCACGTATCACGATTTTGGTTGGGTTGATAAATTTTAGTCATAATGGGAACTTACAATTCAGAACAAAGATCAACCAGGTAATTCTACACAATAGTTGTCATCCACACCTCTGGAAGATTTCATGCTCCATATGTATCTATTTGTACATGATTCTGATGGTTCAACATAGAATCCCGTCGTACCTAAGATATCAACAGCTTGTATTCTTAGCCAACAAGAAAGATTTTTGCAAAATATCCAAGGTAAGTTCTTTCTCAGTGAGTTTGAGTGGAGAATGGGAGTGGTAGACTTCGTCTCTCGCCCTGGTAACTGAGATCTCCTGTTTTCCCTTGATAGCGAGATGACATTTTCAGTTACTGGTGGATTGCTCAAGCATCTCCATTCCTCCGACAGAGATGTGAAATTGTTGACCAAGTGAATCAGCAGTTTGTAAATTAACAATCCATGGATTTGAATATAAAACTTAATTACCAGCGTTGGCTGGAATGCTGATTTTTATGTAGTTTAGAAATACTTAAGGGATCTAGAAGATCCTTCCTGAATGGTTCAGCAAGGCACCACTTCATCTCATCATTTTAACGATGAAAGCATCTAGAAGTAAAGCTATTCTTCAAATGGTTCAGCGGCACGCAACTTCAATTCATCATTCATCATTCACTTATTACCAGTGTTTGCTTTTTCAGGCTCGCGATTACCAATTGTACTTGTCATTGTTCGACATTGTCAGCCGGAACGAACAGATGACCCCAGATATCTACGACGATGTAAGATTGCTGTGATATTCCTCCCCTTGCTGATTACTTGTTTTGCCTCGCCGTAAGGCCTAATAGCATTTATTTTTTCATGGCTTCCAAGCTACTATTGCTCTTCGAGAATCACAATGATCTGCAAAAGGAGCTAATGCGTTTCAAACCTCTCGTCGTAGAAAGAATGATTGACAACGACGTTTTATCAGGAATGGCTCTTCTCCTTGTGCTAATATTATTCTTGAGCTTGTTCATTTTGTTTGAACAACCTCTGAAATATGCTTTTCAACAAGTGTTTGGAACCTAACTGAAAGGGGGCATTATGGTGGATGTATGATTGATGTTTCCTCTTGGCAATAAGATCATTACCCTCATGCCCACCCAGTTTCTTGGAAATCCAGTATTAACTTGTTTCGTGAGAACTTATTTGCAGATATTACCTTAATCATCTTGAGAACTACCTTGGTGATACATGCAATGAACAGCATGGTTGCTACATTTAGTGACAGAAATGTGTGAACGACTTGGGCCCCACCAAAATTAAACGCATGATATGCGTGTTGTAAGCCCACCAACTTTAAGGTAGAAACAAGCTTCGACAGGTTCTAATCTCATCTTGTGACACAAGTCTCTCCTCCGCCAGCCAACTTAACATGGGCTTCAACACTTGACTTGGTAAATGCAACGTCTCTAAGAAGCTCCATAAAATAACCCACCTGCTTGGCACATTGTCATTATGTTGTTCTCGATCAACAGATAGATAACACACAGATAATTATTTCTATTTTCTCTCGCTTAGCATATCCATATCCACCTCACAGATAAATCCTAATGACCATTTGTTCCGAGCTACAGTCTTTGATTATGTTCTTCCCTTCATGATCCTAAATTATATGATGGCCAAGCCTCTTGCCAGGAAATCTAATAGCCTCCGTAATCGTAAGACGCCTTCTTTTACTGCTGAAAGCTAAAATCTAAGAATCGAATGGGTAAAATAAGAAGAATAACACACATGACATGCGTGCAATCTTCAACGACCACGAGCAAATCCAACATGCCGGTCCGGATTGCCACGGAGTTGAAGCCCATCCTATTGTCAAGTCCTCGTTCATCATACAATTGGTCTAGACCTAACAAGCCACCAACTTGAGGTGAGGTAACCTCACCGCACCCAGAAATTTTAACAAAACCGGCACGGTTTAGGTGACTGCAACCTGCCCACCCTAGAATCGAGCGCATCCCACCGTCCAACATCGAGCGAGCACCCGATCGTACGGACGAAATTTCGTTCAACATTGACCGTTGGATGGGCCGGCTGATGGATGCCTGATCAGCAGGCGTCACCCGCCAATCGGACGGTTGGGAAGGATGGACTACGAGCGGAGGCGGTTTCCGTAACTTCCTTGGTACATGTAAGAGAGCTCTCACCTCTCTCTCTCTCTCTCTCTTTCTTTCTTTCTTTTATTTTGGTTTTAAGCCTCCTCGTCTCGTCTCCCCCGCTTGCTTCCTCCTCTTCTCCATAGATAGAGGCAGACAAGAGCTCATTCCCCTTTCCCTCTCTCTCCGGTCGCGCGCGTCGCCTTCGCTTTGGGCTTCTACCGCGAGCTTTTGACACCTCGATCCCCGCCGGTTCACGCTCTCAGATTGGTTCGATCGGGATTCGAGCCGACGGAGGAGGCGCAGAGTGGAGAAAGATCGAGGATTTGGCTCGATTCAGGGTTCGATCCGCGTTTTGTCGGTGGAGATAGGGGGGAAAAGGGCTCGTGATCACTGCAGTTGTCCCCCCACCCCCCTCGGAGGTTTGATGGGTCGATGAAAGGGGCGAGGGAGGAGGCTTTGATGGGTTCTCAGCTCAAACGGCCCAACGTTCCTCGAGCGGATCCGTGAGTTTCTCCGTCTCCTTCTTCGTATCATTTCGTTCGTATATCTCGATTCGCTTTCTGTGATCTTTTTTTTTTCTCGTAGAGGCCGACTCCTACCCGTGGGTTATTTGGTTGGTTCGTCGGCCGGTATCATTTTGAATAAATGACGAAAATTTCCTTGTTATTTTGATGTTTTAGGAGGTTTGGATTTTACGAGAGAGAGAGAGAGAGAGAGAGAGAGAGAGAGAGAGAGAGAGAGAGAGGTTATATGAAAAAATTATAAATTTTATTTTATATTTTATCAAATTCATCGTTGATATGGGATTTTTCCCCTCTGGAAGCTACCTTCAAGTGACCATCTATTTAGGATCTTTTTCCCCGGCTCTGGTCATTCAGTGATATTAATTTGTTGGCTGGGATCATTATTTCTTGTAAGAAAATTTTGAAGGAGATAAAAAAAGAGAAAAATCATACCCTTTATTTCTTTCCTTTTTTGGTCCTCATCTTTTACTTGGAAAGATACGGTGGACGCTTGGATCTGTCGTCGTTCAATGGATTTTGGTCGTTTTTGTACAGGTCCGGGCAAACCCATATGGCTCCAGCACCGGCAACTGGTAGTACACCCAAACTCACAACTAATGATGCTCTAGCTTATCTGAAGGCTGTGAAAGATATATTTCAAGACAAAAGGGAAAAATATGATGAATTTCTTGAAGTCATGAAAGATTTCAAGAGCCAGAGGTTCACCTTGATCTCCTCTCTCTATCACATATCATTTCGAAGTTGTTTTTTTCCCTTCTCTGATAGACGTGTTTGTTGCTTCTTTGTTTGGAACACCTTGCAGGATTGACACAAATGGGGTTATCATGAGGGTGAAGGAATTATTTAAGGGGCATCGGGATCTGATCTTGGGCTTTAACACCTTCTTGCCAAAGGGATATGAGATTAAGTTACCAGAAGAAAAGAAACCAGTCGAATTTGAGGAAGCAATCAATTTCGTTAACAAAATTAAGGTATATATGCAGTAACTAGTTGTTTAATCCTAGAATTGTTTTCTGCTAGGGCCACTGTTGGCACTGACTTGTTGCATTTTATGTGCTGCAGAATCGTTTCCAGAATGATGATCATGTTTACAAGTCATTCTTAGATATCCTGAATATGTATCGAAGGGATAATAAGTCAATTCATGAGGTCTACCAAGAGGTATTTCACCTTCAATTAGTGTTGTGGCAACAAATATGAACAACTGAAACAATCGTGGCTGTGTATGTTTCTAGGTGGCAGCCCTCTTTCAGAATCATCAAGATTTGCTCGAGGAATTCACACACTTTTTGCCTGATGCTTCAGCAACATTTGCTCCACATTATCCATATTCTGGTCGGCCCTTTGTGCGTCGAGATGACAGGAGCTCTATTATGCCTACAGCAAGGCATGTTCATGGGGATAAGGTACACATGCACACTTCAGTGGTCACAACTAAATGACAATGGTCTCCTGAACAGAGTATGATGATGTATTACTGATGTAATACTGATGTTAAAAAATGAGTTCACTTTTGGTGTATTGAAGATAGATGTCATATGCTACTCGTTTATAACTTTGTAGGCTCATAATTCAGTTCAGATTTGTGTTCTGCTAATTTTTGTGCATATGGTTCTATAATCCTCATGTTATGAACTGAAATGAATGTTTCCTTGGGTTTATAGAGGGATAGAGCTTATACATCACATGCCGATCGCGATTTTAGTGTCGATCGTCCTGATACAGAACATGATAGGCAGAGAAGACTTGCAGAGAAAGAAAAAGATAGGAAGGAAGATAGGGACAAAAGAGACCGAGAATGGGATGAGAAGGACATGGATCATGACAGCGGAGATTTAGGTAACACACATCCTAGGCGTAAACACTCATCTAAAAGGGTGGATGACTCTGTTGCCGAGCCAATGCAGCAAGGAGGTGATGGCGCTGATGGCATTTATAGCATTTCAGCTTCATCTTTTGATGATAAGAATGCTTTGAAGAGTAAGTCTTCTATGATTCTGTCATCTGTTGTTCGATTTATATGTTTCATATGAGTGCGGCTCTTCTTGTGGCATCAATATCATAATATATTGTTCTCATATGCAATCTTTCCGACCAATCATATGCATCATGGAATTTCCAACTTTACTATTTACAGATGCTGCATTATAATGAACCCTGATGCTTTATTTATTCTTCACAGAGTCAAATTTGAATGTGTTTGTTGATTGTCACTACAGGTTCTGAATTGTCGTCGCAATTTTTAACACTTTTCTTTTGATTCTAAGCAAGGCTCAATATTGCTATTTGTATGAATCTTGAGATGAAGTTTAATTAGTTGTAGTAAACACCTTATATTTGATTTCTGGTTTCCTGTTAGTAAATCTCTAGGAATGTCCATTAGTTTCCAATTGGATCATCGTGTCAGGATCATTTCAATCAGCCAAAGTGAGATCTACCTAGTTAGTACTTCTCTTACAGAACTGATTCTTTTAAGCTTTAGCATGAGCGTTGAATTCATGTGGGGATCGATTCTAGTAACAGATGTCTACAACTGGAGAGGCTTCAGTAAAGATTGTCTAGTGATATGAAGAGTGGTTCATCCAGTTGGTTTACTGTTAGAATTGAAGTTTATTCCTGGTATTCAATGGTTTTATGATGCACGTGCTATAATGTTGTGATACCTTATCTTTTGTTCAATTTTAATGCGGCAGGTGTATATACCCGAGAATTTAACTTTTGCGAGAAAGTCAAGGAAAAGTTGCACCCTGACACATACCAGGAGTTTTTGAAATGCCTTCACATATACAGCAAAGAAATAATAAATAGAACAGAATTAAAGAATCTGGTAAGATTTTGATTCTTGAAGCATCCATATCCACAGTGACTGTGCTGATCTTATAACTTCTTTATTTAGATGTTCAACAATTGTTATCTAAATTTGTTCTTCTGTTGAAGTTTCTTATGTTATCATAGAAGATAGAGGAGCCCTCTTTACCAGTATGTATAAATAGACCATTTGTATTTGTCTGGAAATGGTATCCAGTTTTTTTGAGGGTAACTTGATTGACTCTAGACAATAAGTTTAAATGGCCACTTCTTATTACTTAAGTTTGACATAATGGCTCATACAGAAATTTGATAGCTAAAAGAACCATACTGGAGAGATAACCATGAATCAATGTGATACCTTCCTCTTATTTGAGCAGTTGAAAAAGGAACTACCCTAGATTGTTTTTTTTTCTCAGTGTTTTATTTAATTACTTGTTGGATAAACAGAATATACCTGTTAATGCAACAACTTGCATTTTCCTTCCCTTAAGGCCAACAAATTCCATATCTTGATTAATGCAGTAAATCTTGTATGTGGAATCAAATGTTTAATTTAACTCACCTGGTATATGATAGCCCAATATTCTTAGGCCACTTGTCTGCTTGTTCCTAGAAGCAAGCACTATAACTCAATGTCTGCAATCTCCTGTTACTATTTTTCGTACATTCTAATTGGTGTTTTCTCGTCATTGATGGTGTTCTCCCAAGTCATTTTGTTCTGGATAAAATTAGCAATATAGTATTGTTGGCACTGGTATTATTGTGTGAACATTGCCCAGAAAGTTTCTGAAAATCTTTGCACATTTTATTGAACCTTCTTAATTACTACTGCCCATGTATGCACCACTTATTTCAACTGCTAGCCTTCCCATTTTTCATCGAATACTTTTGTGACAAGTGGTAGCTCTTTGATGTTGAGGAAAGTGCTTAAAATATGCTTAATTATCATAGAAATGGCATTTAAGATGCAAAATAAGCAATGTGAAAAGATTATTGAAGTCTTATAAGCAACAATTCAAGTGAATCTCTACTGGTAAGGCTGGTGTCTGCACTTTCCTAGTGCTGTTTTTTTCATTTTCAAGTTGCAATAAACAATCTGGTTGCAACTGCATTAGGATTTTCTGCAGTGACAAATTGCACGTTGAGTCCATAATTATTGAAAATATCAAAAATAAAAATACTCCATATATAGAGAAAGAAAACAGTCTTCTGAATGGTGGGGATATATTAAACCAGGAAAAGGTAGACAATGCAGTACTGCTGTGCTGAACAGGAACATATACTGATGCAGCATAAGCAGGAGTAAATATTGATTAGCTGAGATACTTTAAGTTGTGTTATGTCAAAAATATCAAGAACAACAATTGGTCTGCTTTTGGAACAAACTAGTGTATGAGTTTGATGGAAACTTTAATGTATCTTATCAACATTTGACATGAAGAAGATAGTAGTGAAGGTTGTAAGAAGCCTGATTTTCTAGAGGTGAAAGTTAGTAGAAACTAGGCCATGATACAAAAGGTGTGTTGATAAGGTTAAGTCAAAATGTTTAAGCTGAAGTTGATAGTAGTATACTCATCAGACCCTTATAAGCCAATCCTAGTCTTGTCCATTTCTGATATGAGACTAATTCCCCACTCAAGGGTTTGACGCCCTCGTCAAGGCCTAATATATCTTAGATCAAACTCTACCATGGCGCATGTGAGGCGTAGCCCCCTCTCACAATGCCCATATACTAGATCGACTCTGATACCAAATGTCACGACCCGAGCCTAATGGGTTAACTGGCCCATCAACTTCATTTGATTTGATAGTAGGACACTCATCTGACCTTTATAAGCCAATCTTAGTCTTGCTCACTTCTAATATGGGACTAATCGGAGTATTACAAGCCTTGGCACTCGGCTAACCTCTTTTAGCAGCCTTAGTCACGGAAGGTTTTCTAACTAAAAGATTTGCTGTGATGACTTGGTATTTGTGTCGTTTCGATACCCTTGGCTCATTTAGGTGCAATTTTTGTACTAACGAATGTAGTTTTGGCCTACCTTTTGTGTTTATAATAAATAGCATGTCTGTGGAGATCTCTTTGAGTTTGTAGATAAGCTTTTGGCAATTATTTCTATTTTCATTGATTTTGTCTCTGGCCAATAATATGGGACCACCAAGCATTTTTTTTCCTTTAGCTGCAATCTGGTTCTGAATGCAACACACCTTGTTGATTATATCCTTACATTAAAATTAATTGCTTACATTATGTGTTATACTGGACAATTTATGGGATATTGGTGGCATTGTTGGTTAATTCACAAAAGAAGAGATATATATATATAAATAATATAATATAATATAATATACTATTTGGTTTCTCTTCTCTGAAGAAAATAAAATGTCATATTCAATTTCTTTCATAGTCTTCTTGACTTGGTGCTGCATTTGATAGTTGATTTATTTTAGGTGAGAGACTTGATAATAATTGCTTATTGCTTTAACAAGTTATGCTCATATTATGCTCTGTGTGTTATCTTCTCTATCAGAGACCCTTAGCACCTGGAATGATATAGTTTCTTCATTGTTGTTATAGGTAAGTGATATCCTTGGAAAGTATCCAGATCTCATGGACGGCTTCAATGAATTTTTGGCACATTGTGAAAATATAGGTGAGCTTATACATCTTCCCTTTGACGTGAATATGCCTTTTCTACAAACCTATTAAGATGTTAATCATATAGGCCTTCACAGTTTTCTAAATGAAGGCTATTTTGCAGATGGATTTCTCGAAGGAGTATTCAACAAAAGTATGTCTCCGAGATTCCTTCCCAGTGTTTGTAGTTGAAATCAGTTAACCTTTTTTTTCTGGACTAGACATGTCTCTTTTTCTGACTCAAGAAATTTGGAAATTTTAAATATATGATTTTGGTTTAATTCATTAAGTAGTATACTAAAAGAATCATTGTTTTATGAAGGACACATTGCTAGGCCAGTTAAGTTAGAGGATGGAGACAGAGAAAGAGAGCGTGAAATGGATAAGAGGGAGAAAGATCGTGAAAGGGAAAGAGTTGACAAAGGTGCTCTTTACAATTCTAAAGAGGGTGCCTCTCACAAGGCTACTTTGTTCACAAACAAAGAAAAGTATAATTTATGGAAACCTATTTCAGAGCTTGACCTCTCAAATTGTCAACGTTGTACCCCAAGTTACCGTCTTCTACCAAAAAATGTAATTATTACCCAAAGTTGTGTTTTTTTTTTTTCAATTGATGTATCTATCTTGTCTTTGCTCTTCATGTTTGTTATTTATGTCTTTTTTGTCAGTATCCGATTCCTCCTGCTAGCCACAGGACTGAACTTGGAGTGTCAGTATTAAATGATGTATGGGTATCAGTGACTTCTGGAAGTGAGGATTACTCTTTCAAGCACATGCGCAAAAACCAATATGAAGAAAGCTTATTTAGATGTGAAGATGATAGGTACTGGCTTTGATACTTTCTAATTTATTTTTCTCCCTATTCAATAGCCTTATATATATACATGTATGTGTGTGTGTGTGTGTGTGTGTGTGTGTATATATATATATATATATATATATATATATATACCAAGTTATATAGTTCATGATGAGAACTCTTTACTGAACTTAGAATTTGCTTTTTTCTTGTGCTGTCTCTTGTTCTTTTGTATTTCATGTGATCTTACTGACTGTACTAGTTTTTTCTCAAATAAAAATCATACTAGTAATTAGATGGCAATCACACTTTGGCTTTATGATCTGTTATTGACTTTTTCTCTACAAAATGTTTTCAGATTTGAGCTGGATATGTTATTGGAATCGGTGAATATCACAACCAAACGAGTGGAAGAATTAATAGAAATGATGCAAGACCCTGTCAAATCAGAAAATCCAACTCGCATGGAAGACCACCTTAACTGTTAGTATGCATGATTATTTAATGGATGCCCTATATCATATTTATCGTACATGCTTTCAGCTTCCCATTGTATTGTTCCATTTTTCTGCTTTTCAGCACATTTTGTTGACTTCTCTTTTGATTTTTTTTTCTCAAGCTTTAAATTTGAGGTGCATTGAACGGTTATATGGTGACCATGGCCTTGATGTCATGGATGTACTTCGCAAGAATGCCAGTCTTGCTTTGCCAGTCATATTAACCCGCCTGAAACAGAAGCAAGAGGAATGGTCTAGGTGTCGTTCAGATTTTAATAAAGTTTGGGCTGAAATATATGCCAAGAACTATCATAAATCACTTGATCATCGCAGTTTTTATTTTAAGCAACAGGATACAAAGAGCTTGAGCACAAAAGGTATGTAATATTTTGATTCTTTACAAGCTTTTAGTATCACGATGAAAAAAGTTGCCTTTTTCATTTAAACATAGATTCTATTTGCTTGTAACATATGATAGGTTGTAAATCTAGGTCTTGTTTGCTGTACCTCGGTCTTATATGCTCTTATGCTTTCTGAACAGCTTTGCTGGCTGAGATTAAAGAAATTAATGACAAGATGAAGAAGGAGGATGACATTCTTGTCACCATTGCTGCCAGAAATAGGCAGCCTATTGTTCCCAATATGGCATTTGAGTATGTTGATGTAAGTATCCATGAGGATTTGTATCAGATCATTAAATATTCATGTGGAGAAGTTTGCACATCTTCTGATCAATTGGACAAAGTCATGAAGATATGGACTACTTTTTTAGAGCCCCTTTTGGGTGTTCCTTCTCGAAACCAACTTGCAGAAGATGCTGAAGATGTGAAACCTAAGAGTCGTGTTGTCAAAGCCAATTTGTCAGTTGTGGGTGAAAGCAATGGGAGCCCCGGTGCTGATTATGCTGGTGCTTCCAAGCAAAGCAATGGTGATGAGAACATTCCATCTGAACAAACAGCTCTGTGCAGGACTAGGTCAGCCAATGGAGATACAACAGTTACTGAAAATGGTTTTCATGATGTTGATAAAACCACTCGCCATGGAGAAAATCTTTGTAACAATTTGCTGCAAGGGAGAGTGCAGGGTAGTGCTCCTATGGCTGATGAAGTGTCTGGAATAACTGGAACAAATGTGTCTGCAGAGCGTATGCCAGATACCACTTCTGTTGCTGGTAGAGCTGAACAATGTCACAATAGAACAAACCGGGAGATTGTAACAGGTTGGAGGTCTAAATTTTTTTATATTTTATTTTCCTATTCATTCTAAAGTAACTTTGGCTTACTTTTTCTTTTCTCTTTGTAAGGGGCTAGTGGTGCATCTAGAGCTGCCAATTTTGGAAACGAGACACTAGTTGAACCTCGAGCTACCAATGAAAATTTACCTGCTTCAGAGGTATAAATCTGTGTTTTTTCTTTCCCTTTTTTTTTTGAGTTTTTATGCTCGAGTACATGGTTTATGATTGATGTTTGATAATTAGTTTTCAAGGTTTTTGTGTTATTTTAGTTGCTATTAGATGTCATTTTTATCAGTAAATTGTATGATTTGTGCTGGTCCATGCCAGATATATCATATTGCACCAAAACAGTCTTTACCATGATATCTGGTCATTATTTTCTCATGGATGAACTCTTTATTTGACTCAGTCTCTAATCTGTCTGCTCACATGAAATTCTTGCAGCAGTTACCAATGGTGTGTATTACAAAGGAACCTGTAGGAAGGTTGTTATGCCCCACTAGTAAAATCTAACTCACTCTAATTTTTCATGGAAATAAAGAAAAGCCTTTGCAAATAAATGCTTGTGTTTTTGGCCTATATATATATACACGCACACACACACGAACCCAAAATGCTGTTTGCTATAATAAGAATATTTTCCTGTTCTATCTTAAAATTGGTAATCTCGTCTAAATCTTGATATGGCTATTTGTAATGCACTAGGGTGTACAAACTGGAAGGCCTCTCCTAGCGGCTAATGGTGGTAACACCACTGAAGGCAACAAAGGTCACAGACCTAGTGAAGGTTCTGCTTCCTTGAATAACCTTAAGGTTGAAAGAGAAGAAGGTGAATTGTCACCGAATGGAGACTTTGAGGAGGATAATTTTGTGACATTTGAGGATGTTGCTGTAAATGTAACTCCTAAAGGGAAAGACGGTTCTTCTAGCAGACAGTATCAAGTCAGACCTGGAGAAGTAGAGGCTTCCTGTGGTGAGGTTGCAGGGGAGAATGAAGCGGATGCTGATGATGAGGGTGAGGAAAGTGCTCAACGGTCTACAGAGGTCAGTGGAAATGCATCAGAGGCTGGTGAGGATGTCTCCGGCAGTGAATCTGGTGATGGTGAGGAGTGCTCGCATGAAGATCATGAAGAGGAAGAGGATGATGCCGGGAATGACGACCAGGATGCAAAGGCTGAAAGTGAGGGTGAAGCTGAAGGAGAAATTACATCACTACCATTTTCTGAACGAATTCTGCACACAGTTAAACCTCTTGCAAGACATGTGCCTACAGCATTACATGATAAGGAAGATAAATCTTCACGAATTTTTTATGGAAATGATTCATTTTATGTGCTGTTTCGGCTTCATCAGGTCAGACCTGTTCCATTTAGATACTTTTTAACCCATATTTGCGATAGTAGTTTATAACTATGTTGTTTCATTTTTAGACTTTGTATGAAAGGATACTCTCGGCCAAGACAAACTCATTAGCTGCTGAAAAGAAATGGAGAAGTTCTAAAGATACAAACCCTCCTGATTTATATGCCAAGTATTATACATCAACAACCATCTTTCTCTCTCTCTCTCTCTCTCTCTCTCCCTCTCTTTTATATTTTTGAATTACTATGCATGAAAATCCCTAATATGATTTTTTGCAGATTTATGAGTGCTCTTTACCACCTTCTTGATGGTTCTGCTGACAATACCAAGTTCGAAGATGATTGTCGTGCTATCATTGGAACTCAGTCCTATGTACTTTTCACATTGGACAAGCTAATCTATAAAGTTGCTAAACAGGTATTTATGTACATATAGATTACTACATGGTTCTTGGAGAATTGTATCCTTTCATTTCTTTAGAATCCACTTATCCTTACTCTTTTTTTTTTCAGCTTCAAGCAATAGCTTCAGATGAGATGGATAATAAGCTTCTCCAACTATACTTGTATGAAAAATCAAGGCGATCGGGCAGATCTTCTGATCTAGTCTATCATGAGAATGCACGTGTGCTTCTTCATGATGAAAACATATACAGATTTGAATGTGTGAGTTATTTATCTCATTTTCTCCCAAGTCTTTAGGGAAATAAATTTCCACATGTTGCTTTATTCATGTTCTTTTCCATGCATAGTTACTTTGGCAACTATATCCTCTAAAAACTAATACTATAAGATGTTCTTTGTAGTATTCATTATTGATCTTGCATTTGTAATTATAATAAGTCTTATGTGATGATCGGATACATTTGAGATTAAAAGAAAAATTTTATAAGATAGTTGTGAGACTAACAATGCTTTATGGATCTAAGTGTTGGACTATTAAGACATGTATTAAAAAGTTTGTGTTGTCAAGATGAATATGTAAAGTTATTAGGAAAGATATAAAAAGAAATTTTTTTATTTATGAACAATTATGTATTGCTTCGATAGAAGATGAGGAAAGATCATTTAAGATAGTGTGGGCATGTGCTTAGGAGACCTTCGGATGCAGTAGTTAGAAGAAATGAAATAATTAATATTAGTGGTACACGAAAAAGTAAAGAAAGATTTAAAAAGATTTTAATAGAAACTATAAATAAAGATTTAAGTACTCTGTACTTAACTAAATATTTAACTTTTTACAGATCCTAAATGCGACAAAAGATCTATGTAGCTGACCTCAAATAGTTGGGATTTACGGCTTTTTTTGTTGTTGTTTATCTGTAATTATAATAGTAGAATATGGCAATCATGTTCCAAATATTTGATCATAGGAAAAAATCTAAATATTTGAAACAGTTTATCAGTTCTTACGTATTCTGCTTTTTATTTTTTTTTCAGTGTTCACAATCTTCAAGCATGACCTGCCTATCCATTCAGCTCATGGAATATGGACATGAGAAGCCTGAAGTCACCGCTGTCACAATAGATCCCAGCTTTTCAGCTTATCTATGCAGTGATTTTCTGTCAAGTGTTCCGGATAAGATAGGAGCAGAGGGTGTCTTCCTGGGAAGGTAAGCACGATTGTGTGTTATCATGTGTTTTCATGGAACTAATGTTTTAACTGCCTTTCATTCATCAGGAATAAACGCAAATATGTGGGAGATGATGAAAACACTTCTACTTGCAAGACCATGGTTGGGTTTCAAGTAATCAATGGCTTGGAATGCAAGATATCTTGCAGTTCTTCAAAGGTACTTGTTTGATAGTTTTACTAGAAGCTCTAGTCTAGATATTTGGACCTGTTTAACTGTGGGAATGTCTATATTTGTTGCTTTGATTCCCAGGTGTCTTATGTGCTAGACACAGAAGATTTCTTGTTCCGAGTGAGAAAGAAAAGGAGATATTCATGTGGGGGGTCTATATTTCATGACCAAGCACAGCCATCACAAGTACATGACACAAAAGTACAGCTGTTTCACCAATTCCTGATCAGTTTCCTGTCTAGATCCTGATGCATCTTGCCACAAGATAAATGGTAAGTTTTTCCTTGCAAAAAAAACATTTATTTATATTGACACTTCTTTACCTGTTCATTTGTTTGCAATGTTTCAGATCATTATTATTCATGTTTCAACAACGATCACCCGTTTTTGAAAATTTGGAGTTTATCTTTGCTCGAGTAGGATTTTGCTAAACTAAGTACTTCCACTAGTCACTTGATCTCCAAACTTAATCGAGCAAGTGTACAATTCTGTCTGAATGAGTTTGAACAATTTCAAGCAGCTTGTTGGGTTGATTTTGTCTTCATTGTTTCCACGAGTAAGTTCTCACTACTAAACTGGCGCTGACTTTGTTTTGCAGTGGCTGATTGTTATTAGTCAACAACCCACCCTAGAGCCCTCTCCTCGGCAGCAGAACTGAAAATTTCTCGCCCGCGGGCAGTCACTTTCACACTACGCCCATCTTGTTGTCTTCAAAACAGTAGCTAAATGGATTTGTGGTACATACGTTGAACATTATAAGTTGATTGTAGTGGCTTTCGGCATCACATATCTGTATATATGTATGACCTCGGACCTTCTGGCCCCTTGCACGGATACTATGTTTTGTTTTATTCTTTTTCTTGTTCCAGCTTTTGGCTCATATTGGTAGTCCACCAGAACACAGTGTAACATTCAGATGTAAACTGCTTACTCCTGTAACAAGTGTAGGTAACCGTCTGCATGTACTTTGTCTGTCATCGTTAAGAATATACGTGATTGGCATCTTGTTGGGAGTTCAGATGAGGCACATCCTCGTGTTTGCTTCATTTGGCTTTCAACCCACTATCTTCCTCGGTCGGAGATTTCCTCTGACCCAGTGTTGCTCAAGTACTACTCTGAAAACAGGTTTCTCTTTCTGATTTCCCTCTATTGTTTGTTTGGTGCTGCATGCTGATCATGTTATTGTTCTCGTCACTCTTTAATAACAATGGTTGATGCTATACTTCCCCCTGAATTTTATGGCATGACTGAGAGATGAATGGGGTAGAGAGCTAAATTGTTGAAGCGGGAGAAATATAACGAGAATAAATATAGATTTTCTTTTGTTTGACGTGAGCCAGCGGTGATTCGCGGGAATCGCGGTGAGCTTACCTGGACATTGAAGTGGCTTAAAAAATTAGATCGGCCGAAAAAGTATCGAAATCTCGGTGTCCTTTTTCTCACGCGTGGGGATCAGAACCTAATCGCGGTATGAGCCACCAGGTGCGAGGGTCCCAAGTTTGCCCCGGTTATCTTACCACACGTCAGCTAGATGACAAAAGGCACGAAAAATTATTTTTATTGGCCCCAAAATGCTCGTTTTAACGTGTCGCATTCTCACAGGCGGTGACTACAACCTACTCGCCAGGTTATTTGCTTTAATTGATGGAAGGGAGAGTGGGAATCGCGCTCGGCCGTTTCATGTTTCAGGGATAAAAACTACTGCGCTTATCTTACCGCCCATCGATCGGATGACTAAAGGCCTCCAAAAAATTTTCTTCGGCGTGAAATGGCTCTTTTCCTGTTTCCCTATTCTCAACGGCGGTGACCATAACCTGCAAACAGATCTTCAAATGGTCAGCTGTCCCAACGGCCAATACGTTCTCGCTGTTTGCGGGAAATGATGGATGAAGACCTGATGAAATGCATCCCAGCCCTTCATCTATAGGGAATGTAAACTAACGCTCGGTCAGCGTACCACCCATTCGTCAGTTGACATAAGGTCTAAGACAAAAGTGTTTTCGCACGAAACCGTTCATTTTCTCCGGCCCTATTCTCACATGGCGGTGAGCAGAACGGTTATTCGTCGTGCTACGCGCGCTGGTTGACGGATGAAGCGGTGGAAAAGCATCCCGGCCGTTCATCTTTCAGGATAAGAACCAACAGACGTCAATGGTTTCAGTTAACTTAACAATGATCCGGATCCTGACCGAGGAGTGTGGATCATAAATATGTAGTGGAAACCCGACACCCGACCCCCGACCCGTTAACACCTACGCTTGCACGCACGTATTGGGTAGGCCTCGATGTGACGACAAAAATGAACTCCGGATTGCCCCAGTTTCACCGCCTGGTCTCGACTTCGACTTGATCTCTCCGCCGCAGTAACCCTTGTTTCTATGATCGATCCCATATTGCTTGGATCGTCGTCCTCGCGATTCTTCGCTTTTCCCCGGTTTCTTCCCTCTCCGACCGTTTTCGGCCACCCGGAGCGAAGAGGAATTGAAATCGATCCTTTTAGGGTTTGATCGGAAGATGGAACCGATGGACATCGTCGGGAAGTCGAAAGAGGACGTATCGCTCCCGAAATGTGAGTTCTTTGCCCTAATGGATGATCCTCCGGTGTTTGATTGTCGTCGGGAATTGATCGTGTGTTTCTTTCTCGATTGTCTATGACTTTGAAGTTGGGTAGAATGTTTCCTGCATTAAGGTTGGTTAAGTATTATAATATGTTCTTGGATTTGGATCATATGACATGGAGAAAAAAAGGTGCATAAGCTAATTAGTGGCGTCCTTCATCCTGGTGGGAAGTTTGGATCCTTCAAGAGTTCAGCAAGCTGGGCCGTTTCATCCATTCAGGTAGTGATACTAGGTTTGGGGTAGCCTGTTACAAGGAGCTAAATTTTACCTTGTGTGAAAATTATGCAAAACAAATGTGAGATTAGAAGACACATTGAACATAGTTTCATGGTACACTATATATATATTCTATCCTTAGTGCAAATCTTTGAGTTAGGACTCAAAGTAGTGAAGGCACGAAATTAGCCATCTCATAGATAAGCCCCTTACAACAAGACAGTAATCTTCCCGCATTGAATTCTGTTGATGTTATGTTCTTATAGGAACAATATTCCCAGCACTATTTTATTAGGAAACACAAATATTCCATCATTGGGTTCTTATTTTATAATAGGCTTCTTGGCAAAATAATGGAAGTTTCCTAAGAAATTTAATGGTTTTGTGGTTTCCATTATGGTAATAGGCTTCTTGACAAAATAAAATTTGTGGTTTTCTGAGAAATTCAGTGCCAAGGTCGAGCTCATTGCTTATATATATACATAAAAACTTTTGCTGGTTTCCTAAGCAAGACCTACAAATAGCAAAAGGTGACCGTGAAAAAACTCTAGCTTTGTCATGATCTATATATGTGTTTTTCATGTTCAAGAAAATTTAACCATCTCTTGTCAGTTCTGTGTTGATGTATGTCGTCACCTTAGTAAAGAGAATATCAAGTAACTCAATGAGGATTTAATGCTTTGTACTTTCCTACAGGAATTTTGTGGCTTATAGTTCAGAATAGTTTGTGATTGATACATGTGCCTTTAATTCCATTTTTTCGACTCTTATTTTAGCTCATGATGACCTGTATGTCTAAATGAAGACATCCTGAAGGGCCTGAATATCACTCATTTAAAATATAAAGCACATCACCCATTTCAAGAAAAAGTGCTGATGTGAGATTTTAGAAAAATATCTGTCTGTAACAAGATAACAATTAGGAAGGGTTGTAATTAATAGCACTCTGTCAATGTTTGAACATGTTTAAATTCAGTCTTGTTTGATATCTTTTCCACATCAAATAAATTTCATTTATAGATTTTGAGTTATATCCTAATCTAGTATGATGGTTACTTTTCAGCAACAATGTTCAAGATTATAAAGGAGATGCTACCACCTGATGTTCGTGTAGCTAGAGATACTCAAGATCTTCTCGTGGAATGTTGCGTAGGCAAGTGGAATTTATAAGCCATTAGATGGATTTTTTAGCATATTTATCTGCTGCTAGTCTTGGTTTTTGTTTTCCCTATGAACGATAATATTTTGAAATGATGGTAGACATTAACAGGAAAATTTGTAACTCTTCTCGCAATATGTTCTTCATAAGGAAGCAAATATTACAGGGACAGATATTGTTTGGATTCACTCAGTGACATGAATCATACATGTCAATCTCTACAATTCTTTGTTTGAATTTTAAGAAAATTAAAATTAATTTTTGAGCAACCTGCACTTGGATGTCTCCCATGTGTAGGAGTTGCATTAACTTCTATGTAGGAGACGTATATATTGTTCGGAACATAGTGTCCTATACGATGGATGTATCATGTTTGTGTCATACTCTTTCTTATGAGCAACAATGTGGCACCCTAGTTTAGTCCCATTTCGGAAGGAGAGGAGTATTCGGTTGGTTTGGTTAAACGAGTCTACCATCGTTAACATGGACTTGAACATTTTGGGCTATATGATTGTAGGCCTATCAAATTAATGGGTCTTTCATCCATTTGTCATGACAATTGACATCATAGTGAATCTTGCACTAGAGACGGTGAAGGATTCAATTGACATCATAGTTAATTTTTGAGCAACCTGCACTTGGATGTCTCCCATGTGTAGGAGTTACATTAACTTCTATGTAGGAGACGTATATATTGTTCGGGACATAGTGTCCTATACGATGGATGTATCATGTTTGTGTCATACTCTTTCTTATGAGCAACAATGTGGCACCCTAGTTTAGTCCCATTTCGGAAGGAGAGGAGTATTCGGTTGGTTTGGTTAAACGAGTCTACCATCGTTAACATGGACTTGAACATTTTGGGCTATATGATTGTAGGCCTATCAAATTAATGGGTCTTTCATCCATTTGTCATGACAATTGACATCATAGTGAATCTTGCACTAGAGACGGTGAAAGATTCAAGTAGGAGAAAATTACCCATGATTAAGATTGGAGATACATCGTGACATGGAGCTAGAATTAAACTGGGCTTCACATACCACCGGCTAAGCTTGATACTGAAATATGATCAAAGACATGAGTTGCATGAGGACATCAATCCCCACAATGGTAATTGGGAGGAGGTCATGTGGTTTTAGGTGTATCATGTTAATGGATCAGTTTGTCCATTGAGCCAAGTTGAGACAAAGAAAGCAAACAAGAATAAGTACCTTTAAGAGTATGTAACTAATAAGAAAGCTGTTAGTTTCCTGTTTGATTTGTTTCTGCTCTTGTATTTTACCATTACATTGTCATCTAATGCCAGAAATACTTATCTTTTCTCAAACGATGACATGTCTTCCAGTATTGGTGGTTAACTTCACAAGTTGCCATTCTTGTGTTATTTTGGTTTTACAGATTAAGCTTTTAATTTTTATCATAATTGGCAGAATTTATCAATCTTCTATCTTCGGAGTCCAATGAAGTATGTAATCGAGAGGACAAAAAGACAATTGCACCAGAGCATGTGCTCAAGGCTTTGGAGGTTGAGTCATTCTACATTCTCTCTCTCTCTCTCTCTCTTGAAGTTGTAGTTATGTCCTCTTTGTTATTGTAAAGTTTTTATGGTCTTGTGGTATATTCATCACGACCAGGATTTTTAGGATTTTAACAAATGGGATAAGGATTTTCTTACTGCAGTAGTCATACTCTAGCTTTGTTGAGTAGTCATAGCTGATTCTAGAATAGCTAAGTACTTGCTAGTGTTTAATTCTCTTTTAGATTATGTTCTCTTTCTGATTTCAGTAGAGATAAGATAATCTGATATTGTTACAGAGCTTTTCTTTAAATAGATATTTCAGTGAGGTTGAATATACTCCTGACATGATGTCCATTTGAGATAGCTATTTTTATGAAATATAAATGTTCCTTGAAATGACAAACTGAGGTTGTACCCTTTTTATTTCCTACAATCCCTAAGGTGCTTCAAAGAAAGGATTTAACTGTAGAACAACAAGGTCACACTGTGTAGAAGAAATTATATTGTATGTTGAGGGGTGCATCCATAGTGTTGATAGATTTATGGGAAGAGGAGAATGGGTAGCTTGGACTGTTGGAATTCTGCAGATAGAGGAAACAAATTAGAAAAGTTAGTATTGCAACAAGATAGGGCCGTGAACTATGCTCCTGGTTTCTTCAATCTCTGTAAGATAAAATTCAAAGAAAAATAATGTTATAGCATTTACAGGAAGATTTGCTTAACTATTCGACATGTAAACATGTACAGTCTTGTCTTTTGAAGTCATATCAGCTTACTTGATACAGATCCACTGTTGTTGTACTGACTGTTTGATAAGTTTTCTAGAAGCAAGATAAAAGTAATAGATGGAAAACACCACTGTGTCATGGCATATGAATTTGAAGTAGTCTTCCATATGCTGAGAAACACATCTTACCATTAATACTTTAAGATTCTAAGTTGAATAGTCCAAGAAGACATCAAACAAATGAAAAAGAAAAGCATCCCTCTCCACTTCTTTTCTGCCTATACCAAGTAGCAGTATGAATCAACTAGTTTCCTCATATTTTTTCAAAAATGTTGTTGTTTCTGAATGTCCCTATCAGATTGTTTTTGAGTCTCAGTTTTTCAGTCTTCAATTCACTTATGGTTTTCTGCATTCCAGAGCTGCTAGGAATGTGTCCATGGTCATGCGGACCATAAGTATCTCCAAAGTTCGTTCAAAAGGATTTTGATGACAAACAAGCATCAAAGTTAACGAGTTTCATTAAGCTTTGCACTTAGGGAGGGACAAGGAATTAAAAGCAGCTCTTTAAAAAAGTGTGTATAATAGGTAAAAATATGCAGCCTACATGTTATATCAGTCACCAGTCCAATGGGCAAATGTGGGATTAAATTTTGTTAGGAGAAAGAATCTAGTTTCTTTACAGCTAAATGTATCTTGACATAGATTCCTGTCCTTTGGCACTGCATATATCTTATCCTGCATCTTGAGATTTATACTTAAGAATCAAAAAGAAAAATTAGGTGAAGAAATAGCAGCTCCGTGGTAAGGGACACAAATTGTTAACCAATACAAATCCTTATTTTGGATTCACCAATTTGTGGCCTGGCCATGCTGTTATAAGGCTATTTTTCACTTTAATCTTCCTTCTGAGCTTGCATACCAGAATCGTCAGTACTATCTTTCTAGAAACAAGCATGAAAGGACTCACAATGTGGTGATCATCTTTGTAAAAGAATATGATTACATTATGAGATATAGGATTGGAGCTTATGTTACTAGTATTATGAGGTGCAACCTTTTCCAGTAATTGTCATCTGATGTCTGGTGAGGCTGATAAGTACACCTAGCACTCTCTTTTGGACCTAGATATCATCCTGCTGTTTTCATTTTTTTTTCCAGTATATTTTGATGTGGTTATTTGTGGTACCAGGTTCTTGGGTTTGGTGAATACATTGAGGAGGTTTATGCTGCATACGAACAACATAAGCTTGACACCCTTGTAGGTTCATAATTGAATTTCTGTTGTTCTTACCATGTGTTCCTTCTAAAACATTTGTACGTATATCTTCTATCCATTCTGTGCAGGACTCACCTAAAGGTGGTAAATTTAGCGGTATCGAGATGACAGAGGAAGAAGCATTGGCAGAGCAACAGAGGATGTTTGCGGAGGCGCGTGCTAGAATGAATAACGGAGTTAGCATTCAAAAGCAGCCAGAGGCTGACAACAATCTGGAAAGCTGATGATGGATCCTGATATTTTATGATTGTACCAAACATCCTCTAGAGTTGCACAATCGAAACGATGACATTCTAATGAATGGCATGTTGTAGATGGAGCTATTAACTATGACAGCATTGCCTGATAATGTAGCCGTACAGTTTATGGAAAAGCAGAATGCTATAGTGTTTTTTCATGGAGATATAGAAGCTACATTTGCCAACTACGGTCATCCAAGTTCAAGCAGGTCTGTCATGCATTAATATTCTGGCCAGCTTGGGTTGCTTTGGAAAACATTTGGTCTGATACTTCAAACCAAACCTCAGGATGTCTCAGACTACAAGAATAATAAATCAAGAAGCCACACAGCATCCGTGACTCATCTTTTGCCTTAATTTTCACAGATCCGGTCTTAAGTCGAGAATATAATTGAAGGGTTTGGTATTCCGTAACCATGCAGGTATCTTTCTTGTGCCATTTGATGTTAAACCCGCGACTCTGATACGTCTTACTTGTGCCATTTTAAGTTGGAAGCTATCGCCACCTTGCACGGGTATCACTGTTTAAGGCGACAACCACATCTACTGTATTGAGTCGAGTCATCACATCAAGGGTACATCTTTGACAAAAAAAGGACATGCAACAGCAACGAGAACAGCCCATATATTTATTTGCGTCCGTCAACCGTGAGTGGAAAGCTAACCTCAAGAATTATCAGAAACAACAGAGGGAACCAAATATGACACTGCCGGAGTCTGGTGATGAAACATAAATATATCAAGAACAAGTCCTTCTGGAATCTCCGAACATGGATTTACTGCATTAAAAAAAAAAACTCACAAAACATTCAAAATTGAACCTCCGGGAACTTTATTTTCAGTAAGTCTCTGAAAGATAATAATACCAAGCATGTAGAAGCTAAATGTGTGTGTATATATCAACCGGTGTTTCTCATCCCTGCAGCAATGCCATTAATTGTGATGAGCAGAGCATCACGAAGCTTATGGTTCTCAACATCACATCTTAACCTCTGCAGTATCTCCACCTGCAAGAGATTAAGTGGATTGAGATATGGCAGCCTGCCTTCAATCAGCCTCCTCAATATCCTGTTGTTGGACGACAGTTTCTTGTGCCCACTGACAACTAGAACACACTTCTCTGTTGTCAGTAATTCCAACCTCAGTTCAGAACCTAGGGCCCTTCTGCTCTCAGAGACGAGCGTTTCTTCGTAGTGCTTGGTAATGGGAATGTCAGCCTTCGCAATCACCATTTCGATCAGATCGATGGTGGACTGAAAGAAAGGCCATTCATTGTACATAGCCTTCAGGTCATCTTGGTAGCCTTTGTCGCATGCATTCTTGAGGCCAGTGCCCACACCGAGCCATGCAGGGAGCACAAACCTTGTTTGAGTCCAAGCAAACACCCATGGAATGGCTCGCAGATGCCCAATACCAGTGGAGGCCTTCCTCCTTGTAGGCCTACTTCCTATGTTCAGAAAGCCAAGCTCGGCCTGAGGAGTGGCCTCCTGGAAGTAGCCTAGGAATTCAGGGTTGTCATACACAGTGCTGCGGTAGTGGTTGCAGCTCGTTTTGGAGATCTCCTCCATCACATGACGCCACTTCTCTTCTCTTGGGGGGAGTGGAGGATGCATTGTTGCAAGAAGTACAGCTGTTGTGTAGATCTCAAGTTGCCTTACGGCTGTCTGTGGAAGACCAAACTTGGCCTGGACCATTTCACCTTGTTCAGTTGATCGTAGGGATCCCTGACCACAACAAATGTTCAAGTAATTGCAACTGTGCCTATAAATAGTAATACAACTTGAATTACGAAAACTACATGCGATAAAATTAAATGCATGTTTACAAAAAAAAAAGGGAAAAAAAAAGAATATTTACCAAGTTCAGTGTATTTAAATGATAAATAAATGCAGCTTAACTATTCCAAAAATGAGCAATAAATGTCCATCAGAAATGGTACCTGGAGGATAACTAATGTGGCTGGGTTCAGTATAGGCATAATTTTTGGTCGAAGTTTCGGCCAACCTTTAGTTTTATATGTATAGATTTCTTATATTCAGAGTTTTTTCAAGAAATTGCTCACACATTTACACTACAAAGTTGTACAAGATATTTCTCAATCAGCCATTCTGAGATCCTTGTGACATAAATATAATGTATGAAGAACCATCATTAATTTCATTAAATGATTTCATGATCTCTTAGCATGTCAGTGAAATAGATGAATGTCATATATGGATATCTAAGACATTTACAGGTGGAAATTAGGTTCAAGTCAATGATTTTTATGAAATATACTAGTTCCTGAGTGCATATTTCAGTAATATATGGAACACAAATCAATATCAATAGCAAAAAGGAAGATGGTTAACGACTACTCAGATTTTACTGGGTCTGCTAAATTGCTGCATCATGAAGACATAAATTACAATACTGACTCCAATGTGAGTCTCAGTGGTGCTTATCGTTTATTAAAAGCAAAGAATGAAATTAATTAATATAGATTTGGCCTTAATGCAACTCTATCAGCATAATAAAAGTCAACTTACCATTACAGAACCAGGAGGTTGTGACTGTATGGCAAGATATGTTGGGCCACCACCACGACCAATACTACCACCCCGCCCATGAAAAAGTGTGACTTTGATACCATACTCATTACAGGCAGCAACAACGCCCTCTTGAGCCTTGTACAGTTCCCACGCTGCAGTAAAGCGCCCAGCATCTTTACCGGAATCAGAGTAGCCAACCATGACCTGACCATTATTTGCCGGTCTCAGAAATGAGAACTACTTAGCGAATAGTAAAACTGAAAGGAAAAACTATTACCTCTTGATGCCCATTATGATTCTTTATAATGTGCTCCCTGTACCAGTCAATTGACAACAGCTTCCTAATCACAGAGCCAGCTCGTCTAAGATCATTCACGGTTTCAAACAATGGAACAACTCTAAGCCTGTATCAACCAAAAGTAATCAGTTCCAATATCAATAGAAATATTCTATTATTTAGTCACATTATTGTTTCCTTTTTTTTGTGATGAACATACGCTATAATATATCCAGCAGCATCTTTGCTTCTAAAATTTAATCTGCACTAACTTATACTATTCTCTGAAATTTGAAAAAACAATGATTTGAGATTGTTAAACTATTCAAACATTTCAGCTAGAATGTTAGGAAATTCAATCATGATGAACTTCAAAACTTGAAAATTAATCATCTTACGTTCCACCCGGACATGGTCTTCCTAGTTCCCCACTCACAGAAAGTCTTGCATCTTTCTGCAACAGCTCTACAGCAAGAACATCACTTGCCTGCCAAATATATGTTCAGATTAGAAAATGTGTTAAATTGTCGCATTTTAAGTTGTAAAACATTGTTGAGATGTAAATACATTTGAAGCCATTGAAATCACATATGCTCCAAGAGAATCACTTCCTAGCTCAGCAGCAACTCGAAAAGTGTCAAGAACCTCTTTTACGTCAGTGGCCACCTAAAACACCAATTGGCAAAATGGTTTCAGATGGAAAAAACAACATGCTAATCTTGATCTTAATTCTTAGCACACACAGTTAGTGGCATCAGTACAAAGCATATATGAAACCATACAAACTGCTGTTCAATTTCCCAGTATTCTCATTATCATTGCTATATTAATAGGTTACTTGGTGCTTAATAAATCTTAGTGTCTTAGCAGCTCCCTAAATAATTTAAAAATTAAGTTTAGATAGCTCAAACTTATAGCTGCCAGATATTTCTAACAGTGAAGCAATAAATTATTGCAAACAGCAAGGTCTGGAATCCTAGACAAAGTTTATTCCCCAATTAATGTAAGAAATAGGTTTCCGTTCCACAATCCTTTTGCCACCTTGTAGCTTGGATAATGCTTCTTAGTTTACCTTAGAAGGACAGGTTTCATTCACCAAAGTTTAAAAACATTCTCTAAAATAATGCCCAAGATGCAAGAACAGGAATCAAACTGAAGCATCACGACGTCAAGATTCTAACAGTGAGTCGGTCAAATAACAGAAGATTCTGGTATCAATTCATGAAGCTGATAGCAACCCCCGTCAGATTAATAAACCTGGCTTAGCCCAGAGTCTTAAATTACACACAAAAAGTTGACTTTCATCAATTCAAATCCAATGGATTCGGCGATCTTTCAGTTTAAACACCAGATTTATCATGTACAGAAAACAGGAGAATACCTAAATGTGTAGATAGAACTGATTAATTTATATGAACTTCAAACAGCAAAAGAGAAGGATAATGGGATCTACCACTTTACCCTTAAAATCCTCTGATGCTTAGTGAAAATCTTGTCTATTATATACCATGAGAAAAGTTGCATATATACCATGCGAAAGTACCAAGGATAATACAGAGAGGGAAAGGAAGAAGAATAGAAGAAAGAGGAAAATATACCAAGATTTCCTCTTCCTTACCACTCACCTTATCAAACCCACTCACCCTTTCCACACAGCCAGTTCAAACAGTTGCTCCGATCAATGATCACATACTATCACGTGGTATATGTGGGCTTGGGTCCAGTCCCCGCTTGGACTAGTATATACAGTTTCAAACTCTGAACGCAGGTCATATACCACAATGCTCTACTCCATGCTTTTGTTATCCAACATCAAGTGGCTAATCATCCAACCAACAGAAAAGCCCAATGAAGTGTTGTCTTAATCCTCACTAGCAATTTGTGGGATACTACAATTAATAAAATGTTGCTTCAACATGCCATTTAGCAAGCAAAAAAGGCTAACTTTATTTATCCAAATATATGTGTATATTCATGCTTTTCCAAAATGATCCTAGCTTTATTATCTCAATTGTCAATAAGCATCATGAACTAATTCAGGAACATAGGTTACTTAGTTCATTATTTCGCTGCCCTATCAAATTACTCCAAATATATGTGTATATTCATGCTTTTCCAAAGTGATCCTAGCTTTATTATCTCAATTATCAATAAGCATCATGAACTAATTCAATCATTCATCACTTAAGAATAGTATTCAGTCATTCATTAATGAATTGTCTCTCACCAATTCTAGATTATTCCAAAATGGAACTAATTATATGGTTTTATAAGATATTTAATTAATACAATCCATCCTTCAAGTTTTGGATTTACTTCGAAAAGTAATAGTTAATTATTATGTAAAACTAGGGTCAAAGCAATAAGAAGGAATATCATAAAAAATTTTAAAATTCTAATAACTTTTAAGAAGAGTATATATAAACTTATAAAGAACTTAATGAACACTTAAAAGATAGTGAACATTTAGAGAAGAGAACAGACTTCTATAGTTGGTGGTACTAGAGGCCGCTTTCCTTTCAGCTCTCTAGTCAGGAATTCCAATTTTTTCTCTTCATCCCATTCGCTGTATAATCCCAAGTCTAAGTATCTTGTAACAGCATCTAACGCTTCAGAATGCCGGTTAGATTCCTGTAAAAGATTAGCATATAACTAAGTTAAGTATATGCAGCACGACATCCAAAATGAAACTGGTAAAAGCAGTAATTAGTACCTGACGTAAATCAAGCTTCATTAGTACCACACCAAAGGTGGCTACCCTTCGTATCAGATCTGCTAACCGCCCATCAGCAAGGATGCCAGATCCACATGATTGCTTCAAAGAAGCAATTAGAAAAGTTTATCATCAACATCTAAATAGCATAAACAGAATGAAACTACAAATGCCTTTTTTATTTTTCAAAATGGGTACAAAAGATTTAATAAAAAAAGAAAGAACTAGAGAACGCTCTTACCAAGGATTCATAGCAAAGAATTAGTGGTTCAAGAAGTTGATCTGAAGTTTCATAGTATTCTGCAGGATCATGTTCACAAGGGAGATCCTCAAGTTGAAGTTCCAGGCGCCTTCGAGTCTTCATTAGCTGATGCATATGTTAAAGAATGAATTTTATAATTAATACATTTGTTTGAATAAACTATCTGATAAATAAATTAGTTTCTTTAAAAATAGGGAAGTTTTGCTGTTGACGTACCTTGTCTTTGACATTGCCAAGAACGACTCTATATGGGGTGATCCCAGGACGTTGATGCAGGCTAGGTTCTAAAAGTTTCCGGAAGCTTGACCTGCCTATTTGAGATTCTGCAAATAACTTTCTTTGTGCAAGAAGTTGACTAGAGCTTGACCTAGGTATCTTTGATGACCCTGCTAAAGATGACTGGCTAGTGGGACTAGGTAAAGACCCATCTGTAGAAATTCTTGTTTCTCCAAATTTTGTCAAGGAATCCTGAGATGAACTCAGAAATGACCGAACTGGAGAACTTTTACCATTCTGTAATGAGCAAATTATGTTAGTCAAGGATTTAAATCTGTCCGATTTAAGTTTCAGTAATCTACTCAACCAAAACAATACCATAAACAGGGTGGTATACCACCCTGTAATGCTCGGTATCAACCAAAAACAATAAAATAAAATAATACCAACCAGCGCCAGACCATATGGTCCAAAACTGGTCCTTGGTCATCAGTAAATGTACCGACCAGTATTTGAATCCATGAAGTCAGCTGAATATAATACATATCTTTCAAATGATGAAATAATGGTACAGAAAAAGGCAAGAGAATAATGATCTCAAGATATAAAGAACAGGAATGAACCTAAAAAAGTGCCCTAAGACTTACCTGACGATTTATGTTGCCAGGAAATTCTACTACAGGATATTCAGATCCACCATCATTGCATTCTACATGAGAAACCAACCACATAAATACTGATAATCCATGACAAAAATCTAATCAGACACTAGATATGCTACATGTTATTCATGTTAGTCAGCATTGTCAGTGTACGTGTTTGTTAAGGAAAACAAGATGGCAACTTCTTGAAACTTATTTCTTTTAAGTTGCGGAACCCTTATTCTTTAGGCCTTTACATGTTTGACATGGGAAAAATTCTTGCAAACAAAGAACAAGCACCAGTAATCATGTCAATGCATTGATCAAGTTGTCATGCACTTATAGATGCTTTCAATTTATTGTAGAAACTTGGATCAGAAGCACCATGAAGGCTCGAGATCAATAAATTCCAAACTTTTTTACCTAATAAAAGATTGACATCAATACTGTGTTCCAAGTGGTACTCACTAAAAGCATTTCAAATAAAATCAAGAGTAGCATATCCTCAGATAGCCAATTCATGCAGTTTAAAGTGCTATATTGGTAATCCACATTATTTATTGCTAAAATGTATTATTTGCACTAACCCGAGAAAACAGTATTTTCTTTCATTAGACGTATTAAAGGCTCTGTCTAATTAAATTCTACTATAAATTACCGAATGCAGATATATCAAATTAGCAAATAAAGGATGTCAAAGCCAAAAAGAAGCATGAACAAGTTTTTGAAAAATTAAAAGTCTTAGTCAATCATACAAAGGAGAGTGAGTGAAAAAAAACAAGTCTAAAGTAATCACATTTGGAAGACACTGAAGTTGAAGATCTTTAAAGCTCCACCAAACATTTTGCTTATGAAAAATAAAACTATGGTATACACTACACAGCATATAACAGTAATCCAATAATAAAAGATAAAACAGAAATCCACTAGTGAAAAGATTGATGTTTTTTGTTACCCGTGCAAGCTGGAAGATATGCACCAGCAGGAAGTTGTGCTGGCAAAGCAGATATATGCGGATTGTGATGCTTTGCATGGTTTCGGTTTGGGCTTGGATTCCAGCTTTCAGAATGTTGGTTCTCAGATTCTGATTCTGCAGAAGCAAATTGTTAAACAAATTTATTTAAGAAATAGAAGTCATAGGTTGGAAATCTATGTGCCATTACCGAAACTCCAAAAGAATGTAAAATAACTAAATTTCTAACACGAATCATGATAATATTTAGCAAGGTTTGCAGGTACTTAAGATGGGAGGCTTAACATAAGTTATGAAGAACAAGAATCTAGTTGCTGACACAGATATCATTTTACTTCACTATAAAATTACTACAAATATGCTGGCCAAAAGATGCCTGAAAATATGGTTTTTAACAGAAAAACATGGTGGAGCAACATGGCCAAATAATGATCCATTTAAGTAACCAGATATAGCTAAAAATGAAGCATATTACCACAAAAAGAAAAGTATAACTGATGCCGGCCGAAAGGAAATTATAAACTTCAGTTATCAGAAATGTATAAACATCTCCGTGCATCTTCATATAACACAAGCCAAACATACATCTATCTGTTAAGGATACAAACAGTATTACTATAGGAGACATACTAGTAATTCATGCTTGCAGTAAAATTTACAATTTCTAGGACTGTCCATCCCAGTTAATTTTAAAAAAGTTTTTCAAACGGGTTTTAACTGATGTCCTTCAGCAAAATATAAATCCTATTTTGTGATCTATTTTGCTCTTTTCAATTGTTACTTCTTACATTTTTCTTCCATGTTATGCACATCACAATCTACTATGTTCTGGAAGAGATTGGTCATCTTCCTGGGATGGACCATAAACTATAAGGCATCACTAAAGATTGAGAAGACTGAAATTTGAGAACATAGAGTGACCAGTATTCAATCTTATATCAGTCATTAAGTTGTTACCAAAAGATAAGTGAAATTTAGGAAAAGGATATACTTGTTTAAGAAAAGAAAGTTTACATACAAACTCGTTATTGGTTCTAGTTATGTTTAGGCAACCAGAGATAATTATTTTTGAGGTTCCTCTATAGTGAAAAAAGAACAGAGAAAATAAGGATTTGACAAGAGCTCAGAAATTCAAATTCTTTATCATTTTTTTATTTCATTTACTAGACATGAAACTGAATGTCTATGTGCGCTGAAAGTATTTCTAGTATATTATTCTAATACTTGTATATAAAAATCTGATATTTCAAATCAGCAATCATAAATACATAAATCAAAGCAAGGAAAATATGGCACCTGATAATTTTTATACTCTATGAAGTATAGCATTTTCGTGTAATCTTGGAGTCCTGAACTACGGGGTGGCTCAATTTTGAATTGCTAAACAGCTTTATGAAGGTCAAATCATCCAAAATGTAGTACAAGATAAAGTCTTTCAATATTAAAATAGATCCCTTACTAAAAGATAATCCATGGAATTAGAGAATCATTTATCTTGAGATTACTGTGCATACTATACCAACTAAGTTGACTTTCCATCACTTCATGGTCTCCTAAATCTAGCAGAAGCATGAAAGCAAAAGCACATTGATGATCTTAAATAAACAAACCTTTGAGTAAGATTTCATGTGCCAATCTTGCCAACTTATCACTGCATCTAATCATAGACAATTCAAATCTAAGATTATCAACCTCTCGAATGTAGAGATCAAATGCCATCCACCGTGATAACAAAGAAACATCTCTGGTAACCTGTGGCAAGCATATTAGAGCCCTTTAGCTATATGTAAAAAGAAAGTATCTTTGATAAACAACAATTATAAACTTGGTAGGACAAAGAAAATTTTTGTCATGGTAAAGAACAAAAGAATGGAAGAATTCAGAACAATTAAGTTCTCAGAAAATTTCAATTCTACACCATTGACCATTTCTTTTGAGATGCCCATAGTTATTTAACTCAGCATCAGTAATGTTTCCCATTGTGGTCACCTAGAAACACCAAATTAAAATCTAATATCATTGAGTAAAATGTAACAAAAAGACTTTTCCAGTGACCTAACTAAATGCTAATCTTAAGTTTATAAACAATTGTTAAATTAAAAAATTATGCACTATAATTAGTTCCAGAAAACTAATTTCAAAGCATTCCAGAAAAGCAATTCTCTTATAGAATTGATAGCAATAGTAAGCCACTTAAGTAAGCAGTAATACAAACATCAGAGCAATAAAGTCTCAAGTGGTTGAGGAAAGGAACAATAATAAACCCTATAGGCGTATCTTACCAAGGACAAAAGGGAACAACATGGAGGTTATAAAGGTAAAGAAAAGCATTTGTTTGATTAAGATTGGCTTAAACACCATAATCATTTGAATGGTTCAAAACAATACACCCACATCTTTTCGAACACAAGGATACTTATAGACAAGGACTGCTGTACTGCCCGAAACGATATGGTATAGGCGGTATATACCGGTTCGGGCATGGGTCGATATGTGGACAACACCCATTTCGGGCAGTCTGGTTAAAATAATAAATAAATCAAAAAAGTGGACACTTGTCCAACTCAGCATTAAAAAAGAAAAACACAATTAGGGCTTGCGAATGTGAGCTCTCTTCTCGCATACGATGCCCTTGCCCTCACCGCTATCACTTCCACTTTGCCACTGCTTCTTCTCCTCCTCTTCTTTCTTCTTATTCTTTCTACTTCTTCTTCCTCCTCTATCACTTCCTCTTCTTTCTTCTTCCTCCTTTGTTCCTCCACTGGCCCTTCCTCTTCACCCTCTTTTTCTTCCTTGTCAAAACATTGGTACGCACCAACATACCATGTTTTGGTACACTGGTACTAGCTAGTACGTACCAATCCGATAGATTGTCGAGACGGGTTTGGTACCCAAAATGGGCGAACCATGCTTCTAGATTCTAGAATTATAACAATAGATAGATGAGAAAAATCTCCATTAGACACTGGATTAACAAATAAAAATTTATATGATTGATAAAAGATATGCAAAATGTATTACAAAAAAGTACTTGTATAAGTATAACAATATACAAGCAAAAAGACTATTCTGACCCAAATGATTGTCACCTTGGTTGTAAAGGAGCAATCTTACTTTACATTGACCCTCTTTTTCTATTAATATGACTGGTAATAGAATAAATTATAATACTATTATCATATTTCAGAGTCAACCACTAGCATGTGTGTATTTATCCTAGTTATTTTATAACAAAACTTGTCAATTATGGTCCTTTCAAGCAAGGTTAGTGTTTTATGGCACCACCTCATTATACCTTTATAGAACAACATAGCATCATTATGTTGTGCTAGCCTTTTAGGGACCCTCAGTCAGATGAATTAATGGTTTACAAATATAAATGATACCAAACAAACATGTAAAAATATGTACAAATCTTGTGTAGTTTAGGTCACATGGGCTATTTTGTCGAATACATTCCATAGGATAGAAACTGACATGGGACTGACAAATTCAAAATGATGAAAATTCCATCATGTCAACACCTTGGAACTCCCAAGGTGGCACAAGGGGACATTCCTCCGAGTAGTACCTAGGAGGTGAGCATTAAGGGTTAAGTGGACCATTTTGCTCCCGAACAATATTTTTATATTATTTTTTCCTTTTCCTATCCATAAGACCCTTGTGATACCATGGTCAGCGGTGGCATCCATTTACCGCAATGTAGTCTCTCATTTATTTCAAATTATATGCGTCTCCAATAATGACCAAGTCAATTTACTCTTTTGCAAATTCAATCAAGCTGATTTCTTTTGTCAGGTGTAAATGAAGAAAAGTGCTGCATGGACTAGCAAGGCAAAGCTGACCCCACACAGATTAGCAAGGCAAATCTACTCCATGAGAATCCTATGCAAGCCAAAAGCTAGCTTAATCATGTGTTAGTACTGCTAGGCATGGCATAACACAGCACATCCATAACATGATTTTTCTATAAACCCATTGTTGGTGATGTGAAAGACCAATAAAAAACCTTTTATTGGTGCTCTGCAAAGAGTGCAAACAACCTTTTATTGCAGCCAATCCAAAATCTAGAGTGAACATCAGTTGTACAGTGGAAATAAAAAACCCACTGAACTGCTGACATCAATCTCAGTAGCAATAAAAACAAATAAATGTCAGATTGTTCGAGTTAAAACTTTGTATAATTAAATGCAAACTGATCATAAAAAAACTTACTTTTGCTGTAACATTTGGATTTCCATCTCGATCACCGCCCATCCAAGAGCCAAATTTTATTGGTGTGCAGGTTAGTGGAAGTGGCCTACCAGTATGCTACAAATAGAAAATTAAAATGTCGGAACATGAACCAGATTTTCATATCTTTTTGAATCTAATCAGGAAATATAACAGAAAGAAATGGGACCTTTTTCAGAGCAGTGCTGACACGACGTAAATAATGAGGTATGGCTTTCCAAAGTGATTGCTCAACGATGTGAAGACCTACAGGATGAGCAAGTAAACTATTAAACAACGTAATGAGGAATTACACCTCTATATAAGCATAGAACTATACCAGCTCTAGCTTCATCAACTGGAGTAGGTTTATGGCGCCTCAATTCATCTGTCTGCCATAATGAGGTGATCTCGCGAACCTAAAGGGACAAGAGTTTAGATGACAATATGAACACAATGAAGTTACCAATTTAAAAGACTGAACGAAAAAGTACCAGGTCTTCTATCAGTAGTTCTTTATCTTCAAGGCTAAGATCAGGTCTGTCATTAAACTCCAGAAGGTGCTGCAACATTGGTCAAATTCTGTTTAGAACATCACAAACGAGTTGATGCTACAAATGGAAAGAAATAACTATTGCATCAAAAAAACACTAGCAACTTCCATACATATACTACAAACGAAAACCTGACTCCCCGAAAGAGCATGAACTCATAGTACTAACATGAAAAAGTTATGTTATCCCCATGTTATATTTGTTGTATTATATCTTTATTTATTGTCCATGTGTTGCATCCATAAAGCACATCCTAGGACCAAAGCCAACTTTTGCTTGAAATTTAGCTTATTCATTATGTTTCATGAGCCAACAAGCACAAACTTGATAAAATGCATTTACCATCAATTCTTAAATTTATACAGAAATAGTTATCTTTCACAAGCTTGATGATACAGTGTTTGGAACTTCGTGTTGCAATTTTTTCCAATGACCTAATTGGGGGTTTCAAATTTTCAATTGCATTCTTGCCGCAATGATGCTAACATACACTAACATATCACAAGCCAACAAAGCATGACTGGGTAGCAAATTCAATGAAAGAACAAAAGAACATGTACTGGACGTAGAAACCAAGAGACATGACTTTGGCATCCTAGAAACAGTATTCACGTTACCTTTTTGACACATGAAATACACTAATCCACCTTAATTACCTGAATGCATGATCACATCTAGGAGTGTACTGGAGAAAAAAAATTATTAAAGTGATACATAGAAAAATTGTATCCCGATTGAAATTCAGTGATCCTTGCCTAAAACATTGTCTAGTCAGAACTTCATTTAAACATCCCCAATATACATTTATCTAGAACAACCACATACTCTATCATTAAACTAAGGGTTAACAAAGTGAGTAGTAAGGACAATTTATTAGAACATAGAACTTCACGAGCAAGGCATGGGTGCAACTGCTTAGGTGCCACCTAATCAGGTTCATGGTACATGAGGGTAAGGATAAGCTTGGCATTTCTGGATTGTGGTACACAATGAACCACCTATTTAGGCTCCTAAATATAATTGACAATATGTGTTTGTCTTACTAATCGGATCAAAGCACTGTAGCAAAAGATCTATAACTCATGAGCTCTTTGGTTTTCCTTCTTCCTTTAATGAACAGTACTTTGTTTTTTGACCTTTTCTTGAAGAATTTTAAAGTAGAAATTACTACAGATGTTATTTGTCTTTGGTTGGTTTATATCTATGAGATTGAATGGCACTGATGAGATTAGAACCCCAATGGGGGTTTCTATATTGCATACACAATAATCTGGATGCATAGTCATCGTGATTTAGGTAGAGGGAACCAGTAACTATGGTTGAGAGACATGAAATTTGTATCTCACAGAAAGGACAAATGAAGTGATGTTGAGATGCCAATAACATATCCCTGTAGTCTCTGTCGAGACATCGTAGTTGTTAGTCAATTGTTGCACTTGTACGCTATTTAATGCATTAGAAGTTTTAAAAAACATATGCCTATAATTATTTGGTGAATGCAATTCAAAAAGGTAATTTAAAGCAGAATATCTAAATTCCTAGGCAGTTAGTAAATCTACACAGAATTTAACATAATAATGGATGTAAAGCACATTTGCAATTTACACAGACAGTCAAATTGTTGAGAAATATAATGTACTTCAAGCATATATGGAAATTGCTGGTGCAAATAAAAGTACTACAACAAACATTAAAGATATTTATTGCAACAGCTAGATCACAAAAATTATCCTTACCAGGTAAATCCCCCATCAGTGACTAAAGATTGTAATACATCTACTTAATGCGAGACAAAGGAGGGAGACTGATGCTTTCTTTTCTTTTATTATTTTTTCCATGAATTGAATTGACCTTATTGTTCTCTGCCAGCTAGCTGACACATCATGTAAGAGTGACGAACACAAAGAGAAGTATGGAGTGTATAACCATTATAAAGTATCAAACATAACCTTTTTTGTGGGCTGAGATCATCCTACATCTTTGAAAACTAAAACTTTAGGAAAACAAATATAAGGCCCAAATATTGTAAATGTGAAAAATGAAAGGTCATCAAAATAGTGACTCCTCACAAAAAGAAAATGAATACAAATAGTTAACAACTTTTGCTTAGCACTAAACCAACTAATATCAACCTTAAGGAGACTGAGTTAGAAAATATAGGAAAATACAGTGAAAAAAAAAAAAAAAGAGAAGTCCCTTGGCAGGAGAGATCACCAGATGTGCTTCGGGTAACATGGTACCAGATATTACTATGTATATGCTAAACCCTATATGCAACTCCCTCTTATCATGCTTCAATTGTAGAACCCAGTGAAATGCTTTAAAGAAAAATATGAGACCTTATTTTTCCTAACACCTTGTGAAAGATTTGTAGTTTGCTAGGAAATCATAATATCTAGTTAGGATGAATATTGAAACAACACATTCATAAGTCCATAAAAAGCACAGAAACTGAAAGTAAGATAACTAGTTGATCATTCAGAAGTGGAATAAAATATTCACAATGGAGATTGGAGAGCTCACCGCTATTCTGATATGTTTGTATTGCAGAGTACGCCTGTTTATTTGGGTGGGATGTGCAGTCAATACTATTTCAACCTCCTGAAGCAACAAGCACATTTATATACTGACTAAGACAACACCAGCAGTATCATAAGAGTACAAACCTGCTTGCAGAAAGTGTCATATAGTTCTTCTGGGGAAATACCACTCTGTATCAACTTAGTGAATGTGTCATCACAAGATTTTGATAAATGCGCAACAGTGCGTGCCTTGCGAACCCTACATGAGAAATTGGATCATTTTGACATGTTGAAGTATAACATAAGTTAGTCATGATTCACATTCACCGATTTGGTGTCTCACTTTGAACGAAAAGAGACCATCTTCATATATGTTTATAGGGAATAGAATCTAGTAGATTGCCAGCAAAGAATTATAGACAGCTACAAAGCTGCTCTATCATAATAACAACATCAAAGTAGATTATATAAAAACGGCATGTATTATCTTTTGTATTAATAAGATGTATACAAAAGATAAAATCATTAAGACCACATAATATATGCCAACAATTATCTTTTGTAGAAAATAAGAAAGAAGTAACAAAAACAATGTTTCTGCTTTAGCAGTTGTAGTTCCCCTAAAACGAAATAGAAGAAGGGACATTTTCAATCCTTTGACTGAAAGGAATAAACGGTGATCTAGTTCCAAGAGGCCAACTCATCCATTAATAGATTTTCCCATGAAAGTCTACAAACAGCGACAATGATCTCAGTAATTAATGGTTGCCGACAGATAATTGCCAGTGAAGCCAAATGACATAGGGACAAATAAAAAGAAAAAAAATATACCAATGACTAAATAATTCGAGGAGCAGCATCATATAGAGAGGGAATCATGTAAAGATAATAGGTCGAAGAGGTGTTGGAAGGAAGCACCTGTGATGGGTTTCTGCGATACCCATGAGGTTGAGGTAATGGCTAAAAGCGCGGGCAAGCGACAACGCGTCCTCGAGGGTCATATTCGAGATGTCGGTCGCGAGTTGCTTCTCGAGCAACTCCGCCATCCCCTCCATCCCCGCCGACCTCATATTAACTGCAGACTATCCCAACCAACGAGACAGTCAAAATTAAATAACGAAACCGATAAAAAGAAGAGAACCAATCGAGAAAACCTTGTCAAATGTCTTTTGTTGTTGTTTTTGTTGCTGCTTTCGTAGTTCAAGAATATCTTAAACCATCGTTGAGTGTTCACAAGAACATCTCATCTAAACAAACGAAGTTTGTTTGTAGAGTTGAGCATATAATTTTGACAATGAAAACAAGAAAAAAGAAAAGATCGGTAAAGAAAATCAAGAAAACCAAGAAGAAAAGAATCAAGAATCGCTCGGGAAGGTCAAAGAAAGTAGGATCCGAGACCAACCACCACGCATTCCCAACGACAAAAGGAGACCCGCATCAAGATCGGATCGAAAGAGAGGAGGAAATGCGAAGCGGACGAGGGCTTATTGAAGACAGACCTGGGCGAGGACCCGCTTCCGCTCGATGTTCTCCATGAAGCGGGGGCCGACCTCCCGGTGGAGGACGTCGTGGAGGAGGTTGTCGAGGAGGCGGCAATCGTCCTCGAAGGCCTGGAAACAGATCTCCTCCGCAATGTCGTCGGTGGTGTCCGTCATCCTCTCTTCCTCGACCAAAGGCAAGACGCTTTATCTGCAAAAGACCGACACCACCGCCAAGAAAGAAACAGATAGCCACCGCCACCACTAGTAGTCCAAAACAGAGAACCCCAAGAAACAGAGCATCAAAGAAGAGAAGAAAGAAAGAGGAAAAACCCGTGAGCAAGTGGAACAACGAACAGAATGATTAAGAAAGAAACAGGGAGTGCGTGCGTGTGTGTGTGTGTGTGTGTGTGACAGAGAGAGAGAGAGAGAGAGAGAAGCGGTGGTTTGGAGTTTTTACCGCGTCGTCGGGCGAGAGAGGAGGTGCCACACGTCCGATGATGGGAGGTCTCGGTCAGGTAGCGTCGCCTCGATATCAGGAAAGTCGACGCTCTCCTCCTCCCGCGGGGCTTCCAACTCCCCGCCGGGGACAGCTCCCGTCGAGGCGCCACTTCATGGTCGGAGCATGTAGCCTGGCGATATCTTTTCCTGCCACTTGGCATGTGGAGTGGACGCCATTTACGGGCCTTTCTCAGCCCACTGACGGCCTGTGTGTTCCTTTTCATCCCATCACATATTTAGTCTTCATCTCCACCGTCCACCTGTCTCCACTGAGTGCCATCTTTCATCAGATCAAGGCGATCGTCCTCGTCCCGCGACTTAGGCCGCGAGGCACGAGTTCCTCACATGCCGTTGGAAGTTTCTTATATATTTTTATTGTATTTCAAAGTCTTCTTATATATTTTTAATATATAATTACCAATGATTATTTTATATTTTTAAATATTTTAATAAAAAATAATTTTGTTTCATGTTCATCAGTGCTAAGTATACAGGATAGGAATAAAGACATTGAGACTTCCACGCCCTGCATTCTCTCGTAAGGTAATAATATATAATGAGTAGCCTCTTTTCTTAGAATCTTTAAATTATCATATTCTACCTGCAAATAAGTGTTTTTTTTCTTGTATAGTCATTTGTAGTCCATATTTAATTATCATAGTCTCAGTATACTCGGCATCCATCTCAATGGTAGGTTTACAACCTGCAAGAATGCAATATTCATTACTATTGCTCAGTAGAAGTCAATTCCATCATTACCTGTAGAAAGTCAGATTTCATTCATGCTAAGTTTCATATATATTTTATTTAATAATAAATATTTTGAAAATTAATTCTGGCTAATCAATGTCTCAAAAAAAAATGTTGACGTGAAAGAAAAATGACTCAATCATCCTCTCATTATCGATGACGTAGAGATAGTTATAACATATTGACTTATATGAATAATAATCCATGAGAGATCGTTTAGGCTTATCCATTCTTTTTCACTTCTATGAACAAAATATCAAGGAGGAGACGTTGAAGTCATCATAGAAGCCCCCTCCATCCTAATCAATTAAGTATAAAAATCAATCTTCGACATCGACCTAAGAGTTGGATCTTTTCAAAATGATATCACACCTTCAAGTAAGACATCAGAACTAATTTAAGCATAAGAGGGATCGAAACAAAAAACTCCTCATAATGTTAGTCTTTGTACAGGATCCCTTAAATAATCAGACCTTAGCTTAGAGTTATTTTAAGATCACCTTGGACGCCTCAAGACTATACGAAGATCATATCGGAATTACTTTAGTCATCTTACAGTTATCTAGTTATTTAAAGACTCAACCATTGATGGTACATTTCCTCAACAAATTTAATATAACCTAGTAAACAATTCTTTTAAATTCATCACGTACAAAATTGCTTTATATGCAATAGATATTGTGATAATTTTATTAGGTTATAATGGAAATCATTATAACATTTGACTATAATTCCTTTGAGTATGGAAGCATTAAAAAAAATTGGATAGATCCTATTGATATTTATTTTTTGAGTAAGAAGTTGCTAAATCTTATTAGAGAAGTCATAGTAACAAATATATGATTAATATCATTATTATGAGATCCACGAAGGCAACAAAATTGAACATTAAATTAAAAAAGACTATCAATCGTTGTCGTAGGTAGTTTTAGATGTAATAATTTCAAACAAAATAATAAAACTTTATGAATGACATAAACGAACAATAGTCTAATCTTTTTTTCCTTTTTACCATACTAGAGAGGAATTGATTGGCTGACTTAGTTGATGAGATATCTCAATATCAGATTTTTTTTAAATAATTATTTATTAAAACATATATTCCAAGTATTATCGATCATAAGATGTGAGACACACGAGCATTATTCAAATCGAAGTTCATATTCATATAAATCGGCATCAAACAAATAGGTAAATAAAAAAATATAATTATTCTTAGTTATATGTGGTTGAGATCCGTCACCAATAATAGAAATAAAGTGTCTTGTAGATATTTAGTAGCATTCAAGAAAAGTCTTCTCCTAAATAGCATAATAAAATAAAAACACTCATTTATTTTATCTCATTTTATTATACACATAAATATTTTAAAAACCATGTACATCACAACACTATGCGACATTTAACGTCATAATGTTAGATGCTCTCTGTGGGGCCCTTTGTTAGCTGTCCCACGTGGACGTAGAAATCATGATAGCTCTCTGGTGAGGCCCGAAATCATGATTACATCGAACCAAAGCTCTCAGAGTTTTGATTGCTCAACAATAACGACGAAGAGCAATTGAGAGATAAGAGGCATGATAGAATTAAGCAGAAAATTAATGATTCAGTAAAAGCTTCGACAAGGACATCAAAGAGAATAAGTAGAAAAAATATATAAAGAACTGAATTTGATATAATATTCATATATGTTAGTGGCTTTCGACTTTATTTGTACAGTATATAAAGAACTGAATTTATAGTAGATTTTATAGTCTCATCTTTTGGTTGCCTTATAATCATTTTAGTCATCCAAACAATATAGAGTGATGTGAAGTATTAGCGACTATAATATCTTAAAGCTATCTAGATGACATATAGTTGGATGAGTTTTTTTAGGTATTATCTATGACTGATTCGTTGTTTTATTTCGTAATAATGTCATATGGACACTTGTTGAGACTTTTGATTATGGTAGACCATATAAATCTTTTATAGTATGATCGTCTAAAATTTATATTTATAATTTATATTGTCTATCAAATATTATTAAAAAAAATCTAAATTTATAAATTTTAGGAAGACGAGTGTTTTCTCTAATATTTCTTCTATTTTACTATTAAGGATTATAAAAAATTTCAAAAAGTTCAATCCATTGTTAACACAAAAGAATATCTTACAACTTCACAATATTAACTAAGTACTTATCAGCCTCCATCCTCACTTATTATTTTCTCTCACCTTCCCATCTGCACTCTAGCATTGAGCTTCTCTCTCAAACTGTCATTTCCTAGGGACAATCTCTATCTAATCAATTTAATTGGATCATATATCTTTTCGGTCACCATCTTTCATAAAATATAATGGCTTTCTTGTGAGGCATGATTTGTGAACAAACAAATACATAATATTACATAACTCTCTTAATCTTTAGAACCAAATGGTTTTCATAAAATATAATGTATTATGTTGTGGAGAGAGAGAGAGAGAGAGAGAGAGAGAGAGAGAACTCGATTCTCAATTTATAAAAGCACAAATGACATCTTCGATCAACACATCTACTAAGGTCAAACCACGTAATTGAAAGATGCGCAATTCAAAGACCATAGACCTTCATGCGTGTTGTGCGTACTTAGACAGTTGCATTGCCCGAGAAGTGCTCGATCAAGCGTGTGACATTAGAGTGAGATGAACCCCGCCCTTCTTTCATGGCGGCGTTAGCCTTCTCTCCCAGTCGCTCGGCCCTCTGCCTCCTTTCTTCGCCTTCCTTCCCTTCATCCATTAGAGTCCGCACGGACCTCTCCACATCGTTCCTCGAGACCATTGTTTCACTCCTCTGCATTCCTATGAAATTTGGTTCTTTTACCCCGACAGGCACTCCAACCTTCAACACATCCACGATCATTCTTTCGTTCAGGAATTGGTCGGTGAAGTGTGGCCATGTGATCATGGGAATGCCTGCCGAGATGGCCTCCAAGATGGAGTTCCAGCCGCAGTGCGTCAAGAATCCTCCGATCGCTGGGTGGGAGAGGATCATGAGTTGCGGTGCCCACCCCTTGATTATGAGCGCCCTGGAACCGACCCTCTCTTCAAATCCTCCGGCCAGCCATTGCTCGATCTTCTCTGCAGACTCTTCGCTGTACCTCATCACCCAAATAAACGGGTGATCAGATGCCTCCAGCCCCAATCCAATGTCCATCAGTTGGGAAGGGTCTGTTCGTGTGAGGCTTCCAAAACCCACATAAAGAACCGACCTCGGCTTCATGGTGCCCAGCCAACTCAGGCAGTGATCGACGTCGATCGATGCCTTTCTTCCCCTTGTAGCCATGTCGGCGACGCTCCTGCTGCGGAGGAACAATGGCCCCGTGGTCCATACTATCTTCCCCATGGCCTCCTGGTACCCCTCGATGAATGCATGTTCTAAGTCTTGAAAGCTGTTCACCACGATGCCGTCCGCTGCGAACTCAGCTTCTCGCACGTCTTTTGCTATGTTTTCGAAGATTGGTCCGGGGAAGAACTCTGACGCTTGAGCCCGTGTCACCTCGATCTGCTCCCTCAAGCCTGGCACCGTGAAAGGCTGATGCTCTTCGGCTATCCCATCATAGACCTTGTAGCGCCAGATATTGAAGGTGCACAAGAGGGCGAAGCAGGACATGCTGGAGAACGCAATGCGCGGAATTCGAAGATTCCGAGCGACCTTCAGCGTCCAAGGGAGACAAAAGTCAGAAATGATCGCGCTCGGGTACGGCTGCTGGTGACCCTGCAGATACAGTTCAAGCGGCTGCTGAAGAAGATAAGTCGCCCTGAAGAAATTTACGTAGAGCTCTGCCCTTGGCAAGTCATCGATGTTCTCCCATCCCTCCGCTAAGCCTTCTTCTGCGCCGGGGAACGGGAGCTCAACGAACCGGATGGGAAGGCCGGAGTCCCGAGCCCGGTGAATGGTGTCCTTGATGCGTGCTGCGTTGCAAGGCGTCGTGATGAAGCTGACGAGCACACCACGGTCAGCGAGGAGCAGCGCCAGATCAGTCATGGGAATCATGTGGCCTTGTGTCATCAGCGGAACCAGAACAAAATGAGGCATCCCTTCACGGTGACCATCCATGATCGATGATTGGGTTCCCCTTCCTTGAGGTGATAAGGTTTTTCCGGATGCTTGCTTGGTGGATTGGAAGGGAGACGACATCAGCTTCTGGCAGCTCACGAAACGCCTTCTACAGTCATCTTTTTGTCGATTCTGCGTACTTTTGCGCATAAGTATATATATATATATATATATTCTTATTTTCAAACCAATAAGAATATCGTAATTCCGTTTGTATTTTGAGTCAGTTCCTCAGTTATAACATTTTATATATGCAGCAACAATTTTTTATAAATATTTTTATTCTTAAATCAATAATAGTATCCACTTGAAACCCCACAGAAGACGATAAATTTATTTGTGGTGTATTTTAAGTGTTTATTCCTCAGTTATTATATTTTATATATGTTTATAATGTTCTTTGAGAAATATCAAAAGTATTATAATTCTATTAAAAAATACACAACATTAAAAATTCTTAAAAAGTGTATACCTAGAATCATAAAGTGATACGGAAAGGTTTTTTCCAACAACATGAGATACATGCAATGTAAAGGATGTTTCCGATCATCAAATGTTTTTTAGACCAATTATATGTATAGAAAAAAGACTAATTATATATTATCTTCTATAATTAATTATTTTTAATATCTCGATCTATACATTTTTAAAAATTATATTAGGATCTCTATATTTATAAAAATAAAATATTTAATTATGTTTCTCCTCGCATCGTTTACTTTATTAATAAAAATACATAACATGTTGTCGTATGCAAAAAAAAAGTGATGCTAAAATAGGGTTTAAATGATAATTTTATAGTGCTATTCTCTAATTTCTCCTTCTATAACTTTTGTGAAAGTATTTTCTTCTCTTGTTTTGACATATGAGGAGGAGATAAGATCACAACAGACAGAAAGATCCTTTCGGCCTCATATCATTTTTCAATAAAACCTCATAAGACAAAGAAAAAAGGTTGAATAGTTCTCCTCGTATATATTAGAGCATAAAATTTATAATGATCAAGAGTTCAACAATGATGAGCAATAAAGATTAGAATGAGCACAAAGTATAAATATTTTCTTGAGATAAAAGTGAACATAATAATACTCACCAGAGTGAAAGATTATTAAAATTAATAAATATTTTAGAATTATTGGAGCTAGTATCCTAAAATGTTAAGAAATCTTAGTAAGAACAAGAGTCTTTGTGAAGGAAAAAAAACCTTGATGATTAGAGTTTAATTTTTTATAAATATCTTACTTATCTTTTGATTTTAATGAGTTGAGGGAAAGTAAGATATAAAGAATATTTTGGGTATTTCTAGGTTCTTATATTTGGAAAGTGTGAGTAAACAAATATAAATTCTTCAAGTCCATGTGAGAGATGTGAGAGAGTGTAAAAAGGGATTTATACTTGAACGAGGATTACTCAAGGGTTTTAAAATATAAAATATACTTAAACGGGGATTTATGTAATTGTTTTTAAGTTTTGTAGCTCTTATCGATCCTACGTAACTTCATCCACATAGTGGATGAAGCTCCTAAGACTTAAGTTAATTATCATCAAGAAATGGATAGATTATATTATGTTATGATCTTAGTTCAGTCTTTATTTTTTTCTCTAAAGTATTGCTTATGTGTTCGTATATACGCTTTGAATAAAAATGAAATTAATATAACGTCAAAATTGACACTTGAGCTTATGTTTCTTATTTGTTTTCTTGATATATTCTTAAATATTCATTACACCATTGATATACTCATTAATATTCTTACACCATTCATATGCTCCTAAATATTTTTACGCTATTGATATGCACCTAAATACTTCATACGCATATATGCACATAAATATTTCATGCGTCATTAATATATTCCAAAATACTTTTTACGCCATTGATACGGTCCTAACGACTCTTTACTTCATTTTTGTAAATTAAGTATATTTTCTAATAAAATAATATTTATGATTTTATATCTAATGAAATAATATCTATGAATTCATGTATCTGTGCCTTGCACCTTAATATTAAAATTATATGAATTCCCATCTCTAGCTATTGATATGTTAGTCACTTACTGAGATTTGTAGCTCACATTGTTATTCTATAATTTTTTAAAAGTTAATTTATCACTCATTGAAATACTTGAATTGGGCTAAGACAATACAAAACTAGAAGATTTTGGGTAAATATTTGTAGGTTGATATATTGTTATTGTATAAGTATATTTTGCATATAGTGAAATATTAACGATAAATCTGAATTGATATATTTTCTAAAGATTTAGAAAATCTCTCATGTTTAGAGTTTTAGAATGTTAAGTTTAGTTTTATGACGATATGAACTTGTGATAAATAGTTAGTCTTATGATTATGTAAATTCTTACGCTTGTGAATTTTTAAGTGGTGATTGATGATATTTGTTTTTAGTATATGTGAATAATATTTTGAATGTTCTTTTTAGATTCTGTATTTGAATTGTTGATGAATTATAATATTTTTAATTTAAAATAAACTTATACCTCTTCAATACACTAATCGGGGAGTGCGAGATCTCTCCCCTTCTTTCCAATCACTCGACCTTTTTTAATCATTCTTCTTCTCCTCTCTCCTCTTTCTCTATCGTTTGCCCTTTCTTTCCATGATATGATAGGCGGATAACGGGTAATGACAAATGTAATGGATAACGGGTAATATCTTTTTTACGAATTAAAGATATTATTTAAGAAAAATAAAAAATAAGGATCTTGTACCCTCCATTCGTTGGATTTGCGAGGCCCTCCTTCATTCACGTCAAGTTCAAAAACGTATACTGTAGTACATAACAATATCAAAGAAATAGTCGTATTTGAATTATTTGGTAGATTTTTATTTGAACGGGAGGAAAGAAACCTCAACTTTTGGGTTCATGCGACCACCCAAAGCGGACCGGCCCAGACCGAGGCGAGTTAGGAACCCTAATGCCGTGCGAGTTGGAATCCCAGTTATAAAAGGGGATCAAAGAGGGGTCAAACGGAGAATCGAAAGAGAGCATTCACCCTCATCCAAAGAGGTGAAAAACGGAAAGAAGGGGTTTCTTTTGGGTTGTGTAACCCCGCCCCAAATCCCAATCCCAATCTCCCTCGTTCCCTCGCGTGGAAGGGAAGAGCCTCCTGTTTCCTTTCGATAGATCTCTCTCATCGCTCCTCTTGGAGGCCCCGGCTAGAAGCAGAGGCGGAGGCGGCGGCAGCGATGGCAGCGGAGACCGCGAGGTCGGGGGCGTCGGCGGACTCCTACATAGGGAGCTTGATAAGTTTAACCTCCAAGAGTGAGATCAGATACGAGGGCATCCTCTACAGCATCAACACCGAGGAATCCAGCATAGGCTTGAGCAACGGTAGATCCCCAATTCCTTGCTACTTTTGCTTCTTGGTCCTCTTTCTTCTTGCGCTCCTCTAGGGTGTTCCTCACGGGTAGTTGGTCCCCGAAAAACTGTTTTTCGGTTGATTTATCTGGATGCTAGGGTTTCATGGTTGGAGGGCCTTCTATCGGAGGAGATTTTGCTCATCTGGGGCATGGAGTGGAATTTGTTTTCCTCTTCTCCTTTGGTTTTAGGTTTATAATTTTCGTTTCTAGGTTGCTCTACGTCTTCTCCTAGTTTTTATGCGGAAAGTGTGGTTATTGCAGCAGTGTTCATTACTCGTTAACAAGAAGCGTGCATTTTCTTTGAATTTATCCATTTTGTCTAACCACTGCCCTGTTGCTTATTGTATTTTCCAAGTTCACACTTTCACATCCGTTTTATATCAAGCTAGGGTACGTCAAAAGATTTTTAACAGTTTGTTACACTGGTTTGGAATCTCCGGATTCCCATGTAACCGAAGCGTACTAGTAACGGGAAAGAGGTTTCTAGTGTTAGAACTATGATGCTGCAACACATCAGCATAATTTGAATATTTGTTCATAATGAACGTTAGTGACTGTTCCATGAACAAGTCTCTGTTGCATCATGGTATAAAATACTTTCATATAGTACAAACACATCATGCAAGTGATTTTGCATATAAAATTTTCCTGCTTCCGTTGATTGAACTTTTCTCTCTTTTTTTTTGTTGGTTAAAATTGTAAAGTCTGAAATATTTAAACCATTGCCACTGTTTTAGAAGAACGGCAGTTTGCCTTGCATCACTGATTCCCTTAGTCTTCATTGATGGTTGGGCAGTGATTGTGAATTATTTGAGAGTTGTTTCTTTCTTTATATTTCTTAATTATTGGAAGCTTAAATTAGAAATCTGTTGGACTGATATTCCCTTTTACAATGCTTTGTCATGTAGATGTTTACGTTGTTACCTCATCAGGTTTCTCACCCAACTAACTAGAAATGGGCAAGAAAAAAGAATTTAGATGGATTGTTGGTGAACCCACTAATCCAATAACTTGGATAAAATGAGTGTACAGTTGCAATTTCTAAAACGTGTAAACTCAACTGGTGGAACCTATCTGCCAGAGGAAATTTTATTTCATGGATGAAAGATCCATCATAACAATGGAAGACCTGACCTTACTCTCTCCTCTCTCTCTCTCTCTCTCTCTCTCTCTCTCTATATATATATATATATATATATATATATATATACTATCATGCTCACACCCCTAATTTTAATGTGGGATTAATATAAATGTTAGTCTCCCCACCAAAGGCTTGACTTCCTTGTCAAGCCCAATTATATAGTTGGGAATGTGAGGCTCATAGTCCAGTAGTGGCTCCATGCTATAATTTGCCTCTACACCATCCATGAGAAGCTTCCTACTAAGATCTACTCATTGTACATGCCAAGGTCTGCAATATTGAATGATACCGCCCGTTTCGGGCGGGGTACGTATCGGTCCATCAGTAAATCGGTACACGGATCGCCTGCTATCGAGCAATACCGTCAATTGAGGCGTTATCGTCGACGATGATTGAGGTAGAAGAAAGAAGAGGGAGAAGGGGAAAGAAAGAAATAGGGAAAAAAGGGAGAACCTGGAGATCGCTGCTCTCCTCGACTGTCGACGACTTCTCATCCGCGCGCAGGAGGAGAGGCATCGGCGTCGCGGGGCGGAGAGAGGCGATGGTTCTTTTTTTTTCTCTTCTTCTTCTCTTCTCGAGCGGCGACGTCACAATTTTTTTTTTATCTGCGATGTCTCCTCAGCGATGCCGCCCGAGTGTTTTACCAAAATATACCACTCGGTATATAATACAGTACTGTACCGAATAAGTCTCGAAATTTCGGTATAGTACGAAATTTCAATCCTTGGTACATGCATAGTATAGAGCTATTGATTCAAGAACTGTGCCGTTGATTTTGCTTGATCAAGGTTGAGTTCCTTTTCAATAGTGCTCTTTAGAAAATGAGATCTTACGTATTTGAAATTCTGTCAAATTGAAAATCAGAAGTTCTTATTAGAGTAGAAATTATAGCAGAAGACAAATAATAAGCTAAAACCATTTTGGAAGTTTCTTTTTTTGTATATTTAACATAAATTCTTCTGTTTTATCATAGTAATCTTGATCAAATTTTGATGTTCACTTAGTAAAATTGTGTTCCATACCTACTCTATAATCTCCTGAGATGAAGGGTAGCAACAGTAAGATTTGCACAGAAAATGAATTGACAAAAATGGTCAGCAGCTTTAATTTATGGCAATGATGGTGTGATTGTGATAAATCGATGTATGTAAGATCATCCTTCCATTGTTTCCCAGTGCTGAATTATTGGAGTATGACAATCTCTTATGCTATTGGTGGTATTAACTGTTTAATGGTTCATTGTCCTTTCTGTACCTGTAGTATTTTTTTTTTCACTATTATGTATATTTTGAAGAGGAGGTAATTTGACAGTATTGTACTGTTTCGCATTATAATAGCTCTGTGATATCATGCCCATGTGTCCTTTTCCCCCAGAATTTCAGGAAAAAGTCATTATTCATTCAAATGCTTTTAGTTATATCTCTTCATTGGTTTTTATACATGAATAATTTGGTAGTGTTTGTTTCCTTTAATTTCTTTTAAATGATTGCAGTACGCTCATTTGGAACTGAAGGGCGAAAGAAGGATGGACCACAAATTCCTGCCAGTGACAAAATTTACGAGTATATACTCTTTCGAGGAAGTGACATCAAGGTACATGGGTAATCAAGCAGCATATTTTTTCCCCTCTGGAGGCAACATTGATTAATTCATAAGACAGTCTTGCAACAATTGTCTTAATGGTTATTCAGGGAACTAATTTTAATAAGCTAGCATGTGGGTCTTTATTTTTTCAGTTCCTGTGTTTTTTGGTTCAACCACATTGTACAGTCTACATCCTTTCAAGAACTGTGGTATTAAATAGTTATGCTATAATCTTGGTTGTTGTCCCTTTGTCCCTTTACCATCGTCACTGAATTACAAATCATGTCTGCTTTCATTGTTCAAGTTATGCTGGCTGTCATTCAAGTATGGGAATCGTATGATTGGATTTTCTATTTACCTGTATAGTTGGCTATATTCTTTTTTGACCACTAGTTTATGGAGATATATGGAGCGCTAGCCTCATTAGGTGGAAATTGGTGCATGAAATTAAATGTTCATGAGGTAATTAAAGAGGCATAAGCTGCAATATTTGATGGAATGGATGGATAAAATTGTTTGTCCAGGTGTGTATATGATGATCAATACTACTAAGCATACAGTAGTAACTATCCAATTATTGACAGGATGGCTAGTTATTTGATTCATGCAATCATTGTTATTGGTACCTCAAGGATGGATGAGAGACTGTGTAACTCAGTTATTTTTTCATTATTGACATATCTTGGTATTTTTAAGGAAAGTATTAGACTGATTTTATGATCGCTGCAAATTCAACTGTTGTTCAGTGAGGTTTGTGGGTATCTATAGAATGTTTATCTTTTCAGATGCATGAGAGCATAAAAGAGTCGTACATAGTGGAAAGTGAAAGCAAGAAATCAGAATGATGGAAGAAGTACCTTGCATCAGATGAATTGCAAATATATATTGGGAAAACGAATTGAACTTTGTGTGAAGCTTGGACCTTTGTGTGTTCCAAGTAAAGGAACTATATATATGTATATGCTTGTTTACATACAGATTGTGTGTTAATATTATCAAAGAAATTGAGTTAGCATTGGATTTTGGGCTGCAGCTTGGAGTTGGATCACAGTGGAATTTAGTAATGTATTAAATATGATTCTTCAAGGTATTAGTAATAATAGTAGTCAAGGACCCGAGGATGTGATAATTTTCATTAGTATGATGCTGCATGATGGAATTCAAGATGCAAGATGCAAGATGCATGCAGCTATCAGTACCATGCATGTTAGATTCAGCTGCTTCTGAACAATTTTTTTCTCCCTTTGGCCCTTACCTATTATTTATTAAATTAATTTGTTAAGTGTGGGTTATATTTGCTTTTATTTGTGGTATGAATCATAGAAAATAAATTTGATTGAAATGAGAACAACCCCAAAGATCATCTCAACATTTATTGCAAGACACTGCTCAATTTTGTAATTTATTTCAAATTATGATTTTTTGGTATTGAATACTTTCTAGTTTTATGCTATTGGTTGTTATTTTTTGTATGTTGATCTTAAGCTCAAATGTAGGCTGTGTCCATTGTTTATGTTACTCTATGCCAATGTTTTGTCCTTGCGTATAAAACATCGATATGTGAAATGTTCCATTAGATTCTGGTTTGATTTTCACATAATTGGTTGGCTTTTTCTACTTTTGTTAGTCATTAGAAATCAAGAATCACTAAAAAGTACATGATATGCTATCCTACTATTTACCTGCTCCACATCATTTGAACTATTATGGCCATTCTAAGTTTTCATAGTGTGAAGATCTTTATGTTTATTCTAGTTTTTATTTATTGAATGTTTCATTTCTTGAGATTAACATTATCATTTGTGTTGCTGCAGGATTTACAAGTTAAGTCCTCTCCACCAGCTCAGCCAACACCTGTAAACAATGATCCTGCTATAATTCAGGTAAAAAGTTGACTTTGGAGACCTGGAATAGTTGCCTGAGAGCTTGCTTATGGTTATGTTGAAATTTTTGGTAGACACATTATCCTCGTCCTGCTTCTACCTCTACAAGCATGCCTTTGGTTGGAAGTGGAAGTGTAGCAGATCTTAGTTCCCATACTGCTCAGTTGGGACTCCCAAGGTCAACATTTCAAGGAAGTTTGCCTCTTTATCAGCCTGGGGGAGGCTTGGGGACTTGGGGTTCTTCGCCCACCCCTCCAACTGCAAATGGCTCTGGGCTTGCGATGCCACCAATGTATTGGCAAGGTTATTATGCCCCATCTGGTGGGCTTCCTCATTTGCAGCAACCGTCATTGCTCCGGCCACCTCCAGGATTGCCTATGCCTCATTCCATGCAGCATCCTTTTCAATATCCTGCAATGAACCCATCTTTACCATCCGGATCCCAAACTTTGCCTGAGCTTCCTTTGTTTCCACATGCTAGTTCAAACACAACTCTAACTTCGAGTCCCTTGCCATCGGTGTTGGATCCATCTTCAACAAGCACATTATCTGTGGAAACATCATCAGCTCTGTTGCCTAATAAATCTCCTGCAACAACTACTCCTGTATTAACCTTCAATGTTAGTCTACCTTTGGTGCCTCCCTTGACTTCTAATCTTGAGAAAACTGCAGCCATGCCTCACAGTACTCCTGTTGTTAGTAGCAAGCCTGGTGCAGTACCTGGTTCAACCTTGGCATATTTATCTGTTTCAGAGCCAGTACCCTCCTCTGTTGTTTCATCTAGTTCAAGCCAAGTAGAAAAACCAGTGGCTTTAGTTATGCCAGGTAAGTTATTGCAGACTGGCCCTTCTGTGCTTCCTTCATCCCAGCCTTTGCAGACAAGCCGGATGGATGCTGATTGTAAAGCACTTGAAGATAAGTCTAAGCCATTGCTCCCTGAACCATCACTTGCTGCAGCAACGGAAGCCAAGGAACCAATATTGCCATTGCCAAAATCAACCATTCAGAAGGTATGCTGATTATCTGCTAGTTACATAGGCTTAGGATGTGGAAACATGACATCCTTAAATCCATTCAGCAGTATTTCTTTAAGTGATGAATCAATGCCTCTATTGCCATCAGTTTATTGTTACCGAAACATAGGAAGCACTTCTTCCAAGTGCTCATTCATTTCCAATTTAGTTGTTCATAACAAAGAGCTTGCTCTGGTGAGGATTGCACTGATGTTTAATTGTTTAGGGATTTTTTGTGTTTTCATTTGTTAAGTTGGAAAACGTTCTAAAGATAGCTGCTTCCAGTCAGTTTGATTGTTCAGCTGCTGGATTTATTTTATTTTCTATTCAGCTACCATAAATTTACTTTGCCAACACATTCTGTAGTTTCTCTTAATGCTAATATAGATATGCATTTGATGATAACATATACTTTATTCCAGCTAAATGGCGCTACTTCACACAATTATTATAGCCGAGGCCGTGGAAGAGGAAGAGGAAATGAGGTACTGAAGTTTTTCTTTCCTTTTTCTTTTCTATAGGAAGGCCATTCAGAAATAAGATAGCTGTATATATATCTTAGAGAACTTGGGTTTGTTATATTTGCATGATAAAAATGGCTCGTTGGCCTCACTTGTTCTATTTTATGACTATTATAGTAGTGGAAAATGTCAATTAACTTCTGTAGTCCTTTGTTGCTTTTGGAATAGTTTTTCTTTTTGCTATAAAATCAAACATTCCTTCAGCAATTTTTTTGACATTGATTAAATGCTTTAGATGAGTGTATTATTCTTAATAAGTGTTCAATTAAATGAATAACTGGAGTTTGGCTGTAACAACAATTTGAAGGAAAAACGATGTCCAGTTAATTATAACAAACTTTTTCAACTGGCACTTTATTTCCTTGCTCCATGTTTTACATTTAAATGCTCTAATTGTTAAATTTGATTTGCCTGGCACTTACCTACTACTGGCATATTGGTCCAGTGCCCCATTTCTTGGGAGATGAACTACTAATGTTGCATTCATTTAATTCTTGTTTACTGTCAGAATTGATTTTGTTGGATTCTCTTCCCTCTTATAATGTTGTTTTAGGAGAAGCACAGTATGATGTAAGTTTTAGTAATGCGACCCTTTCATGCTTTGTTGGAAACAGAGTTGAATTATTCTTTTCTTACAAGCAGCACGATAGGATCTAAGTTATAGAAACGCAACCCTTTCATACTATATTAGGAATGAAGTTATTCTTTTCGTGAGGAATGAGTGTTAAATTCCTTATAAATTAAACTTTAACAACTGTACATGTGGAACAAGTTTGGTATTTGATGTTCATCTGTTCTTCTAAAACAAATCATGTTCTTTAGGGGTTATTCTTTCTCGATAGAGTGGCGATGACTATGAACAATTTCTTTTGCATATATCTTGACTGAGTTACCTCATGCTATTCCATCACGTATGCACCTCTAGAATGCTCTCAATAATGTCTTACAACTTTGTAACATTAGTTATTTATTTAATTATTTGGATAAATCCATTAGATTTTCCAGGATGTCTTGTTGCCTGAAAAGGTTAATAGCAATTTCTAGTAAATTCTTCAATCATGCTCGGTGTAATATTTGACAGTAGTTGGTCTTGGTCAACATTTGAAGAATAAACTTATGACTACTAACAAGTGACAATCAACTAGGTCATTTTTTAAAGATTTAATATCCTATTTTTAATCTCATTTTTCATTCCACTACGATAGTTCTTCCTATGTATTTTTTATGGCACCCTCATTAGCCCCACTGTGGAGGTGAAAGAGGGGTTATGCTGGTTTATAGGGATCGAGTTTATTACTACTAACTTTGACTTAAGCATTTTGTAGCCATGTGATTTTTATCCTTTTGACTTATTGGGTCGGTAGATCTTTCTACAACTGGTATCAAAGTAAGCTTAGTAATATGCCCATGTGTGATGAGGGAACTCAATTAGAGAAGGGCACCTAGAGAATGGGAGAAGAGGCACATGGTGGTATGGGACCGTCACTGTGCTAGGTTATGGGCCTCATAAGTCACCTAGGATGATTCTTAGCTGTGTGTTGGATCTCGGGTATCTCAAGCCTTTAAGTAGGGTATGTGTATCACTTTGATGGAGATTGTGGTTGTATTAAGGCTAGACGAGACGACTACATTTTGGCTCAAGTATTAGGCCAATGGATTATGTGGGTTGGGTCATAACAAGATGAGTTTATTATCTAGGCTTAAACTTTTGTACATGTGTTTTTTGTGTCTCCAAATTATTGGACCAAAGATATGTTGGTCAGATTGTGACAATTGATATCAAAACGAACCTAGTGATAAGCATTTGTGATAGATGGTCCTAACTTAGAAAGATTTACCTGTAAATGAGACAAAAGGTACATTATAGCAGGTGACTGGACTAGATCTCACATGTCGCCTAGGGAATGATTTTGGACGTGTGTGGGGCCTCTTTATTTAATCCCATATTAGAAACGAGAGATGGACTGCGAATTGAAACTCTTTTCCAGAATGTTAGCATCTCGACAATCTTTTTTGGGTGGTTCTTTATTTAAAACATGAAAATGAGGCAGTGATTTAAAAAGCACTAGGTGCCAAAAGGCGCCAAGGTCCAAAAACGCCCGAGGCGCTAGGCGCTCGCCCGAGCGAAGCGAGGCGCTAAAATATAAAAATATAAATATAATTAATAAATATAATTATTTAAAATTTTAAATAAAAATATGAAAATATATAATATAATTAATAAATATAATCACATTAACAGTATAAACCTGCTGAAGGAGAAACGAGGAAGCAGCGGCGAGCGGCGGCGGGAAAGGGAAAGGGAGCGGAAGGCGCGAGCAGCGGGAAGGCTCGCGGGAGGGCTCGCAGGAGGCGCGAGCAGCGGGAGGGCTCGAGGGAGGCGCGAGCAGCGGGAAGGCTCACGGGAGACGCGAGCAGCGAGAGGGCTTGCGGGAGGCGCGAGCAGCGGGAGCAGCGGCAGCGAGCGACGAAATCGCGATCGGGATCGAGAGCGACAGCGGCAGCAGGTTAGTGTTGGGTTAGGGTTAGGGTTAGGGTTAGGGTTGGGGTTATATCGGTTTAGTTGGTTCGATTGAGCCAACTAACAACCGAACCAGGATCGAACCAGACCTAAAATTCTGGTTCGGTCGCCTTGGTTTACCCAGGCGCTCGCCCGAAGCGCCCAGCGCCTGGGCTCGGGCGAGCGCCCAGGCGGCGCCTGTTTGAAGCGCGCCACCTGGGACATTAGCGAGGCGCTCGGGCCTCGCCTCGCCTCGCTCGAGCGCCTAGGCGAGCGCCCAAGCGCCTTTTGCAATCACTGAAATGAGGGCGTACTTCGCCCTGAGACATGATTCAAAAACTAATGAGTCTTTATTGCTTTCTTTTTTGTGTAATTCTGTGGTGCAAAATGTATTAAGCTTTTTATTGCCCATTGTTTTTCCTTGCCTTTTAGGCCATAACTACTAGAGGAAGGTTTAAATAAAGACATTTTGCCCATTGATTATGCAAACATTACCAGAGCTTATTCTGTCAGCAAAGCATGCTTGCGTATACTTTTGTGGATTTTACCAAATCAAATATTATTATTTGCATAATCATGCTTTTTCTCCCAGAAAAGGATCAATGCATTTTTAGCTTCCAAGGCTATTTCTTTGATCTTTGGTGTACCTTCTGTAAGTGCTTGTTCTCTGGTGATGCAGTACTCACGACCTGCGACTAAGTTCACTGAAGATTTTGATTTTATGGCAATGAATGAAAAGTTCAACAAAGATGAAGTCTGGGGTCATCTTGGAAAAAATAAAGCCCATGTTAAGGACAGGGATGGAGAACTACAAGAAGATGAAACTGATGATTATCTGGATGAAGATGATGAAGCACTAAAGCTTGAGATCAAGGTAGTCAAAGTCCATATTTTAGATTTTTATGCTGTTTGTCATGGTCGTCTGGTTTCATTTTGTTTGCCTGGAGTACTTGTGTACTATTCTTATCCACTTCACTGATTGGTTTGCCTTCTTTCCTTAAAGCCTGTTTATGTTAAGGATGATTTCTTCGATTCACTTTCTTGCGCTACCCTTGATCGGGGAACTCGGGGTGGGAGGACCAGATTTTCAGAGCAGTTGAAAATAGACACAGAGGTACATAGGGGTCTCTTCAGGGACCATGATGCTATAATCTGTGGAAGGTTTATGAATTTAGTTATACTTTTTTCTCTATGCAGACCTTTGGTGATTTTGCAAGGCATCGAGCAAGTCGAGGTGGTGGGCGTGGCCTTCGAGGAGGTGGGCGTGGGCGAGGGTCCTACTATGGAAGGGGCTATGGATACATTGGTAGGGGCCGTGGTTATGGTCACCCACATCGTGCTTCCTAAGCTAGAAGCTTCTAGAATTAATGCTGGTGCCAGCATGCTCCTCTTAGCTTAATCGGAGATGAAGAGACTGATCAATGGACAGATCCATGCTTGGAATATAATTGTAGTTGGAGTTTGCTTTCATGCTTTTGTCTATTGCTCCAAAAATAAGCAGAAGCGGCCACAAGATGTGCGGTTTCACTTAATAGTACTGAGAAAACATCTTTGATGTGGTTCTGATGCATCCGTTGCTATTGTAGTTTTGTGTCACGTGGCAAAACCATCTTTCTGCAAAGTTTATCATCAGTTTACTTGTGTGCTTTGCATCCTGTTTTGGCCTTATTGATCCTTTGTTGTGTTAAAAAGGATGTGGTGTCATCAAAATGGTTTCCTTTTTCTTGTGCTGTGTTCATTATGCTGCCACTTTAGTGCATCATGGAATAACATGTTTTTTAAGTATTGTTTACAAGAATTTTAGATATAATGTGCATGTTTCTTTAGGTCTACACCTGTTTTCATCTCAATTGACACTCCCGAGTTCCAATTGGCTAGTGCTTTTGGGAGTTCTCGTTGATGGCTGTATTTTGATGTAGCTTTAACGAGTTTCTTTACTGAATTGATATGATATTTGAATATAAAGACGCAATATGGGTCGAAAAAGTACAAACAGATTTAAAGAGTTTTCTTATTCCACTTATTCCACAGATTTAAAGAGTTGGAAATGCCACAGCACAAATCAAAAGGTTCTGTAAAAAAAAAATCGCTCTCAAACTCAATTCCAATGAGAAATTTCTCCACTGGTAAAGTTACACCTGCAACGCGTTGGCAGCCGATAATGGCACACGAGTGCCACTGTAATCAAGGGGCCCATGTTAAGAAGTGTTCGTAACCAGTGCACTCACTTTACTTTGCTAGAACAACGTGATATCAATGATTGCCCGAGTACTGATGCATGGTTCTGGAAAAGCATGATGCGTCTCTCATGCCCTCTGAGGTGATGTGTGATAGGGGCTTTTTGAGTCGTATATGGCGGAAGAGACTAACTCGCATTTAGGATTAATTCACAAAAGTACTAGTCAAAATAAAATGTCATCGATCGATTCACATGAAAGAACTTTTTGAGTTGTATAATTATTCAACGCTATTTATTGCTGAAAGATGAACTGCAGCTTACCTATCACATGTGCGGAGCGGAAACTTGACACGTTACTACTGGCTCGATGGGCTCATCTGCGGTAGTCTTCACATGCAAAAGTCTGCAGTCAAGAAAAATCCCCGAGTGTGTCATCGATACATAGATTTGATCCGAACAAGTCAGAATGAATGAAATAGCGGCTCTCTTTTTCCATATTATATTGCTCATCGCAAGTTTCCTCACATCGTCCATCCCGTATAATAAATACAACCGAGCACGATGGCCGAGTAATTATTATTATTTTTCTTTTTGCAAATAATTAGAGCGTTTTACACATAATTTTTATTTTTAGATTTATCACGAATGATATATCTGATTGGCTTCTTGAGACGAACAAATCACGTCAGGCTGGACTGGCCATCCAAAATCTACCGCACCGAATCATTAAATGATAATATAGTCCGAGTTAGATGGCCTTTCGCCGCTTGTCAAATCACGTGCCATGTCGTGACATGATGGGATCAGATGGCGGTGCTTCCCGTCGCGATGGGACGGTAGGTCCGTGCCGCCGAACTGCACCAAGATAATATACCCAAATTTCCCTACCGTGTCAGTTTGTGGCTGAGATTCGAAGGCAGAAGTGGGTCCCCCGCATAACACAGAGCCCTTCTCTCCACATTCTTCTTTTCTGTTCTGTTCTGTTCCTAGGCAAGTTGGAGGCGCTGCCACGTTACATTTTCTCGATGACCCAATGGTCGCTCCCCACGTGGCAGCCCGCACGCCGTTTGATTTCGTCTGGCTTCATCTCCCGAGTAATCTTATCTTACACGCGACGCCCTCCTAAAACTATAAATATCGACACAGCTATTGTCGTCATTATAATCTCGCCGACACACAAATCAAATGAGATGAATATAGAGGCTTCTTCAGCAACAGAACACTCTTTGTCTCTCGTCCAACCAAATGGTGTTTGTTCTACAGAACGAACATACGAGGGAGGGAATTTACAATGAATTATGTGTAATTATCCACGAAAACAAGATCGCAACTCCCCTCCGCATGCAAAAGTTGCACTGAGCTCCTCAAAATATGACGTCGAGAACAAATGATACAACTTCGAGGGGTGTTGGTGCATAAATAACTCTTCGGGCAGGAAGTCGTCCTTGTTCTTCTGCTTCGAATCAGGTATTTATCTGAGGACAAAGAGAGGGAGGCTGCGAGGGGGGAGGGCTTGGCGACTGGGGAGGCGAGATGAGCGAGGGTTGAACAGAGAGCACGGGCATTCAATGCCGCGATCGCCTCGGCCCCACCTCGATTCCACCATCGCTGAAGCCTTCGCATCTCCGTTGTCGACGCTGACGCCGCCTTTTTTATGGGGGGAGGAGCTCTCGTGGACGGCGTCCGTCGCTGGTTCCAACGCCGCTCGCATCGATCCTCCGCCGCTACCGCCTCCTCTTTCCTGACCGACGATCCTGCCTACGACGAGTCCTGCCAGGAGGAGGAGGAGGAGGAGGAGGAGGAGGAGCAGCAGCAGCTCCGGGTCGTCCAGGACTTAGACCTCATCGGCCTCCCGCGCATCAGGGTCCCCAAGCGCTTCAAGATGCCGCCGATCGAACAACCCTACAAGAAGGTCCCTTCCCGTTCAAAAATCTACGACTTTTATCGCGTTTCCAGTTGGCTCTGCTCTCTTGGACGATTCTTGCGTTGACATCGTCTTCATCGCTTGTTTTTTACTGCAAAATTGGCTCTTGGTCTTCCATATTTCTTGCGGTAGGTGAAGATGCAAGTTTATAATTACAGTTCCTCAAGAGATTTGGATCATGTAGGTAGTCCTGTTATTGCAAACGAAATCCATTCTCGAGATCCTCTGGAATTTAGGCGTGAGTTTTTTTTTTTTTTTTTTTTTTCTCTTGAAGCTCTTTTATTTTTCGTTTTATGAATTGGCTTCTCAGGTTTTATCAGGAGATTGGTCTTTCCCCCATAGATTTTACCAAAAAAGAAAAGAAAAGAAAATCTTATCGAGGATCCTATCTTTCCTTTGTTGTTTCTGTCATTCCAAACATTTGAAGGGTCTGATACGGTATCCTCGTTTTTAAATCATTGCCTGGTGGGGAAGATCCAATTTGACTTTGTATTTGTTTGAACACAATTGGATTTACCCTATAATTGGTAATTCATGTTTCTGTCTAAAATTTCACCATTTGGAATATGAACCACCCAGAGCATGCTTGACACTGAATTCTTCACGGAGTATGGTGAAGCCAGCCAGTATCAGATTCAAGAGGTCATCGGCAAAGGAAGTTATGGGGTGGTCGCTGCTGCTGTTGACACGCACACTGGAGAGAGGGTTGCCATCAAGAAGATCAATGATGTCTTTGAGCATGTTTCTGATGCTACTCGCATCCTTAGAGAGATCAAGTTGCTCCGGTTTCTACGACATCCTGATGTTGTCGAAATAAAGCATATAATGCTTCCGCCTTCTCGGAGAGAGTTTAAAGATATTTATGTTGTTTTTGAGCTAATGGAATCTGACCTTCACCAAGTTATTAAGGCCAATGATGATCTCACTCCAGAACATTATCAGTTCTTCTTGTACCAGCTTCTTCGAGCTCTGAAATATATCCACACAGGTTTTGCTTATCTTTCTGTCGACTACGCACAGGTCTCTCTTCATTTTAATAATACATCCTAGATGGACTGATCTATTTTGTTTATTGCAGCAAATGTATTCCACCGTGATTTAAAGCCCAAGAACATACTTGCTAACGCGGACTGCAAATTGAAAATTTGCGACTTTGGGCTTGCTCGTGTGTCATTTAATGATGCTCCATCAGCTATTTTTTGGACTGTATGTATTCTTTCCAATGGTACAATACTAGTGATTTAGTCCTCAGTCGTTTGCTACTCTGGTTATTGATTTTGGTATTTTGGTATTTTGTTCACTTCAAACTATCTGTGTGGTCTTCATGCAGCCTTAAACTTTGTTGACTGTGGTTTTAGAATTTTGTTGACAACGATTTTTGCTCTTTTCAGGATTATGTGGCAACTAGATGGTATCGTGCCCCAGAACTGTGTGGGTCTTTTTTCTCGAAAGTAAGATTTTTCTAAACATACAACTGAACTGGCATAGTTTTACCTAGTCGTTACCTTCTGTAATCTAACTATAAAATTTCTTTGTATGCATCTTATTATCAAAAGTTTCTTGTTACTATCACTATATGCTTGTAAGGCTGTATGAGAATATGATGATAAGTTTTTTTTGTTCTTACTGTCAGAGTTGTTCTTGTTACTTTCTCGACATGTTGAGCACTCTTCTACCAAGAATTCTGTAATATACTTTCTCTAGACCATCTTCTGGTGTTTCTTCTTTATCTTTTATATATGATGATGATGTTATTATATCTATGATATAACATAACATAGTTCTTGCTGTCAGAGTAGCTACTCATGCTTAAGTACCTTATGCTACCTATGCTAATGTGCCTTAGTGTTACAGATTATTATTCTCACATTTAAAGAAAAGTGTATCAAAAGTGTTACAACTTTCTATTCGTATCTTTGTTGATGACTTGCAGCAAACTCAAATTTTGGTTCTATGCATTACAAAATTGCATTCTCTGAAGATGATTCACCAGTAAATATTTGCCTTTTTGCAGTATACACCAGCAATTGATATTTGGAGCATAGGCTGTATATTTGCAGAAATGCTGACTCGGAAACCATTGTTTCCAGGGAAGAATGTGGTACATCAGTTGGATCTCATGACTGATCTACTTGGCACACCTTCTGCTGAGACCATTGCTAGAGTTTGCTCAATATCTCTGTCTCTTTATTTTGTTCTTTTCTGCCTTCTTAGTAATGCACTGCGATTTTTGTTAAGTGCTTGATCAAATATTTCAAACTACTAAATTTTGATAAGAAATTGCTTGCGCTGCTTTTTTCATATGATGTTATTTGCCATTTGTCCTGAGTCACATGTTTGGTTATGCTGCTCTGTAAAAGTATGACCATGATTATCTTTTGACACTGATTGCTGAGGTATATATGGAATGAGGAAAGATGGAGAGTTCATCAAAAAGGGAAAGCACTGGTATTTGATAGTTCTGATACATCTAATGACCGTCTTGGAAGCCAGTGAATCAGTTATCTATTAGTTGATCTCTTAATATTGCCTGTGTAATTAGAGCATAAGGTCAATAAACTGTATCATATTCACTAAATGTTTTGCTGATGATGAATGAAAATAAATAGATGATGTTCTGGATACAGAGAAGTGTATAATTATTGACCTATTTTGATGTTAGGTAAATTATTTATTAATCTATATTCACATGAGATTAGAACATTATATAAAGGCAGTGTTAAATCCTTTGATTAAAATTTTACAGGAAAAATATATCTTTTCATCTTTTCATTTTTTTAGCTATTTTCTTGGATGCAGGATATGGCTTAGAAAGAAATGATTATAGAACTGTTCCTCTAACTAATTTTGGTTTGGCCATTTTCCTAAGTCATTTTATATGTTTATGTGCAACAAGTTGTATAAGTTGTCTCGGGGCTGATGGGTTCCTTTTTTTCTCTCTTGCTAACGATATAGATTCGAAATGAAAAGGCAAGAAGATATCTTAGCAGCATGCGGAAGAAGACACCAGTGCCTTTGTCGCACAAGTTTCCAAGTGTAGATCCATTGGCACTACGTCTATTGGAGCGTCTACTAGCATTTGATCCAAAAGATAGGCCTACTGCAGAAGAAGTACGAAGTTCAACTTATTCCTCATCTTTCAACTATTAAAAATCCTCAAAATTCAGATATAACATGCAAGAAGCTGATTGTTTCATTTTTTATTTAGTCTGATATTGATGATGGCATGTTTTCAGTCCTTAACAGATCCACACTTTTGTGAATATTTTTGTTGAATCTGATGTTAACAATGGTATTTCAGGCTTTAGCAGATCCATATTTTCATGGTCTAGCGAATGTTGATCGTGAACCATCAACACAACCTATATCAAAACTTGAATTTGAGTTTGAAAGGAGGAAATTGACAAAAGATGATGTAAGAGAATTAATTTATAAAGAGGTACGTTACCATAGCTTAATAAATATTATTTCTTAATATAGTTGCTCCACGTTTAACTTGTAACCAGTTCCTTTTTGAGAAGCAAACAGATTCTGGAATATCATCCACAGATGCTGCAGGAATATCTTCGAGGTGGAGAACAGACTAGCTTCATGTACCCCAGGTGTGACTTCTATTAGCTTTCCACTGTCTGTAAGTATAATATAAAGAATGATTTAAGTAGAGTAGTTAACTAAGCATACTACCACCTGCAAATCTGTTAATTTTGCCCTGAAATGTAACTGAGATTCAGCCTAGGTGTTTCTGTTGTTGTTAATAACAATTCTGAATTATTTTGTATCCTGGCATGGGAAGCAAAGTAGGGCTACAAATTAAAAGGTAGCACCTTTCCTTTTGTTGAGAGGAAGAGTTACAACTTGTAGACATGTAACTGTTAATTAAATGAGGAAAACAATTTGAAAATTTGGATACAGTTAAAAGCATTTAAGGTTTGCAGTCAAGTTTTAAACATCCATCAGTGGTTGTACAAGTCAACAGTGATTAGTGTTTTGGCAATAGAAAACAGCAGAAGATGTTCAAAATATACAGAAATTCTGGCTACAAAATTTGGCATTTATTTGGTGGGTTAAATCTGTAGTTAGAGAACACAACAAAAATTAAGTAGTCATTAAGTGTCAGTAATCTGTTTGTTAATAGTGAAGGTTATGACACAGTGGTCCAAAAAATGTAGCGGAGGTATCAAGAATTGGACATACTTTTCTGGTGACTAAATTCTCAATATTTTTTGTTTAGCGGTAAGACCAAGTCATTTCCATTAACAATTGCTTCTTCATCTTTAAAATGGTATACCAGGTTAATTTAATTTATTGCTTGATTCCTGATTTTTAGTTGATGTGTCATCTTAAAGCATTATTTTTGAGTTACCTAGAGTTTTCATTGTCTAATGAACAGTGGAGTTGATCGTTTTAAACGACAATTTGCACATCTTGAAGAGCACTATGGCAAGGGTGAAAGAAGTACCCCTCTCCAGCGACAACATGCATCATTGCCCAGGTAATGTTGAACCACAAACTACAAATCCTGACTTTCTGGTAAATGAGCTAATCCTGCTTTGTTTATATGTATATTGAGTAAATGTCACCCAGATTTGATTTACATGTCATTTTGTAAACATGTATTTTTTCACTTTTAACAGGGAGAGGGTTTGTGCAACAAAAGTTGAAATTGCTGGCCAAAATAAAGATTTTGAGAAGAGGACTGCAGAATCTGTTGCTAGAACCACCCTTCAAAGCCCTCCAAAGTTACTGCAAGAACCAGACCAGGCATCAGCAACAGAAAATGGTTTAAACAAGCCAGATAGCAGCACCCGTAGCTTACTGAAGAGTGCCAGTATTAGTGCATCAAAGTGTGTTGTTAAAGGAAAAGGGGATACTGAAGTAAGTGGAAAATTCAAAAGACTTGACGTTTTCTAATTCGTAATATTATGATGGATATATATATATATATATATATATATTCATTTTTCAGTTAATTAAAATATTCAGAAACTGACTGCTGATATGGTTATGGTTGTCGAGCCTTCTTATACTTTAATTACTGGGTTAGGCATGGATAACAGTTTTAATATCATGTCAACTGGCAAGTCATGAGTTTCTAAGCTAAGATTGCTGCACTTACATCTAACTGAATGGATCCGAAATAATTTTTTCTGCATATTAAATGCATTTAAAACAGATCACAGGTTGTTTTAGTTGACCAGGAAAAATTGTTGGGTAAGCATAACAAAACTAAGTTGATATGCTCAATGTAATTTACGGCAACTAATAACTCTTCCATTTTAATTAACATTGTACCTGAAAGTTCCCTGATACCATGAGTTTTGGGGTGCCTGGATTATTGAAGTTTCACATGATTGATTGACCTATTTCCTCCTATACTGACCTAGAATTGTTTGCTGATGTATTTGGCATCTTCACTTTCACTGGGGAACGTCAACTTGTTCAACATTTTCTTTTGCTCTAAGCAATTTCACTGAAATGCTATTGAGAACTGAGATGCTGATTTTTCTTTTGTTTGATGTTTCAGGAAGAACCGATGTCTGAGAACACAAATGAGGTGGTTGATGAGTTATCTCATAAGGTGGAGGAACTGTATGTTTAGTGCCACAAATGCTACGAATACTCGGTTGACTACAGCCATCTTAACTACATTGGTTTGCATACTATGTTCCAGCCTTGAGGAGTTTGACACACGAAAACCTCAGGTTTTATTTAACGCCAGACGATAGTTGCTATGTTGCCAACTTCACCTATTCTTTTCTAGGTTGTGACCCACAAATTAACATGGTTCTGTATTAGATATTTAATGTTCATTGGGGGATCGATCACCTGTCAGGTCCTGTTGATTTTTCCTGCTGCGAATGCTCTCCAGGGAGCTTCATGTTGAAGAGCCAATATCCTGTAATTGATTGTATCATTGGTGCTAAAAGAAAACTCGTCAGGCCACATTGTGGACAGGAAATTGGGATTGTTTTGTCATTTACAAAATGTACTGTATGTTGCATGTCTTCTAGTCATTTATTACTTTTGATGATGACCCGATGCTGCTCGTGTCCTGTCACTTCTACATAAGTACTTAAAAGGGTACAATTCGTATGGGATGATTAACCTATTTCCTCTTTTGATTTTATAAACTAACTCATTTTCATCCTCGTTCGAGTAAATTGGATATGTGACTTATCCACCCGTTCTAACGTTATAAACCTAAAGCTTGCTATTAATAATTCTTATTTTGCTATCGACAAACCTCTTATTATGGATTTTTTTTTATAAAAATAATAAATATATAATTTTATTATTTATAATAGCTCATTTATTTTCATGAAATATATAACCATGCTAATTATATATTAATAATTATAATTAATTATTTTTAGTATCTCAGTCTTTATATTTTTAAAAGTTACATTAATATCTTTATATTTATATTCTTATATTTATGAAAGTAAAATGTTTAATCTATTCCCACATCATCAATGTTATTGAGAAAATACCATAAAATTTATCACTGAGCATATGTTGATTCTGTTTCACTTCGATTAATGAACGAACGAGATTAAATATTTTATTTTTATAAATATAAATATTTTAATATAATTTTTAAAAATATATGATCGAAATATTAAAAATAATTAATTATAAAAAATATATAATTAGTCCAAGACAATATGATCAGAACAGTAAGAACCCAACGCCAAATAGATAAACTAAGATCCATCAAAATGGTGATTTAGAATAGCATGACGAAAACTATGTGTTTTATTGTCGTCTTCGCATGATTCACGCATGATGCAACGAAATATATGGGTTTCCAAGCATGTGTTGTCTGTCTGTGGACTTTCAATGCTAAGTAGGACAATGATTGGACTTGAATAGCGAGACACACACAGATGCTGCTGCATCGGCAGCGAGGATCGATCTTTAGCTAATCAATGGCGGCCATTTGGAGACCAACAATTGCTTGATAGCCACGTCAGGTTCTACACATAAAATTCAGGAATTGCTGGGCGGCCTGTTCATCTCATCTTCTTTTGAAGCCAAGTATCGACTTCGCTGTCAGTTTCGTCACCCACCACCACCACCGCCACCGCCACCGCCACTCGTTTGCTACCGACTCTTCCACTCCCTAAAGGCAAAAAGAACTTTGTCATCGCCTTCCTCGTCAACAATAGCCGCTGCCTCCGCCCTACTGGGAAAGAAGATCCAAGCATTAGCGTGCCCTTAAAGAGGTGGTGCTCATAATTTGCAATTCAAGAGGCACCTTCGTCCTCCCCTGCCTCTCCGTTCTCTTCTCAGGTGACCCTTGTGTCTCTGTTTTCTTCTTTGACTGAAGCCCGTCAAACTTGTATGCATGTGGTGAGTTCCAGGATCTAAGCCAACGATGCTATCTGGTCTAGCTCTTTCTGCTTGTGCTCCTCCTACCAGAACCGGTTCGGAAGTACTGATACTGATCGACTCAGCGCCACCAACCTCGACGCGGAAGCCAATTCGACGAGATCTATGAAGATGGCGATAAGCGTTCTCCAAGTTGCTAATCGGTCGCATCGCCGCTTGATGAATTCGCCTCCACAAACAAACACCACCGATGGAGGTTGGCCTATTACTGCTTCCACCTTCCGCATGATCTCTGTACCGGACAGATTGATGACGAGCCCTCTTAATCGAGAGACCATAATTCTTTCGTATATGCTTCTGTTGCATGACTGTGTGGTATTACTACTGGATTTGGGATTGACAATATTGATATGACTTGGAACAGCAGGGAGCCAAAAGAAATCGAGTTCATCCGCAATGCCAATCATGGTGTCGATTCTTGTAGTGGTCATCGTCGGCGCTTTGATCTACTGCATATATTGCTGGAGGTGGAGAAGACGCAACGGTAGACACCACCCAATGATTCCAATGTAATTTGCCATTCTGGTCAGTTTCTTAACGTTCTTCGTGGATGCATCAGCTGTGAGAAGAGCTCAGATCGAGAACCTAGGTCCCATATCAAGCTCAGACCTGTCCGTGATCGATCTTTCCACAATAGAGGCAGCCACGGATAACTTCTCCGAGGACAAGAAACTCGGTGAAGGTGGATTCGGCCCTGTATACAGAGTAATCGAGTCTTTCTCCTGGGATGAGTGCATGGTTTGATATATCGATACTGTTCTTCCCATGGTGACTGACCGCTTGCTTGAAAATCCACAGGCGGTGCTCCGTGGAGGACAGGAAGTTGCTGTTAAGAGGCTGTCGACGAAATCCAGGCAAGGTAATGTGGAGTTCAAGAATGAGGTGCAGCTGATTGCGAAACTCCAGCACCGGAATCTTGTGAGATTGTTGGGTTGCTGCGTGGAGAGGGATGAGAAGCTTCTCATCTATGAATACCTGCCCAATAGGAGTCTGGACGCCTTCCTATTTGGTTCGTGAATCCACTGCTCTCGTATCGCATGGTATTAGAAATTTGGATCTCATATTTGGCGTCGGTCCGGCTTGTCCAGATCCGAGCAGGAGGTCTCAGTTGGACTGGCGGAGGCGATACGTCATCGTTGTGGGAGTGGCGAGGGGGCTTCTCTACCTCCACGAGGACTCCATGCTCAGGGTCATTCACAGGGACCTGAAAGCCAGCAATGTTTTGCTGGACAACAGGATGAACCCCAAGATATCGGACTTCGGCATGGCAAAGATCTTCGAGGGAGAAGACCACGAAGTCAACACGGGCAAAGTCGTGGGAACCTAGTAAGTGTGATTTGCAGCAGCAAGCCATCGTCGAACACAGGTAGCTGTAGTCGCTGTCCGTCGATCTAATCTTTCTCCATAACAGTGGCTATGTGGCTCCGGAGTACGCGATGCAAGGTACGTTCTCTGTGAAGTCCGACGTCTTCAGCTTTGGGGTTCTCCTGCTAGAGATTCTGAGCGGGGAGAGGAACGGGGGATCACACGTTCAGCGACATGGCCAGACACTCCTCAGACATGTATGCTCCACCAGTCTCTTTCCTCCTCCTCCTCTTCTACTATCCGTAGCAATACGAACGGTGTGTTGAAGGCTGGTTCTGTTGATGGGAAGGCATGGGAGCTGTGGGACGATGACAGAGCCTCGGAGTTCATGGATCCATCGCTGGGAGACTGCTACCCTACGAACGAAGCAAGCCGCTGCTTCCACGTCGGGTTGCTGTGCGTGCAGGAGAACCCGGAAGACCGACCCACCATCTCGTCGGTGCTGGTGATGTTGAAGAGCGAACAGATGCCGCTGCCGCCGCCGAATGAGCCGCCATCCTTCACGAGGCTGAGGACGACGCCCGACTCCCGCAAGTCCTCCGCTGCAAGATCTGATTCACCCACAACGCATTCTCTGAATCAGGTGACCGTCACGTCCATCGATCCACGGTAGCACCCGATCCATCGATTCACGTGGGCGAACATTTTGGCCGCAACTTTTGCGCGTCATCGAATCAGATTGCACGAGTAAACAACATGTTCGATTGCATGTAATAGATAGATACGCTGCACTTCGCATTGGATCTTAAAAGTGATCTTGACACTGCACTCCCTTCTCGGTCGGTGGTCGAGCTTAAGCAGATTAATTCCAGGAAGTAGCTTGATAACAACACACTGCAAAAAGCAAAAAAAGAGCTTGATTATTTAGGATTTTGAATTAAAGCATAGCATCACATCTATCCTCTTCTTTGAACTTCTTAATTGTTGTGTGTGTGTGTCATCCCGGGAATCTTTTCTTGGATGATGATGACATGAACAAAGTTGGTGGGGATTGCTGTCATGCTATGTCGTTATTATAACGACGTGTAAACGCGAGCATCTTTCAAGGAAAAAGGACGCATTTTTATATATAAATAATGGAGGGTAAATCCCTTCTCTTATGACTGCCGTCTCCACTAGAATTGAAGTCTATATATTTTTTCCAAAAAAAATATATAAATTTTTATTGATGGAAAAAAAAATAATCTGTCGCGTTAAAGCGAATCAAAAAATCTAAGTCCAAAGAAAATGAATTCCTCCATATATCTAAAAATTTATTAATCCGAGCATGAGTGACGAACCGCATAGTTTTATAATCATCCTAGAAGATATTAAGTAGAAAATATCTCTAACAATATCAAGAATTCTTCAAAGGAAAAGAAATTGTCTACTAAGAATCTCGACCATTTTCATAGAGTCTGATTCGATGCCAATCTAAGTCATTTCAAAAATAGCTTTTTGTCTCGCATGGTAAAATACCTACAACCACAAAATAACAACACAAGCATCATCGTATATATCCCCAGTTGATATATATGATAGAGTGTTCCAAAAGGAAGACGCAACGTCCGCTTATTTGTGGATCAACAATGTAAATGAATATTATTTTTGTGTGGTCATTGTCACACAAGGGACATATGCCCCTCCCAGCCAGTTGCTATGTCACTACCAAGTCTTGCTCTGAAATATTCCTTTTTGGCCTAAGGAAAAAAGGTCAAATCCCAAATATCTTTAAATGATAAAAGTATGTCCCATAATGTGGAGGTCCATGTCCAGTTGAATCATCAAGAACCTGGGTTGGTTCTAATCACTTTCAGCCTTGCTAAAGGTTAAGATGAGTAAACAGGATGTCAATGTCATAGGTTGCCTTATTCATCTCATTGCTAGCTAAATTCCCCTTATTACGATTGGTTCCTAATTCCTATTGACTTGAAAGATAAATGCGGGACAAAAGTCTAGCATGTCGAACATGATTGCGTGCTTTAATAGTCCACCAAGAAGGACAAATAAGATGGATATGAAAGCATGTGGTTTGAAATGCTTAATAGGATGTCACATACCATGATGACATAGTAAGTTGAGAAGAGCAAGCGAGCCTTGGATCGCGCGTCGAATAATTACCTCGTTGCCTATAGATTGAATCTGAAGAAAGCAACAGAGGTAAACTTGTTCTTACTCTGTATATGCCCAAGTAGCTGCATATCCCTACAAATTTTGCAGAAAAAACTATTTTAGTTTCACAGAATGACATGTATAGGATATAGAAATTTAATGGCCAGTCGCGCAGATGCATTCTCATCCAAAGCTCATTTTAATTTGAAGTTCTTTCAAGAAAATATAAATCCATTGATGTTATTTACATTGCTGCTCCGTCCAGTTCAAAACTTCACTTGCTAATTGACAAGATCTTATACATTATGTAAAACCAGATGCCTATAAAAATTTACCAGCTGTTGCTCTCAGAATTGTACCAATAATTCCTTTGCTCTCATGCTCATCTTGTCTTCAGAACCAACAATCTATGCCTAATGTTCTCCAACAGCCAGCAGTTACATAATATAGGAACCAGGTATTCCCAAGCGCTCACAAATTTCCTTTCCTCTCCACCAGAAACAGAGGAAAACTTTATTCTTTCCTACTTGTCTAAGGTAATTAGCTAGTTTACGTAATCGTATTTCTCGCATGATGGGTTATTGTTTCTTCCACTAAGAGTTTGACATCTTAAATCCACAAGAAAAAAGAAGAAGCTCCATGTCAAAAGTAAGCCAACAAAACACTAGGATCAAAATAAGGAAAGATGATTGCCAAAGATTTCACTAGAGACATGAACATAAAACATGATCAACAGAATGACCAATAAGAAATATACAAAAGATAAGCAATTGAGATTTTTAAAAGTGAAAATTAGTGTAAGAAAGCAACTTAAAGTGTCAAAGAAATTATTAAAATCTCCAAGTTGATGTTCCAAGATTCCCAATCATGAAGAGAAGGTATGACATCCCAGAACAAACTGTCAAACAAGGCAGAGTAAACTAGTGAAAGCACAAACAAGGTTACATCCCTTCCCACGATAGTCGAGTAGAAACTCTAAATGCAAATCCTCGAGAGTTATATTTATCGGCCCATGTTTTCATGCGTCCAGTCTGTATCATAATGACACAAGCAAGCACCATAAGTAGCTTCATGCAATTTACCAGCAGAATCTTATGTAATTTAATTTAGTTCCATCATGAGGCCAACATACAACAAAACAACATAACTACCTGAAAATAGATCTAACCAAATCAAAGTGCCAAAGATTATCAATCAATGATGTGCTTTACCCAGCATTGTTCCAGGAAAGCACAGGGTGATTTTCACCAAAGGAAGGCCGTCGGATACAAAACTCTGAACATTCAAATCAGTAATAACTATCCAAACCATGAAGAATATAAGGAAACATACCAAAACGAAATATAATAAAAAGATCCTTGAGATAGTTACTTTATTAAAGTTTTGGCATATTAGAAAGCCACAAGATTCTGATGCTCTTGCCAGCTTTGAAGCACTGTCATTCCTTGTGCTTGTTATTGAAAGAGGACATAGATGCCTTGTTGAGCACAGTTCTTGACATGACCAATATATCGGTACTAAATTTTAGCCGTTTGCTTCACTGTCATCTAGTGCTTCTACTTTCAAACTCACCCCTAAAAGAAGGGAGTTTCTGTTATGGATGGATTTCAATTAGTTATCCACCTTTTTCATAAGCACTTTAATTTATTCCTACATCATTCATGATCTTTAGGGCAGGTGGAAGGTGACTTGGAGAGTCGAACTTCGTTACTAGCTTCTCACAATATCCTTTCCAAAAAATATTGTTTCCCCATATGCATATCGCTCGTCCAGATAGCACAATATTAGCATGGTTACGTCCCTACAATCAATCAGCAAAAAAAGGGCTAGCACTTCTAGTGCAAGCTCCTGCAAGCCTCAGCCCAACTCCTGAGATCCTATCGAGCACAAACTACCATTAACAATCGTCCACCCACCATCTGCACATTCCAAATCATTTTCTAAATGAAATACAAGTCCTGGTTAGATCTTGATTTTCATTCAATATTACAAGTGGAAGGTCTTTGCCAATTAACACTCTGCAACTTCAGCAAAACAATTATCTTTAGATTATGTAGTGGAAAAAAAAAAGGCAATCAAAATTATCTTCAGATTATCAAAAATTATACTAGAACATGTGATCAGCAAGCCACAGTATAGCCATTGCACCACAGAAATCAAAATCTCCTATTACAATCATATGTTTTTCATCTAAATATCACAGTTCATCATGATGAATGCTGGTGAAAACTTTGGCATGCTCTGAAATATGTTTGGAGTGCTTGGTTCACTTGTATCCGATGATGTTGAACATTCCAACACATGCTTGCTGTATGTAATCCAACATGTCTACAGCAGTAGCAAAGTCTCCGTATGCATTACCTAATGGGACATGGATCTATCCTAAATCAAGGTGCTTATTTCCTACAGAAGGAACCCCTTAAACATGAATCTATCCCAAACCAAGGTGCTAAAATTAGCTTAGATCCAACAACAATCCCAATGAGCAGGGTGACTTATAATTTCTTTCAAATGAATAGCAGCTCATGTAGAACTTCAGAATATAACATGTCCCTCAAATTGTCTGTTAGCAGGGAAAAATATCATTTTTTTGTAACCGAGCTTCCTAGAAATTAATCGATCAATAAAATCTAAATAAATAAGTAACGAGATCTAAGCTCCAACAAGCAGTCATAACTAAAGAGCTAGGATCGCCCTAAAGCAGAAGCAAAGGAATCGCAGATTTACCGCAGAAAAGCCCACCTTTCATCGACAAGCCGAGAAAAAACCACAAGAGAGTAACACTACCAGAGAACACGGTTCGATGGAAGACCCTAATCCAATCGCGAGCCTTCCTTTTTCGCCAAGTATTCTCGAATTCACTTGATGCAAGTGGGGAAGCAAGCCAGCCAAAGCGGGGGGAGGGCGGACCGGATAAGGCGTCGGCAGCGGCGGAATCCGGCGGCCTAACCCCGACTGATCGGTTCCCGACCTGCACCAAGCGAGCCCGAGAGTGTGGCGACGAGCACGGAGGGAATGGTTAATTTAATGCACATTCATCATACGCTTGCGGTGGCCGACTCGAACTGGGGGAAGAAGCGGGCGATGGAGGCGGACTTAAAGAAGCGAGGGCGGCACCGGTGAGGAGCGCAGGGCGGAAGGGTATATTCGTCCATCCACCCCTCTCGCGAGCCAACTCGACGTCGATCCACTTGTCGTCGTCACGTGGCCATGTCCACATCACGTGGGCTCTCCTGCTCGTTGGCAGTGGGATTCTGATCTCTTCCTTCTTTTTCTTTTAACTCTGTCAGGAACACATTTCCTCATGATTAATCCACAATTAATCCCAACCCTCCTCCTCCTCTAATCAAAGCTTACGTGTCGAAGGTTGATGATGTGATTCGTCTGGAATTTTTATTTTTTTTAGATTTTCTGAATTCTTTATTGTTTGGAAAATCAATCCAATTCTTTATTCTTTTCCTAATGGCAGCTAAATTGATGCCTCGCTGAATTGAGACTCCTAAAGCATGAAAGAAAAGAAATAGAGAGCGTTGTGACGACGTCAATCGTAGGAACAATAAATCAGAAGAGGTGTGTCGACGAAGGAAACTCCGAAGGTCGCATTCGGCCATCGGAAAGGGAACCCTTTGCCACCTTTCTCATCCTCTTAAAGCTACCCCACACAGCATATAAAAGGCCTTTATACCAAATGCACAATAAGAGTTAGGGGGAAAGAAAAAGCAACGATAATTTTGATATCGCTTTATCAAAGCGATAGGATCCAAGATTTGGACGGCATAAAGTCACGGAGCATATTTGGGTGAGACATTATTTAGAGAGAGAGAGAGAGAGAGAGAGAGAATCTACTTCTTCACGTCGACTCATTTCGAATATGATCAGAGAGTATGACGACGGTGTTGCAGAACGATCTACTGCGGACTGGTGGTCTTGCCATATGCCCAGAACAGGGGACGAAGACAAAGCAACAGAGCAGGTTCTCCATGTGTCTCTATAATCCAAGAGATCCTCCCACATCTCACCGGACCATTTCGACTTGTCCTTTTCTTCTTGTATTGGGACATGAACGCCATAAATTCTAATTTGATCTACAGTGACCTCGGAGCATGCATGTTAGTCGATACACTGGAATCTTGTCTCGGAGCTCTAATGGTGCCATTTATCATGAGGAATAGAGTCAGTCGAGATCGACTGAGCTACAAAGCGGTGAGAGAGGCGCGAGATCTGAGGCTGTATTCAATGCTCAAAAAAGGCAAAGCATGAAAAGCTCCCCTCATTTGCCACGAACACACATTGGAACATCATAAAGACCAAAGACCAATCTTTTTTTTTGGCAGGCTTTAATGATGCATATCTCCCTCTCTGTCTCTCTTCTTTTCCTCGATATTCTCAAAAGAATCTGAGTTTGATTTAGGGGGCATTGTTCACCACTATTAACTACTGTTTATGCCATTCCTACGAGCATATGTTAATGTTAGTGATCGCAGAATCACAAGAAAGGGTGAAGAGAGTAGCCCCCACCCCCACTAAAGAAAGGAGTGCTATTGGGGGCTCCACACAGGCACCTTGCCCAGTACAAATGCTATGGGCTAAAGCATAAGTTAAAACTCTCACTAGAAGTGAGCAGTGACTATAGGGAGGGGGGGGGGGGGGTGTCCCAGAAGTCATTAAAAGCATCATAGGGAGCTCAACTATGAGTTGGTATCATCACTTATAAATCTAATTACATGCCATGGGTCAACAATAATCACATTATGACTGTTGACTTATAAATCCCAACATTAAATAGGAGTCAGGAACACGATAGATTTGTCATCTAACTCAAGGCTCTTTCTTCATTGGTCTTGGGTGTTGCATCCACCTTGTCCTGTGTTCAAGCTTCAAGCTGTCATGCATTGATGAGGTACAGTTCAGTCTTGTTATCCTCCGAAGGTTTTCTTCTTGGGAAGAAACTGTTGGTAGATAAAGCTTTCTTCCAATTGAAGTATAGCCATAAAACTCCCCATGCATAACACAGTCTCTTCCCTGCTGCCTCTGTAATAATAATGTCTTTCTCACTTGGTCATGTATACCATCGATCTGCCTCAAATTCTGCTACAACCCTCGCTCATATCGGCGACTTGATGCTGCATCGCTCTGCACACAGAGTTTGGCCTTTTTCGCCCTTTCACCGTCTCCGATGTCCTCGGGACAAAACAAGAAAGCTGAAAGCACGTAAAAGAAGAGCCAAAGGCGACTGGAGAACGCTCTACTGATTTCCCATGACAAGTTTAAGTGCGCATTACTAGAGCACCGGAGAGAGTCTAAACTCTCAGAAAGCAAGAAACACCAGAGCGAAGAAAGAGGGAGATAACAGACGGACTACTGAGAAGCACAATGCCTTCTGCTTTGTCTTCCTTTCTCTTCCTTCTCCTCGTTCCTCTGTTGTTACTCCGAGTCTCTATGCTGCACGCGCTGCCCGTCCCCGACCCCGCCCCCGTCCAGGTTCACCCGGCCACGTCGACGGCGGTCTCCTCCTCTCTTCCCGCCGTCACCATCCCTGCCTTCCCCGAACAGTCCGACGTCGCCTCTGCCACCTGCCCTCTCGACCTTCCCTCCGACCTTCTCCCTTCCGTCACCGCCGCATGCTCCTCCCCCTCCGCTTCCGGAAGCCACCTCCGCCTCCCCTCCCGATCCCGCTGCTGCCCCGCCCTCGCCGCCTGGCTCTACGCCGCCTACTCTCCTAGCGCCGTCGCCGCCCGCCCTCTGCCCTCCGCCGGCTACGATCTCCCTGCTCTTCCAGACGACTCCGAGTCTTGTGCCGCCGGCGTGGAGCGCGCAATGCGGGACCGCGGGGTGGCGCTCCCGCGCGCCAACGCCACGTGCGACGCCGCCTACTGCTACTGCGGCGTCCGACTCCGGCGTCTCGCGTGCGCCGGAGGGTTCGTGGCGGACACAGCGGCGGGTCTCTGGGTCCCCGCCGGAGACGGCGGGCATCGTTTGGAGAGCGACTGTGCTCAGCCTGGCCTCACCGGGTGCAGTCGCTGCCTCCGGTCCCTCAATCAGGTGAGTCGCCTCTCTCTCTCTCTCTCTCTCTCTCTCTCTCTCTCTCTCTGGGCACTGTGATCAAACTTGGCTTTGCATTTCTGCGTGGATAATCGTGCATATAGCGTATAAACCAGTGTTCCGGATCCTTCAGGATTTGGCACGAAGAAAGTGGATCATTTTCTTGGTAACACAAGTTGACAGTAAATGAGGGTTGAGTCACACATGTTCGTGTTCCAGGAGCAATGCTTACTTGGTTCACCGTTCACCTCGCTGCATGTCCTCCGTATATCTGCTTAACATGACGACTACATTTTTTTGACCTTTTCTAAAGCGCAAGTGTTTGATGTAATGCGTTAGTAATGGAGAAGTGTAGTCTCTGTCTGCGACGACAGTGTGGTCCACATAAGAATTTCCCCTGCAGCTCTACAGGTCTACAGCTTATGTTATCTGCAAGACAAGCTCTGAGGGGCTCTTTTGGTTACCACTCCATCTGGCAGTATACATGAGAAAAGACTACGCATTAAGCTTCTACATACATTCTCTGTTGTCTCTCTGTACTTTACTGCTTGTTCATCGATGAGCACTGTACTGATTTGGGCAGCTGAAGGCGAAAAAGCAGCAGGGCAGCGAGGCGAGCGGATCGGAGAGGAAGGAGGCCGCCACCCATGGCAGGGAATGCCAGCTGATGGGAGTGACGTGGCTCCTCTCCAGGAACCGGACGCTCTACCTCCCGTCCGCTACCGCGATTCTCCGCGTCCTCATGGCGGCTGACGCCGTCGGAAGCTCGGATCCGACCTCCTGCTCGCTCTCACAGGACGCCATGCCGCTCGCCGTCGGCTCTACTCAGATTGATGGCCGCGTCGACGGATCCTCCGCTTCTGGGTCGTTGCTTCTGTCTCCCTTCCATCTCCTGTTGCTGGCTCTGCTCGCCGTCCAATCCCTCCTCCATCCCTCTAGCTAGTTGATATCCCTTTTGTACGTGAAGCAAAATAAGAAAGGACATGGAGAAGCTAGGCTTCCTCACTTTGCTCGTTGTAATTATATCTCGCCACTCTGCCGGCTTTGTGAAGTCTTTGCGATGTTATGGCTTCAGGTGCTTCCAATCTTTATATGCCAACCCCCATCACAATAATCTATAGGATCATGGTGGCTATTAATTGTTTATAGTTTTGCTCTCAGCCCATAAGAAGAGAACGAGATTTGAACTCAACACCTTGCATCTTTGGATGAGCATATTTGTGGCCAAAGCTACGCAACTTTGCTTTGCAGTCAAACGATGCTGCAAGCGTTGGGGTTCTCCTCGCTTAATATGGCGGTGAGGCGATTCTCGTCGGTGGCAATGCGGTAGATGCCTTCACGGATAGGAGTAGGAAAGTAATGGTACTCGCCGCCGAAGTACTCCCGCCGCCGCTCCCCCTCCTCCCATCTCGGCAACGGCGACGTTACGTACCGGTAAGCTGACTCGGGATGGGCGGGAACCGGCTCATGCTGGCTCGGTCGAGGGCTCGGTCCAGGACCAAACCGGACACGGGCGGAACTTTTGTGGGTCGGGTAGGGTGAAGCGTCGAGATGATCTGGTGGTGTGCGGCTCTCATCGGGTCGGTCCGGTTCAGGAGCGAGCCGGACTCGGATCTGTTCCTTGGGCTGGACCATCTCTGCTTGAGGTGACGGGGAGATCACGGCCTCAGGGTTGTGCTTTGAGAATGGGGGTTCTGGTGGCACTGCTTCGACAGGGCTTCCACTGAAGAACGTCACATGCTTCGCCTCGGTTCCAGCGTAAGAGTATGTTGGTGGTGGTGAGTCCGCCATTGTTGTGGCTACTCCATGCCTCTTCCACCCTGGAAACAAAAGCGTGAAAACATAAGGAATGGAGTATGAGAGAGATCAGTCTCGTATTAGCAGTTGCCTCTGCGTGGTTTGTGTTTCCCTGTCCAATGTTATAGTCTAATTTCATGTTTGCACAGAATGTCTTAGAAAAACAAATCAGAAGTGGCGATATCTTTTCACCGAAAGGAGATCGCCGTATCTGAAGGTTGCAGCATGCAGTCATCAAGTTTTATGTTGTTACATCTGTGATATGATTACTCTGGCAACGAAGTTAGAACTACTTTGTTCGCAATTTGACTACAGAAAGAAACATCTATTTCTAACATCGATTGATATCTAATACCTTTGCACATCCGGAGTACCTTGCACACCATCTTGCCGACAGGGTAGCAACCCATCTCTCTCTGTTTCTCTCGCTGTATGAGTGTGGCTTGCTTCCTCAACTCTGTAGAAGAGAGCTTGATGAAATGGCTCTTTAAATGGATGAATAACAGGAATCTGATGAAAAAGTGAAGCACCTAACGCACCAGGTGTGGTTTTTCACTGAATGGAGAGAAGAGAGCGGTCTTCCAACTCTGATATGTGAATATATTCCTATGCTTTGCCGTTGTCTCCAAATCTTCTTCAGATTCTCTCCTTTCCCACTTTTCCTTGAGATTGTTCTCTACGTTATCTCTATTGTGGGCCGCAATGGCAAGTTCCTTCTTTGGTTAATCATGTGGTGTTATGTCAGGTTTTGGCTAACTTGATTCAACTCTAATGTAATGAAGTCAATATCGTCATATGCGCTCTACTCTATCAAAATTCTTATCTACAAGTTGATGATATATATTGTTCCATTACTTTGCTCACTGTCGCCACCATAAAACCTGATTCTAACGCTCCCTGAGAAGGCTTGAATGTTCCAGTAATTCTTGGATCCATGGTGATTATTGAGAAGAGTACATAATTTCTGACAGCTACCAGCATTCAAATTTCATTCGACTGTGGAAAGTTAAGCGTAATTACATGATCTTTGAGCTTTGCTGTTCTTTGCCAGTACACTGCACATAGTCTCTCTATTGTGCCTTATGCAGCCTCGAGCTCACCTTTTTCTGCTTTGCTCCATGTCTCTGACTTCGTATTCATCTCTCTGTGTTGGAGATTGAAGAGTACTAAGTCTAGCATCGGCGATTAAACACGGACTGCTTCTGCTATTGAACAGAGATAAGAAACACAAAACCGTGCTTAATATTCCTTGTTCTACTTCAACATACTAATCCGAATCTGCAATCAAAGGATTCTGATCGATAATGCTACAAAATTCTTATATCGGTTGTAGTGCTTATGATTACCAAGCCAAATGAACAACGACAGTATTGCTAGCTCTCTGTTCATATAGCATGACTGAATCACCAGTAAAACCTCCGGGGGTGATTTAGACAACATAAATATGATTTGTCCATTCCATGAATCGTATCAATCAATTCGCATTTGAATGTCTTCTAGCATATGCAGACAAGAGAATGAGGTCTTCAATGGATCTGTGGCTGACACTGACAAATTGTCATTGTATGTATTATGAACTGTCCACTTCATCAAAAGAAAAGTCGATTATGTTCGATGTTAGTGTGGGGTGTTCTGTTGTCGCAAAAGAACACTGATTAAAACCTGATCTTGTTGTATTGGGACTCTGCAAGATTTGTTCCTTTATCCAATCCATTTGATTTTCCTATGCATTTTCAAGTTTCCATGTGCACATGAATCAGACCTCAGAAAAGTGTTTCCAGAAGCTTATACTAATTGCAATAGAGATCTGACATTGGCAGTGAATTCTCTTCAAAAGAGCTCTTCATATTGCTACTAATGTGGCAACTTAGGCACCAAGACTGTCTGTCTCCTGCTTCCTTGTTGTGTTCTCAAAGTTAGGACCTGCGCTAGTGAATCAATCATGTTCCTCGTTTGTTCTTGGATTTCATGAAGCCGCTGATTGACTCTTTGTATAGTTTTGATGTCTGAAAACTTGTAGCCTCAAGAATCAGACAACTATACTTACTGAGCTTGCATCACTAGAAGTGCACGTCTAGTTGTCATGCAGCTTAACTCCTCTCATAGACTACTTCGCACTGAGGATTTCCAAGTCATTAGGCAATTGTGTCATTAGGAAAAAAGATGAGACAGCAGGAGTTGGCATAGAGCAGGGGATGCACCCATGATGGTGCAGAAGATAAGGAATGGCCTAAAGATGCTTTGTGAATGGAACACTTCGGTGGGTTGGTTGGCTTTGCTTTTCCTTTCTCCATCAATGAACAATGTGCTTTTGTTTTCCTGCTTCCTTTTTCTTTCCCCTACTCCATATCTTCTTGTGCAGCCCTTTCGCATTAACAACAGCTGGTGGGTGGCTCGTCTCCATCGCTTCCCTTCTCTCGAGTGATAGATACACCCAACCAACATGAGCTTAGCTTTCCAACATGCTTAATCAGATTCCAAGTTCTCACTAATTGCCCTTCGTTCATGGAACTGAAAAGATCATTTATAGAAGATAATAATGCTCCTTCCGATCCTCCGGCAAGAGAGATCGTGATGGGGTTGTTCACAGGTCAGATCATCCTGCAATTCGTTGTCTCTGTCCATAGCTTTGATGATAAATCATAGGAAAAGATATCCTCCAAATATATCACAATCATAAAAGAGATGTGTGTTTTTCGATGTAGAAGACATGCTATAGACTTCTAAGAAGACATGATTTGGCCTTTACAGCTGACTCAACGTAGTAAAAGTTCTTTCTCTGGCAAATCAAAGAGAGAGGAACTGGCAAGAATTTCCAAAGCATAGAGAATTAACTTGACCTTGGAGTTCCACATCAGTGTATGTACCAGTCAAAAGGAAGAAGAAAAGGACGAGAGATTAGTCAATGTTTGCTACGATCAAAGGTAGAAATATCTTAGTCCTTCTTCCTCGTGGTAAAAGACATGGCACTTTACTGGAAACTACGTAACTAAGACAGCACTAATTAACAGCAGGATTCGACGTTAGGGAGCGGCAGCGAGCGGCTAATCTTACAGCGGCTTCGACAAAAGGTATGGTTTTGATGGATCGATATGGCTTTCACCGTCGCCGCTGGCTTTACCATTGGACCATCGGAAGGCCTAGAATCTTCCGTGGTCCCAAAGATCGCAGACTGTGGGGCCTCATTCTTCATCATCTAATCGAGTGGCATAGACCGCGTGCGGAGTCTTTCACCCAAGTCAAAACAAAGTAGAAGTGACGGGAGGAGAGTCCCATATCCACACGTTTCCGGGCACCATCTTACTTGCGGAGACTACAAAGAAACATGTGAGGAGGGGAGGAGGAGCAGAAGGAAGAGGAAGGGAAGAAGAGAAAGAGGTATCCATATCGAAGAAAGATGCACCTGCAAAGTAGGAAACCGCTACTCCAAGCAATTGTTTCAGTCATCATCGTCGTGGTTTCCATGTTGATCGGGTGCTCGGCGTCGGACGTTCAGGGAGAAGCTGCCGTGTCGCGGACAGAACGAGGATTGGAGATGAAGTGCACGTGCAATCCATGCGGGTACCCTTGTGGTTACTCAAGCCCACCGCCGCCATCGCCACCACCACCATCGCCGCCGCCACCACCAGTGCCTTATTATCCTCCACAACCATTCTGTCCACCACCCCCGATGCCACAGCGGCCACCACCATCATCATGGCCGCCATACTACTGGTTGGGCTCACCGGGAAAGCTGTATCCAGTGGATCCGGATTACTTCCCGTCAGAGGCTCGTCGGAGTTGCATGTCGTGGTTCCCGGCGCTGGTAGCAATTGCGCTGTCGTTGATGTGGTTGTAGGGGCATATACATATAGGCCGGTGAAGCTATAGGGTATGCAGTACATATACATAAGCCTGTTGTTGTCCCCTCTCCATTGTTTGTCTCCCTCTAATTGTACTTCCCAAATCCATGCTCTGTGAACCGATTAGAATTTAAGCTTGTAAGTTCATCGTTCCTAACGGTCTCTCTCTCTCTCACTCTCACTCTCACAATCATATTTTGAAGCTATAGAGTATGAGTTTCAACACTGAGATTTGAGGAGTTCGAGTAACGGAGTGTGTAAATGCCTGCGGGTCAAAATGTATGACAATGGTAGAGTCGTGACAGCTGCAAGAAGACTATGGTAGAGTTGCGTGAGGAATCCGCTCTCTTAGCCATTTCAAGCAGTCCGCTCCTTCCTCGATGTCAAGTCAACTTACGCCCCACAGTGGATGGTTTTGTACATCACTTCATTTCGTTTTGTGTTTTGTCCTTGCCATGACGAAGTAATCAACCACACCAAATTCCATCATCATGTGTGATATGATTCCGTAGATCATCATCCATCTGGTTTTCCTTTGATATGTATAATCTGTGTGCATGTGGTGGGTGCGAACAATGACAGACGGATGCCGATAGAAAAAGGGAGAGGATAAAAGCAAAAGAGGAACAGGCCATCGCATTTGAACTTGAGTTCTTATTTACCACGAAAGCTGCCAAGCTTTGTTTCCAAGTCTTCCTACAAGCCACCAGCTTTGACACCCATCATCATCTCTAATAATTGGTCCAACATGCCCCACGTAGACGCTACGCTCCTTTCCGACTGTATGCATATTATTACCATGCATTACCTACTCGAGAAGCTAAAGCTTTAGGGTGTCCATTGTATATATAACACGGCGGAGAGTTAACTCCATCAAGTTCGTAATAAAAGACAAGAAGCATTCACTACTTTCTTCCAATCGGAATCCCCTCCTACACTGCACGACACCTCCTCTTCCTTCTTCCTTCCCTTTTCCATTTCTCCCTCTCTTCTTCTTGACACCCACGCACAATGTTGTGCAAGCTCTTCGGTTCTACCAAATGCATTCTGCTCTTCTTCCTCGCTCTATTCCTGAGACCTCCGACGTCAGCCTCGTGGGATAATTCCCAGCCGGAATGCCCCTACCCGTGCCTGCCGCCGCCGACATCAGTGACTAACTGCCCTCCACCGCCGCCGGCAGCCCCGGCAACGCCGACAGCAGGCTACGCGCCTCCACCACCGGGCACGCCGGGATACTGGAACTACCCTCCGCCGTCGCCGCAGGGATATTACCCTTACCTCTCTACACCGCCCCCTCCTAATCCAATCTTGCCATGGTTCCCTTGGTACTACTACAAGTCGCCGCCGTCGGCTTCGGTGGCTCCTCCTCTCGAGAAATATTCTCTCAGAAAGATCGTCATCAGCATGCTAGGAATGATGATGTGCTTAGTTTTTATTTAGTATAGTTTACGTCCTTTTTCTCGTAGGTTTCACGCATCCATGTGAGAAGCGCAGGAAAGTTCTTCCACTCCCTGTACTTTTCATGCTTCTTCTCTCCCCCTCTCTTATGATAGGAAACAGATGGAGGAGAAGGTGGCCGGTGTTGCAAAAGTTTCTTTAAGAAAACAGGGGAAGATGGTAAAGTATGTTAGCCTTCGTAGCATCTCTGGAATGCAATACTTCTTGTAAGAATCGACTGTATGGTTTATTCTTGGTTCATATGTATCCTTGCGAGTACTGCATTCAAGCATTTCGGCTCTCGAGGCACATGGGGATGAGCAATGCATATCTGTAGTCGATTCAACCATGTATGGTCCACAAGGCACATGAGAGGTGCGCTACATTCCACATAGAAAGTAGAGAGAATCTTCTTTTCTATCGTACGTGGTAAATGTAGTTTATGTAGAACAATGTCTCCTCAATATGGGCCTCGATCTAATAATGTGAGCTTCCCCTTGTCAACTTGTCAATGCAATCTAAGGTGGTGCCAAATGTTTGACCAAATTTCTTTTTCTTTTTTTCTTAACTAAGGAGAGAAGCTTATCACAGTCAATAGTATGGTTTACTGATTTTTAAGATAGCTAATGTAGGACTATTGTAAGGTTTTTAGTATCTATATATTATCAATTGTATTTTTTTATGAATTTTATTTAGTCTAGGAGAAGATATATTTGTTGGGCAGAGAGAATAGAAAAACCAAAAACAAAAAAAAAAACTCAAAATACATACCTAACAATTGATGCAAAATTTACTTTACTTTAACCCCATATAGATGGAGAAAACTAGATTTTTGAATATATAAGATTAATTATAAGATTTTTGAGTTATTCACACTAAAACATGAGTACGCTTGTGTATATTCTTCTCACATAAATCTAAGTAATTTTTTTTCTCAACTATTATTATAAACTATCTCTTAATGTCTTATCTCTCTCTCCAAAAAATTAAAACAATATATATTTATGTAGGAACAATCCTAATTTAATCAGAACTTTCTCAACTAATATGAATATGATTAGGACTCCTAAATATACTTACCAACCCTAACAATATTAACTGATGTTATAGTATTAGGGTTGATTAATAGTTTTATATTTTTAAATTTAAATTTAAGTGAATTAGTAACTCCAATCTATATCTCAATTAAATTCTTCAATATATGAGATCAATTACAAGATTTTTAAGTTATCATTACTCAAATATAATTATTCTTATATATACATTCTCACATAAATCACCTGTAAAGTGTCTTGTCTCTCTCTCCAAAAAATTAAAACTAAATATATATTTATATAGGAACAATCTAATTAGAACTCTCTCAACTAATATGAATATGATTAGGATTCCTAAAAATACTTATCAACCCTAATAATATTAACTTATGTTATACTATTGGGTTGATTAATAATTTTAGATTTTTAAACTTAAATTACTCGAAGGATAATGAATTCAAATATGAAAATTTTCTATATGTAGGATTTTTTTTAAAAAATTATGATTTTAATTATTATATACCAAAGTTTTTCGATAGAGAATTAAGAAAAACTCACAAATCAAGTTTAGAATCTACACATGATTGATAAAAAAATATATAAATGCTGTCGGTCTAATATTTGGTTGAGTTAAAATACTCACGCCGAATCTATTCGAGCGAAAAATTGAAGGTTTGAAAGGTAGGTGTTAGGTCACAATCATGTGTAGGGCATGAAAGGCAATCCACTAAGAGCATGTCTAGCAATTAACCGACGTTTGGGAGACAAACCACGTCTGCTACAATTCGAGCAGGCGTGATCAGACCAACAAGCAGTCATGGCTAAGGAGAGTTGGGTTCATCGCCTACCAACAGCTGTGTTCATGGAGAAGAAGACGACGAAGAAGAGAACAGTAGAAAACATGTCATTTTCCACCACCATCGTCTGTCCAAGAAAGGTGGTTGCATCGTTTTTTCATGCAAGTCACATCCAAATCCTAACATATTTATTACATACGAAAAAAAACATAGATCTCAAATAAATTGTAGCCATAAAAATTCATCTTGTTAGTTTAAGATTACGTTAAAATATATCAATTTGGAGTCGACTGAGATCTTATGGTGTCGGTGTCGTATCGAGAGGTTTTGAAACCATCTTCAAAGCTTAAGTCAAACTTTCGAGTTGACTTCTGTTTACTTCTTCAATGTGTTGCAGAGCATGTCCTGTTTACTTCTTCTTCTATCAACACTTGACAGAGATGACAGTTCAGAGGTAGAAGACAACATACGAAAACAATACATCGACACTTTCACCAGTCACCCGATACCACCAGCGGCCTGGACTGGCACACTAGTTCTATGTCATTTATTCCCTATCAGAGAAATCGACCGACAAATTAGAACGAAGAAGACGGTCATCTGGAAGAGTCTGCAGGGCAGTCACCGAGGAGTGGGGGTTCATTCGGAGCGCACAACAAAAGCCCTCTGCTGTAAATGCCTCAAACTCTGCTCCATGCTGATCTGAACCATCTCGGCCAACATCTTCTTTGCCTTCCCTGCCTGATCATCACCGTCAATATTGGAGACGATGTTACAAACGATGCTGTCAAGAGCGTCTGCTTGTAACTCGGCCCTCTCGTGGCGAGAGCTTCTCAGCAGCTGAAGCAGCGACCGAGCTTTCACCTGAGACTTTGGAGTCCCCTGAACGGTGAGCTCGAGTAGACCGGGAATGGCACCTTCTTTGAGAATGAGTTCTCTGTATCTACAGTGATCACTCTCGCACATCGTCAGCAGGGTTCCCACGGCATGCTCTCTACTGCGGAGCGACCCTTCTTCGAGTACCTGCACCACTGTCAGCACTCCGCCCTCTGCAGCTGTCAAAGCAGTCCGTCCTTCGTCGAAGCTCGCCAGTGATTCCAAGAGGGCGCTGCACCTTTCGGCTGTTCTGGACGACTTCTTGCAGCTCTTCAGCAAACATATCAGAGAAGGAATGGGTTGGAGTGGCAGAATGACAATAAGGTTCTCTGGGATTGTGGAAAGATTGCAAAGAGCCATGACAGCGTCGATCTTGGCTTGTTGGTTTCCATCTCTGAGGATTCTGACGAGGAGGGGGATGGCATCAGAGGCGCTGATGGTAGGCTTGTTGATGGATGAAGCGGAGAGGGTAAGGAGAGCTGCAGTGGCATATTCTTGGAGGCTAGAATTTGTCGATTGCAAGAAATGAATGAGGGGATCGAGTGCACCAGCTTCCACTATCTTGATTTTATTGCTGCAAACACAGATCTAAAATGTGAGAAAACCAACGCATTTGGGATAATAAGAGCAATGTGCTTAAGAATGAAGTGTTACTGAAGTCGACATAAGATTCGGCAGTCATTCAAGAAGAGAAATGTACATAAGAAAAGCGGTCATTCAAGAACTTGGGCATCAACCGAATGCACAAAGGTGGACATAAGATTCTACCGTCATCCCATCATAAAGGAACAGAGAAGACGTGATTGCTGTACAAAATTTATACACAGAGGAAGAAGAAGAAGAAAAAGAGATAAGGATAAAGCTGTTCCTACTGTTGATTAGGACATAGGTTGAGCTGGAAATTGCATCGAGAGAAGCGGAGGTCTGATGTCAAAGAATTAAAGGTCGCACCTTTCGTCCCTGACGGCAAGATTCAGGAGAGCGAGGATAGCGGCGTCCCCGGACTCAAGGCTGTCCGACTGAAGCATCGATACGAGGGGGCCCACGGCCCCAGAGAGCTGCCTCCGGTGCCTGGGCGATGTCTTCGTCAGCCGCCGGATCTCCCTCGCCGCCTGGATCCTGTTACCCACGTCCGCCGACCGAATCCGCTCCATGATGGACGTCACCTCCGCATCCCATCCTCCGCCGCCCAGCTCGCAGGCGAGCCCGATCTCCGATGATGCCATCTCACCGCTCCTCTCCGTCGTCTCTGTTCCCCTAAGCGCGGTACGGGGGGAGAGGAGCTTTTTATATGAATACGGTCGGATCAGATGGCGCCGACGTTCCGTTAACTACCCGTTATCCATGTAGGGTGTCGGTTACCCGCTACTAACAATCTTCGGCCACTTCCTGGCCCTACGATGAGAATCCGACGGTGATGATCTACTCCTGAATTAAATTTAATTAATCATTTCTCATTATACTTTTTTGTTCTTGTTATATTTAATTAAGGAAAGAAATATGTTGACCCAATTCTAGACGTAATGTAAGAATATAGTTTTCTCTTTTTTTATTTTTTTTATTTAATAATAATAATAATAACATTGGCCGATGTTTATTGGTGAACACTTCAGCCCTAAGATTGGGATCGAACGGTCAGAAGAAAAGATGCGACGGGGCCTGCATCCCGGCTAGTAATCCGTGTCTGTCTCCCGTGGAAGCAAGGATGGTGAGCAGTAATCGAATGGTACTCCAAATCCATCGATCCTCCTACTAGATATCGACGACCAATATCTACTTGGGTAACATCCAGCTTGGATTTATGGTAGTTGGATGTTCTCTCCAGTCAAGCGAAAGAGGATGCCCACCCGATCCAATCCGTCGGATTTAATATTTCCTGGTTCTAGTTGTAAGTCACCATCGGATGCCTAATGCACTGTACCAGACCTTAAATCTCTATCTACGTAAGAAGGCTCCTAATCGATTAAACTATAAGCTACACGGTTTTTTAGACTCAAAAAGTTACCTCCACTATTATAGCATTTGGTGTGACTACATTAGCGCGATTATAAGACAAGCAACCAGAGATTTATCAGATACCCTACCAGACTTTGAAGTATTCGAAGAATGGAGAGGTATACTAACGTTGAGTAACGGGAACGGGAGAAACGGATGACATGGTGGTCGCTGCAATGTAAAGAAAAAACAATACTTGGCTTGACCGTTAAGCATAGAAACGGACGTTGAGATCCTTCGTTTACTTTGCTTCACGGTTATCCCGCCCACGTCCTCCTCCCAGACGACAGAATAAAGTATTAGTATTAGTATCATCATCATCAATTACTCCTCCCAGACACGGATTACTAGCCGGGATGCAGCCCCCGTCGCATCTTTGCTTCTGACCGTTCGATCCCAATCTTAGGGCTGAAGTGTTCACCAATCGGCCAATGTTATTATTATTATTAAATAAAATAAAAATTAAAATATATATATATATATATAAATAAAAAGAGAAAACTATATTCTTACATTACGTCTAGAAAGCTCACGATGAAACACAAATATGTCAGTCCACCAACACATGGTTAAATGATGTGTGATGAACGCATGGGTTTAGTTCCCTGAGACCCATGTGCGATCAAAGACACTTTAAATCATTTATTCTTCGGTTAGATGTTAATTATGAAATATGTATTTATTAATTTTCATTATAAATCTGGTGCTCTCGAATTGGGCCAACATATTTCTTTCCCTAATTAAATATAACAAGAAAAAAATATAATGAGAAATGATTAATTAAATTTAATCTAGGAGAAGATCATCATCGTCGCATTCTCATCGTAGGGCTAGGAAGTGGCCGAAGATTATTAGTAGCAGTAACCGACACTCTACATGGATAACGGGTAGTTAACGAAACGTCGGCGCCGTCTGATCCGATCAGACCGTCCTCTTATAAAAGCTCTATCTCCCCCGTACCAAAGACGGAGGAGCATAGCGGTGAGATGGCATCATCGGAGATCAGGCTCGCCTGCGAGCTCGGCGGCGGAGGATGGGATGTTGAGGTGACATCCATCATGGAGCGGATTCGGTCGGAGGATCCAGGCGACGAGGGAGATTAGGTGGTTGATGAAGACATCGCCCAGGCACTGGATGCAGCTCTCAAGGGCCGTGGGCCCCCCTCGTAACAATGCTTGATAATAATCAACTTAGTATCTATCTTCCAAAGGATGCCATGTTGGGTCATATTTAGCCCACAACTCACCCCCTCTTAATCTAACCCTAATTTATATTTTGGGAGGTATGGTGGCTATAAAAAGAGGTAGAAAAAGACAGCAAAAAGGCAGTTATTGGCACAGCAAAAAGGAGGAGAAAAAGACAGAAATCCAAAGAGAAAGAAAGGGAAGAAGACAAGGATAACACATAAAGACTGTTCTTAATCATCTAACAATGCTTTTATCTCATGTTCGATCAGATCTATAGTAAATTTTTACTGTGATTACTTGGGGAGAATTAGGAAGGATTTAGATATTGTGCACAGTGAAGCAATGTGATCCTTATATCTCAGTTATTCTCTTGTGATTGTTGCTAGGGTTTTGGATAATAGATTGAGATTTGTATATTCATTATTCTTATAATGAATTATCTTTAGTTTACCCCATGATTTTTACCCTTCCCATTCGAGGGATTTTGTATGTATATCTTGGTATTTTATTTGATTGTTATTTCATTTAATTTCACTGTATGTTATGATTTACTAGTATTTGTTCATATACAAAAAATTATTTCTTCAAAATCTTCCAAAATTATATTGAAACAAATATTTAGCTGTCAATAGCCAGAGATTAAATTAAGTTACTTTCATCCAGCTTTAATTACTCAGATTCACACACCCATCGCCTCCTCTTATTGCATAGTTATACATTACGTCAATAAAACTTTAAAACAACAAAATATTTTCTTGATTTACATCACATTCATTGGCTATAGCAATTCCTTTGTCTGTTAAAGCGAAAGGGAAATATTAGGTGCAGAAATTCGTATAATTTTTGAGAAATTGTTACGTAGGGTTGCAATTATAAAAAATCTTTTTTTTTTTCACAGATGATTATTTTGCCCATGGCCCTTTATCAGCCTTGTCCTTGCCTTCCTCGCAGCCTTGTCAAATTATCAACTGTCATGAAAAGAGCTATCGTTATCTTAGTCTTTGTGATGTCCTTCTTTGTTTACGATTGGTGGTCACTTGTATCTTTCCTCACGCGAGAGCAATAAGGATTGTTATTATCATATTCTTTTTCTTTTATTATCGTGCGAGAACAAGGTAGATAAAGTCAGGTCCGATAGGATGAATGTAACACAAGAATAATAACCAATGACAAACGTGACATAGGAGTGACACTGTAGGGATAAAATTATCTTTTCATTCGATCAAAGATACTTTTAATTTTTTTAAAATTAAAACGTTTTATAAAAATTTATCATATATATATATATATATATATATATATATATATATATATATATATATATATATATATATATATATATATATATATATATATATATATATAATTGCCGGTAGCTAACTTTTATATGGTCGGCGTCTGGCTCACATGTTATGTTCCAGTCGATAAACCGTTATATGAGTAGCTGCCTTTCTAGTCCAACCTTCTTACCTAACTTTGTCTTTCTAAGTGATAATGTCGACCGTTACATTCGACTTCCCTATTATATATCAATATTTGCCTTCCTTCCTAATCCGTCGCGTCGGCGTTTTATCTGTGGCAAGATGTCCCGGAGAGAACCGAAAGGGAAGAAGGCCTCAGACACGGAAGTCATTTCGTGGAAGCAGAAGAAAGACCTCGCAGACATGGAGGAGATGGCCGTCGGAAAACAACTAGAGGAGCTCATTGCATGGGTATATACGTTCCTCTTTTTCCAAGCAATTCATCGCATGACTCAGTCTCTCGTTAAATATGATTCTGGCTACGACAAGCTGATGCTTAGATTTGCCTTTGCTTGTGATACCAGACTGCGATGATAGAAGCCATGAGCGATGAACAACTCAAGGACTACGTTCTTAATCGGCCGGAAAGCTTACGGAGTGTCAAGACCGGAAAGAACGCCCCAGGGAAGAAGGTACACTGGCACTCAGATCAAGCTTCATAGAGATCCAATGTTAGTTTCCGGTATGTACTTACGTTAGATGCTTCCTATGAATGCAGCCGGGGAGAAGGAGTGGGAAATCCTGTTCCCCCTCTCAGGGGCTTATGGCCACGGTGTGGAAATATCACAAGGAAGACGATGATGAAGCATCTATATCATAGCTATGTGTATATGCAACAGTACACCATTTATCCTCTACTATATTCATAGTCTCGAAAAAGTTGATATCTGTTAAACTTCTTTCCCTTTTCCTTTTTCCTTTCGATCTTCTTATGTGCCCCTCCTTTCAGTGAACCAATATAGTCAATCATATGAACCGAGCACGATTTCGAAATCCACACAATAAGTATGAGACAGATTGAATAGGAACAAACAAAGAAGCGCCAGGAGAAAGAAATTAGTCATTGGATCCAATACCAAGGTTTGAGTTTGCTTAGTTGTGTGGCTTTGCGTCTGCAATTTTGACCCCAAAAATGTCCTATTCCGCACGGAAAGAAGGATGCAGCATATCCAACATCATCTGCTTCATTGCACTGCAACAAAAAGGAACAAGATTGAGTCAACTCAACAGCAAAAGATCTTCCGCATGAGAACACTGGGGATGTCTTGATAACATAAAATACAATTAACATACCCGTCGTCGCCGCCCGGCAATATTTCTTTAAAGCCATGCGAGAGACTAGACCAACTCCTACGAGTCTATAACTTTGAAATCAGTTGTCATCCCAGTGGAGTGAGAAGCCCAAGAGAAAGATGCGGCTCTCTTCTTCCATCCGATTCCTCTTTCTAATGGCTGCGGTTGCTGCCTTGCTGTTTACCCAGTTTCATTCGGCCTATGGAGGTGCCAAAGCTTGTATGATCCGATCCGGCCACGAGCATGGTTTTGTTCTTAAGGATCCTTCCTTACCTTTGTTTCTTTGCAGGGAGGAAGGAGAGGATGTTGGGTGGAAGGGTCGGGTGGAGTCCCCCTTCTCCAGCATCGAATCCTGTGAAGCATCAAATCCCCCCTCAACTGCCTTCACCTCCCGGGAGCAACTGATGGCTGCCGTATGCATGTGATTTCACGTCATTAGCATGCAGTAGTTGATTGGTCACGTCAAAATAGAAAGAAGTGGATGCTGTGAGATCGAAGGCGTGTTTACCTAAAGAATTAATAACAATCTCTTGCTGGTGTTGAAGCTGTGTTTACAGTTGATGTCATTATAGTTCTCTTTATTTCCTTTTGTGTTATGTCCAATACTATTGAATTCGACGTGTTTGATTAACTTCGCTTAGTCTAAACCATAGTATGTTTCGTACAATGGGCCTGATCGGGTTCGTTCACAGCGAGGCTTGCTCGTCGATATGGGATCCACGGCTATCGATGGGCTGGGCTGCCGCTAGAGCTTTAAATGAGTGCGGTCTGCACGTGCACCCCAATTGTGCTCTTCCCCTTTGTGAGGTGTTGGAGAATGACGATCGCAGGCAGTGTCGATTTGCGGTGGTCGCCGAAGAATATTAAACGATTCTCGTTGTTGGCGTTTGTGCGCGATTCTCCGAGCATCCGGTGGGGTGTCACTTTGCCGGATGCTGCTTCCACTTCCGCTCATCATTCTTGCTTTCCCATCACAACACAGAGAGAGCAAGAGAGGACAACCAAGTTCATCGTCCCTCGCACTCGTTTTCACCATGCCCGGAGTACTGAATCCCTGCGAGGATGTTCCGAGAAGGAGCACAGAGGTCCTCCTGCATGTGCAAACCTCTTTCTGAAAAGGAGAAACAATTTAAAGCTGCTCTGCTTTCCTTTCCATATGTCTCCAATCATTTCACGGATGGAAGGACCCATCTTTATCTTAAAGGTTTGTAGCGAAAGATAAAGAAAGGGGGAAAGAAGAGGTACTCCCCCCAGTCATGCATCACGATGTGGTGAGTAGGGACAACCTACCCAGGCGAAATATTCTCCAGATAAATAATAAATGCCAACTGGAGGCCAACCGCAGATGCTGCAAGTCAAGCTCCGACAAGCCTAAAGATGAAGTTGGTGGCCATAAGAGCTTGTCCAACCCCCCTCCCCTCCCCTCCCCTCCCGGTGGACCACATTCCAGCTCAATTTGCAGAAGCTTGGACATCAAACTTATTGTGGTGCTGCCAACGCTTCAATTTACATGTTGGTTTTCCTCCTTACACTTACCGTGAATCTTACAAACTCTGGTTCGGTGGTCAGATATAGTGTGGAGCAACTGTTCTTTAGCTGTGGGAGACATTTGGCACGCAAGAAACTCGCCCCTTTATGAAGAAAGAGAACCATAATTACTCATGTCTTTCCACCTTTGCACGTCTGTACTAAGAGGATTAGTAAGTTAGACACTTTATGTAAAATCTTCTGTTCTAATAGTTCTTTATGGAGCCGAGATAGAACAGACACCAACATGTTGATGAAGTCGAGTTGTTGTGTTATGCGACGATGGCATATGATGTGACGGCTTACCGACGCTGGCTCGTTCTTTCGCATTAAGAACTTGCAATTTTCTCGGTATCATACAGATGAACACAATGCTCAACGGTCGAATTGCGATTTAATGCGGGGTTGTCAACTACAAGGAGAGATGGCCATTAAATTATGTGCTCAACTCGAGCATTCCCCGATGATTCCTCCTATGTACCAAACACATGGTGAATGCGATGGTTTTGAGCTGTCCAGGTCTTCTTCCTCAGGAAGGTTCAAACACACAACACATCACATGCCTTGAGACTCTTTTCCGTGTGTAATGCATATAAAATAGAGAGAGAAAGAATCAGCAACTCGGAATCTCAGCTAGGAAACATCTCTTTGAACAATTCTATGGAGTATGGATGAGGATTTACCCTATAATCAAATAATTCTACGCCGATAAGTCTCGTGCTGGACATCCTCTGTTCATACATGTCAACTTAGACGCGTTCAGCTCTTGGTATCGGTGTCCTTTCTCTAACTTTTGCTCACGGTTTGCATGCCGCTACGCCTGCGAGAGAGTTTCGTCGATTACATGCCACTTAAAAGCTTGCTAGAAACTTCGAGCGACCAAAAGTGTGCGGTGTTTCATGAATCTTGAGTTTGATCTTCCACCGGTTTCGATCGTAGATGTTGCGCTGTCGGTGTCGATCACAAAGAAGATAAGTCGAGTAGCCACTTTGACGGAGAACATACCCGAAGCTTGACAGTGCGGTTTACCGAAAGGTGAAAGCCAGGAGCAATTTGTCTGAAGGATAAAAGAGGTTTTCTAATAGGGAAAGACTGGGTAGACAAACGTGTGGTGATAGGTGCGGGAATGGGCTCCGACTTGGTCAACAAACCTCCGCGTGACCACGGGAAGCTGGTATAAGGGCTCGGAGGGTGGAAGGGAGACAGGGAGAAGAAGAGGGAGTTGGGAAGGAAGGAAGGAAGGAAGAAGGAAGAGATGAAGTCCGTCAGGACTTACCCCAGGGCTGAGCCCAGGAGGACAGGGAACGCCTTCATCATAGCATCCATGCTTCTTTCTCTCTGCATCCTCTCCTTCGTCAAGGCCCGCTATTGTTCGGCTCCATACGGTCTGTCTCCGCTTCTTCCCCAAGATGTCGTCTTTGCTCCTGGTTCTGGTTCTGGTTCTTCTGTTCTTAACAGAGGACGACTGTGCTTCTTGCAGCCAAGTCGCAGGCGTCTACGGATATAGAAATGAACATGGAAGCTATAAGGATGGTGACAGCCAGGAGTGCCGACCATGCTCTAAAAGGTAAATTTTGTAGCATAATTTTGGGATTTTTGTGTCATCAGAGAAATTCAATAGTTAGATGCATGGAGGAAGAAGAGAAGATGGAAATATATGTCGCATTGCTAAACATTTCTGTTCTGATTGCAGGGATCGGTGATGAAGAAGGTAGCACGGTGTCAATGGGCAAGGCGAGTGAAGAGAAAGCTGTTGCGGACTCGAAGAAACCCATCTGCTCCGAAACAAGCCGGAGATCGAATGTTTGTGAAGCAGAAGGTGATATAAGGGTGAAAGGAAGCTCTCAGACCATCTTCTTACACCCTTCCTTGACTAGCCAAGAATGGAAGATCAAACCTTACGCCCGAAAGCACGACCAGGCCGCCATTGCCCATGTAAAGGAATGGACAATTAAGCCGTTCACAGATCAGGAAACACGCCCAAGATGCACCGAGAATTATACGGTGCCGGCGGTGGTCTTCTCGATCGGCGGGTTCACGGGGAACCTCTTCCACGACTTCACCGACGTGCTAGTCCCTCTGTTCATCACCTCCTACCGGTTCGGTGGCGAGGTTCAGTTCGTCATCTCCGACGCGAAATCCTGGTGGCTGAGCAAGTTCAGCTTGATTCTGAAGCAGCTGTCCAAGTACGAGGTCATCGACGCCGACAACGACCAGGACGCGGTGCGGTGCTTCCCGCGAGTGATCGCGGGCCTGAGCTTCCAGAAGGAACTCGGCGTCGACCCCTCGAGGACTGCCGGCGGGTTCTCCGTGGTGGACTTCAAGGAGATGCTGAGGAACGCGTACGGACTGGAGAGGCCGAGGGCGGAGCCGTCGGGGGACGAATGGGACTTGAGGAGGAAGCCCCGGCTGTTGATCATATCCCGGAAGAGCTCCCGAGCGTTCTTGAACGAGAGGGGGATGGCAGACATGGCCATGAGCCTGGGCTTCGACGTGAGGATCGCCGAGCCGGAGATAACCACCGACCTGGGGAAGTTCGCGAGGCTGGTGAACTCCGCCGACGTGATGATCGGAGTCCACGGCGCCGGGCTGACCAACATGGTCTTCCTCCCCGCAGGAGCCGTGTTCATCCAGGTGGTTCCCATGGGCAACCTGGAGTGGCTGGCAAGAGACACCTTCCAGACGCCATCACCGGAGATGCAACTCAAGTATTTGGACTACCGCATCCAAGCGGATGAGAGCACGCTCAGCGATCAGTACCCCAAGGATGACCCCGTGTTCACGGATCCTCAGTCGATCCACAAGAAAGGGTGGCATGAGCTGAGCAGAGTATACTTGGACAACCAAAACGTGAAGCCTCATCTGGGAAGGCTGAGGCTAACATTGTTGGAAGCTCTCAAGTTCCTGCCTCACACCCGGACGACGACCGCTCGGTGACTGCTCTGCTCGCACCTCTTCTTCTTCCTTTTTCTTCAGAACTTACAATTCATTGTTTCGTTGTAAGAACGTAGAGAATTAAACCTTAGTTCGTTTGTCTAAACCGGAGTATAGTGATGTTTACACTTTGTGATAGTCACCAATAATGAGAGTATAGTGAATCAAAATGATTTCAAGTCCAGAAATTTCCATTCGATTCGATCATCTACAGCTTTATCCTTTTTCTCGAAATAAAAGCTCATCTATATTCCCTACACATCGGTCGATGAATTGGGTAATTCCAGAATATGGAAACCGACGTGGTGAAGGTGGTGGTGGCGGTGGAATTATGATGGCTCATCGACCACAGCAACAACTCAGTGCATAGCTCCCCTTCCCCGATCATTGCTCCTCCACAGAGATTAAAAATGTCGTCGCTGTCGGTGAACCCTTCCTGGCTTACCAACATCAGATGACTGCCTCGATACGATTGACGTAACACGAGTTAATCCATACATTCCCAATGGCGAAAGCCACACCTATCTTCTTTGTTTTTTTGCCTCTGGTACAGTGCTCGAACAGTGCTGTGTCCTTTGGGGTGAGGAAGGCAACCAATAATTTGTTCGACCTAACCCGGGAACATCTCTGCAGACGTCTCGCTCTCAGGGATCAACCCCACCATGTTAGTACTAGCAATTTGGTGCGGTGGAGCTATCGGAGATGGCTACATGCCGCAAGCCAACACCGATGGAAGAGCCCACCTCATTCAACCAAAGGAGTCAACAGGCTCGGCAAGCTGTGGGCTGCAGCAGCATGTGATCGTCTTCAACATTTTACCGTCCCACCCACCACACCTTCAAAGGCTATCATCACTCTTCATATCTACCCTGCTCATGCCCACCTAAAAGCAGCATACAGCATGATAGCTACAGTGGCATACGTTTCATGTGAGATCAAATCGTGCATTACGCGGATCGAGATAGAGTTCATCGCTCGCTTTCTGGCATCTTCTGCATTATATTCTTCTGCTTACGTTAGGAGCCTTGTTTTCAACGAGTGCACTGAGATATATGTACAAGTCCTTTTCCTAATCGATGGGGTTCACTTGTCCTCATCGATGGAAGCATTTTCTTGGGACAAGATGGGGTGCATTGTAAAAGGTGTGTCAAGTTGATAAAATATAATCTAGAATAATTTTTTGAAACTATTCATCTATTTTGAAACAGTTTGAAATGGAGGAGAAATTAAAATTTTGGATAGATGATGATGACATGGATTATTTTATCCAAAAAGATGGAGATGAGTTTTGTGTGGAGGAGGATGAAAAAAATTATTAGGCTACATTGATTTCTTTCTTATTTAAAAAAATATATATTTTTTATTTTTTTTGTTACTATAAATATATAAATATATGTTCTTGAATGAGTCTAAGTTATACTTTCTTTCTTTTTTATCTTCTCTTTTTTCTCTAAAGTTGTAGAGAAGTCAACAAGTATGACAGCAGATTCTATTGAAGACTAGTAAAAGTATATTGATTAAAAAAGGAGGAGAGACCAATAAATTCAGAAGGAAAAAAAAAGATGACAGATATTAAAGTAAGTATTTTTGATCAACTTCTAATATTCAAATGTGAAAATTATCAATTTTGAGTCATTAAAATAATAACTCTATTTATCTCATAAGGATGTAAAATTTGATAGAAATTGATTTTGTTGAGAATGATATGTAGCATTTTAATATAATTCAAGATCAAAAAAATTAAATGAATAAAAAATATAGAAAGATATAAGAGCCTTTATATATATTATAATAAGCTATAGATAGTCCTTATTTCCCTAATTATATCAGCATCAATATCAATAGAAACCTAAAAAATATTAGAAAGTATGTTTGGAGATATAGACAAGGTAAAAACTTAAAAGCTTCGTATTCTTCGACTTGAATTCGAAAATCCTATGATAGAAGATTCTAAATAATTTTTTTTTCAAAAGTTTCTTTTATTGTGAACCATAAAAAATCTTATGGTGAAAAATACGAAAGATCAAACAATAGTAGAAAAAAATTTATGAAGTTTATCTGAATTGATATGATTTTTTCTGTTATAGAAGAAGCTAAAGATACAAATATATTATATGTTGATATATTTGTTTTTATTTTATGAAAAAAATGAATAAACTTTCATGTGAAACTTTTGGAACATTCTCTTGAAATGAAGATTGATTAAAAAATAATCAAAAGAAAAAAAATTTCAAAAACCAAATCTATTATCATCGATCTAACACTTATGACGAGACTGATCAAATAAGAGCTCGAGGAACTCGAACGAAGATAATAAAAGAAATTATTAATGTTTTTGTTAAAACAATTACTAGTAGAAAAATAAAAACCAAAATGTTCCTCTCTATTTTCACTGAAACAAAAATTAAGTAAATTATTATAAAAAAAATAATAGTAAAAAAAGAATGAAGAAATATATTTTTTATAATATTTGATGAAAAATATTCTAGATTTATTTGGTTTTTAGATTATAGATGCAATAATCATATGACAGAGGATAAAAATTTGTTTGAAAGGCTTGATGGTTCAATCAAGTCTATAGTGCAAATGAGAAATAACAGTAAAGTTTAGGTGGAAGAGAAATGAAAAGTCGAATATCAAATCTAATAATATTTATTGATGATGTGATGTTTATTTTTAGTTTAAAATAAAATCTTATTAGTATAGGACAATTGATGAGAACAGGATATTATGTTATTTTTTTATGATAAAAATATTTAATTTGTAATAAGAAAACTAAAAAATTAATAGCAAACTGTGAGGATGACAAAAAAAATAAAATATCTCCTTTATTATTTCTAGATTCCTTACATCCATTCACTGTTACTAATGAATCAATATTATAGTATAAAAGATATGGTCATTTGAATTATAGTGATTTAGACCTGTTAAATCAAAAGAATATGATAATTAATTTGCATAGGATTAAGAATAAAGACATTGTGTATAAATCTTATGTTTTAAAAAAATAACATAAAAATAAGTTATTTTTTGAGAAGAATGGTTGAAACTTATGCAAATATTTATAGGCCTATGTAGACTATCTCCTATATTTACGTATGATTGCACGAAGATAATATGGGTATATTTTCTAAATGGAAAAGTTGAAACCTTCTTTGTTTTTAAAATTTTTACAGCATATCTAGAAAAATAAAATAATTATTTTAGTTGCCCATTTAGTAAAAAAATAAAGCCCATTTAATTGCCAAAAGATATACTCAAATTTTCGTATCGATTTCCCAAAAAAAATTTCTCTAATTACTAGAATGAATAGAAATAGAAAAATAACAAGTTTATCAATTTAATATTAAATCATCATTCTTCAAAAGAAAATTACAAGAAAAGACGTGTAAAATAGCATGAAAAAATTATAAATAAAAAGCCTTTTATTTTATTTTCTTTATTCTATAAGAAGCCAACACTATAATATCAAACTGTATAATAATATTATCCATACCTCGCGATGTCAAATTCTAGCTGTATAGTATTGTCCTGTTGTAAAGGTGGAGTTATTTTTACTGTGGATGAGCTCACTGTTTCGTACGACGATCTAATAAACGTAACGCTGTAGACTCCTTTCGAGTAAAATGACTTCAGGTAAATGGTGGTAATATCTGCTGCTCCGTCCATTGGTCGAATCGAACAAGGTCAGTTGTCGGAGTGGTGGACTGCTCGGAGGACACGCTCCGTTCTCCGGCGTGATGCTCACGATGCCATCTTTTCTTGCACTTGTCTGATGGCATTCGGTGTGGAAGGAGCGAGACGACCTCGTCCGCAAGGCGAAATGTTCAACCGCAGAGGAGTGGTCTGCGGTCGTAGATTTGGTGTTGAGTCCGCGTCGGTGATGATGTCTGGTCCCATGCGGTTCTCTTTGTTCTTTAACGATGGTGACGACGAGACAACGAACCCAATCTCTCTCTCTCTCTCTCTCTTTATTTCCTTCCTTTTTCCAAGAAAATAAAATCATGTTAAGAGAGGTTAAATAAATATGATACATTCGATTATCCTCGTTCATGTCATTCAGGTGCATATATATTCCACGACATACAACAAGATGTCCTCCGAGAAGACAGCACTCGACATCCACAACATAGACTTTTGTTGTAAGAGTGCGTCTTAGGATCCACAACATAAGGCCCAGCCAGAAGCCTTGTCGATGACACCCGTCTCGCGCATCACGCAGCCAAGCAGAGCTTCCAGCATCCGCTGTGGCTCTCCAATGACCAAAATGCTCGGTGTTTCGATTCCACACCGGTAAGTCTCAACAATCATATTAAAAGCTTCAAGTAGTCCTTTAACCATCAAAGATGGCCCGCCATGACTTAGGATTCTCCCATTATATTCCAAGCCTCTGTTCTTATCGTCCCTTTCCAAAAAATATAGTACGAGCAGCTTTTGTGCTCGTTGTTTGTGTCGTTATTCTGACATATTCGCTAAACGTTGTTAAGAAAGAACACAAACGTTTTGTTCCTTCCGTGAAAGGCAACGCTCACACCATAAGATCTCAAATGATCGTCGCTCTTAAATATTAAATGTTAGTCAGCATCATCACTGCAAATGTTATCGTTGGGATCGACCCAAAGATGACAGCCACGCCTCTGCTTCCCTCCAACACGCCAGACTAACGTTTCTTTCCTATTCATATGATTGAGATTGACATGAATAGCTAGCGCAAATGTTAATATTATCATTGATGAGCGACGAGGTCGACATTTCGATGGGAAAGGAAGTCACCGTAATAAATTGGCGGATGTGTGTGGAGGAGGTTCTATGGTTCATGCCAAACAGGAAGGGACGAATAGGCTACAGATCGAGTTTGATACGGAGATGGTCGTTCGTATTATACCAAGGGAGGTTGATCCTCCATGAATAGCTATAAAGTTAGTGTGTAGATGTGGAGAAGCAACTATCAACTCATAGAGTAAACAAAAAGAAAGATACAGGCAATTGCAAGCGAGTTTGAAGACTTCATCGTCCCATCATGCACGAGAAAAGAAAGAACGATGAGAGGTCACCCGAGACTAAGAAAACATTCCCATCTTCAAAAGATAACATCAATCACCTTGCCTTCGCTGTTCTTGCATGATGCTTGCCGACCATCTTCAAAAGATAACATCTATTCACATAAAAAAAATTGATGTTTATCACTTGAACGTATTCAAAACTTTATATATAGTGTTTCTTTTGGACAAAAATAATCTCCCATTAAGAAGTTCCGTAGCAACGAGTTAACAACGTGATCTTCCTGTTATCACTCTTGTCGACCCAACGGAATCATGCAGCAGCCATGGCAGGTTGGAGCAGGGCTTTCGTACGTGGTCGTCGGTGGTGGGTGTCGAAACATGCACGTTTGCATGGCACCGACGCTCCGGAATCAAGCAGGTGGCACCGACGAATCCATGGAGTTTTATATGCATATCTTTCCGTCAGATAAGACATCCAACATCAGACGTTGGATGACAACCCCGATGCAACTTCAACTTGTCATGGAAGTTTGTGAGGCTAGCTGGTCTTATCACCAGGTAGTCTGGTCTGTCCACGTTCTTTCTCTGTTTTCTATAACATAATATGTCCATCGGTGTTGGTGTTGGAGGAAGAAGAGACAGATGGCTCAGCGTGTCGTGTTTCCCGTAAAAATAGATCATATTATTGAAATAAAAAATTATCAAATAATAACTAGAGATCGAGTCAATATTATTTCAAACTTTAATATTATATTATGAGTTTTATCTACTATTTATATCAAGTTAAAGGTATTTTATCTTTCATTATAAATTTTATTTCATTAACGAACCTTACCGTCCGTTGATTTTCTGATTCTGATAAATTATATATGAAAGACGTAAAAATTTATTAATATGCTCGGTTATAAATCGGGTAGCTTGGATGTAATATTAATATTGTTGAAACAATAGTTATTCATAATAAGGAGGTAGGAATATTTGGAATATTTCTTTGAGAAGTAGTTTTATCTTTCGTTATGTTTATACTAATGCTTTTCCTTACCTTCTTTGTTATTTTGTAATGTATCACATCAAGTTATTGCATCTCCTTTCAACTTATATGCAATAAGTTTAATTTATTTGTGATCAAGAATATCCATCGTCTCGAAGAAATTCTCTACTTCATAACTCAAATCAAGAATAGCTTCAATGCTGAAGTGGCCACTAAAACTGGGAAGATCAACTTTAAGATGATAATCTTTAAGTAGCCTATTTTATTTGGGTGGTGCTTGATATTTTTGTATCTTTCACTATCATTTTCTGAGTCATCATCAATCATCAGATACTATTGGTTGTCGTGAACGAATAATATCACGTTAGTTGAAGTGTTGAGGTTAAGCTATATCTGTACCTCTTTTTTAGTTGGTTGCCAATGTTAAATTATAGACCCATGTTGATTATTTGGTTGGCTATGAGCATCAACTCTAACATGATTTATCATACCATCAGTACAAACTCTATTTACACCTAAACTCAAGTTACTGAATATGTCACAAATCTCTTAGAGTTTCCGAGTCATTCTTGCTTCTTATGCTTTTAAAACTGCTCATAGGATTGTCATTCCTTGATCGTTATTGTTAGAGTCATTCCCATTACCTCCATTATAAAGATCGTCACTTTTAAAACTATCACTACCATCGTCATCATCATTGTCATCATTATTGTTTTAAACTATACCTCATCTTGATAGACTACAAGATTATAATTAACAAATTAAGTTTCTAATATATAAGATTTAATATAAATAATGAGTATAGAGTATATTTCTTAAAATTTTAACCATAAACATGTTATGCTAAAACCAAGAATATGACTCTTGATACCAACTGATACAAAATAGAAATAAAAAAATATTACTAAAAAAGGATTCTAGCGAACTATTTCATTTGGGTAATGCTTGATGTTTTTGTATCTTTCATTATCATTTACTGAGTCATCATAAGATACTATTGGTTGTCGTGAATAGATAATACCACGTCGAATGAAGTGTTGAGGTTAAGCTACATCTATACCTCTTTTTTAGTTGGTTCTATGATATTCCACAATCACTTTTTCTTTATCTGTGTCATCTAGTTGGTTGCTAATGTTAAATTATAGACCCATGTTGATTATTTGGTTGTCTATGAGAATCAACTCTAACATGATTTATCATACCATTAGTTCAAACTCTATTTATGCCTAAACTCAAGTTAGTGAATATGTCACAAATCCATCGTTTCCGAGTCATTCTTGCTTCTTATGCTTTTAAAACTGCTCATACGATTGTCACTCCTTGATCGTTATTATTGGAGTCATTCCCATTACCTCCATTATAATGGTGTCGCTGTTAAAACTATCACTACCATCGTCATCATCATTGTTATCATTATTGCTTTAAACTAGACCTCATATTGATAGACTATAATATTATAATTAACAAATTAAGTTTCTAATATATAAGATTTAATATAAATAATGAGTGTAGAATATATTTCTTAATTTTTTAACCATAAACATATTATGCTAAAACCGAGAATATGACTCTTGATACCAACTGATACAAAATAGAAATAAAAAATATTACTAAAAAGGATTCTAGCGAACTAACCTCGTAAAGGAGAAAAGCAAAATAACTTCTTATATTAGAAAAAAAAATTTACAATGCTTAGAGATATTATTTATTTTATGATCTAATAGGTTTAGAGGAAGTATTTATTTATACTAGTTTTAAGCCTTCAAAACTAGTTAACTAACAATGTGAGATAATTAAAAAATATATAAAAGTAAAAGTGATAAGTGGATAAGATCTTTAAAAATAATCTTTTTATGATGTCCTCGAGTGGATTTTTACAATCATATATTATACTCGGATTTGAAGCTCTAAAATAGATTTCTTGATTAAGTTTATTTAAACTTTTTTTTAAAATTGACTTAGTCAATTCTTTTATAAAAGAGGGATTTTGTTTTGCATTAATTTTAAAAATGCCAAATTCTAATAAATGGAATGCCATTGGTAACTCATCATTTTTTCCCATTTTGTAAATAAATTCTAAGAATTTTAAGTTAAAATTAATTGGAGGAGATAATTGTCCGCAATAACATTGGAATGACAAAGCATGACGTGATGGATCATCCGACCCTTTGTCAAGTTATAAATCGACATTAGCAAACATATTTTTAAGCCTTTAAAATTAGATGGACTTAACGTTGTTTGTAGAGATGGAGAAGCAACTATCAATTCATAAGTAAACAAAAAGATACACGCAATTGCAAGCTAGTTTGTAGACTTCATCATGCACGAAAAGACTAAGAAAGCATTACATTCCCATCATCAAAAGATAACATCAATCACCTTCGCTGTTCTGGCATGATGCTTGGCGACGCGGAGGCCCTTACACGCAACGACGGATGTGGTCGAAGCCAATTGGAAAATTGACTGTTGGATGATCACATCCATGACTGTTAGAGAAGAAAATACATGATTGATTAGTGAGATTGATTTCAATTATTATGATTTTCTAATTTACTGATCTAGATACTGTGCTCTCTACGTTGATTGATGTAATTCCTTGAGATTTTTTTCTTTTACTTAGTTCAATTTTTTTTTCTTGATTTTTTGAAACTTATCTGAGTGTCTCAATTTTTTGATACCATCTGATTAGTTTCAAAGTTATGAATTTTATGATCTTATTATTATATAGTGATAAATTGATCTGCTCGACATGCATTACTAGATTATTTATAATATATTTAATATTAAATTATATTTTTATTTGATTCACATAATAGATTTTTTTAATGTTTATCATTATATTATATTCAAAACTTTATATCTAATTTGTGTTAGCAAAAATAATCTTCCAGACGAACGAGTTCTCAATCTGCCAACCAAAGGAATCATGCAGCCATGGCAGGTTGGAGCAGGGCTTTCTCAAGTGCTGGCCAGTGGCAGGTGTCAGAAACATGCACGTTTGCATGGCGCCTGATAAGATATATTTTGGGCCCAAGTCACATCACAATCGATATCATATCATATTACATCACAATCGACATCACGTCATGTTACAGCCAAGTCAACAAGAGAAGCACCCCCACGTGTCGAACCATCAATCGTACTAAGACGTCGCTTGGTATGTCCCGTCCCGGTAAATCCAGGACGACGACCGCACAAAGATATCATCTCACCCCTCGATCGTCACATCAAACCCGCATACGATCGACTCTCGTACAGTAGTATAAAAGTTTCTGACCGGCATCCGACTTAGGGAAGAAAAAAAGAAAGAAAGAGCAGAAAGCAGAACCCCACACTGACTTACTTGTCGAGGGGCCACAGTCGACGGGGCCTTCTATGCAGTAAAACAATCATCCCCAAAGCGAGATCATCTCGATCAAGAGAGATCGCCTCCCCCCGACACACCTACCAACATCCTAACGGAGAGATATCGACCAACGTGTCGAACAAGAGCCACTGACCAGCTTTCCGACCTCGGCAACTAGCTCAGACGATTGAAAACTCCCGACATCGACCCTTCAATCAAACCGTGCCGACTCGTCAGTACGGTGAATCTGTTCATCAACAGCGCCGACGCTCCGGAATCAAGCAGGTGGCACTGGCGAATCCATGGAGTTTTATATGCATATCTTTCCGTCAGATAAGACCTCCACTTGGGTAACATCATACACTGGATGAAGCCCGATGCAATTTCAACTCGTCATGGAAGATTGTGAGGCTGGCTGGTCTTATCCCCACGTAGTCTCGTCCGTCCACGTTCTATCTCTGCTTTCTATAATATAATATGATCATCGGTATTGGTGTTGGAAGAAGAAGAAGAAGAAGACGAGGTAGATGCACAGCATGTCGTGTTTTCCCTTGACTACCCTGACTTCTGTGGGGAGGAGGGATCAATTGAGTCCTTCCACCACTATATAACTCTCTTTAAAAAGGAAAATAATTTGATTATGTGATTCTGTCATGTACCTATGCATATGTGAATATAGTAGACATGACAACCAATGACAAAATTGTTTATGTAAAGAATGATCGTCACAAAATAAAGGCATCTGTATGATAGTGGCTCGACTGAATCAGTATACATGTGGAAAAAGACATGATGAACGGAGACGATGATCTCTGGCTTCCTCTGCTACCCTAATTCCTTTCATGAAGAAGCTGGAGGGCCTTCTCTAGAACAGGCCTGAAGCGATTCACATTAAGCCTCACGTTTTGCTGCTTAAGATAGACGTCTCCCAGTCTAAGCCAGCCCTCCTTGTGAATGGACTCCGGGTCCTGGAACACCCGGTGGTCTCTCGGGTAGAGTTCCGTCAGGGTGCTCTCCTCTACGCTTATGTCATACTGCAAGTACCTCAGCTTCATCCCCATGGCAGGATCTCCGTAGAAGTTCGTTGCTATCCAATCCAGATTACCCAGTGGCACCACCTGGATCACGATCGCGTTGGTGGGGAGGAAGAGGAAGTTGGTGAGCCCTGCGCCATGCACGCCCACCATCACGTCGCACGAGTTGACGACGTGTGCGAACCGGGCCACGCCGAAGAAGTCCGGCTCCGCCACCACCACCTCGTAGCCCACCTCCCGCGCCATGCCCACGACCTCGTCCAGGTTCACGAATCTTCTCGTCCCGCCTCTTGCTATGAACAGGAGCCGCGGCTTCGTACCGGGAGGACCGCCGCCCGCCCACGCGCGCTCGCGCGCCAGCGAGTACGCGCTCCTCGTTAGCTTCACGAAGTCCATGATGGAGTGGCCTCGCGGGGCTCTCGAGGGGTCGATCATCAGGTCCCTCTCGGCCCTCAGCCCGACAACGACGTGGTCGAAACAGTGCACTCTCTCGTCGTTGTCGGAGTCGATCACATCATACGACGAGAGCTTCGTCAGGTACGGCCGGTACTTGTGCATCCACCACCCTTGTTGGTTGGTGATGATGAATTGGACCTGGCCGTGGAACGGGCCGGCGGTTTGGAAGAGGGGAACCAGCACGTCGGCGAAGTCGTGGAAGCAGTTTCCGCAGTGACCGCCGGTGGAGAACAGTATGCCGGGGACTGTGTGATTGACGCTGCATTCGGGAGCTTCCTGATGGCGGCGCAGTGACGTCAAGTTCAGTGGCCGGACTTTAGCCATTGCTGAGCGGTCGTACTTGCGAGGATAGGGTCTGATCTGCCATGACTCGTTTCTTTCTCTGCTGCCCGTATGAGTAACAAGCATTACAGAGGAGAGATTCTTCCCACTGATTCTTATGTCACCTTCCATATCGCAAATGTTCAATCTATAGTCGGAGAAATCACACATTGGCTTCCTCTTAGGCGCCCCACCATCTGGAATCCAACGCAATAAATTGTTCCTGTTAGACTTGGGAAGGTAGACTAGAATCTCCGATGGCATGTCTGAACTCAGACAGACAGAGACGAGTCTTCTTCTTCTCTTGAAACAAGTCACTTGTGATCATTACTACTGCCTATCAGATTAAATGCTCGGGAACAGTGATCAAGCTTGCTTTCCATTAGCTTTGGAAAGATTAGCGTACCTGATTCATTAAAATCACCGGTAGATGGTCCGTTCAGCACTTGTGTATCGTTTTCCGTCTTGCAATCACTCGAATTTGATTCGCACGATGAGCTGATTCCCTCTTCCCCCTTTCCATCTGGTGGGTTGATGAACGAAGCGTCAATTTGCTTTGTCCTACCTGACAGTCGAATCCTTGTATCTTCTTCGACCGTAGAACTCATAGGAGCTGCATCTCCGGATGATGATGATGATGACGATGACGGCAGGCAATTCACTGCAAGAAATCCCAATGCGAGTTATGAAATTAGAATTAGACAGAAGAAGGGAAAGCTCAAGTACAAAGAGGGGGGCTCACATATGGACAAATGGTCCACGCTTATGTCGTTTCTGGACAACATCACGAATGTCATGGACACAAGAAAGCATCCGACGATGAGTCCTGATCCGAAACTCCGAGGCTCCACCGGTGGCCGGAACTTCTTCACCAGCTTCATCCTGTAGGTGGCGCCGAGTCTTCTATCAGATGCTAAAGCACGGCATGTTCTACAAAGAGAGGCGCATAAGGAGGAGGACAAGCAGTACTGGAAGAATAGACATGCACGCGGCAGAGCTTATAACGCAGCATAGGCCGCGGGTTGTCGTCGGTAGCATTGGTTTCCTCATGGAATATTCTAAACGTCGGTCTGCTTGACAACCTGCACATACATCTCCGAGTGGCCGAGAATCGCGTCTTGTTTGTTCTGCTGTGCTCCTTCCTCGAACGTGCTGCGTCCAACTTGTGGAAGGAGTCGAGTAGAAGACCAATCGGATCTTGTTCCGCGTGGCCGTCACATGGATGGATGGCTGGACGACCGGTTAGGCATGTGGAGATAGAGTACCGGTTAGGGTAGCCCAAAGATTGAGACTTTTCCTCCGAAGAATCCCCAGCAGACTCGCTAATCATGTCGGTGCAAAGAATAAGCTAATGAGGGGTTTATCATCCAAAGCTCACTAAACATGTCGAATGAGGCCCAATTCAAAGCCCAATATTAACATAAGCAGAAGCCCGGTGACTGTCTTCCACACTAAAGCCATAAAGTTGCGACATGCAACTATGTACTAACTTTATTCGCATCTTTATCTTATTTTGTGGTTATTATTATCATCATCAACATCATATTGTCGGCTCCAATCTTTCCCCCAATGATATGATATCTGAGTAAAGAATATATTCCTATACGTAAGAAAAGCTAAACTATATATGCTTTGGGCTTTCCAGTTGGTCATGAGTGCACATGATTGACCACAGATTTCGGATGCCATTCCAGCACAATGATACAGACAGCCAATGCATAACTTGATCATTTGGGAATCAATCAATCAATCAATCAGGTGTGACAGTGTATGCATGAATTGGGAGTGATCAAACCCACACATGCGGAATGATGGGTGGGGCTTTTGAGGCTCCCATAGGATGCCTGCTTTCTTAAAGATGGAGACATTCCCATAAGATGCCTACTTTCTTAAAGGTGGAGACCATGGGATGTTTCTGAGGTGAAAAAGTTCATTGCTAGTGTTTCTTTCTCCTTTCGATATAGTTTTTTTTGTTGATTTGAAAGGTTTGAAATGATGTTTCTCTCTCTCTCTCTCTCTCTCTCTCTCTCTCTCTCTCTTTTGAGTGCTGTTTCTTTAGCACTGTGTATCCCTTCCATTTAAGTAATATAAGCACCTTTGTTTTCAGACAAAAAAGGAATTAATTCATCCAGCAGATTGTTGCCCTTCGCGAACAGAGTACTTCATTGCGAAAAGTTGGCCATGGACATGAAGCAGAGCCGCCACCCAACTCATTCTCTCTGCTCTTGGTGAAGAAGCCCAAGGGCACGTTCCAGGAAAGGCCTAAACCTTGTCACATTAAGCCTTACATTCTGTTCTCTTAGGAAGATCCTGGCGTACGTAGCCCATCCTTGCCGGTGCAGTGACAAGGGGTCCTTGAACACTGCATGATCCCTTGGGTACAGCTCCGAGAGCGTGGTTTCCTCCTCATTGATGCTGTATTCCAGGTACTTCAGCTTCATCTGCTTCGAAGGATCCCTGAAGTGATGCCCTGCAGCCCAGTCCATGTTTCCCCACGGCACTACTTGGATCACCACCGCATCGGTAGGAAGGAAGATCATATTCGTCAGCGCCGATCCATGAACACCCATCAGCACGTCGCACGAGTTCACGATGCGCGAGAATTTGGACACGTCCGGATCCGCCTCGGTGATCACAACCTCGTAGCCCACGTCCGCTGCCATCTGAACGATCTCCTCCGCGTTCACGAGTCTTCTCGTTCTGGCCCTGGTTATGATCATTAGCCTCGGCTTCTTGTCGCTCTGCTCGCCTACCCTCGACGGGTGCTCGCTCTCGAGGGAGAACACGCTTCTTGCGAACTTGGCGAAGTCGAACATGGTGTACCCGTGCGGAGATTTGGAGGGCTCCATCTGGAAGTCCTCGACGCTGCTGCATCTCAGCCCAAGAGTCACATGCTTGAAGCAACGGACTGCGTCGTCGTTGTCGTACTCGATGATCTCGTACCGCGACAGCTTCTGGAAGAACGGTCGGTACTTGTCCATCCATGGCGGATTCATATTGGCGATGAGAAACTGGACCTCCCCGCCGAAGGGGTAGGCAGTCTCGAAGAGAGGGACGAGCACGTCGGCGAAGTCATGGAAGAAGTTCCCCGTCCATCCACCGATCGCAAAAACCAGCGCAGGAACGGTGTGGTTGACGGAGCAGCGCGTGTCTTCTCCGTAACCATGGACCGATTTCAAGGTCACCTCCCGAACACGAGCACCGGAATCTGCTGCCCATTTACGGGCGTAAGGTTTGATCGTCCATGATTCGCCTTCTCCGTTATCGTTTGATTGAGGTGGAGCGACGAACACCATCCTGGTGTCCTTGCCGATGATTCTGACATCGCCGTCTGCTTCACAGATATCCGATTTACTATTTGAACGATCGCACATTGGCTTCTTCTCGGCCTTCGTTCCGCCTTTGCAAAACACACAGCAGTTGACTTAGAATGGGATTGTCATGTTTTCTTTCAGACGAATAAAACGTTGGTGATCTAAACGAATAGTGCTCGATCGTCAGAGCTACAACGAATCAGTACTTAATAGGAGCCAAAATAGTGCACGAAGTGCGATGATATTAGTCGACCAATTTCTTCGAGAACACAAGAAAGAAAAGGCTGAAAGAACTCATCTCTCCAAGAAACTCTGTTTAGCCCTTTTGGGAACAGACTTGCTCGATATGGTCAAACTTCGAAACGCAAATAGAATACCTGATTCATCGGGGCTTCCTTTTACTGGAATCTCGACGTGAACGACAGGTGAACTCTTCCCAATCTCTGCTGCCTTCGCACTGGCTGGAGCACGAATGATTCATGCGTCAATTGGATCATTCGGAAAGAAACGATCAAGCATCAAATTTTCTTTTTGAATCTTCTGATATCAACCAGAGGGCAAAAATAAGCTTAAATGAAATAGAAGAACCTTCTTGTCTAATGGAATCACCGGATGTCATGGAGTCATTAACCTTCAACACCGGTGGAAGCTGAGACCTTGCTGCAAATCAAAACCAATTAGCTAACTACAACGAGCTAATGACACCACATCTAGTTGATAAAGAGATGGTATGAACTTACCCATAGAGACGCGCATGGTGTTAGTCCTCGACATCGTCACATACATTAGCGAGACCAAAATGAACGCTGCAAGCAATCCAACGCTACAGTCTCGAGTATTCACACGGTTGAGGCTCCTAAACACCGTCGCCATCTCCTCCTTCCAACTATAGTCTGTTCTACTGCTAAGCTGACGAAGCGCTTCGCCTTTCCTTCAAGATGGATTGAGAGGAAGCGTTCGACTGCAAACTATCGATGCCACACAACCAATCATCAGAAACTCAGATGATTATTATTACTGCTTTATAATGATCCTTGGAAGGAGAGACGATCGACCATCATCTTACAGCTAAAGCATTGAGATTCCAATCACATTCATTGCTATATAAACTCGATTAAAGAAAAATAAATGTAACCAAGGAAGGGCAGATAATAGAAAGCGTAGTGGGCACCAACTCGTTTACTTCTTCCTCCTCGGTGCACGACGAGCTCAGTCTTTCAGCTCGCAGAAACCTATTTCTCTTTTAATATGGCGTCATGGTTGATTAGTTGGTGTCGTGTAAGGAAGTTAATTGGGATGAGAACAGTGACATGAAGACAATTCAAAGACTGGTTAGGAACTCCACATTGAAGAAGATGACTAGTCTGCAGCTAGCTAGATCAAACATATATACACATCAAAGTATGATATTTTCTAATGCAGAAAAGATAGCTGATACCCTGCTATGCATGGTCCAACAAGCTCTCACTTTTATGCTCGTAATTGAGATTAGAATAAAGACTCGGCGTGTCAGAGGAGACTAAAACTTTTAGCAAACCCTAGAGAAGAAAGCTTCCGGTGGAAGGAGACGAAGTACATATGGCATGCATGCGATCGTGCCGAGGACTGGCGTCTCAACTGGTGTTGCTTTTTAAGGGCCTTTATGAATGCATTTGGTTGTCACTTTCTTTGAGGTCGCGTCGAAATCATCCACAGCAGAACGTTAAACAGTGATTTAGGAGTTTCACTTAGTCTTGAGTTTGGATTCTTTGAACGAATGAATGATTGCAGTACAATGGAATCATCTAAAGTAAGCTAAACGCAGAAGATACAGGACATTGAGGAGTCCGGTCAACGCATTTAGACATAGTCCGGTCACATTTGCTGTCGATAATTTTAATGAATAACTTGGAACAGTAAGTAAACTCATCAACTATTCTTCGAAATAAAGGAAAATAAAAGAGCTTGATTCTTCATACAGAACCTCCGACTATCTCATTCCCTCGGCTGTTCCTTGAGGATGTGAAGGGCATGTTCCAGGAAAGGGCGGAACCTTCTCACGTCGAGCTTCACATTCTGTTCTTTGAGGAAGATCCTGGAGAAGGTGTCCCAATCTGCGTTCTGAGGGTGCAGCGACATGGGATCCTTGAACACAGCGTGGTCTCTTGCGTACAGCGCGGTGAGAGTGGTTTCCTCCTCGTTGATGCTGTATTCCAGGTAGTTCAGCTTCATCTGCTTGGAAGGCTCCCTGAAGTAATGGCCGGCGATCCAGTCCAGATTACCCCATGGCACGACTTGGATCACCACAGAGTTGGTGGGAAGGAACACCATATTTGTCAGCGCCGATCCGTGGACGCCCATCAGCACGTCGCACGAGTTCACGAGCCTCGAGAACTTAGAGATATCAGGATCTCCCTCGGCCACCACCACCTCATAGCCCACCTCTTCCGCCATCCGAACGATCTCCTCCACGTTCATGAATCGTCTTGTTTGGGCCCTGGTTATGATCATCAGTCTCGGCTTCTTGTCGGTCTGCTCGCCCACCCTCAACGGGTGGGATCTCTCGAGCGAGAAAACGCTTCTGGTGAACTTTGCGAAGTCGAACATGGTGTACCCGTGCGGAGACTTGGAGGGCTCCATCTGGAAGTCCTCGGCGCTGGTGCACCTCAGACCCAGAGTCACATGCCTGAAGCAACGGACGGTGTCGTCGTTGTCGTACTCGATGATCTCATACCGCGACAGCTTCCGGAAGAACGGTCGGTACTTGTCCATCCATGGCGGATACATATTGGCGATGAGAAACTGGACCTCCCCGCCGAAAGGGTGGGCGGTCTCAAACAGAGGGACGAGGACGTCGACGAAGTCGTGGAAGTAGTTGCCGGTCCATCCACCAACTGCGAAAACCATGGCGGGGACGGTGTGGTTGACGGAGCAGCGCCTGTCTTCTCCGTGGCCATGGACTAGTTTCAAGGTCACCTCCCGAACACGGGCGCCGGATCCGGGATCCCATTTGCGAGCGTAAGGCTTGATCGTCCATGATTCGCCTCCTTGGGCATCCACGGATCCAGGAGGGGCGACATACACCATCCGGGTATCCTTGCCGATGATTCTGACATCGCCGTCCGCTTCACAGATGTCGGATTTCCTGTTCGATAGATCGCACATTGGCCTCTTCTCAGCCTTCACAAATTCACCTGCTCCACCTTTGCAAGACATGTAACGAATTGATTCAGAATTTGAAGCTCAAACTACAAATCAAACTATTACTCCTCAAAAACCAAAAGAACACACACAATCTAAAATGTGCTTCATACTTTGGGAACTAACAAAAGCCATCGAGCTCGTTTTCTTTGAGGTTTCTTCTTCTGTACGAGGAGTCCCATTCAAGATTAGATGGGGATCTAAACAACCAGGCTTCACCTTCCTTCACAATAGATTCGTTTCACAAATCTTGCACTGGTGATTCGAGCGACTGGCCCAGAATCGATCCATACATATATATGCATCGTGGGGAGTCTACAGGAAAGTCACAAGAGAGCAGAGGTGCCATAAAACTGGAAAATAAGATCTTCAACTCCTTCAAGACAGGATAGAAAAGGTTTAGAGAATGATTTTTGTGAAAGAAAAAGGCTGGCTTTGGGTACTTTCTGAACATTCGTTTGGTCTAGAAATCGGAAGAAGATCTCCCGAGAAGGAACAGATTTCTAAACAAACCTAAAGGAACAAAAGAAAAAAGAGGATGAGAGGGATCAGAAATAGGATGTTTTCCCAAGAAAGAGAGAAATTTGGGAGGATCTTTCTGCCCCAAAAGTAAAGACAACAAATGGGAAGATCTGAGGCTTCCGAATCCTTTAGCCCCAAAAAATTCGGATCTCATGGAGGTGGAGTTCACGTTCAACAACGGTTGAAGCTGCGAAGTTGCTGCTAGATCGATAAGCTAGGAGAAGTCGGGATGAGCTGACGGCAAATCTAGCTGACCAAAGAAGCAGTGACTTACCGACAGAGAAGCGCATTCCAGTAGTCCTCGACATCGTGACGTAGGTCAGCGCCACCAGACCGACCACTGCAAGCAATCCAATCCCATAGTTTTGAGGCTTTGCACGGTTCAGATTCCTGAACCCCTTTGCCATCTCCTCTCCTCCTTCCAGCGACACTCTCGCCCTCTGTTTTTCTCTCACCGGTGCTTCATCCCTTCTTTACGGATGTTAGGCACAAGCTGCAAAGCTCTGAATGGACCTAACCGGAGCAGAAAGAACTGAGTGGAGAAGGAAGAGAAGACTTGTGGAACTCTCCAAGAGGAAAAGAACAGAGAGGTGATGGAGCTCCAAAGTGGTGACCACTACAGTAAGCTCACGTCCGCCTCATAGTTTGCGTCTTAGACATGCCGACACGTTTGCTTCCACATCGTGTTGACGCGGAGGATGCGCTGTAATTTTCAACTTACGTGGCGGCTTAGAATTCCTTTTATTTTCTTCCAGCCATTATGGCGTCATCGTTGATTAGACTTACGGCAAATGGGGGACAGGGCAGGTTGGGAGAGGTCATGAAAGTTAGGTCATGCGGAAAATTCCAAGAACAAACGAGACCTCCACAATACCATATGTTGTCAGGTCAAGGATGAATCCAAGCTTACTTTAGCCAAAGTTTTCCCTTTCTTTTATTCTCTTTAAGCGAAAAAGGATCGTGAGGATTCCCTGCCACAGTGTGTCCAGCAAATTGTCACTTTCCATGCACCAAATTGAGATTGATTACAGAGCAGAAAGGGGAAAAGGAGAAAGAGAAGTCGTCTTTGGAGGCAACCGAGGTAGGATTCCAATGTGCTACAGAAGTGAGTGAGGCTCTCTCGATCAAGATAGGGAGTTTCAGAAGCATGCATTATTGCTTACGGATGATTCCACTGATTGTTCTACTTTTTAGCAGACTTTAACGAATGCATTTAGGCTGGCCAATGATTTCTCCGAGTGGTGTTGCTGATCAGAAATAATATGCATTAGACTCTTTAAACTGCTGCAAGTTCTGAGTTAGGCCACAGCCAAGAACATGTAGAAAATTTTCTGCTCAGAAACATGTAATTGACATTTTGAGGAGACAGCAAAAGATAGATAGTTTGGGAGAAGGGATCGTAATCCACATTAATATTCCTTGTTTTCGTAAGATAAAACAAATTCAGAAGTGATGCAACCACTGGTAGCAAGTAATTGATCATCAAAAAGAAGAAGAAAAAGAAAAGCTTTGTTCCTATTGACGGAGAAGATCCATGGCTTTCTGCAAGACGGGCCTGAACCTGTTCACGTCAAGCTTCACATCTTGTTTGCGCAGGTATATCTTCCCCATGTCCATCCACCCTAGCTTGTGGATCGACTGTGGGTCCGTAAACACAGCGTGGTCTCTGGGATACAACTGTAGCAGAGCGCTCTCGTCGACGGTAATGTTGTACTCCAAGTAGTGAAGCCTCGCTGCCATGGATGGGAATCCAAAGGTGTGCGTGGCCATGGCTTCCAGCTCGCAGCAAGGAACTATCTGTACCAACACAGCGTTCATCGGCAGGAACACAAAGTTGGTGAGTCCGGCACCGTGCACACCCATGATCACATCACAGGAGTTCACCATGCCGACAAAGCCGGCGACGTCCCCGAAACTTGCGTCTGCATCCACCACCTCGTAGTTCAACCCCTTCGCCATCGCAACAATCTCCGGAACGTTTGTGAACCTTCGACTCCCTTTCCTCGTTACGAGGAGGAGCTTCGGCTTCCTGTCGGGCTGTTCCCTCAAGCTGATGGCGTACTCTCTCTCCAGAGAGTATGCGGACCTCACGAACTTGGTGAAGTCGGTCATCGAGTACCCGTTGGGAGCTCGTGCAGGATCAATCATCAGGTCATTGTGGAAGCGGAGGCCAACCATCACATGTGGGTGGCAGAGGACTTCATCGCTGTTGTCGAGATCGACGAACTCGTACCGGGTGAGCCTCTTAATGATCTGTTGGTATTTGCCGAACCACCACATTTGGATGTTGGTGACCAGGAACTGGACTTCGCCGTCGAATTGCCTTGCGGTCATGAACAGAGGGAGCAGTATATCGGTGAAATCGTGGTAGTAGTTTCCGATGAATCCACCGAGTGTGAACACAATGGCAGGGACGGTTTGATTGATGGTGCAGCTGGGGACTCCTTCCGGACTGCTTGCTGTTCTTACTGAGACTTTCTCGATGTTTTCCATTTGCTTCCGAACGTATGGCATAATCTTCCATTCGTTGCTTTGTTGCTGAGGAGAAACAAACACCACAGAGGAAGGCTTGCCGTGGATTCGAACATCACCTTTCATCTCACAGAACTCTGTTCTCGGGTTCGAAAAATCGCATATTGGCTCCGCCGGGGGCTTCATCATCTGAATCCTCTCACCATCGCTTCTTTCAGCAGCAATCAAAACCTCATCTAAAAACATCAGTTTCATATTAGATGTTCATGTCTTAAATAGCTCGCTTTTCTTGATTGATTGTGAAACAGATGACTCCGATTTAGTAACGCGAGGAAGCTTACTTGGTTTATTGGTTTCTGTCGGTTCTTCCTTCGCAGTTGCGTGGGTAATAGTAGAAGAACTGTCGTCATGGACCCTCTCCTCTGCACTAGTTTCATGCGCATCCTCCGTCTTCTTTTCTCTTTCTGTGAGAGACAGGAAAAAGGGCCTCATTCGAGCTGATCTAGATGTCCTAAAACTGCAAAAGAACTCCAAAAAACGATTTCACACGACGAGGACTTGCATCGAGTTCATAACATGGTGTTCTTCCAGAAACAGGGATCCCCCACTTAGTTTCTTTCTCAGCTTGTTCTCTCCCCAACACCAAGTTTCTCAGGGAACTCAGTGGCAAACTAAGAAGTCGAAGCTAAAAGGGTTCGACCAACGATTGAGTACTCTCCGGATTCTCCCTTCGAAAGGACGTTTGTGCTTCGTTGACGATGATTTATGCGGATTCTGGAAACAGCGACATTACCAACAGAACTAGAAAAGCCCAATCTACTGTACCGACCAAGTGACAGGTTTTGTGGTCGCAGAAATTAGTAAGCTCATAAGCAGCACAGCTTTCTTACCTGGCTTTTGTAAGCTCAACATTTGTGCTTCCACCTCTTCGTCGGCGCCGACCCCGAAGGCTTCAGATGGCTGCTGATCAACTGCAGAACAAGAGAGACGCAAGATTCTAAGGCGATGCTGCTCCCTCCAAATACTCTCACTTGTAGTCATAAAAAGCTGCAAAGAACTCAGGCAACAGAGACTCACCGGTGGTCTCGGACATGGAAATGAAATATGTCAGTATGACAAGGCAGCATCCTGCCAGCAACGCCACGCCGAGCTTCCGTGCTTCGATCCGGCTCATGTTCCTCGCTACGGTCTTGTCGTACCCCATCTTCTGGGTCTCGCCAAGTCTGGAAGTTTCAGTACACAGAGAAAGAGAGAGAGAGAGAGAGAGAGCCGTGTGGAAGTGGGTGCAGACGAAGGTGCGAAAGCCTGCTTGAGAAGAGTTTGCAGTGGAATTGATTTATGACCTCCCTCTGTAGCTGACCTTAACTCTCCTTCCTCCTCCTCTTCGTCTCGACCTTGCTTTAAATATAATTTCTTAAAGGATATAATGTTCTTAGTGGACTTCTTTTTTCCCATTTTTCTTTCGAAAAAAGAACGAAATTTTCAGTAACTATTCCTCTTGCCAATGTCATGTCATTACCGACTGCTTTCCCCACAAAGATCTCATTAATGAGCTTCTGAATGTAGATAAATATTGAATGATCATATGCCTCATACTAAAAATACGAAGCCGAGAGTAAGCAGTGTGAATCCTCCGAACAGTCGAATCTGGCATGACTTTGCATGCTAAGTGTGGTACAACCTACCTTCTTCGCAATGTTCGGCAACATCTGCCGTAAAATGCGTACCAACTCACATTCTGTGATCAAAACGAGTATTGAATGACAGATGAGCGCATGGATCCAAATGAGAGCATTTGTCCTCGTCTTTCGAGTCTTTGCGGTGCACCCTCCCCCGAGTACAAGGCCACTACAAGACACTCATGCCGATAAATCGGTGCAAGTTCACAGAAGAACATCACATTGTCTCCATTTTGTTCTTAATGGAGCTCGTAACTGTGGTGAGATAGAGACAGCACCAATGGACATGAAACAAACAGCCGGCAATGGATTCCGAGGAATGTTAGATGCAGGTTAAATATCAGATCTCGAAGAACACGACAGCAAACTCAATATCAGAGTAACCATGCTCGACACAAGTCATACTGCACATTTAACGTGGGTTTGTTTTCATTGCCATCGGTTGTAGTTTGGAGTCTTCCGATACGGCCAAAGACCTTCCAATAATTGAAGGATCATCGCATTCTCTTTTCTCTGTTCTTCTTCCTTCGTTTCCTCCCTTGTCTCGTTGTCATCGAAAAATATGATGAAAGGTACAGTTAATGTACCATTTCTGATGATACTCCCACCATCCACTTCTCTTTTAGCTCCTAGCTCTCGAATCGGTCCCCTTCCAAGAAATGGTCCTTTAGATTCCAGGACAGTGGGGTGCATATGCATCCATCCATCCCCTGTTGCAGCAGGGATGTCCCAAGAGACACTTACAGTATGCTCATTTTCCTTGTTACCACCATTACCGAGCTCTGGCCTTCACATGCAGACTGCCGGCACAGTAAAACAACACATTGCCTCAATTTCAGCGGTCCAATCGGAAGTGGTATGCAAGTTGGGATTTGTCGAACTTTGAAATGGCTGGTATGGGTGAAGAAAATGTGGCTTCATTCGGAGCATTTAGCATCTCCGTCTGCCATCATTGACTCATCTTCTGGACTGCTTGTCATCGTCGAAATGGTTTCACAGCATGAGGATCAGGTTTTCCGACTGAAAAGTCATCAAAGTATGCTGTGACAGCTAGATCTTGTGGTCTCGTACAGAAGGATCCAATAAGGAATCTCTGCTCATAAATTGTTCCAACAACTCCGTTGAAATCGTGTAGGATGATGATCGATTTGAAGGTATTGCATCTGTTATGTGAATCCACCATAAACTAGTTTGCCCGGATCCATAGTTTGCTTGGACACTTTCTCCACGTCTCTGCACAGAGGTGCTTCATCGACTTCTCCGGAACCCAAAAACGCAATCAAAACACACACACCAGAAATAAGAATGTTTTCGTGCCATACTTTGTTCGGCGTAAAAGATTTCCCAAGTTTGGCAGCTGTTCGGCTTGTGTTTGTCTAATGAGGTCAAAGGACTCAACTGTACCCCAACAATGGAACTGAGTTTTTATCCTGCACGTCTTTCACTCTTCTCTGTTTCTTTTCTCTTTTCGAAAGCAAAGGTGGCGATCCACTCTGTTTCTACATGGGTTTTTATCGAGTAGAAACATCGACTGGGGTCTCTGTGTCAACCAGAGGACATGTGATGGGATCACCTTCTTCCAGGAAATCAATAATGGCTATAGAATACTATCACACAACATGCTGGCTGCTGAGTCTCGAGGGATTTGAAATTGTAGCCACACAGGTTGTCTTCATTAAGCTCTGAAGCTACGATCATAAAATATGAATTGATAATATGCTGAAGGATCGCACCTAACTCACTAGAAAACAGTGCAGATTTATTGTTTTCCATAGCAGGACTGAGACCCCTATGCATGCAGTGACGGAAATGGGATAATCTGCACTCTATTCCAGGCTCCGACTCGAACACGTCTTCTCTGGAAGACTTGGCATCTGATGCGTATTCAATTCATCTTTTGATGCTTAGAAACGCAAATATGTTCTTAGTAAGGGTATTGATACTGGCAATGATATACGATGATTTATTGACATCTGTGTTGCATGTAAAAACCGATCGGATGTCATCTTACAGTGATTCACAAACAAGAGATGGATGCAAGAAGCGAAAACTGAAATCGAGAAACAAGACCGTGCTCAAGTTTTTTTCGCTCAAGAACAACTAACTGCAAAAATGAGTTTGTCTCGAACATTTATGCATACTCTGTTTCTTGCTTAATCAAGGAGCAAGTGATTCATGCTCAAGTTTTTCTCCAGAACAAATCACTGCAAGAAGGACTGACCTCGGAATATATATGCACTCTCATGAACCGTAAAATTTCAAGTTCCTTTTTGTTGATATATTATCATGCAAAACCAAGCAACTTAACTTCTGTTTGTGAATGCTGAGAAAATTTGTCATGTCTGAGTGCCTCTCCAAATGAACCAGAAAAATTCAGACTCTAAACAGGTTCTTATATGTACATCAGGAACTTCAAATTCAGCCCGAACCTCGTAGCGAAAGGTGAGATGCTGCAGTAGGTTCATTTGAGAAGACAACTACGAGTTGATCCGATCGCACTATCCTCCTACTGATGAAGAAGTTCACGAGCATGCGTGAGGACACTTCTGAATCTGCCAACATCAAGCTTCACATCTTGATTGAAAAAGTATATTGAGGTCCAATTGCGCCAACCATCCTTCTGATCCAGAACGACTTTTGGGTTTGTAACCACTGGATCGGTTATACCATACCGGCCTACTAGTGAGCTCTCCGTGATGCTTATGCTATACTGCAAGTACCTCATCTTCATCTCTAAAGTGGGCACTCCATAGTCAGCCCAACAAAATGTCTCCAATCCACCCAAAGGAACAACCTGGATCACTACCGCATTGGTTGGGAGGAATATAAGATTGGTTAGCCCAGCACCATGCACTCCCAGCATTGCATCACATGAGTTCACTGTATGTGCAAATTCCACCAAACTTTGATTTTCCTTAATCTCTGATACGACAGGTTCAAAGCCCTCCCATTCTGCCATTCGAGCTATCTCATCAACGTTGGTGAACTTTCTCGTCCTCTTCCTTGAAATAATCAAAAGTCTAGGCTTCTTATCTTGATTTGCTCCTAGCTTAATTGCTCTCTCCTTCTTCAGTGAGTAAGTGCTTCTTATAAATTGTCCAAAATCAAACATTGTAACACCACCGGATCTTGCAGGATCAATACTCATGTCCCTGTGGAATGTAATGCCGACAATAACACGAGGATAGCAACGAACCAGAGGATCCCTGTTGAAATCAATGATCTCATAATGAGACAACTTCTTCAGTAATAGTTCGTATTTTGTAATCCACCATGGGAGCATGTCACTTATAAGAAACTGAACTTCCCCATTGAATTTATGCGACGTTATGTATAGGGGGATTATCAGATCAGTGGTTTCATGGAAGAAATTGCCCATATAACCACCAGTCGCAAAGATGATTGCTGGAACTGAGCTCTTGATGTCACATTTCGGAGCATCTTCATTGTTACTCAAATAACCTACTGACATTTCAGTAACACGGGATAATGCAGCAAGATCTCCCTTCCGAGGATGAGGCTTTACCCGCCATGATTCCTGCAGTTCTGTAGTGTTCCGATTTGAGGAAGTTATAAAGAAGATGGAGGAAGAGTTTGCATGGATCCTGATATCACCCTCCATGTCACAAATATCTGCTCTTCTGTCAGAAGTGTCACACAAGGGCTTTCTCTGTAAATTCTCATTTTGGTTCACTATGTCTGCAAATGAAAGTTAGGAGTTAAAATTCGATTGAAAAAGCTTGCCAGAAGACTTTGCATAACAAATTCAGTTCTGATGTTATTATGTCAATCACAATTTAATGAGTCCTATGAGTATTTAGCTTGTTGAATAGCTTTCCAACATTTGGACTTCTCTTCATACTTCAGCTAAAGATAAATTAATAGTATCAAAAAAATGAAATCGTGTAATTGCCCTTTTTGTTTGACCATTGCCATATACATATGAGAACATAAAGCTTTTGTAGTATTGTAGATTTATCTCCTCCGTAGTCCATTCTACACCATCAACTCAATTGATTTTGTCTGCAAGTTCTATTGTGGTGCTTGCCTTGTACCTATATTGCATCTTTGTTTCCTCAGCTTAACTGGTAGGTATGCCATAATGTCCATTTAAATAAAAGCTTTTTCCAAGAGGACTGATGAGCTCATTAAATTAGCATAAAACAGAGAAGATTCCAAGGACACATTCTCAAATGCATTATACAAAGAGTTGTGATTGCTTATAAACTCCAGTAATGGAGCCAAAACAAAGCACCCATTTTGTCTTTAAGCTGAATTCAACACAGTAAAAGGTGTGATCCCAATTCAGTTCTAATATTCTCTTTATCAGATGTGATCAAAGATACATAAAACTAACATATCCGGATCCTCCTACCAAATCGTTTCGGTTCTTGCTTAAAGTCAGCATCTATCTGGATCTTGCTTGTATTAAAACCCTAGGAAGCACCCTGATTTCTGGTACTTCCTGGTCTTCATTGCAAACCAAGGTTCTGTTAAGCCTAAAAAGGTTCATGCTAAAAATGGCCTCAATCGGCCATGGAAGTTCAAAGAACATGCGTTTTTCTACACTCTGTGTTTGAAATTTCTACCAATGCAAGTGAAAAATGTTCATCTTTGAAGTTCACTTTCACACTAGAAAGCAGCATTGAGCAATCATCAAGCTCAGTCAGATGTGCTTGGAAATTTGCCATTTCTAAAATGGAAATAATTCCTTAGAATTACATAAACATCTAATTGTTAGTCCCAGAGCAAGAGAAATTGCACAAGTAACACTTTCTTGGTGCTTTTTCTGGAGTAAATGATGCAGGGGGTGAGAGTCCCCACCTCCCAGATCTGGGTGTGCCCAGCAATAATTTGAGCCGAGAAGACACCAAACAAAAGGCTTACCCGGGTTCTGAGGATTGAAATTTTCATGCGCCCCAGGAACAGGAGAAGCTGCGTGAGATGACAGCCAAGAGTTCACTGCAGAAACAAGGAAGACAAGAACCTGAATAATAACAACCACTACTACCACGACCATGTGAGTGAGAGAGAGAGAGAGAGAGAGAGAGAGAGAGAGGCAGGCGACTTACAACTGGGAAAGGAGACAAAAGAGCCTGCGGACACAACAAGAAGGGCCATGGAGATGAGGAAGCATCCTGTGAAGATGACAAAACTCAGGGTCTGAGGTTCCACTCTGCTGAAGCTCCTCAACAAGTTCGCGTTGCTCCCCATCTCCGAGTTGCAAAAGTCCTCAGCTAGTCTTCAATCTCCATGTACTGGTCCATGGATGCCGGCCATGATCGAGGGCGGAATAGAGGGGGCAAACTATTAGACTCTAACCAATCCACCGCCCCTCGTGCCTCTCCTTGGCAACCTCATAGGGTTATGGCTGTCATGACAACATCAGACCCTCTTTTCCTCTTCTCCACCTCTCGTACTCGACGGTAATAATTAATTGCCGCAGAAAATTATTAGATCTTTGTGTGTGTGCGTACGTAAGAGAGTCGGAGTTGACCTGCAAATAGATGAACAGCCCCATTTGAAACCTTCTCAGGACGCAATCGGGTTGCCCAGCGGGGAAATTTTAGTAGGTGTTGACTGCTTCGGAGCTTATTTCTTCTCTCCTCCATGCGTACAGATCATGACGATTTGGAAGGTTAGCTGTAACTATCTCTGTTATTTCTCGTGTATGGAAGTGTTCGTCAAACCCTCGATTGGAAGAAGGTGACCGTGCCCCGATGGATGAACCAATTGCTTGCGTCGGTCGCAGAGGAGTTGGTGTCGAGGAAGGATGGCTGCAGACGCAACGTCAATTGACTCGGACGAGGACATGTCTCTGCTGAGTGAACGTGTCATGTCGTTTTGTCCGATTCAACGCAAGCTTTGTGTTCTTTTTCCTTTTCTTTGTTTTTTTGGTGAATTTACTGCATTTTCTTCTTTTTGTTTTCGTTTTTACTCTTAATTTGACAATGAAATAAATGAGGTGTTCGTCCATTCCGTGGTCTTCCCGATGCAACATCTGATCTCTGCGATTTGGGTAGAGAAGCACATCACAGACCGTTGAAGACGGAAATTGGTGGCCAAATAAGTATGAGCAGCCCAACAGAGTCCCAAATATGAAGCTGTTGGACATATCCTCAACTTGGGTCAGGGAAGGTCGAGCCACCACCTCAGACCAACCCAACCCAGCCTAATTTCTACCTTTACGAACATAATTTAGTATCTCCATCTTGTTTTCTTTACATTGCAGATAGCAAGTATCATGAGAAATATCAGCTAATATCGGATTTGGTTTGAACTCATACGAACAAGAACTCTTTAGCTCGGTTGAAACATAATGTTCTACTTGTATTATTCCACTGATCACAGGGATTGATGCTTCTAAAGCCTGAAACATTATCATAACCCTTGAACAATATAACTTAAACTTAAATAGAAGAGCTGAAGATGCTACAGACACATCTTTATTGATCACAGATTATACAGATACCATAATCTCTCTCTCATCAGTTAAGGAACTATCAAAAACATATCTAGATATAAGGCAATTCAACGTTATATGGTCGTTGAAGGCAACGGATGACTATTTTGGCTGACATGAGAAGAGTTTACTGCTGCAATATTAGTAAAGGTACCTTAATTTTTGTGTTGCATTCTGCCACTTTCTGCACCTGCATATGGATCTATTATAACATTGATAACGGCTGGTTTCCGAGCAGAGAAAGATTCAGAGAGTGCAGACTTGAGTTCTTCGGGAGTTCCAACTAGATACCCTTTCCCACCGAAAGCTTCGATTAGAGTATGGTAAGCTGAACCAGGAACGAAGGAAGTAGGAGCGGGGTCATCTTTGTGTGGTCCAGTAATTTCATTAGGGGATCTTCTATCGCCCCCATATACGCCACCATTGTTGAAAACAATCACAACAACTGGTAACTGATATCTCACAAGTGTCTGTGAAGTTTATAAGAGAGGGAGTGAGTAAGAGTAAGTCACACTACTACAAGTACGGCAGATGCATGATTACCGAAAAAATAACTGACTCATGGTAATATCAAGTAACACAAGGTGTCGATTAACGGGAATCATCAACCAAATTATAGTTTTCTGAAGCAAGTTGATACCATGAGCGACAAATAAAAAAAGAACCAAGTATCGAATATAGCAATAGTAACTTATACAGTATTCACATACAGCCACAGCCAAGTTGCTACATAGCTTCTATCTATAGACCTCACTAAGAAGGCACTGCAAATATTATTTATAACCATGACTCCATTTCCCAAAGATTATTTATGCCGCATGGTGCACAGAATGGAAGGAATCAATATGAATCTTGGACGAAGGAACAAGAGAAAATATAATTAACAGATATAGATCTGATGGAGAACTTTGTGGACAGATACAGTTGTTATATGCCAAAACCTCAAATAGAAGAGCCATGCATGATAAGAGGATGGGGAAAATGATCCAAAAGGGATGTGCGATGTGAACAAATGGAAAGTTTATATAGTGCTGAAGTGAATATAACCTGAACTTATCACAAATACCTATATATTGGAATGGATATTACAGCAGTATTACTTAAAAATTGTCAAGCAAAGGCAAGGCAAATATAGAGGATTTTGACAGACATTTCAAGAGGAGAATGAAGAAAGAGAATGTTGGACAAGCGAGAAAAGCCTTGAAAGAAAATGGATCATTTTCCAGACTACATATCAATACAAGAAACAGCTTCTGCTCATAGAGGCAAGACTGCGTACATTGATCCTCCCCAGATGAGGCAAGACTGTGTACAATGATCCTCCCCGGATCTCGTACTGGTGGGAGCCTTACAACTCATCTTGTTAGTATGTAAGCAATTGCAAAGTTGATACTTGCAAATTTGACTTGAGAATTAGCCTTATAAATGTGAACTTGACTTAAGATAAGATCATAAAACTGATAAAATGTTGTCACCAACTTTCAACCTTAAAATTAAATGTCAAACACAATCATTGATCGATTAGCAAGCACAAGGATGATACTTGCAGCCTACCAACGGGTATGGGCTATACTTGATGAGACTGCACATTGAGATCATGTGAGCATGAAATAACCAGGTAGGTTTTTGTAGAGTTGAAGAAGGTACAGATGAAGATGTTGGAAAAACATTCTGCTACAGAAAACCACATTTTCAATAATAAGCCACAGCTTATAATTTATTATGACATGTTCATGACTTGTGTTCCAGTGGCAAACAAAATGCTATTTCTTTCTTCGGATGCATATTAAGTTCTAAACCAAAGCAGACATCAACAATGCAACACCAATAAGACCTTTCTAAGGTATAACGCAAGAGAGACAATACAGCATGCTTTCTTAAGGAGATACACAAAGCATATAATCAGAAATCATTTGGAAAGCTGTTATTATGTGATTATGGACTAATTATAATGAAATATATCTTTAAAAAAAAAAGCAAAATAAAGCAGTATATGTGTTTCTCCATTTCTCCTTATCGATGTTTTCAAATACTCAAACTCATGAAATCAATAGATCAGCCACCAGGAAATTTGTGGCTTCCGATCCCTGTTGGTAAGTCATCAAGATATTAACACTTGAAAAAGAAAACCATAACCCTTTTGTTTGCACTTAATTATCCAATTCCAGACAGTGATAGGAGAATGCCTTTTATAAAAGAACTATAGAAGAACAATACAACCCAATTAACATGAAATACAAGGACATGGCACATGAATTGAAAGCTTACCTCAACTTCCATGGCACTGAATCCGAAACCTGAATCCCCTTCAACAGCAACCACCAGTCTTTCAGGTGAGGCCACCGCAGCTGCAATGCAGTAGCCTAAGCCTACTCCCATTGTCCCCCAGGTCCCAGCATCCAACCTCGTCCGGGGCTCATTCTGAACCAACACTGCTCTGCCCACATCCATTGTGTTTGCACCCTCAGACACTAATATCGGAGCGGGGCTGCCCACCGAAAGGATAGCATCCCTTATGATCCTCATTGGTGTGAAGAAATTGAAGGGCACCACGACCTTAGACAATTGAACTTCCATCTTCGCCACATTGTCCTTTACCTTCTTTGAAATGGCCTCCACCCAGGGATGCGATCTCCCTAAACAGAAAGGCTGATCCTTGATCTCTTTATTGATCAATTCCACAACCCTCTTAGCATCACCAACTAAACCAAGGTGAGGCTTTCGGAGCTCGATTTCTTCCGTGGAGATATCAACAAGAATGAATTTCACATCTTTCGACCATCTTGGTGGCTCGCCAAAGTGGAGCAGCCAGTTGAGCCGTGCACCGACGATGAGCGCCACATCGCATTGGCCGATAGCCAGAGATCGTGCAGCGGTGGCTGCAAGCTCATGAGTGTCCGGCACCAAACCCTTTCCCATCGGAGTCGGAAGGAAGGGAATCCCCGTGGTTTCGATCAGCTTCTTCAGTGGCTCCTCTGCCCGTGCAAACGCGGCGCCTTTCCCAAACACTATTAACGGCCTCTCCGCGCTCCTCAGCAAAGCCACGGCCTTTTCAATATCTACAACTTCTTTGTCCCTAATTTCCTCGATCCTAGGGTTTTCCACCTCAGACAAGATCTTGTCGGCCTCGGAATCAGAGATCGTCTGGTGGAGGACGTCGGATGGGAGATCCAAGTAGCACCCTCCCGGCCGCCCGGCGACGGCCTGGCTCAGCACCTGGTACACCAGGCGAGGGATCTGCGCTATGTGAGTGGCCTTAGCGGAGAACTTGACGAAAGGCTTGACGGCCTCAATCTGATCCAACTCCTGGAAGTCGCCCTTGCCAGCGTCAGCCTGATCGCAGGATCCAGAGATCATCACGGCGGGCCAGGCGTTGACGGCGGCGTTGGAGAGCCCGGCGAGGCCGTGGACGCATCCGGGGCCAGAGACGGTGAGAAATACGCCGGGGCGGCCGGTCAGATATCCATAGGCGGTTGCCGCGTACCCGGCCGATTGCTCGTTATGGAACGCGAGGAAGCGGACGCCGGCTGCGACGGCTCGGGTGGCGACGGCGGTGACGGGGATCCCCACCACCCCGAACATGTGCTGCACGCCGGCGCGGGCCAAAGAGAGGGCCGCCAGAGTGCTCCCATCGATCAGCGTCTGAGGGGCGTCCGCCATGACCAAAAGGTTCTGCTATGCGTGCGTTTGGTCGCGTGGTTGTGTGCGTGCCAGAAAGAGAGAGAGAGAGAACAGATGCCGCGCGGAGAGATGGCGAGGGTTAGTAATATCCGCTATCTTTAATAGACCTATCGACGGTATGCGATCAAGTGTAGACTCAGCTTCCCAACGACCGCACCCGAAGACGCGGTGCCAAAGTGACGTGGCTTCTACGTCTGTTGCAGCGACCGAGACGGTGGCAATCCGAGGAATCATATCATTCTACTTATACCTGCCTTATCATTGGAGGTAGAAACGGTCCCATAGGTGGAACCCGGATCAGATGGACGAGAGATTGGCGGGTACGAAACATACGTGTACAAATATCATTCAGTCGTGCCTCCCCGGGAAGGCATCTGCAAATCACGGTGGGATGTATCGACCTGATAACGTAATGGGTCCAGCACACACGACGAAGACCAGATGAGCTCGGGAAAAGGGGAAGAAGGGAAGAAATGTGTGTTCACTACTTGTGCGTACCCCACACTCATGGAGCCGTGCATCCAACACGGACGATAACCCGGAAGACATTATTGTCGGTGGGGAGTGTCGTCGCCCGTCTTCTTTATCGTGCCCGATGAGTTGCTTGATGAATAAGCAAATGGAATTTTCTTGGCGATGAATACGACCGGCATCATATACCAACTTTGGAGAAGGCCAACAGCAACTCAGCTTCGTGTTCTCTCCGGCTACTCACTGCTGGGGGCGACGTTTCGGTGGTGGACTCCAACTTGGAAACATCCACCTCATGGAGCTGCAGAGCGATCCTATGATACATCCACGATGGGGCGAGTTAATGAACAAATATATTATGGTTGGTGAGTCATCACAGCTTGATCCACCGGTCGATGTCGGGAGTCTTCTGTTAGTTGAGCTGGATGCCGAGGTCAATCGGGCTCTCGCAATAGGGTGTTGATCAGTGTTCCCTGGTGTGCCGATCCGGGTGTCGTGTATGCCGAGCTATGTCTCTCCTTCTCCGGGGTGGTTGGCAACTCGTCTTCGTGATGTGGCTGTGTCCTCGGGAAGTAGTGCGGGTTGGCGTTGATCGGGATATGAGTCGATTCGCTGTTCTCCTTCGTGCATTGGATAGCGATTCCCGGGTGGTTGGCAACTCGCCTTTATGAGGTGACTGTGTTTTCCTACAAAAATGGCACTCGTCGGGATCACCCGATGAGACCCCTCTGACGAGTAAGTTAGTAACAAGAGGGATTGCTTTGCTTTTTCTCTTTTTGTTTTTTGCCTCTCCCCTAGTCGGAGGTCAGCCAGGGGTTTTATACTATGACGCGAGAGTTGATGGTGCGTCAATTTGACGTCGCCGTTAACCCCCGAGGGATGGGACGGCCCTTTTGACCGGTCGCCGTTCTGGGACATGCAGAGTGACGCCAAACGACACCGCCCCGAGCTCTCGGGACAGGACGTGTGGCACTGGGTTCTGACTTGACGTGCTGCGTCGACTGTGATGCCAAAATATACCGTATTAGGGCATACCAAACTTGTAGTTTAGTCGGTATCTTTTTATATCATTTGATCGAAGCAAATCAGGTCGATCCTGAGATATATCTTGAAAAATATTTTTTATTTATTTTTTCAAATAATACATTTTTTAAGAATTTTTTTAATAATATTTTTTTAATATATGCAATATCCCAAGTCACATACTTAATTTTTCTCTCTTTCCATTTATTTTTTCTATGAATTGATCCATATGATAAACCGATTCAATTATAATATTTTTATACTATGCTATATTATTTTCAATAATACTAGAAAAATAATGTAATATTATATAAAATAATGTATGATATTTTGTCTGATATTACTGAAAACACTAATTTATGATATTTATTATGTATATATATATACACTTTTAAAGAAATAATTTTGACTGCGTACGAATACTTGTAAAGAAAAGCTCATAACCATTTTAATTTTCTAAGATTTTGTTCAAAATGAGGTGGCCATAAACAGAAAAAGAAATATCATAAAGTTAGATTCCTAAAATACTTGTGCTTAAATCTTATGTTATAAGAAAGAATTATCATTTTAAGTAAATCACTAAAATCATTTGGGCGAAGACAAACAAACTACAGACAATAAGCAAATCTTTATGATCGATAGTTAAGTCGAATCACGAGGGTCTATGTATCAAATCGCTCTTGCCGAGGGTGGACAAATCGTGTTAGTAGTCAAAATTCATATTTTTTTAATTATTATTATTTATTAAAAACACAATTGACTCGTAAATTTAAACTTTAATGCCTTAGCCAATGTGAAGTAATTCTTGAACATAAAATCCACTTTTAGGTGCCTTTGTCAACGTCTCAAAGGAATAATTATATATTATTTTTTATAATTAATTATGATTAATATTCTAATCTTTATATTTTTAAGAAAATAATATTAAGATTATAATCTTTATGGAGTTGTCCCTGTGAACTCCATCAAACCGGAACTCAGTTTGGCAACAGAACCCGGAGGCCTCGATGAATACTATGCAGTCCTACACTCCTCTGAGCTGAAGCCACTGCTCCAGAATGAATCGAGGCAGTTCTTCGTCTACCTCGGAGGAACCTCGCAGAATGATGCCAAACCCTTCACCCCGGACTACCTTTCTTCCAGCGCTGTATACAGCACAAACCCTACTTCAGCACCCACTCACTACAACGTCTCCCTTGTTGCCACGAGGAAATCCACCATCCTCGACGCAGTGGAGGTGTTTTCTGCAATGCAGAACACGATTGTAAGTGCCATCCATTGGTTCTATGTTGTAAGTATCTTATGTTTGTTTCCTTCTGCCATGTTGTTGAATCAGTCGATGCGATTGTGGCAATCAAAGGAATGTATGCTGTGAAGAGGAATTGGATGGGCGATCCATGCATGCCAAAAGCTTATGCTTGGGATGGATCGAATTGTACTGTTGATGTAGCTGGAGTTTCAAGGATCACTGCAGTGTGAGTCTGTACTTTAACATGAAGATAATGCAGCAATTACACAAAAGAAAATATGGATTTTAGGAAGCAAAAGTAAAATGGATGAACACAGTAACGGGTTCCACATGTTCTGCAGAAATCTTTCGCACAGAGCATTGACCGGCGAAATATCAATTTTCTTTTGCCAACCTCAGTGAAATCCAATACTAAAAGTGCTTCTTCTGCAGAAGGTGATCAGCTTCGTAGTGATTCTATTGAGGCTTAACATCATGAAGCTACTTGCAGAGATTTGGGAAACAATGAATTGAGTGGATTAGTACTTTCTTCTCTCCATACAAAATCACATAATGGATCACTTACTTTTAAGGTTTATTTTCTTCTCGAAACCTCCTATCTCTCTCTGTTACACGCCTTATCCAAGAACAAAAATGAAATCACGGTGACTCCTTGCCATGAATTATTCATTGCAAATCATCACCAGTTTTCTCCAAAGCTATTAATTGACCTTGAAATCCTTCAAATGGTAGAATGAGGGGCAATAGGAATATTTGTTTCGATGCCACTTCATGCGAAGCAAAGCGATGTCACTAATATATATATATATATATATATATATATATATATATATATATATATATATATATATATATATATATATATATATATATATATATATATAAAACTTTTATACGATGAATTTTTGAAAAAATTTCGGTTAGCATTCTCACTTGTAAAATTTTTTACAGTTTTTTGAAAAAAAAATTGGCTAAAATGATAATATTATCCCTGCTGGCCACCACGTCGGCCCTGCCTGCCCGTGTCCTCGCCAAGGTGACGACGGCAGTGGCGACGGCCCTCGCCCCCACCTTCCTAGCCCGTAGCCCCGTCTGCTTACACCTTCATCGCTAATCGCCTATGCCGCGGGCGAGGACGACACGGGCAAGACACGCTGATTCGGCGGAGATCCGTAGAGGCAGGGGCGGATCCGACGGGGCCAACGGGGTCCGGCGGAGATCTGCCTGCACCACCGCCCTCGCCTCCTTGAATCGCCGCTGCCTCCACGGACCCCGCTGACCCCCATCGGACCCGCCCATGTTTGCCTCGCCCTTGCCATCCTCGCCGGCGGCACATGCAGCCAGCATCGCCACAGATTCGTCAATGCGTTACATTACAAGATCGACGATGTCACCCATCAAAACCCTAGATCTGCTGCCCATCGGTCAATCCCCAGACCCTTGGCCTGTCGATCCGGCCATGGCCTCGCCTCCCTCTTGCGCTCCTCAGTTCGCCGCTCTCCGGCGCCGCGGCCCCCCGCCTCCACCCCTAGGCCCCTGATCTCGTCCCGACCCTCTCCGGCTGGATTCCTCCTCTCCCTCGCCGTCGAGTACGCCACCGCGGTTGCTCCCTCTCCTGCCCCATCGACCCCGCCTCCGAAGACCGCTGCCAGTCCCAGCGGCAAGATCACGGACGAGTTCACCGGAGCGGGTGCCATTGGGCAGGTATGCCAGGTGATCGGCGCCGTCGTCGACGTCCGCTTCGACAAGGGGTTGCCGCCATTCTTGACGGCTCTCGAGGTGTTGGACAACTCGATCCGGCTTGTCCTGGAGGTGGCACAGCACTTGGGGGAGAACATGGTGAGGATAATCGCTATGGATGAGACCGAGGAGCTCGTTCGTGGGCAGAGGGTGTTGAACACCGGCTCGCCGATCACTGTAAGCCTACCTCTCAAATCTCTTATCTCTGTAGCAATGCCACAATCTGCGGTACAAATCTTGGATATTGTTGATTCCAAATGAATCTGAAACACGTATCCTTGACATTGTAACTGTCGGTTATAATTTTGATGAAACGATAATACGGTTGCCAGTGAGGAGTTCTAGTGCTATGCTCGGATCGAATGTCAACCTATTTATGAAAGTCCGTCTTCTGATTATATTGTTGTGATTGTTTCAGGATATGGAATCAGCATCATAATCAGAATGGGACACAGACACAGGAGAGGAAATGGAATCAATGATGGATATTAATGATACTTGTTGGTGTTTAGGTTTGGAGCCTTTTGATATTATTTTTTTCATGGTTCGTCTTACCGATCGGTACTGATGTACCAACTAATTGTCGATACGATACATACCAAGCTGTACTGAATATATAGACATATAGTTCATGGGAGTGTACTGATGTATTGTCTGTACCGATCTCTTGTCAGATCGGTATGCATTGCCCGTACCGAATGGTATGTCATGATACGGCAAAGTAATGCAACAGAAGGGATAGGGTATACTCTTTTGCAATAAGGCTAGGCAAGAGGTAGTATGAAAGAGTGCTGACAATGGCTCCTACAGTGATGGTATTCCAGCAGATGTCATGTTCGGTCATTTGTACATCTGACCAGATTTTTCAGGTTAGTCTATGGAAACTCTTTGAAACAAAGTCTTTGAGGCATTACATTAACATAGAGATGCACAACCATTTTTCCATATGTACACATTGGGAACCACGGAGTGAGATTATGGCTCATCTGGGGAAAAAGATAATATGTAACAGGGTAACAAAATGCAAGGTAATAGTTTGTTCCTAACAGGAAAGAGAATATCCAAGCAGTTAAGTCATGTGATTGAAATCAGTATCTGGAATCTTATTCCTTTCAGGAATTGGAATCAGAAAAGGATTTCTCGATGTAAACTATTTAGAATCTGAATGAACCATTCTGATTGTGGTTCCAGATAAAAAGTTATTTGAAGCAAATTGCCAAACTGGAATCAGGTTAAACCACAATCAGAAAATATTTATGGTTCTGTTGAGCTTATAAATAGTGGAGCTTAATCATCAAAAGTGATCCTTGGGAAATCAAGCATAAAGTGAAGGAAAAAAAAAGAAGGGAAAGAGGAGCCCACAGTTCAGACCAAGCAAAATTTTGGAACATCCAAGGGTGGAATGTGCTCTTCTGTAGTTTAGTGAAGGATCAAGTGAAGTGTGCATTTGATCGATATTTTTGTCTACTTGATCGAGTAACAAAAAAAAAAAACCATTCTATTTATTGTGGATTTTCAGATTGTTTTCTAGAAAAAACTTGAGAAGGTAATTTGTCGGGTTAAGATCTTCACGTTGATCTTGGATTTCTTAGTTAGTACGATATGTATGAGTCTAATGTAATTATTTATAATTGGATCTTGAATTGGTTCAATCCAAATCCAATAATATTCTGTTTGGATCTGAGTTTGAGTCCAATTTTGTTAAGATTTTATCCAGTTGGGTTCCTGTTTAGATCACAATCTAATTCAGGCTTGAGACAGTTAGTAACTACCCTGGGAGCCCTTTTTAGGATATATAGTACTGCTTAGCGTTGCATCCTCTCCCAAGTTTCCTGTTGGCCAGACTATAAAGATTTCTGTAGGTCAATTTTTTACCATAATTAGATATTGGCTAAAATCCACTATCACATGATGCTCTTCCTAGGGTCCTCTTAGACCTGGACTTCTGTTAATTTTCCAAGTTCTACAGTTGTGCTTATGCAAATAAGCACATATCAAAGGTAATCAATCTTGATTTTGATTAGTACATTGTAAGACAAGTTTTAACTGCCTGTTAACAGTTAACTAAACAAGATTCCAGATTTGAAGAATATTCGATAAAATGACCAATCATGCAAAATCAAATTAGTCTGATATGAAAGAACATGAAGGCTGTTCTACAAGGAATCTATACAATTTATTATTGATTTTTCTCTTAGAATCTTATGTTAAAAATTTCCTTCTCATAATAGAAGTATTAGTTTAATATATATTATAATGGGATAAATTAGTTGAAACTTTTCAGTATCTTGATAATGACCTTAACTACCTCCTACTTATTGTATCTGTTCTTATCTTACTTTTCTTTATCTAGTCTTCTTTCTGCTGCTCCTTTGTGTCCATACTTAAAACAGTATATGTCATGTTATGGCTATGGCAAACACAACTGACATGAAAAATCAGGATTTTATGTTGAAACTCTACATCTTTGAGCATTAGATTTCTACTCCTTTGATGTACAGGACTTTTTTCTTTCATTAACTCTTTAAATTGGATGTTATTCAGAATTCGATCTAGGAATTGATTTCCTAATGTTAGTTATTTTTTCTCCAGTGGCATCTTCAGTATTCTTACTATCTAGGAGCATTCTTTCATTTTACTAGTTTAATATATTTGTGGTTGTGTTTGCTTAAACTTCTCTATGACTAAATATTACATTTCAGGTACCTGTTGGTAGGGCCACCCTTGGGAAGATCATGAATGTTATTGGAGAACCAATTGATGAGAAGGGTGAAGTAAGTAAGCTTCCTGTGCTTGATTATCTTTGGTCATGAAAATTAATGTTCATTCAGTAGCATTTCTTATCATTTTTTATATCTTCATTGGTGTTTATGGTTTACTTTTTGTCCCCCTACCTTATTAGAGACCAGACTCTCTTCCCATTCATTGTGAAGCACCTGCTTTTGTCGAGCAGGCAACAGAACAACAGATCTTTGTTACTGGAATCAAGGTCCAGGCCCTTCTATAATACATTAAACTGCACTTTGGTTATCATCCTTAGTTTTGACTAGCAATTCTTTTTGCGCACTTCCTGCTACTTGTGTTCCTCTCCTGAAGGTAGTGGATCTTCTTGCACCTTGCCAGAGAGATGGTAAGATTGAACTGTTTGGAGGTGCTGGTGTGGGGAAAACTGTACTTATTATGAAACTGATTAATAATGTTGCCAAGGCTCATGTTTGGTCACTCAGTTAATTTTTTTAGCTGATGAGATATCCTTTTAGATTATGCATTTATCAGTTACCCCTATCCAGGTGGTTTCTCTGTCTTTATTGGTGTTGGGGAACATACCTGTGAAGGTAATGACTTGTACAGGGAAATGATTGAGAGTGGAGTGATTAAGCTTGGAGATAGACGGGTCTGTGACTACTTGGCTTTGTCAACGTAACCATATCTGGTTGTAATGCCGACTTTCAACTTAAATGGTAACATGTGGTCAAGTGAATGAACCTCCTGGTGCTCGTGCTTGTGTTGGGCTCACTGGGTTGACAGTGGCTGAGCATTTCCGAGATGCTGAAGGGCAAGATGTGCTTCTGTTCATTGACAAAATTTTTCAGTTCACCCAAGTGAGTTTTCAGTAATCTGATCTGATCTTTTATAAGCAGGTATAAGTTTTCTGATGCTAAGTTCCTTAGACGCTCTTCAAGCCAACTCTGAAGTGTCTGCTTTGCTTGGTCATATTCCCTCTGCAGTTGGTTACCAACCAACATTAGCTACTGATCTTGGAGGACTTCAAGAGCATATCACAACAAAATAAAGGGTTATATTACCTCTGTACAAGCTATTTATGTGCCTGCTGTTGACTTGACTGATCCAGCACCTGCAATTACCTTTGCTCATCTTGATGCCACAACCGTGCTGTCAAGACAGGTTTCTTTTTCCTGGTTTTGATCTTTATGAATGTCTCTTTTGTGTTTTTTGTCTAACATTGATGTGTTTCCTGACTAGATTTCTGAGCTTGGTATTTATCCTGCTGTCGATCCTCTTGATTCTATGTCAAGAATGCATTCTCCTCACGTATTGGGTGAAGAGCACTACAACACTGCTTGTGGTGTTTGAAACGTCCTCCAGAACAACAAGAATCTTTAGGATCTTATTGCAATTTTGGGAATGAATGAACTTAGTGAAGATGACAAATTAACCGTGGCTCGAGCTAGGAAGATCCAGCGATTTCTGAGCCAGCCTTTCCATGTTGCTGAGGTGGTCACTGGTGTCCCTGGGAAGTATGTAGAACTGAAGGAGAGCATTAACAACTTCCAGGTGATGAAAATGATTTTAAAAGTACTGGTTTATTGCGACTGTTAGGCATTATAGTATCAATAGATTTTGTGAAAAGTTCTGCTGGTTTTAAATATTTACATTTCATTTTGTCAACCCTAAATTATATGATTCTGAGTTAGAATATATTGGGACTGGCTCTTAGGGTCTTCGTGTGTAATGCTGTCCCCTGAGTTCCACCCATTAGATAGTAGATCCTAAATTTTGGTCATTAATTAGTAGGAAATTGCCACTTGAGTTTTCTTTTGGATTAAATAAAACTAGTAAATGTTTTTTTTATAATATTAGTTAAGTTGATGATACGAAGCACCATTTTGGTGCCATGCATGACTCTGTACTGAGTTTTTCTGTCATCATTTCTGCAAATACGTGAAATTTCGTTCCCTGGTTTTGCTTATTATTTATGCATATATATAGCATCCAAACACATTTGCAAACTGGTTTTCATTTATGGATAGAAGTTCCATGTAGTATTTCATTACTTTCTTGTTTGAATCAAAAGGAATGTTTGGGGTTCTTATAATAATATCTTCTTTTTGTTATTTATAGTGTATTTTTCGTATGTTTGAGTTCTTCTTCATTTGATTTAGTGGGATAAATATAGACCAACCAGAGAAGCAGAACCATAGACAATCTTTCCTAGAATCTTTAAGGAAAAGCTGAAAATGACCAAAACTCTGACAAAAAAAAAGTAGAGTTCATATTCTGTCAGGTCTTCTACTACAATTATTAGTCAACTAATCGTTGAATGCCAATTCAACTGTCATAGTCTTGGGCCATTTGGAGGATAGTTCATGCTTTACTCATGCAAGGACATCATTTGTTCGGACAAACGCAATGAGAAGAATATATATCATATATTTTTTCCCCTTTTCTTTTTCTGGCAGCACAGTGTTGGCTTCTATATGAAGCTATTTATAGTACAGGGTGTTGCTTCTCTGCCATCGAGTTATTAATACACGATATTGCTTCTCTATCATGTTATTCGTACTTGCACTTTGCTGGTAATGACAAATCTAATCAACTATGATATGTTAAATTGCAGATGTGATTATTGTTGTGTTGGTAAGAAGTTTAGGGCTTATGATGCACTGTAATACAATGTCCATGTTTTATATATGTATGTATTCCTCTTGGTGATAGATTATGTAATTTGCATTGAATTTTCTATTGGTTTAATGTAATAACCAAATTATCGAAGAGGTAAGTAAAAAACCTCTTGGTAAAAAGTTTAGGGCGTATTCTCAGGAAGACATTCAATTTCACTTCTTTTCTATCATGATATATTTTTATATTTTCAGTAAGTACTATTAATGAGTTATTTTCTACTATATTTGCAGGGTGTTATGGATGGGAAGTATTGATGATCTTCCCGGGCAGTCTTTTTACATGGTTGGAGGGGATTGAGGAAGTTACAACCAAGGCTGAAAAAATTGCAAAGGAATCTATCTGCCTCCTAAGCAAGATTTTTATTTATTTACAATAATCCCGCACCGCAAAAAAGGTCCATTTTTTTTATCGGAAATACTGTTCCTTTTTTAATATTATTTTTAATGTGCCACTTATGATTGGATTCCTGTAGGTATTTCAATGAATGAACAAACTCCTCCACCGCAATTGCAGGGTTACTTCCGGTAAATAAGTTATCTGGATGTTTCTTTCTTTCTTTCTTTCTTGCATTTCGGTCCGTGCTTTTTCTACCGAACTCGTGTTTCTGGTTCATTTACAAAACTTGTGATGTTGGTCACTACTGTCTCCTTTTGTCTAAAATCTTCTCTTCTTCTCTCTCTCGCTGTGGTTTCATGCCCACTCATCATTACCTTTCTTTTGAAATATAGACAATTTAATAGGTTATTCTTAAGTTAGCATAACTGGTGGATGAAATGTTGTTTGATTGTCTCAAAGAGGTATGAGATGATATCTTGTTTTGCTTTCTCCTTTAAAGCACATCCCAGTATGATATTCCACAACTTGATTTGCTTAATTTAGTGTAGTATCTATTTCTTGACCAATTGTTAGTATGCTTAAATTTCTGCTCCATTTTTTTCTTTTGTGCTGCTAGCTAGCGTGGTATACGAGGTAAATCTTCTTTCGCTCTGGATGATTTTTACTTTATTTTATTTTATTTTTTGTTAATCTTTAAGCCAGGTTTATAGACCATCTTCTATTAGGTGGCGGCTACTGCATGGGCCAGACGTCAAGTCAATGAATTGAAGGTTCGATTTCTACCCCAGTAATATGAGTAGGATGATAAAGTCAAATTATCGTGACATGTAATGATCTTACGTAAGAGTATTTATAGCGCAGTACAAGCAGCAGTTACTACTTAAACATCAGAGTCAGCATTGTCTCGAGGTAAAATGCATTACGCAGCTTATACGCCGACGACGTGGTCAATAGTTTTCTCATGGGTCTATCTTCTTGTATTAATCGTGCACATAATGACTATTACAATTTTGGGAGGTACGGCGTCGGAGGTGGATGATTCGGAGTAAAGGCTTAATTGCTTCTTCCGGTACCCATCCCACATCAATCGCGTCGACGTGAAGGCGACTTGGCTTTATCGATACCATCACTCCATGGAAAAGATGCATTGAACCTGAGCCATTGTGGTGGGGCTACCGGTTCTGGAGCTGGTAAACATGTGAAGACAAAACATGCACTATGTTCAGCAGTGCCGACAAAGAAGAACGCCCAATCCGTCTAATAACCTCAAAGCGGGTTCAGTCACAGCGGAGGAAGATTCGGCAGCACTGTCGGACTTGTGAATGATTGCGACTCATCCGCGTAGACTCGGATTTGTCTCGCGTCGATGGCGGAAGCTATGAACGAGCGTGTGGGGGCAGCGTGCTGTGTTTCCGCTTCGTTCTATTCAGTGGTGAGGAACAGATTAGGTCTGCCAGCCTAATCCCGTTCCGTCTCGAGTGTTCCTGCCAAGGTAGTGCGGTCCTATCACGAAACGCCCGAAGCCAGTCAAAAATTATAGTTTGTTCAATGTATGGTCGATCAATGATTAGGACTGCACACGAGATTTTGATCTGGCGTAGAACAAGGGCCACTTGCCTAGTGGAATGTACTGTTACGATATTAAGAACGCAGCTATCAATGGATGCTGGAATGATTTGAGGTTTGAGTTCCTTCTTTTCTTCAGGAGGTATCCAAGAAGCTATGGGTTGGATTCTCTCCCAACTGCACTACTCTGACACGGCACCAATTTGTCATTAGCGAATCCAGGCTTTATTTAACTATTACAGTCTCAGTTCGGAGACAGATACAGTATCTTCCACCGTCATGCAGTCCTAGGATCCACATCATCCTCTAGCGAGAGAGCTCCAGTTTATGGTTTCTCATGTTTAACTTGAGCAGTGATTGTGATAGCAACGTATAGGTTGATCCACAAGTCTGACAATCTTGTATTCGCGATGAATAAGGTCGTTTGCACATGGCTTAATGATAAAGAATGCTAAGGCGCCGCTCGAGTCACAAATAATAATTGTTGAGAGACCACCAATAATTAGCGTTTGCTGAAGCACTCGATCGTATACATGGCAGGATGAAAGAATAAAAATATGCTACAGATGCGTCAAACTAAGACTCGTAGGACACAGATGGAACACGAAAACCTCGATCAACCGAGGTGCGTTCCGGCCAGGATCGAGTTCGCGGCCGCCATCAGATGGAAGGCGATGAAGATGGCAGACGTGGGCACGCTTAGCACGACGACGGCAATCATCCCGATAGCCAAGCTGGGCCGTGTGTCCATCAGCAGCGTCTGCAGAAGGCACAGGATCTCGCACACGTCGGCGTGGTAGCTGGTGTAGTACCGCTTCTCCCAGTCCATCCATTCCGACGGCGCCTCGTAATTGGTCTCCGCCATCTTCATCTCGTGGATCCTCTTCCTCAGCACGATCATGCTCTGGTCCACCAGCCCGCCGCCGCTGTACTCCCAACCGTAGGCGCGTCTCCTCGAGGCCGCGGATTTGATCGAACCCGGCCGGTTTGGAAGCCGCGGCCCAGCTTGCCGGCTCGGCAGTCGGGCCGGGAACGACGAAGGGTGGCGGGATGGGGGGGAGACGATGGAAGCAGACATTGTGCTCGTTGGGAAGAAGAAGACGAGACGAGATATGAGAAGGCATCGGGAGATTGGGTGGATTTATAACAGCGGAGACGGCATGTGAAACGGAATCTTGGGCGGGTAATTAACGGTCGACAGCCCGTGGCCGGGGCACGTGTCGGTTGTGTGTCATCTTGGAGCGGGACAAAGGCCGGACGTATGAGTCACTGAAGGAGGAGGTCAACACGTGGCGGTGTCGCCGCACCGTTCGCCGACTTAAATTGGGTTTCTGTTTTCTTCCTTTAATTATTCCGGTGCGACGACTTGCCTAGAACGTCGGTCATCGGAGATCTCATTCTACAGACACGAGGAAGTTATTAGGTAGCTTCCGTTGATGGATGACAACAACGAGATGATGATCATCGCTTTCGACGCTGCATAGATGATGGCTTCAGTCACGGTTTAAGAGAGCGACTCGATCATCCCTGCCATCGGTCGACAGCCCGAGACCTTCGATCAAAAGGAACTCCTCCTGATTTCAACGGTCTCTTGGGACGCTGCGATGATTCGAGTTCCTTAGCGTGTGCTACCATGGAGGACGGAGCCCACTTTGTGCTCCCGTGAGTGGGAAACCGCCAATCATGTCCGAGACTGTGAGCCCAGAAAACTCGGACTCCACCAACGGTGACAGATGCACGCGTGCGTTCCAGCGAGGTGTGAGCGGAGAAAGAAACGCATCGTGAAGGCAACTCGGTGGATCCTGGGAGGGACCATCACAGGCACGTCGATGTCACTCTGATGCAGTGCTGAGCCAACAAGTAATGGCCACAGGTGAACTCTTCGAAGGCGACGACGTGGCAAACGACGGTGTGGGTCATTGGTGGATGTCTCGGAGCGCTGAGTGCTGAGCCAACCAGTGCTGGCCAGGTGAACCGTTCGACGGCGACGTCGTGGGCAACCTCGGTGAGGGTCACTGGGACATCTCTGAGCCCAACTCAGGCCTCCATCTATAACGCGCTCTGTACCCAAGAAATCCTCAGCTACTGGATGGCATTTGGTACGCCAAACGCCCGTTCGATTTCGGCCGAGGCTGACCAAACTCGGCTTGTTCTTCTCGTCTCCTCTTCCTTGTCTCTATCATCATCATCATCATCATCTCTCTCTACACATAAGGGGGAGAAAGAAGCATTATACATTTCTGATTCCTAAGCTCGAACCGATTTGAAGGGAAAGAAGATTGAACACGGAAGACCTCATTGATCTGTCAAAATCTTATCACAGTCCAAATCTAACGTAGATTGGAAACCACTGCGTACGCTAAACCTCCATGTCAAAGCTATTTCTTTAAAATGCACATCCGTGTACTAACTAGATTGAGGATTTGATGTGAAAATTTCTGGTGTCATGCGGGAAATTCTTGGGCAAGGCAAGTGGTGTTGGATGGAGACAAGCTGTAGTGGTGGACTCCTTACGCCATGGAACTATTCTCAATGGCAGCTTCATGTGTCAATTGTTGACCTTTGCACGCTGTTCCTCCCACAGTTGGATGATGGTGACATTCTAACGCGTCAGTCCTTTCAACTATGTGACCTACCGGAAGACCAAGGCCACAATCCAACCTAAAACCATGCACGGAAGACCCACACAAGCCCCACCACTGTTTGCTTAAGACCACTGGGGTAAAGAATGAGTTGGTCATCGTCTTCCTGGGCCATTGATTTGATTGCTTGAACTAAAAAGCTAAACGCACACACTATTTCTTGGATGTGTTTTGCGTCTAGCAACAGTTCTCATGCATGCCGTGCTTGTGGGTCACTAATTGGTGGACTTATCAGAGGTTTGGATTTGATGCATTGCTTGCTGCATGACATCCACACTGCCATTGGAATATTAACATGCAACACATCAAGCATCAGAACTCTTGCTTCAAACTCCAGTGGATTCTTTTGGATCGGCCTGCAATTGCCGGCTTTTGATTTATCTTTTACCCTTCTCGCAACATCATAGTGGCCATTCTTGGTTTATATAACCAACCGTGGCATCCACGTGGAGTTGGGTTGATAGAAGAGATCATCCATGATAAAGTTAGAGATATGAATTATTCTTATAATAATAATTTTTTAATCACGAGTTACTTATAGAACTGTTTAGAACATGATAGAATTATCTAGAACATGATAACTATCTAAGATTATCTATGAATCAATTTTCAATATTTTTTTTGTTTATTCATAGTTACATATATCAATTTAAAATATAAAATAAATATATTTTTGAAATGAAAAAGACTTAGTGATAATATATGTAACTTGTTCATTCGTGTTATAATACTTCATTGTTGTAATTTCACTTACTATAAAATCCTAAACAAAATGATAGTGTATCTGTATGTGTTTCGTTCTTCCATGAAAAGTTAGATTCTTTGTCATTGCAATTATGGCTTTATTGTCATAAAATATTTTACATATTTTTTTTTATGAAGATCTTCGAGAAGTCTTTTAAGCCAAATTACTTGACAAGTTGATGATATTGTAGCTATATATTTTGTTTTTAATGTTAACAATATAATTATTGTTTGCTTCTTTGAACTCCAAGATATATTTCTTGATCTAAGGTCGAAAATGTTTCATAAAGTGCTCTTTTTATCGCCCAAAGCTTTTACCCAATTACTATTAGTGAAACAAAATAATTTATATTTAAAATATAAAAATTTAAATATTATAATATGTAATTTAGTAATATAACATAGGATTATTTTAATAATTTCAAGATGATGCTTGCTTAGATCATGTAAAAACTTGGATATTGCACTAATAGGAAAAATAATATCCAATCGAGTATGAGTTAGATAAATCAAACATCTAACCGAACTTATTTAATATCTTGTATTTGTCAAATATGTATCAACTTCAAGTTTTAATTTTTCATCTACATTTATGAGTGTTGTTGTAACTTTGTAATTAATCATGTTAGACTTTTAAAATAGATCTATTGCATATTTTCTTTATGAAATAAAAAAATTATCTAATTATTATTTCACTTTCAACCCAAGAAAATAATACAGCAAACCCTAATCTAACATTTCAAATTTATTCATCATGCATTTCTTAAATTTTACCATAAGAGAATTAGATGAATATATATAATATCATCAATATAAATAGAAACAATAAGAAGATTATGTTTACCTTTATTTTTTAAATAAAGAATAGATTTATTATTGCTCATTTTAAGTCCATTTTATGAAAATAAGAATTAATTTTAATATATCATGCATGCCTTAAAGCTTGTTTAAGCCCATAAAGAGCTTTCTTTAGCTTATACATCATTTTTTTTTCATGTTTTTTAACTAAAAAATATTTAGGTTGAGTTTATAAAAATATCTTCTTATAAATCTCTATTTTAAAAAGATATATTTTATATCAAATTGATAAACATGTCAACTCAAGTGAATGACTAAAACCAATGAGGTTCTCCAGGTTCAAATCTAATAACTATAGAAAAAGTATCATAAAAATTAATATATTATTAATGTGAATATCCTTTTTCTATAAGTTAGAGCCTTGTGCTTTTAGATACTTTCATCTATATTATACTTTATTTTGGATACTCATTTCAATCCATTAGTTTTTTTTTTTCCTTCGTTAAATCCATTAGCTCTTAGGTTTTGTTCTTCTCAATTGACTTGATTTCCTCCTTCTTTGCCTTTCGTCATTATAAATTTCTTTTAGTGATCTAAATTTTCCTGAAGGGATTCATTTGAGGAATCATCTGACGAATCTAAACTACTATTGGGTGAGGATGATGATGAAATTATTGGAGTAAGATCTATCATTTGATTTTGTGGAATATCTAGTTCTACTAGAATCTGAATTTGTTTTTTACCTTCATTGTTCTTTTAATTTCAACTTATCTTTTCATTAAACATAATATTCCTATTAATAATAATTTTACCAACATAATATTCTTGTTAATAATAATTTTATCAACATAATATTCTTGTTAATAATAACTTTACCACTAACAAGATTATATAATCGATATGCTTTAGATCATAAGAAATAACCAATTAAAATATATTTTTTAGATTTTTAATCAAGCTTATGATGATTTTATAAATTTTCTAAAGCATAATGAATATAATAAAAAATTCTTAAATGACTTGCACTTGACTTCATATCATACCAAGCTTCAAAAGAAGTTCTATTCATAATAATCTTTATTGGTAAAATATTTAATAAATAAATTATTATTATAACTACTTCGAAACTAATTTGAAAGATGATTTCCCTTTAGCAAACTTTTTGTCATTGCAATGATAGTCTAATTCTTGCTTTCAACTATATTATTTTACTTCGGTTTTATATATGATGCTATCAATTTCCTATGAATATTATTTTTTTTCATAAAAAAAATTAAACTCATTAAATAATAATTCACCACCTATGTTTGAATTATCTTTATGCATCTATTATTTTACAGTTTCATAAAATATATCCAACTGATGCGGTTATAAGTATTAGTAAATAAAAAAATCAATTTTTACCAAATAATTTTATAATTATAGATCCACATAAATAAACATAAATTAATTTAAGATAATTAGATGGTCTTTGTATTTTTCAATAGGAAATGATTTTTTACTTGTCATAAATGTATCATTCACATGTATAAGTGTATTAATTTTGGACAATCTAAAAAATATTTATTTTTATTTAACAACTTTAAACTCTTAATATTATGGAGTCCATATCGTAAATGTCACAAATTAAACTCATTTGTTTGAGTTGTAATAAGAGTATGCTTTTCAATATTTGAAACATTAAGTGAAAATATCTTGTTTTGTGTCATGCAAACATTTATTGTAATCAAATCAAAATCTTTATATTTAATAGTACATGAATTATCATCAGATATTACTGAATATCTATCATTCATCAATTGTCCAATACTCAACAAGTTATATGGTTAAATAGGAGCAAACAAAATATTATCAAAGTGCTTTACCTTCCTTCGACTTGTTTTCATCTTAATTGTTCTTTTTTTCTTCCGCTTGGATTTGTGTGTTATCTTCAAGTCTAACTTTTAATTTGTGAGCTTCATCCATATTTTTAAATATTAAATATTAATTCTATGCTTGACATATGATTAGAATACCCACTATTCAAAAATTAAATATCATTAACTTATGAATGAGTCATAAATAACTTATTATTTTTTTTTATTTTCTCCATACTGCTTGCTTACTGATTTTTTCCAACAATCTGCCCTTATGTGACTAAACTTTTTATAATAATAATGTTGAATTTCACTCTTATAATTTTTTTAATTATAATTTGATTGTTTATGTTCATCATACTCATCAAAGTATCATCTTCCTCTTCTTCTTTCATTTCCTCTACCATAAAATCCCCCTCTGCCATGCTCTCTTCTTGTTTTTTTATTTCTATTCTTTTGAAGAAAAAGATTCTCCCTTAACTTGAAATATTTATTCTTTATTTTAAAATTAAACTTCTCAAAATTTATACAATAATAATATGATCATGAAGATATTTACTATAAGATTTCATTTGACTAAGAATTTCAGTCACCCAATAAAGAAAATCTTACATTGATTCATTGCTTTTCATGAATAAAATTTCATCAAACTCATGACGAAAGGTTTGAAGTTTTATCATAATCACTTTCGATGAGCCTTAATATTCATTTCAAAGTATCAATCAAGCTTGTCTTGAGATTATAACTATAAGTATTGAGAAGATTATCTCATGTACAGCTTATTAAACGAATAATGCTATCTTTGAGTTTTTTATATTCTCCCTCAGTCGGATTTCTTTATCTACATCTATAAATTCATTCTCTATTAAATCTTAAAGATCTTGAGACTTGAATAAAGTTTTTATCTTAATACTTTAAAATTCATAACATTTGTCGAAGAATATAAGAATAAAAGATTTGAGTTATGAAATTACCATTGAAAGTCATAATACTCATAAGTGCGCACCATTTACTTCATAAACTATAATCTTATTTATAGAACCTAATAATAACTACCTCATCATCTCATGTCCCCCATGAATAAGTTAAATATAGAAACTACTCTGATGACAATAATTTCTTAGATCATAGGTTACGTACGTAGAACTACTTGGAATATAACTAGAACTATCTAAAATATGATAACTACCTAAGATAATTATCTATGAATCGATTTTTAATATCACCGTCATCAAATTCGATAGCACGTACCTTCATAAGCCCATTGCTGCACCAGTGATCATCCTCGCCTCGATTTAGATCTATGATGTGGTCATCGACTTCTCCAAGTCAAACACCTCAACGATTTTATTGACTAACAACGCACCATATTCGTACCCTAACAAAACTCCGACGAGCACCCTCAACAGCAAGGTGATGAAGTTCATCCTATCATCGAAGAAGACTATGAATGAACCCAGGATACCGTCAAGCTTAATCAAAACTATTTGGTAGTGGACGAGAGGAAGGCGATGGTGACGAGGTACATCGTGATGTATGACTACACAGAGCGCGACGAGCAACCCGACACACCTGTACATCAACGGGAAGAGATTCAAAGACCCAACGACGAAGATGCTGAAATCGAGGAACACCGAGGTGTGGGAGGTGATCAGCCTGACGGGGGGGACAACCATCCACTTGATCACCGGCATCTAGCGACGTTTCAGGCGGTGAGGGCGAGGGCGAGACCGTTGGTGGATCTGGATGCGTTCAAGGCGTGCATGACGCAGAAGAACAGCGCGGTGAAGTGCAACGTGCAACGTTGATTTATGGTCATCGATCCAAGCAATAGATGCGAAGGAGACGAATTACGTATAAACATCCTGTAATCGTATTAGATGTTGATGTGTCTCGATTTATGGGCGTCACTCTCTCTTCATCCCCGACCATGTAAAAGCTGTTGTTACTGCTTTGGTGATCCTACTAAGACTGTGGTCGAAGCACATAGGAAGTGCTGCTGTCCGAAGACATTAGAACAATGGAAGCATAATTAGACTGTCTGTGGTTGCACTAACCCCATACCTTCGTTCGACATGTAGCCATCGAAGAGCAGTCTCGTTGATTCGAAATGGCACGATGCCTAACCCGGCAAACAGGTGGCGCAGGTGATGAACACTCGCAGGGCAATGTCAGACGTAACCCGGCTCGGCCTTCTGCATCAAACCGATCGTTAGTATGGGACTAACCTACCTTTGGAAATTTTGTAGAAATATGCATCCTCATATCACATTATTAATTAAAATTATTTACAATTAATCATAATTTTATTTTTTTAAAAAAAAAATAAAAAATAAAAATAAAAAATATTTGCTAGCCTAATGATAGATCCTAATCCATACTAGATAGAACTATGTGACATGTGGACCATAGTACTAATATTTCAAATATTGGTTTGATTATTATATATTAAGAAAAGGGATATGACTCAAATCTATATATAGGTACGCAATTGGTGTAGGTGGGAATGACAGATATTTGACTTAGGGGTTGACTAGTTTAGATGATAATAAGCCCTCTCTCTCTCTCTCTCTCTCTCTCTCGTCGCCGACTGGCTTATGGCGTCGGATACCCTGACGGAGTACGAGCGCCGGCGGCTGGAGAACATCCGCAGTAACGACGAGATGATGGCCTCCCTCATGCTCGGCCGCAAGGTCTCCGACCTCGCCGCCACCCTCAAGCGCACCTCCTCCGACACCTAGATGATAAAAACCTTGATAGGTCATCGTAAAACCCAGGATTCAAATCTCTATCTTCATCGTGTAGTTAGGTTATCCGAGAAGCAGCTGATGCCCACTGCTGTGCCTGGGATACGTCTACCACTGCCATGTGAGTCCTCACTTCCTTTTCCTACCCATCGCGGAGCTCGTTTATCTGTTGGACACGATGGAATGGCATGGTCACGAACAAGTATGAATAGAACGCTGAGCAAGCACAGAACACGCCATCAAAGAGTGCGCTATAAAGAATTAACTAAACGCTGCAGATCGGAAAGGACATGTGTTCCTTTTCTACCGTCGGTGTATGTGCGTGCGTGACACAGAAAGTTGAGCAAATCCATGCATCACTGCGAGATGAAAACACGTAGAATGTGTTTTATGTATTACTACTTACAACACACAACATTCTTCGTTCGACAAACTTAGTAAAACACTAAAATAACATAACCTTCGATTAGTGCACGATTTATATGTTAAGAACTTTGTCTACAGGCTTTTATATAGGTAGGATGGGGGCATGTACATGTGGGGGTAAAGAGACTAAGACTTACATACTGGCCGAGTCCTCCAGCTGCGAAATGGATTTCGTGTCTAAGGTTTCAGCAACTCCATTCGCAAGGCGGATTCCATATCGGTTTTGATGGAATTGGGATCCATATATAGTAGTAACATACACAGACACATTCACAGGCAGGCAGCTGCGGTACATCTTTCCCAGTTGTACTCCTCCTCCACGCCTTGTACTGCATGCAACAGTGGAGGACGAACATTAGTAGTACAGCATGTCTCGTGTCATAAGTTGATAGTACATGATCAGTTGCAGGGAGGGACTGATACGTGTAATTACTCGTTGACCGAGTCAAGGAGCGCCTCCTATTAAACCAGTAATTATTACCAGTTCTATCAGCCATATCCATCGGAATTATGTCATTCACGTAAGTGATTGCTCGATTACTATTGACAGAATTTCAATTTCAGTGCGATCCAAAGGCTTTATATAAAATAAATCATTTCTTAACAGCATCATATTTTTCGGAAATATCGTTGCCCCATATGAGCGTGACAATAGTTTCGAAAATATCTTTTATGTTTGGAAAGAGATGACAATTTGGAAGATGAATGATTCAGAAGAGACCACTTATTCCAATCGGGTTGTGTACGTATGATGCAGAAATTGGGGATGTTATGATGCAAGGGTAAATCATATCTATTTATTTGAGATAATGAAGTTGATGCTACTTGTCCTGAAATGACTGATGATAAGAAGCGATAAATCCCTAAAAGGATCAGGAGTAGAACTTGCAAATGCACAAAAATCTTTCCTAAATCTGTTTCAGCCAACTAAAGCTAAAAGCTTGTTGAGTAGATTAACAGAGAATAAGATGGTTTCTATTGATCTGTTTGTCCTTGATATATATTCAAAGGATTTCCCCAACACCCCCAAAAGAGTATCTCCAACAAAAGGATGACGTACAAAAAGGCTTGGGTGATGCCTCTTTCATTCTCAACCTTATTAAGCAAGTAGTAATCCTTTAACCACGATGATCAAGCCTTCTTCAAGTATAACTCTCCGCCTTCAATTTAATTTCTGGGTTCCTAATATCATCTTGGCTCTGTACCAATCGGATTTCTAGACTGCTCGATTGTGGATCAAAACCTGCGGTCGTGTAATCTGCCAGTGTTCGCTGCAACACAGCCTGCAGATATCAAAAACGTCATCACATGCTGGAATATGGGTGTGCTCGGAGCACCTAATGAAACATTAATTTGTGAAGTTGAAAGTACTTGATTCAAGTCATAATACAAACAAGTTTGGTTTGGGTTTGGAATATTTACAAGGAAACTTGTACTATACAAGTTTATGTAACCAAGTACTGAAGGATGTAAGTGCGGAAAAAAAAAATGGAAGTTAAAATTGTCTGTAACAAAGTTTGATAAAGAACCATTATATAAAGCATCAAAGAATCATCAAACTATGATTGAGACAGGAGAATCCATGGCTGTATATACTGGCAAACAAATTTAGCAAGCACAGCAAGTGGAAATTCTGTAAAAGAATGAGAGTGCTCAGAATAATATGGATGATGGAGAAACAAATTTGTTTAGAATAAAAGTGGGATAGAGGAGTTGGTATCAGGTGCACAACAGGAGCATATATGGATGGTTTTTTTTTTATGATTTTGGTAACAGACAATTCATAAGTCTCACACGAGCTTTGAGTAGTCAAAAGGAGTAGTTTAACTTGAATTTAGAGTTACATATTACTATGTCAGGTTGATCATATATTTCTTATTTAGTATTGTTTACTATTTTTCATATGCGTACCTTTTAACACATTTAATATTTAAACATGAGTAGTTTAACACAAATAAGAACCTGCAAAAGAGATGAGACCCAACCAAAAGCAAAAAAAAAAGCTCTGAAAGATTGTCTGATAGTTTTTTCTCTTTTTTCTTTTTGAGTTTGTAGTAATACTAAGGCCAAAGAATGAGTACCTGTAAACTTGACACTGCAAGCTCTGATGCTTTCTCAAGGTTATCTGGATATATCTAAACATCAAATACGCCCAAGAAAAGAAATAAACATTGCTACACTCCATAAAGCAGAAGTAATTGATTTGCGATAACTAGGTCAAGTAGCAAGAAATGTGAAGCCTTACGTTGCTCCATCCCAGTAAAAGTGCTGTCATCAGATCGCCACTGCCCTGCAGATTATTACCCCACCATAATGTAAAAAGATCAACATTATAAGCATTTATATTCCATGATAACAATAAAAAGATGAGCTAGTGTAGAAGACTAGCAAAAAGTTAGTTCTGCTGGTATAAGCATCTTTATTATTATGTAACAAAATCAAGATAGAGAGTATGACAAAGAATTCCATTGGCATCCATAGGAAAAAAAGAGACATCATGATTACAGGTAATTGATTAAAAAGACATATTAAGACTCAGTGGACTTCAAGGTTCAAGTTTCAAGTCATACAAGGAAGAATAAGCCAGAAATCCTCCCATGTAAGCTGATATCGAGAAGCAAGCTAAATGCTGAAACACTCAGGGGTCACTTGTGTAAGCCAGTTATTTACAGGAAAAACACCATAATGACATCATGTTCAATATGATAGAAATGGTGTAGGACATAAGGCTTATCCACCTCCAAAAAAAATCATATTGCAAAAATGATCCATCTCATCAAAGACATCTGAAAGAGCTTGGTTGATACTAAAAAGATATCATATGAATTCAATTTGTGGACCGTTTCAAAATAGCATCAATACCAGAAATACATGCAAAACATAAAAGGAAAAAGGCAATTTACAAGAACCCAGAAAACCATTTCTTCAGTAATATGTAATGCATACCGTAAAATATGCAGGAATCTTAGGAATCACTATCTTAAACTGCTGTGGTGATTGACCCTGCAAATCAGGCAATGAGCTGATGTTGTCTTGCAACAAAATAGATATACAAGTAGCAGAATAGAATGATTAACAGTTTCACCTTTTGTACCCAAAGATTTCTATTATGCACTCTTAAAATTGTCTTTGAACAATAATTAAAACTCCCATGATGAATATGTAGATTAGCAGGCAGGCATGATTCACTAACTCAATAGTTACTGTATCCATTGGTCTGTACCATCTGTTGCTACCAACTTCACCCTTGTGATTCACATAATGTTCTAGCAAACAAACCATTATCTCTACATCTTCTGCAGGTCATCATGATTGCCATGTGTTCATCGCACACACAATTTAATTTGTTATGGCTTAGATCAGCATGCCATCTATAAGAGGGTTTAACAGATTTGTTAGAACCAAGATTTACAAGCTATGTTAATTGATAAACTTTGACAAGGAACTGATAAGCATTATACAGCCTCTGAATTACATAAAAAATAGTCATGAACAAAATCCAGAGACATAGACAATATAGACAACTTGCATCCAGTGCTTCCAAGTTATTGATCAACATAAACAAGGAACTGACAATTATTTACGCAGAGGAGACTTTGAATGATATAAGAAGCAGCAGTGTTCTGCTGTAAACCAACTAAAACAGAGAGATTGTAACAACATGCAACTGGTGATCCCAAATTATTAGTAAAAGAGCAAGAAGAAAACAAGTTTTATTTAAGAAACAAATATGCTGCTAAAGGAAGATGCATGTACCAATGACTTTCAAAAAACACCCCTTATTATGAAATAGTAAAATGAAATCCAACATATAGTACTGAAGTATTCTTTTTCTCTTTAAAAAGAGAGAAAGCTTATTTTAAGAGTTAAAGGCAAAAAAAATAGAATGATATAGAACATATCACAATGCCTCATCAGACAGCTTATTTCCATGCAAGACATAAATGGACTAGATGCAAAACTAATAGTTTAAAATTCTAAATGAAATGTATAAAGCACAAATAATCAACAAAAATTCCTTCCATATACTAGTCAAAAACTTCATTAGTGTCAATCTCCCTGCAAATAGCATCATCAGGATGTTTTAACATGCAGACTATGAACTTTGGAACAATACCTTCACTTTCTGATGACTGCCAATGAGGAAGACTTTTTCTTTTATACTCAAGCTTGTTATCACCACCTGGAGTTAAGAATTCAAATTGAATCACAACTATGCAAATGAAAAGAAGAAAACAGAATCATGAGCAGAAGAAATCATAGAATCTAAGATAAAAATAAAATTATGGTGCTTGAAATTAAATGCTTGTTCAGTTGGTACGTCCAGTAATAATTGCAAATTTTATGGATAAATCAGGTAGTAAATTAAAGTGAAACTGGGCCTAACTGTAAAATAAGTATCACAAGTTATGTAAGTTGTTTAACTTAAATTATTTGTCGTTAGTTGCAAAGAAAGAATAATAAAATGTTGCAAAACATATGATGTTTTTTTCCGGATTGGAACACCGATCTCAACTTTCAATGTGTTGAAGAGTTATTTTTACTACTAAATAGAATAAATTCCCTTAGGTGCTTAAGTAGCCCATGAGGCAATACAAACAATGAGCCACAGATCCCAGCTATAGGGTTGACTACATAGATCATCTTCTGCCATTAAGCTCCATCAAGGGGCAATTTTGCAAGTCAAACTAACATTTATGTGGGTTCAAATAGTCAACATTGTACTTGGATGAAAATGTTCCACTGGATCCTGCCTCAATTATAAACATTGATGACATAGCTGATTAGCATAGTTAATTTCATTGCTTACATAATACAACAGCAAGATAGAGCATACACTTAGAACATATTCTGCATTTTGTTTACATTTATGACTCAATATCTGACACATGGTTGATGTACTTCAGCTCGATAAGTTTATAAGCAATACTTCAGCTACATGCACTCTTTTATTTGCATTTTCCAATAATGCTGAAAAATATCCATCAATAAATAAGGTGTCAATAGTCATTATGTGGTTTATGATGGATCAAATGTCCATAAAACTAACCCCACTTGCAAAGAGCTTGTTCCGCAACTCAAAACCCAATATGTCATGACCACAATGGACAACTGTACCACTCCAAGAAGGCACAACCTTTCAAATAATTCCATAATATAAAGACATTCATATCCAAATCATTTTGCCTAATCCTAAAACAATCAAAAGAAAGAAATCTTTTTGTTTAAACCCTTTATAATTTCTTTGTAATTTTACAAACTTGGTTTCTATCAAATTCTTGGTACAAAAAACAAGTGTCTGCATGCAAGCCAAGGTTTTCAATCTTATGGGTAAGTTACATGCCAGCCAACGTGAGCTCTACTCCACAAGGCCACCATTACAACATGCCCAATGGCATGGCAGGGAACACCCGACCAGCATTGTGCAAACATGTGTTAACTGAAGAATATTGTCAATTAATCCAATGATCAGTGTGAAAGGGTGCATGTATGCATATGTAAAGTACGAAGAAATGTGAAATGGCACATGAGTGCAATTTATAATTGCAGAAGTCAATTACTTAAGCACAAGTAACATTTTCAAAATTTGAAGACAAATTAGTGTATGGTTGCATGAGAAGTCTATCCAGCTAGTCAAATCTAAAATTAGGCAAAGGGAGGTAAATGAGTAGCTTTCATGTAATAAAAATAAACCTTTGAAGGTCCAGCTGCATGAAGAATATTACAAGCTTTCAACGCATCACTTTCAGATGTAATTCTACAAAATAAAAAATATTATTAAAATAATTCAAACAAAAATAGTTCTTTCTCCTTCATTATCAAAAAATATATTCTAGCTTATCCTTTTTCAATTCCCAGCTTATTAGAAGCAAGATTCCTTTTCCAAGAACACGTGGAAACATGAGTATTCCTTTTGCAAATCCTAGTTCAAACAGCACCATAGATGATTTCCACTAGAACATCCAAAATGTTAAGTTCAGCAATTGACCATCTGATCAAATGTTACATTACAAAACCTAAGGATTACAATGCTATCCAGTCCTCTCAATTAATGATTTGATATCCTAAGAATTTTTTCATGGGGCTTTATCAAGATAATTCAAACAAGAAAAATGCAATTGTACCTCAATCCTGTTAGCAGCTCGATTTCAAAATGGTTAGGGGTAAGCATTGAAGCAACAGGAACAACCTACCAAGGAATATTGTTAGTATTTTCCAGCTGAATTTTAATAAGGTAGTAAAGAAAAGAAAGGAAAAAAATGGAAAGCACTATCTACTATCTAGCAAGTCTGATATATATAGCCGAAGGAACAACTTGATATGAAGGTCTTGTTCAAGTCAGAATAAAGTAAATACTGGGAAGCTCTATAAATTCAATAGAAGATAAATACAGGCCTTTTTTTGTTTTGTTTTGTGATTTCCATAAGTTGCATACGGTAGCAAATTGTGAAGATGGACCGAAAAATTATGTGTAACTTACTGTCATCTCTAATAAAGTGGATTTTCTCTTGAGGAGCTAGCATATCAGGATGACAGTCATCTTGTTGGAAGTGCTCTACCATCCACCAAGTGGGTTGCCAGTTGGTTTCCTTGGTGTCAGTGATTTTCATTCAATTGGAAACTCTAAAGCCTTTAATATAAACTTGGAGGAGCCAAGCAGCATAATAAGTAATCTGCTGGAGTGGCATCTTATCCCCAATATATATATATATATATATATATAATCGCATTTTTTAGTTCTTCCTGACTGTTCAGTAGTTTGCATATGCTTTCATCAGTTTCATCACTTTCATGTACTATTGTTTTGAAAACTTCCATCCAATTTGCCCAAAAAGATTAATTTTATGCTTCTCAGATATCAATATCAGGCATGATTTATCCCAAATTAAAGTAACACATTTCATTCAAATCCAAATTTAACTTATGTATGAAATAAGTTTACAGACCATCAAAACCGATGGTGACTGTATAAAAACCAATATTAAAGAGATTTCAGAACAAATGAAGTAACAACAAGTGCCAAAGTAGAAAACGAGCTGTCAATAACTGACCTTCTCACGATATACAGAAACCAGATCAGGTGTAACATATAGCTTTCCTTCATCTCCCATAACAGGATCACAAACTAGCAAGAAGAAGTCTAATAAATTCCAGGATGAGAAAATATTGTGAAAGTATACCCTATCAACAGCATCACTGAATAATTATACCAACAGCTACAAACAGGCTACCTGGTACAACTCAAAATAGAGTTTTACAGAAGATTTGACCAAACTTTGTAAGGTTACTTCCCTAAATTTGAAAGTATAAAAGAGGCTAGAGGCTCAAAGATAATTAAAGGACTCCTGTATAAATTGGTTTTCTGGAAAATCTCATATGTGGAATTTCTCATTTCTCCAACATCTTGCTCAAGTAAATATTTCCAGAACAACCATCTATTGCATTCAGATGGTTAAATCAACTAAGGTGTTTATTTCTTTTACACAGGCTCAATTCGAAATAGGAAGATTACATGAGAACATAAGTATATCATCTAGATATCATTTCAACATTGATAAATATATTTCACAATTCATTATTTTTAATATTTTGATCTCTATCTTTTGCCATAGTACAGTAATCAAATTTGTTAATCATACATTTTTAAAAAAATCGAGTAAAGTCAAAATATAACTTGACCAATACACTCTCTCAGTATCCCATAACAGAAAATCAAAAGTTTGGATGCTTCTTAGAGAATTAAGACAAATTTACCATCAAGCCTTGTAATGCATGGCAAGTCAAACACTGTGCTTGTTTAAGAAAAAGAAAGTTTGTCAAAAACTAACCATATAGAAGTCCAGGATTGACCACCCGCAGTCTCTCCACAACTTGTAATACCATTTCCAGAAATGAAACTGAACCAATATAACCTGCAGACTTGCAAAATTTGTGAAAACTTACTGTGCAGAAATAAAATGATAGAAGATCTGTGATAAAAACAAAGCATTTGCTGCTAATACATTTTTCCAGAATTTACATATAGGTTTACAATAAATAGTGGCATGCAAATACAAACAAGACTTGCTAAACCTCAATGATAACTTCATAGAAACAAAACTTTTTAATACACTAGATGTCACTCAAATACATAACATCACATCTGTGCTAAAGAATGACAGTTAACAATTTCAACATTAAGGAACATCAAGCGTGTAGCACACATTTTAAATTGGAATTATACATTAATCCCATAAATGGACATGAACATTCACATATGGTGCATGTTCAAGTCTCTACAAAGTCATTGCCTACATTGTTCTTCATCTTGGAAATCGCATCATAGCATTTAGAAGTAGAATCTTGTACTGATCAGTTGTGCAGTAACTACTACTTTCCTAATTTTTGGAGTTCTGTTTAGAACCTGGTGCTTTCAGGTTGAAACAATTCTTGATGTCATCATAATAACACAAGATAGGTTGGAACACTTTTTGTTTGATAGATCCTCTTAAAGAACTATTTATTGTTTATGGAAGGCACTATAGGATGATAGGTTGAATTCCACTTTGACATCATATGTACACTTGTTCCCTCCTACCCTTCAATTACAACATGGGCTCCTTCGTACAGTGAACAAAAACAGTTATTCTCCAGTGACAATAGCAAATTGATATCTGAAGCTTGCCAAAAGATTCTTTTCTTTTTTTCTTTTTTTGCAATTTCCAGAAGTATAATCGATCCACATCCCCAAAATATATCTTTGTTGATGAAGATGGCCTTTGTCTGATTAAAAATACAAGTGCTTAATATCAACACCTTAATTGGTATCCATAAAGAAGCTTCTGGTATTACAGCAGACGCTAAGTCTATGGGCCCTTCTTACTGCTCATTGGCAACTCTGATTTTGTCCAGAGATCCCATGATCATGGTTGGAAATGTGAATCGTACATGATAACTATCACTGCCCTGCATAACTAAAAACTCATTTAACTCGATTTGATGGTGCGAACAATTTTTGCATGACAGAAAACACAGACACAAAAATAAGACAATTTCGCTATAAGATGAAAAACAAGTTTAAATAAACAAATGATAATGTTAAATAAGTAAAGAAAAACGTCACTTTATCCATTAAATCTTCAACAGGTAATTTGTTTTGCAAAATTGCTGAGCAACAGCAATGCAGCATAAAATAAAAGGCCAACCTGTTAATAAATGAGTGTAATATAATAGATGATTTTCTGAAAGGCCTTCAATCAGATCACACAGCTGTTGGCCATTAAGAACATGCCCTTTAAATGTTGGATATCCTGCAAAATCAACTATTGGTTAAACCACTAACTGAATTTGATCCAAACTGTGCACCGCTCAACCATGCACTCGTACACAGCAGCAAATAATATCGCACCGTAAATGAGGCCTCTGATTCCGAGACTGTCGGAAGGAAGTTATGTAAAGCAGCTTGCCTGTATGATTCGAAAACTGAACTGAGTTGATAGGGTCCACATCATAGCCAAGTAGCTGAAGAGGAAAGACAGCAGATTTGTTGCCAACATATCCCTGGAAACAAAGAAACAGAGTCCAAGCATTATGACAATGATGTAACCAGAGAAAAACTACCATGACTAGCAGCCAAAAAGTAGTAGATAAAATCCCACCATCCCACCATGAACTGTAAAAATCGATGAGCCTTATTTAATTAAGTCGACTTTCATTCCATATTTTCAGCTAACCACACCAAGGAATTCTGTCTATCAGGACTGCTGTTGTAGCTCCTATATATGATGAGGTAAAGAGGAAGCCTAAAGCATGAATTAGCATGATGACAATATAAAGTATCAACTCTGACGAAGAAACAAGTACTGGTAATAAAAAATGAAACGTAATTCTGATACACCTATAATTGTTAAGTTAAAACAGATGTTATTTTTTCTTTTTCGGTTAAAGTAATACATAACTAATATCTTGTTACTTAGCAAATCCAATGATAGGCATGTAAAGAGATTAGAAAATAATCAGGGTAGTCTAAGACTGATAGCTCAGAGAATTGTATTGACCAGGAGTACATTAAACTGCCCCGTAGAGATGCTACTCAGAAGGTAATGCCTTAGAGCTGCATGATTTTATTGGCTGCCATAATGGCTTCTTCTAATGCTCCAAACCACAAGACCAACTATAGGCAACCCACATTCACATATCCTGGAGCAGAACAATGATATAAAGAGTGACATCGCAAAAGGAAGACAAAATTTTCTTCAGTTTATGATTCTTTCTACCATCTACCATCTACCATCTATAGTGACGAAGCGCGTTTCAAAAGCAGACAATTGCATCACGACTAGATGAATCGATCACTTAGTTGTGAAAATGTGGTCAGAAACCACGTGAAATGGACACTCAAGAAGATTCCCATGCAGCCGATGGGGATATTTATATACTAAAAAGAACATTCTTATCCATGGTGTCACTCAAGCATGCTCCAGCCAGAGCCCTAAACAATGGCGAAACCACATAGAATTGTGTCATCAGATTCTCTTAACCAAGAACAAGAACTACCCTAGTCAAAAAGTTCAACTACCATGTGAAAAGCCCTGGAAAGAAGGCGCATAAAAGCACGAGATCAAGAAGAGTAACAAAGAAAGAAGAGGCCAAGAAAGGAATAGAAGGACACCTGGACCGTGTGAGATTGGATGCTGAGGACCCGACCGGTCTCGGAGGGCAGCACGAGGGAGAGGATCGGTGGAGGCGTCATCGCCGATCGGCCCGACGACCTACGAATACGAAGCAAAACAACCTATTATGCTTCGCTTTAAAAGAATGGGGGGGAGGGGAGGGGAGAGGCGAATCCGCGCTAATCAGAATCTCTGTCGCCGTCAACTTTTACCTCGCCGAATAAGAAGGGGAAGTTCGTAGGCCGACGTGGAGGCGGCGTGGGAGCAGCACCAGTGGTTGCTTCATTTCATCTCATCGGAACGGCTGACGCTGATGGGAGAGGGGAGGACTACATCCCCATTTCGACGGCTGCGATGATGCGCCCACGCGACCGCGAACGCGCACGCCTCCTCGACTCTCTCTCTCTCTCTCTCTCTCTCTCTTTCTCTCTTTCTCTCTCGTGGCTGTACCCACCACCCGGCGTGGCAGGCAGGTCCGTTTTCCCGATCAGGAAAGCAAAGTGCGCCAGCCGCCGTGGCAACGACGCATCCGACGGATGGCGTTCGCGGCTTGGAACTCTTTTAACCCGACAACGAGAGGCTGGACTTTTTTCTTTTTCGCATAAAGTCATTATGGGAAATAATAATAATTAAATCGAACAAAAAAAATTATTTTGTTCTTTTTATCGATATAATGTATTCGAATAAAAATATGAGACGGTATATTGTTATGATTATAAAATAATTAATAAGAACCTAAGTATATGACATCAGTAGGATCCAGTTGACTCAGAATTTTAGTTTTTTTTTCTAATTGAATTTGGAGCGAATACAATGACAAGTAATTTAGATTTAGGTTTGAGTTTAGATATCAAATTCCGTCCAAATAGAATTTAAATCAGACTAAAAGTAGGGAGTACTCGACTTGCTAAACTCATCACATAAATAAATTGAGGCATACTACTTGTTGTTGTTAGCTCTGTTTAGTATTTTGATTCATATATTTTAAAAAATTATATTGATATTTTTATATTTATAAAAATAAAAATATTTAATTATATTTCTTCTCACGTTGTCGATTCTACTGACGAAAGCTACCGCATCGTGCTGTCATGTATAGAAAAGATACTAAAACAAGAATAAATAAAATTTTTTTATCTTTATCGTCTAAAGAGATTAATTTCACGTGGAGCCACCGGCCTTATGCGCATCGTCAACACCACCGTTGAGTAGACCGTTCGAAAGGATAGTGAAGCCGAAGTCCAGTAAAGCAAAGCAGCCATTGGGTAGGCCATCCGAGAGGATAGCGAAACAGAAGAAATGGGACGGTGTAGGAGATGAGGATCACCACTGATGTCGTCATTGGGTAGGCAATTCGGGTGGATAATGAAGCTAAAGGGAAAGATAAAACTAGAGGGAGGATAGTGAAGCTTTGACATTAGTTACCTTTATATGAAATTAATCTCTTTGGACGATGAGGATAGAAATTATATTTTTATCTCTTTTTAGCATCATTTCTACATATGATAGTACGTGTGATATCTTCTGTTAACATAATCATGTAAACAAAATAGAATCGAATGTTTTACTTTTATAAGCATAGAAATGATAATATAACTTTTTTAAAATATAGAGATTGTGATGCTAAACATAACTAAGTAGATGGATAATTTTTATGTGCTCTGAATAAGTGCTTATGATAATTATCAAATCCATAGTAAATAATAAAAAGTCAACCATTTTTTACTCCAGAGCCAAATAATGAGAATAAATCAACAAGTTTTTTTTGAAAAAAATAAAAATAAAAAAATTGAATCCAAAGGAACCGATGATTTTGTATTTTAAAATTATGGAAGAATTTGTAAGTTCCTTGATGCTTATAATTTATACTATATTATTAAGTCATTCGTATATGACATATAAATCAAACTATCTCTAAATAAAAAATCAAACATGATAAGAAAATATTTGGTCGGTTCGTTATTGGTGTAGTATGTAGGCTTACGAGGAATTGTTCACTTTGAGTGATGAGTATGCCCTTCACTTGTGAGCTTTAAAATGAATCTCTAAATGTAAGGGAGACCCGGTGACCTTATGATAGCCTTATGAGCCATTGGTTCTTCTATTCCTTAACTAATGTAAGACTAAATGATCTTATTAGTACTTTCTCCCTAATTTGATAAAGGAACATTTGGTTGGTCCGTCATTGGTATAATGCGTAGGCTCATAAAAAATTATCCGCTTTAGATAATAAATGTACATATCACAATTTTGTTCTTTCGAAGCTCGTGAGCTTCAAAAAAACGAGTAAGGAAGACCCAACAGGCTTATTAGCCCTTGATTCCTTTACTCCTCAATCAATATATATATATATATATATATATATATATATATATATATATATCCTGATCTAATTTCAATTAAAATATATTAATCCTGATCTATTAAAATTTGACTTAATAGAGTTAGAAATATAAAGATTTAATCACCATTTCTCTCTTACAAAAAATGTAGGTCAAATAAGAAAGTCTCCCCTCCCCATTCCGACAATAAAATCGTTGATCGTAAAAAAATATATTAGAGAAACTACTTAACAAAAGCGATATTATCCCTTTTTTCCATTATCATGTTACCTCAAAATGCTACAAGTCCATCGCGGAAAGATTAATGCTTGCGTCGATGCACTTAACATACAATTCTATTAATGTAATTAACACGTGATCTTTATTTTTATTGAGACATTCGATTTATCATTGTATCTTATATTCGATTCCACCTATAAACATCATATATATTATTTAATTAAATAATCTTTTGAAAAAAAATGCAATTCTTGTGTTCTTATGACCTACACGAACTATCTAACTTCTACCATGTTGATGATGATTTTTTGTTTCTTTTTATGAATCTATTGAGGTTAATTTTGATGATTGAATTGAGGTATCTTGGTTGACTTGTTCTAATTATTATTTTTTTAATCTTGTACTATAAAATGTAAAAGAAGAAGTTTACTTTGAAATGAAGCATGATATAAGCATCCAATCAAAAAACATGCGAGTCCATTGGATGGTTCGACATTTTAATTTTGATGATCCATGTAAAATATGATGCACGGGTGTTCTTGTGATTGTTCCTATCAAACAAAGATATCACAAGGAGGATTGGGAAGAATAAATGTCATAAGAGTTTGATTTAAAGAATATATATATTCTTTGTTTGTAAAGAATAAAAGACAAAAGTGACAAAGTTATTAAAGTATTTTCTAACTAAGCTAATCAACAATTTAAAATAATCTTAGGTAACTTAAGAATACAAAACCTTGTGTTGTACATAACTAAGTATTAGGCCTTCTAAAATGAAAAGCAAACCATGGCCTCAAATATATTCCGTGCATGAATCAACACCATGTAACCATGTAAATGGTCTATGAATCATCTAATAATTACTGTCAAGATGTAATAATAAATATGGATGAGCACGAACAATTATAAGATTATATGATATATATATATCACGTATTAGAACGGTTGGTGAACAAATGTGTTGTGGCTGGTGAGTCAGCACGGCTTGGTCCACGGGTCAATATCGGAAGTTTTATGTCGGTTGAGCTGGATGCCGAGGTCGACCGGGCCCTCGCAATGGGGTATTGATTAGCATTCCTCGGTGTGTCGATCCATGCGCCGTTTATGCCGAGCCGCGTCTCTCCGTCTCTGGGGTAGTTGGCAGCACGTCTTCGTACACTGGATGGCGATTCCCGGGTTGAGACGCTCGCGGGTCGTGGGCTGCTGCTTTCTTGCAAAAATGACCTTCGTCGGGTAATTTCTGACTTTGGCCCCTCCAACGAGCAAGTCAGTGGAGTGTTCAATTGATTTTTGCCTCTCCTCCCTTTGGCCAGATGCCGGCCAAAGGTCTTTATATTACTGTACGTGGTTCGGTTGTATGCAAGTTGGCGTGGTGGACGTGCCAAATAGTGCCTTGGTACAGATTCTGACTTGGCGTGTCTTGGGTGCAGTGCCGTCTCGGGATTCCTGAGACATGACGTGTCGAGCAGCGCTTTAGTACGGATTCTGACCTGGCGTGTGGTGTCGAACAGTGTCTTGGTACGGATTCTGATTTGGCGTGTCTTAGGGGCGGCGCCGTCTCGGGAATCTCGAGACATGACGTGCCGAGCAACGCCTTAGTACGGATTTTGACCTAGCGTATGGCGTCGACTGTGACATGTCTTGGACCCAAAATATGCCGAACAAATATCATTTTTGCAATGACAACTTAACCATGTTATATCCTCGTCACAAGCTCAAAATCATATTTGACCTCATCATATAGATAATATATATCTTTTTATGTCAGAGTTCAGAAGAAAATAATATATCAAACTTTTGAACGGATTTTTATAAAATATTTTACTGAAACATATAGCATTTTTAGAACTAATTTTGCAAATGAATTTTATAATATTTTAAACCATAAAATATTTTGTAGGCCAATACTTATTTCAAATAATAGTTATAAAACAAACATATACATTTTCAATGGTTGCAAAGATACGTAATATATTTTCAAAACTTTTAAATAATAAAATATTTCACAGATCAATCAAAAATCGTACATTAGTAATACATATTAAAATCTTTTTCTAAATCTTGAAATCATGACAAGAATTCTTAATCTTTTTCTAAATCATATGAGAAATACAAATTAAAATCACATACAAAATCTTAAAATCTAATGTATAATTTAATTCATTTTTTCCCTTATATTTCTTCTCTTGTCTTTCTCTCTTGATTTATTTATTTATTTTTAATCTCTGTATCTTGTTCTTCTTTCTTCCTCACTTTTCATCTTTCGCTTTGACTTCCTTTCTCCTACCCTTCGTCGCCCACAATCTGTGGTTGAGTGACAGCAACCAAAATTTCTTTTGTTCTTTCCCAATCTGCTGATCCCATCTTCCTCATAACATGGTTGGCGACATCATAATCTCCTCTCCTCTTGCTTGGTATTGCCGGCTTGGCTTGCCAAGGTGATCAATCTTTTTATGTATAACTATGTTCTTTCTCTTCTCTTTCTCCTTACTGTTCGCCTGTCTTCTTCTCCTTCTTCTGACTTCCTTCTCTCTTCCTCTTTCTCTACCGGTTCCTATTAATTACCTCTCTTCAGTCTTTTCCTTCGGCAAGGTTGCTTGACCGCGACCTTTCCTTCATGACACCACCACAGCACACCGCCGTCCAAATCGGTGCACGGATACAATCATGCGCTGGCAGTAAGCCATGGCTCTGCTTGTTGCAAGAATCCGATCATCATCATCCTATCAAGATATATATCCTTACAACAACAACAACAACAACAACAACAACATTCAAATTCTAATCGATACAAATTTCTCGTACTACTTTAAATTATGACTTATGAAAATAAATAGATCCAGATATCCACTAAATTACTCATACATCAACTCTATGACATGATTACTAAAAACCTTAAAAAGTCAAGAACATATCTAAGATTAATAGAATAAGATATTGATCCTTCCATGATCCTGTAAGAAATTTTAATGAATCCAACTTGTGTTTCTAAATCATTGTAATAGAAACACAATAAAACTAATGCTGAAACGAAATAGCGTACCTCCAGCCATTGTCGTCAAGAATTTCTGCAGAGGTTTCTTCTTGAACTTTGGTTCTTCTCGGCTCAGAACTCTCGCTTTAGATGGTGTAGGAAAGCCTTTCGCTTCAAAGAGATGATTGAACCAAGGGACCAAAATCCTCATGTATATATAGATATTCTCCCATCAAGAACATTTATCATCACCAATTCATAACGTTCAAGAATTAATTCAAATTTGTAATGTTTGGACCATAATGAAAAACTTAATGATATTAAATATTTAATTTAATAATAACGGTTTTATGCATAAAGAATAAGAAACTGAAATCATTTAAACCATAATAAATGAAGAAATTCATGATAATGAATTATGAATCTTAATAAGAACGGTTACGTTATTATTAAATAAGATATTTAATAATAACCGTTACATTCTCCCACTTGGTCCATACGTTTATCTTAATAATTTGAATTAATCTTTCTCGAACAACTTTCTTAAGAAATAAATACATGAATCATAGCGATAAGTCCTCTAAGAGCGAGTATTATCATCCATGTATCACGATGTATTTAGTTTCTTAATCTTAATGTGGTAATATTACTTTATGAATAAACCTTATGTTTATTCTTGGTCCAACAACAATATATTTTCTCAAAATAATGTGCACATAAATGAGAAAATTTCACAATATATAAGAGTTTCAATATCATTACAAAGTGGAACTAAGTCCCATTTTCTTTACATGATCCTTGAATTTTAGAGGTGGCATGCATTTAGTCAAAGGATCAGCAATCATCAATTCAGTGCTAATGTGCTCAATGACCACTTTCTTTTCTTTTACGCGTTCTCTTATGGCTAAATACTTAATGTCGATGTGTTTACTTCGACTTCCACTTTTATTGTTTTTAGCCATAAAGACAGCAGCTGAATTGTCACAGAAAATTCTTAATGGCCTAGAAATAGAACCCATGATTCTAAGCTTAGAAATGAAACTCTTAAGCCATACACCATGTGAAGTAGCCTCAAAGCAGGAGACAAACTCAGCTTCCATGGTAGAAGTAGCAGTCAAGGTCTGCTTAGCGCTTCTCCAAGAAATAGCTCCACCGGCCATCATAAAAATATATCCTGATGTTGATTTACGAGAATCAACACAACCGGCGAAGTCTGAATCTGAGTAACCAATCACATCCAGATTGTCTGTATGTCTATACATAAGCATGTAATCTTTGGTTCCTTGTAGATACCTCATCACTTTCTTTGCAGCTCTCCAGTGGTCCATACCTGGATTACTCTGATATCGACCTAGCATCCCCACAATAAATGCAATATCAGGTCTTGTACAGACCTGAGCATACATAAGGCTTCCTACGACAGAAGCATATGGGGTGTTTTTCATTGATTCCCTTTCAAAATTGTTCTTTGGGCATTGGTTCAAATTGAACCTATCACCTTTCACAATGGGAGCAACACTTGGTGAATAATCCTTCATCCGAAATCTTTCTAAAAGTTTATCAATATAGGTTTCTTGTGATAGACCTAAAATACCTCGAGGTCTATCTCTATAGATCTTAATGCCAATGACATAAGATGCTTCACCCATATCCTTCATGTCAAAATTTTTAGAAAGAAATTGTTTCACCTCATGCAGCAAATCCTTATCATTGGTTGCAAGCAAAATATCATCTACATATAAAATAAGGAAACATATTTTACTCCCACTAACCTTCTAGTATATGCATTGATCCATGAGATTTTCAACAAATCCGAATGAAGAAATCACTTCATGAAATTTAAAATACCATTGGCGGGAGGCTTGTTTTAAGCCGTATATAGACTTCCTAAGCTTGCAAACCAAGTGCTCACCAACACTAGAAGAGAAACCTTCAGGTTGTTTCATATAAACCTCTTCCTCTAGATCTCCATTAAGAAATGTTGTTTTCACATCCATTTGTTGCAACTCAAGGTCAAAATGAGCAACTAATGCTAAAATAATACGCAGAGAATCTTTCTTAGATACAGGAGAAAATGTCTCCGTATAATCGATTTCCTCTTTTTGAGTAAATCCCTTTGCAACAGTCTTGCCTTGTATTTCTCAATGTTGCCTAACGAATCTTTCTTAGTTTTAAAGACTCATTTGCAACCAATGGCCTTTGCTTCATTAGGCAACTCTACAAGATCCCAGACTCCATTGCTCATCATGGAATTTATCTCTTCTTTCATAGCATCATGCCACAAATTTGACTTTTTGCAACTCATGGCTTGTGAAAATGTTTCAGGATCATTTTTTGCTCCAATATTATAGTCAGATTCTTGTAGATATACAACATAATTACTAGGAATTGCTGATCTTTTATTTCTAGTAGATCTTCTTAATGTTGTACCAATGGTTCCTTGAGGAACTTGTGGTTCAACTAGTTGTTCAAGAGCTTGTTGTAATTCATGAACTGTTTGATCTATTAGAATACTATCAACAACTTGTGGAATTTCAATGATTGGTTGTTCAGCACTAGTTTGTACTTGAGGAGTGTTATGAACTATAACCAATCTATCATTTGATGTGGAAGGTTGAGATTCTATATGATCATGTGCGGAAACTATGTTCCTGAAATGATCGCTCCCACTAATCACATCATCCTCAAGAAATTTAGCGTTTCTTGATTCCACGATCCTAGTTGTGTGAGATGGACAATAGAACCTGTAACCTTTGGACTTTTCGGCATATCCAATGAAATACCCACTAACAGTCCTCGGGTCCAGTTTCTTCTCTTGTGGATTATATATCCTAACTTCAGACGGACATCCCCAAACGCGCATATGTCGCAAACTCGGTTTCCAACCTTTCCATAGTTCAAATGGTGTCTTTTGGACAGCCTTGGTTGGAACTCGGTTTAATATATACACAGCCGTTTTTAATGCTTCAGTCCACAAGAACTTAGGAAGATTGGAGTTGCTAAGCATACTCCGCACCATGTCTAATAATGTTCGGTTTCTTCTTTCTGCAACACCATTCTGGTCTGGAGAACCAGGCATAGTGTATTGGGCAATAATCCCATGTTCTTGAAGAAACTTAGCAAAAAGACCAGGTGCTTGTCCATTTTCAGTATATCTACCATAATATTCTCCACCCCTATCTGATCTCACAATTTTAATTTGCTTACCACATTGGTTCTCAACTTCAGCCTTAAAGACTTTGAAGGCATCCAATGCTTCATTTTTGTTATGAAGCAAATATATATATATATATATATATATATATATATATATATATATATATATATATATATATATATATATATATATATATATATATATATATATATCGTGAGTAATCATCTATAAAGGAGATGAAGTATTTCTGACCATGTATGTCCATGTCTGGACAACATATATCAGTATGAATTATTTCTAATAAATTTGAACTCCTATTAGCACCCCTTTTGGACTTATTGGTCTGTTTTCCTTTAATAAAGTCCACACAAGTCTTAAAATTAGTAAAATCAAGAGTACTAAGGATCCCATCTTTAACTAATCTTTTAATTCTCTCTATGGAGATATGTCCTAATCTCCGATGCCATAATATAAAGGAGTTCTCATTAATATTACACCTCTTAATGCCAGCGTGAACATGCATTGAACCTTGAGTATTATCATTTTGTAATAAAATACGGTAAAGACCGTCAGACAAAATACCATTCCCAACACAATCAGATTTATATAATAAACAAAATGATGTGTCTTTAAAATTAAAGAAATATCCAAATGGTACGAGTCTGGAAACAGAAATTAAGTTTCGTGAGAAACTTGGTACATAAAATGTTCTTTCCAATTTTAAAACAAAACCACTACTTAAAGTTAAAATACATGTTCCAATTGCTTCCACATGTGAGCCCATCTTATTTCCTGATAAGATGCTTTGCTCACTTCCCACTGGCTTCCTTAGGTTTTGCATACCCTGCAAAGAGTTTGCAATATGGATTGTTGATCCAGAGTCAATCCACCAGGTGTTAATATTAACATTGACCATATTAGATTCATAACATACATATGAGGTTGGTTTACCTTTCTTTTCAAGCCATTGTTGGAATTTCGTACATTCCTTCTTCATGTGTCCCTTTCTTTTACAAAAGAAACACCTTGCTTCTTTCTTGATATCAACTTGGGGTGGTATTTTACCTTTTCCTTGCTGATAAGCTTTTTGATTGGCTTGATGTTTGTCAGTTTTGTTCTTCCCTCGAGTGGTTACCATCAATGCACTCTCACCCAATTCCATTACTAGCCTCTCTTCTTCTTGAACACACATGGTCATTAATTCATTAATTGACCATTTGTCCTTATGTGTATTGTATGAAATTTTAAAAGGGCTATATTGAGGTGGAAGGGTGTTCAGAATATAGTGCACCAAGAAGGATTCTGACATATTAACCTCAAGTTTCTTTAAGTTGAGCCGTAATATCTCGCATTTGCATTATGTGCTCACGCACACCCTTTATGTTGGTGAGTCTAAGGGATGAAAATTTCATTATAAGGGTGCTTGCTAGTGCCTTATCCGAAGTGATGAATTGTTCATCGATAGCCTTTAGCAAGTCTCGGACATTTTCATGCTGGTCAATAGAACCACGTATGCCAGCAGTTATCTTAGTTTTGATAAACATCACGCTGAGCCGATTGGATCGCTCCCATCGCTCATATAACGCGATCTCAGTTAGAGTGCTGGTATCAGTGACTATAGGTGGTTCGTCTTTTCTAATAGCATAATCAATATCCATCCACCCTAAATGGAGGAGAACCCTCTCCTTCCATATCTTATAGTTATCACCACTAAGTTCGGGAATATCACATCGAATATCAGAGAAATTAACAGTTTGAGAAACTGCATAAAATCAAACATGCTTATGTCAAAATTTGAAGCTTAATAGACTAAATTACATGTTTTACAAATGTGAAACATGCCAAAAATATGAATCTCATGACATAAAAATTGCCTGTGGGCTAAATTCTTAATTCAAATAGATTCATATGGTCTTTATGATAAAACTATCAAATTATATTCCAATTCATAATCCCTGTGGGTAAATTATGAAAATAATCTGATATTTTATCCTGATTAATTATATTAAATATAATAAAAGATTCTGTGGGATAACAATTATTATACGAAATATAATCAATCACAATATGATGTCTAATTACTTATATGATCCTTATTTTAACTTTATATATAATTTTAATTAATTAAGGATGTTGTGGCTAATTCTTAATTAATTAAGATTATATGGATCACTAGACATTTTAAACATAAAAAATTTGCTCATAAACATAATTAATATAACTAAATATGCATACATAATATGAGCATTTTACCGACTAAAAATGTTGAAAATAATATTTCCTCATGATTTTCAACAAAATATATCAACAAGTTTCCAAGAAGAAACCAAAATCAAATCATTTTCATGGCATAAAAATGAAAACTTTTTCATATAAGGCAGAGGTCATTCGGCTCTGATACCAAATGTAAGAAATTTTAATGAAGCCAACTTGTGTTTCTAAATCATTATAATAGAAACACAATAAAACTAATGCGGAAACGAAATAGCGTACCTCCAGCCATTGTCGTCAAGAATTTCTGCAGAGGTTTCTTCTTGAACTTTGGTTCTTCTCGGCTCAGAACTCTCGCTTTAGATGGTATAGGAAAGCCTTTCACTTCAAAGAGATGATTGAACCAATGGACCAAAATCCTCATGTATATATAGATGTTCTCCCATCAAGAACATTTATCATCACCAACTCATAACGTTCAAGAATTAATTCAAATTTGTAACGTTTGGACCATAATAAAGAACTTAATGATATTAAATATTTAATTTAATAATAACGGTTTCATGCATAAAGAATAAGAAACTGAAATCATTTAAACCATAATAAATGAAGAAATTCATGATAATGAATTATGAATCTTAATAAAAACGGTTACGTTATTATTAAATAAGATATTTAATAATAACCGTTACAGATCCATGATCCATGATCATTCTTGGTTCCCCATCGATAAGCCTTCTAAGTAGTTATAAATTATAAATTATAAAAATTCTTAAAATTTTCTCTTTTATTATGGTTTTAACTTTTTACAAATGGGTCCTTCATAAACTTATAATTATGTTATGATATGATAATATGTGATGAATTATTATTTTTTAACATATTTAAGTATTATTCATCCATTTTCTTCTTCTTCTTTTTTGTGTAGATGATTTAGTGGCAAGAAGAACCTTAAGACTGCGTTTACAAATTGTTAGTGAACCTTTACATCGTGGTTGTGGAGTCAGCACGATTCGGTCTAGTCCCGAATGCGTAAGATCGCTCGTGTCGTACTTGGGAAGCGAAAGTCGTCGTCCGGTTGGGTCGAGCTCAGGCCTCGCTTCCGGGGTGCGGGGGCTCCCCTTTAATCGGTTGCCTCCTTCATTATTGTCAACTCTTGCACGCGGGTCGAAGTCGGGAGAAGGATTTCCCAATTCAATCCATTTGAAGATTTTATTATAACTTGGTGGAAAATGAGCCCAAAAGAAAAACACCCTCGCACTGCCCGACAATGGATTTTTATACTCTACTCATGGGGACTAATCGTACCTGACATATTTATGGTTGCCGACCCATCAAGCAACGAGCTTACTTCTCGTGCAGATATCAAGCGTCCTTCGTGCCACAACGCCGTCCCGATTTTGTGGAGGCTGCATCATACTTGGTCGGTGTCGTCACGATCTTTATGGGGCGGCACTGTACCCGGTCGACGTCGTCCCAATCTTTACAGGGTGGTGCGGTACTATAACGGTGTTGTCCCAATCTTTACGGAACGACGTTGTACTCGGTTGGTGCCGTCCCGATCTTTACGGGGTAGCATTGTACCCGGTCGATACCGTCCCGATCTTTGCATGGCGATGTCGTACTCAAGAGGCATGGTGTCGATGTAGTCCGTTATGTTGATCTTGATGCCGATGTGTTTGTGAGCAGTTGTTAGAAGAAAGGTTACCAAACTGTGTCCTATCACACATATTACCGCATAGCAATAAGTTCCTGTAGACCAATTTACTATTTTATTTTATTTATAGTTTATGTGATATTAATTAACACTCGGTTGTCACAGATATATGTTATAATAGTGACCGTAAAATGTATGAGCGCAATCGGCAATCAAATAGTTACGGGTTCGGATCCGTAAAGTCGACCCGCATCCGCGCCCCCTTATAGGCTAAGCGCCCCCCTCCTTACCCCAACTCTCTCGCCACGGTTGTATTGGCCGCTTTTGCCTCCTCCAGGATGGCACTCCTCTGGTGCCGCCCTCCCGTCCCGCCCGCAGGAGCATCCCGCCGTCTGTCCTCGCCCTCCATCTCCGTAGCGCGGTCGCCTTCGATCTTCCGCCTCTCTTGCTTCTCCACTTCGTCTTATCCCAAAGTATCTCTTTCTGTGTACCCATATATGCTTTTTTTCCCCCCCTCTTTTCTCTGTTGCTTTTGGGCTCAAAAGGACTAACAGGGGTTGCCGGTTTCGGTGGCCTCTAAATTTTCTTGCCCGCCCACAGTTTCGGAGAGCTTACACGACGGTTCTGATCGTCCCGACCGGCGTGGGCGCTTCCATCGGAGGGTTCGCCGGCGACGCCTTGCCCGTGGCCCGAACCCTCGCCTCCGTTGCTGATTGCGTCATCTCTCATCCCAATGTAATAACAACTGATCTTTCTACTCCCCCCTTTCCGATACTTCCCACTGTCACAACCACTTATCTTCCTTTCTTACAAGAACATTGACGTTTCGTGTTTGTTCCTTTATCCATGTCGTGAATGAGCATGCCATGTTAATATTGCATTGGTTCTGTGAATTCTTATTATTCACCTTTGTTTAAAAGAGGAATGTATGACATGCTGACACGTTAATCACGTACAATTTTCGTAAGATCAAACATGTCGTGTGACATTAATTGATATTATTTATGTATAGATAGTATTATCATTAGCGTTCGTCACGCATTTGAAGCTGGATACGATAGGTGTTGAACGCAGCTATGCTGTACTGGCCGATGCCAAATGTGCTTTACGTGGAGGGGTATGCGCTCGATAGGTTTGCTGAAGGATTGTGGGCTCTCCAAACTGTCCACCAAAATAAGGTATGTTTCAGCTGCATCGTCGATCACTCAACTGTGATCATATTATTACAAAGCCACAGCACCAAGCAGTCAACTGTGATCACAGTATTACAGAGTATGATGGATGAAATCAGCAAATTTTTTACTGATTGTACACAAGTTATTTCTTGGCACATGAAGATAAAACATAAAAAGCTTTACAGAAATATACTAGATTTAATATGAGCAAGTATTTCTTTTGCATGTTCCTAGATGAGAATCAGTAGCAAACTGTAAAGAAGCAGATATTGTTGTACCCGGCAACATGAACATGTCATAAAAATAATAAATAGAAGTTCAGAGAGATGAGAATGGATATTCAATTGTACAGAATGAAGGTCCCTTTGAAACTTTAAACAAAATTGGGCACCGTTAGACAAGCCAAGCATATGTTTTATAGTCAGAATTAATTTGGATGCTGCAAATTCTAGAGATAGATTCAGAATCTATTATTTCTAAAATTTCTTTTTATCTCCTTATACTCAGCAAACTGAGATGGATCTCTGTTTGATACATAGATAGGTTTGGTATTTGATGCTGGGATGGAGGAGGAACTCCGAATTCGCCATTTACAAGTTGCGGATGCTGCAAGAGCTTCACTAGGCTTGCCTCTCATGGAATACATTGTCACAGATTCTCCTTTGAAGGTATTCCCAATAGGAAGAATCAATTATCAGGTTGATTAGGTCTTCAATTACTGTTCATGTCTTTTCTTGTGGTCTCCACTGATCAGATTAGAAGATATGTTAATGAAAATTAGATGTCTGGTTTCCCTTGTACACTATTTGATGTTGACAGTGTTTTTTCTGCTTTTCTACATTTCACGATCTAATCTGTACTATGTTTCATAGAAGTTAAAATGGTGAATCTTTTGACCAAATGTGGTATAAGTGGTAACAAAACGCAGTTCCTGCAATATGGTAGACAAGAAAATACCATATCTGCATATTCTGTTCCTAATCGATGATTATTCTTGGAAACCGATCACTCCTATTGGTGTTTTATGATGCATCTGATTTGGTTTGATCTTATGATACTACAGTTTTTAAGAACATTAACTGATTCAGTTTGATCTTATGACTACTGATGCAACCTAACTAAATATTTAAGAACATTAACTGAGACTGTATTCTTACTCACTGATCACTGATGAAACCTGACAAGAAGCTGTGCGGATGAATAACAAGTATTAGCTACAGTAATCCATAATTTCATACCATCAAGGCAAACAATATGAAGGATGTTTGATTTAACAAATATATTTGGAAATATTCTTGGGAAAATTTTCTTGGTTATTATGTGCTTTTGGTGGTAAATAAAGGGTTAGGTGGAACGGATGCACCATAGGCATACGGTATTTTTGTTTGTTTGTAATGGAAAATATACTTGGTAATTTGTTGGGTTTTTCAAGAAGCATCATGCGAAATAGATGTTGCTGAGTGCAAAAATATGTTTGGCTAAGTAATTTCTTATTCAGTACATGGAACTATGTCAGAAAAACCAGTTAATGCTTATGCTACAGGCATATATTGACATATTCTGTTTCCAAAGCAATTGCAGCCAATATAAAAGCAAGTTAATGGCTGCTTTTGTCGTGATCTTAACTTCTTACTCTTGGAGTTATTTAATATTCAAAAGAATTAACCATTGAGCTATTTTTTGAAGACAGCTGAATATGGTTAAAGGTTAATACCTTAGGAAAGTTCTCATATCTAGGCTGCAGTTAGTCATGGAAATAGAGTAGATGTCTAATGAAAAGAGCAGCTCTCCTATTTGGGAATACACTTTTCCTACTGAAAATATATTCATTTTTATGAGACAAGATGAATAAAAAAGCAGATAAACTGTATTTTATACCTGCAAAGAATGAAGAAACAAGAGGATCGATGTGTTTGGTCTCTACTCACTTAACTACTATGTGCTTTTGCATGGTATTCCTGGAAGAGGCTGCCATCACCTCTAATAATATTATAGAATATTAAATTTTTAGTAACTTTCCAAGTCCAGATGTTATGGCTTTTGGAAGTGTAACATTATAGATTATTCATTCTGGATTAAATGCTTGGTAAACTTTAATTTCTAATGGAATTCCTTCCTCTAAAGTTAACCCATTTTGTTGATACTTGAAAAACAATCAGAAACATGCAACGTAACATGTTAGATAACTACAAATGATGCATGCTTCTTGCCAAATGAAGCTAAAGCAAAGAGGCAAGTTTTTAAACAGCTGAATGTCCATCCTGTAGGTTGAAAAATGGATTGATCCCAACTGTGGGAAGTCAACAGGAAGGATTCAGCATCCTGATTCATTGTTAAGAGCTGTGCACACTCTAGTTAGCCAGTCACAAGTAAATGCAGTGGCAGTGGTGGGGCGTTTCCCAGATGATGAGGAAGGAACAGAAGATTACCGGCAAGGGAAGGTAATTCCATCTTTTTCTGGTCATTTTGATGGTGATGATCCATCTCATATTTCCACTGACATGGTCCCTAGTGACAATAGTAACAACAGGATGATAGTTATTTCATGGTTAGATTTCTTAGCAATGTTGATAGGTGATATTATTTCATATTCATTCCACCATTGGAATTGCATGTCTCGTTGTGAGTGTTGAGGCATAAGTCAATTACAAGATCAACCTGCTCAAACAATTTCATGTATGTAGCTTCTGAAAATAGATGTAATTTTATGTGATTCAAGAGTCTATTAATTGGACTAACCATCTGTCATTAAGTGTATTCTTGCAAGAGATTCTCCAGTGGAGAATTGGTGGAACAACCTCCCACATGTTCATTTTAACAGTAACTTGTATGTATAGTTGCTCCTCTTCCAAATCTGTTTTGACATGATTATAAATATGCTATGAAGGGGATAGATACATTGGCTGGAGTTGAAGCAGTCATCAGCCATCTTGTTGTGAAGGAGTTTCAGATACCTTGTGCTCATGCACCTGCATTATTTCCTGATTCTCTAAGTTCTTCAGTGTCCCCAAGATCTGCTGCTGAAGAGGCAAGTAAGATACATTAATAGAAGTAATATTAGGTGGATTGATGCTTATTAATAATTTTGCTTTTTTCATCCTTGCATTCTAATGAATTCATAGACCTGCTTATATCATTTTTGAAACTCATAAATTTGATAAGAATAATAAGAGGGATATATGGGAGTCCTATGTGAGAATAAATTATCTAATTCACAATGAAGTCATCCCTCTCTCTCTCTCTCTCTCAAACATTTTGTTAGGACCCTTTTTCTGAGCTTTTGTGAAGCAGTCATCAGCCATCTTGTTGTGAAGGAGTTTCAGATACCTTGTGCTCATGCACCTGCATTATTTCCTGATTCTCTAAGTTCTTCAGTGTCCCCAAGATCTGCTGCTGAAGAGGCAAGTAAGATACATTAATAGAAGTAATATTAGGTGGATTGATACTTATTAATAATTTTGCTTTTTTCATCCTTGCATTCTAATGAATTCATAGACCTGCTTATATCATTTTTGAAACTCATAAATTTGATAAGAATAATAAGAGGGATATATGGGAGTCCTATGTGAGAATAAATTATCTAATTCACAATGAAGTCATCCCTCTCTCTCTCTCTCTCTCTCTCTCAAACATTTTGTTAGGACCCTTTTTCTGAGCTTTTGAATAATGTTTATTGAGTCTGTTTAGTCCATTTGTTTATTGAGTCGGTTTGGTTCAGTTAGAGTCAAGTAGAGGTTTATCTAATATTTATTTATTATTAGAGTTCAAGTCCTGATGAACTCTAGGTGGAATTCTATAAATAGGGATGTAACTGTTTCTTTTCAGTAATCTATGACAAATATTATTTTGTCTTTTGACAAACCCTAGGAGGCCGATCCCCTCGAAGCGATCAAGGAGGGCCGATCCCCTCGAAGTGATCATCCCCCTCTCTTCTTCTTTTTACGATAAGACTTTAGGGTCTTATCAATTGGTATCAGAGCAGCGATCCTTGGCACGTTCCCGCTGCAACGTCCCTAAAAAAAAAAAAAAGGAAAGAAGAAACACAAGAGGAAGAAGAAGCCGCAGCCACCCCTGCGTCTCCTGCTTCCGGCCAGCCCACCCGCCGCTGCTGCTCTCCGGCCAGTGCCCACCATCGCCCCACTTCCCGGCCGGCGACCACCGCCGCCGCTGTTCCCCGGCCAGGAGACGACGCTGCCAGCGTCCATCCCAGCTCTACTGCCGTCGCCTGCCTCACCTTGCGTCGCAGCGCAGCCGCTCGACCTCTCCTCCTCGGCGATCGTTGGTGACGCTGCTCCCAGCCGCGCCACCACCGCTGCCTCTCCACCGCCGGTTGTCGCAGCCCCTCCGAGCAGCGGTTGCAGAAACAGAGCTTCCTCTGTTGCCACAGCCCCTCATCGATCGCAGCCACGCCTCGAGCGTCGTCGCCTTCCAACCGACCCACCACCACTGCCAGCCACCGTGCGGCGACCGCTGCTCGCCTCCCAGCCGCCGCTCCCCCTGGCTCGGGCGAGAACGACCGCCGCCACTCCCCCTTGCTCTGCCCCCTTGGTGACCGAAACAGGGCAATCCTCTTGGTGACCGACGACGCCGCTCGCCGCCCAGCCTGCCACCGTCGATTCCTATTTTCCACTGCAGCCTCAACCTCGGCAACCACCGCAACCGCCCTCCAACAGCACACGCAGCAAGCTCTTGTGCGGCCGCTTCAACCTCGGCAACGGACGCACCGACTCCTCTTCTCAACCTCGGCCGCTTCAACGGCACCGTCGTGTCCTCAACCGCACGCGATCCCTCAGCGTCACCAACTCCTCCTTCCGTAGTGCGGTAGAGACAGAGCAACGCTGCCTTCCATCCGCACCGTCGCAACCACCGCAGCGACAGGCCCTTGGCGACGCTGCCCAGCTGCAGCCACATCAACGCAGTCGCCTTCCAACCCCGACGCTCTCACCCCATACAACGATAGAAACAGGGCAGCTACTCTTCCTCCAACGCAGCGACCGCAGCACTGCCCTTGGCGTCCACCTCCTCGGCAACTTCGCATCGACAGTGTTGATGCCCTTGACCGATACCAAAAACAGAAGTTGAGATTACAGATTTGCAGTCTTACGCAATGGCCACTGATAACTCGGTGAAAGCACAAATGGAAGCATTGGAAATCAGAATTGAGAACCGACTGCAAGAAACACTTAATGATTTCAAAAAGAGCCTACTGGAGAGCCTTAGCAAATTTCAACAAAATAGAGGCTCAAGTTCTACATTGCACAGATCTGAAAATACAGGAAAAGGGCCCCAAGATTGTGATACAAATTACTCACACATGAAGATGGAATTTCCAAGATGGAAAGATGGAGATCCGACCAATTGGATCTCTAAGGCAGAATTTTTTTTCCGTTTTCACAGAACCTTAGAAGAATCCAAGGTAGAAGTGGCCTTAATCCAGCTCGAGGGAGATGCACTCCAGTGGTACGATTGGTATGAAACTTTCCACGGAGTTCCTTCGTGGGAGCAGTTCAAAAGAGGGCTTCTTGTTCGCTTTGGCCCATCCGAATATGAGAATGTTGATTGCCAGCTCGCCAAAATTCATCAAACTTCTACAGTGTTAGAATATCAGAGTAGGTTTGAAAGATTATCAAATCAAGCTAGAGATTGGTCGAACCGATAACTTCTGGATACATTTATTGAAGGGCTTATTCCAGAGATCTGATGTGAAGTTAAGGCTCGTCAACCCCGTACTATGATAGCTGCGATCTCATTTGCAAATCTACATGAGAAAAAAATTAGCAAGGAAAGATCAGCAAGGGGTTTGTATTATGATGAAAAATGGTGTATGGAGCACCGACGGAAACAAGGGCAACTTCTAATGATTGAACCAATTGGAGAGGAACCGAAAGCTAAGAATGTGGACTCCGATCATGAAGGTATAAATTCTAATGAAGATGTTGGACCTACCATATATACAATGCATGCATTAGCCGACTACTCTTACCCGCAAACTATGGAAGTTGGTGAAACTCTGGAACATCAGCCTGTTATAGTTTTGATTGATAATGGTAGCACTAACAATTTTATGGACGGTGTGACTGTTGACCGATTGGCCCACCACATTGAAGACTATGATAGATTCGAAGTAAAGATCGTTGATGGACGGATTTTCACTTGTGATAGCAAATGTTCAAAGATAAAATTGATTATACAAGGCTAGAAGTTTCATGCAACGATTGCTACATTGAAAGACCGACTTGTTGCTTACACTATCAAAAAGTGGAGATCATACTTACTTGATCAACGGGTTGTGATGCGTTGCAGATAGTCTATGGCTAAAGTGCTGAAAGAGAAGCTCCCAGAGATTGATGCTGCTCAGCCTTGAGGACAAGGCTGATTTGAAGAGGGAGGAATTGCTAGGAACCTTTTTATGAGCTTTTGAATAATGTTTATTGAGTCTATTTAGTCCAGTTGTTTATTGAATCGGTTTGGTTCAGTTAGAGTCAAGTAGAGATTTATTTAATATTTATTTATTATTAAAGTTCAAGTCCTGATGGACTCTAGGTGGAACTCTATAAATAGGGATGTAACTGTTTCTTTTCAGTAATCTATGACAAATACTATTTTGTCTTTTGACAAACCCTAGGAGGCTGATCCCCTCGAAGCGATCAAGGAGGTCGATCCTCTCGAAGTGATCATCCCCTTCTCTTCTTCTTTTTACGATTAGACTTTAGGGTCTTATCACATTTCTGAATAAAAATACTAAAAATAAATTAATAGACAGCTCTGTTTATGGAAAATTACTCAGTGCTTATTGAAAATTTGTCCTAATACATGATTATTTCATTGTATGACTCAATTTGATTGTTCTTGTTGTTGAAACTTGGTTATGTTCCATTGGAAAGTAACACTTATGTACTTATGCAATAAAACATACTTCTAACTTGCAAATTGAGGGAATCCATCCTTACTCTGACTCACATGAGACATTCAAGAATTATAATGCTCTTATCGTTAAGTTGATATTAATAGATAAAAAAAATCAATTTTGGTAGTTTTTGGAATGGTTTTTGTTTCATATGAGATATGATTATCCAGAGAAGATTAAATTCTGAGTATGCACAGCACTGGATTTGTCTTCTGTTTGAAACAGATATATCGTGTTTGTGACCAAAGTAAATTTTTTTATGCTGTAGAGATATATAAAAGTGGGAACAAGTTCTTCAGCAGCTTAAGGTTATATAAATTAGCTAGAAGTATGTTATGAATTGAAAGACTATAGGTTGGCTCGGGAATAAGTGTTACATAGTATTTACTGTCTGTATCCTGATCAAGATCAGAAAAAAGAGTAAACCCTACGTCTCAGGTTTGGTTTATTGTTGGGGCTGCCAATTCAGATAAGTTTTGGTGTCCAACATGCATGGCATGTCCAATGCAGATGATATGAGAAGATTATTGACTCAATTTCTAGTGTTTTCAAGAAATAGTATACCTTCTTTTGAGGCTTTTATTAGGGATACCCGCACTTGTAGGAGTCGTCACCATCTAGCATTGATAATGCTAGATCTTTCCCTTTATTTACCTTATTCGGAATTTGTAAGCTTGGAAGCAAGCACCTTTTATTCTTGTATTATGAGTAGGGCCATGCTTTCATCACACACGTCAACAGCCATTAAAGAGTATGGGAGTTCCAGAGATCGTAGTTGCCTCAAGTAATTTAATTCTGAAGCAACATCTCTGTTTTGTGAATCTCATTCTGAAGGCTTGCAAATGGCAGTGAGATTTTCAGGAAAGTGCTTGTACTGGAAGTTTTCTACAGGCCGTCGTAAAGGTTTGGTAAAATTCATATATCTCAGTCATGTCCTGGTGCAGGAACTAAGTAGTCAAAATATATGTTAGGGGAAAAAGAAATTTTGGTATTATATAGAGGTGCATGTTGTCTCAATTGTCATTGAATATCATGATACTTCATAGCACATAGCACAATATGAATGAAATTTACTAGACAATACACTTTCTGGATTCTGGAATACATATGTGTGTGTGTGTGTAGCGATCAGACTTGTCTAGTGCATTCTGGATTGAAATCGCTTGGCGATCATGATCCCGTAATCGGTTTCAATCGTGTTAAACCTGGTCATTTGAATCCTCCACTAAATTCGCAATGGAATGTCGTTTGACTGTCTAATTTGCATATTTAATCCTTCATAGGTGTAATATGTTTTTTCTACTATGATGTATTGTTTTTTCTTTGACACCCAATGATTATGCCTTTATGTTTAATCCTCTAAATCTCTTTATGCTACAGATTGGTTACACCTTTCTACCCTGCGTGCTTGCTGGATTAAGTGCAGCTCCCCAGTACGTGACAGCGGAGAACAGATCCTACAATGACGGTTACTTAATAGCTGGAGATGTTGACAGTGTAATTCTTCCTGCTGATGCCTGTGGCGGAGATGGTGCTCTTGCATTTGCAAGAGCGAAAAATAATAAGGTAAAATATATCGTGATTGTTTCTCATTAGCGACAAGCAAATTCTTATTCGACGTAATACACCACACATACCTTTTCACTCCTTTTTCACTTTTGTTAGCTATTTATTTGTTAGATATATATTGATTTTTGAACACGTTGCAGCCTCTGATAGTTGCGGTTCAGGAGAACGAAACAGTGCTCAAAGATACGCCTGAGAAGGTCGGCATTCGAGCGGTACGTATTGCATCCTTGAGATCCATCTCGTATTGCTCTTCTGGTTTAAACAACCAAGTGATTTCACTTTGTAGACGAAAGTCCAGAACTACTGGGAAGCTATCGGCGTGGTTGCAGCTCACAAGGCAGGTATAAATCCAGAAGCCCTTAGAAGGGGAGGAATCGATAACGTCACAGCCCATACTCGTAAAATATCTTCTTCCCAAATGCACCATCAAGTCTATTCATTGTAAGATGATGACGTCTCGATTCATCGATCGAGCGAAGTTTCATTTCTAGTGTGGTGTTGTAATATTTATGCGAGCCACAAGGAAGAGATGGATCAAATCTTTGTTTTCAGGGTCAGAAGCAGTGGACGTGTCGACGTTTCCTTGCATAGCTTCGGAGGATAAAGCCAGTTCGTCATCTGCTTCGTCGACGGCAGTAGCCAACAGAGCAGGGGAGGAAATGTGCAAGTGTCGGGGAGATATTTAGTCCCCGCACCCATCAATCAATGCCTCCAGAAGTGGAAGAAGGGCCACATGGCATGACACCCATAATTAATTACCGTCACAGCGAAAAAGAAATTGTCCACCTCATGGATTGGACGCGAAGGGGAAGGTTTTGTCATGTAATCTACGGAGGCATCGGTGACGCCCACATGGCCACATGCCACATGATAAGGAAGGTTAGAGGAGGCGGTGGCATCTATTGGGAATCAGAAATATCATGACACGTATTACGATTTCGGGAAGCCGATGACGTACTTCTCATCAGAAATCTTAAAAAGAGGAAGAAAAAAGGGACCACTTTCTCGATTCCGTGATCCTCCCCAGTCAAGGGCTGACACCGAAGGCCATTCGAGTGATCGCAGCATGGGTGGGTCCCCGCTGCAAGAGTCGTCACTCCAATCGCGTGACTCCATTTTCCAGTCAGTCAGTACACGGAGTAGGAATCGTGTTACATAAAAGGACGATTCAAATGGCAGAAGTAGCTGTGACCCAACCGCCTCTGAATCACTCGCCCACAGCTGGCTGGGGCCTCATCTGCTGCACCGTCCGGTCATCCGTTCGTACCGAGTGGATTACGGGACCGAGACCCCAAAGAGTTTCTTGTTACACACACACTCTCTCTCTCTCTCGCTCTCTTCTTGTGGACTTTAACAAATAGATTTGTCTATTCCTGCGGATATCGGAAATCCTGCAATGAATGAGAGCGAGAGAGAGAGAGCAGCAATAAAATACGACGACGTTGATGAACCCAGTGGAAACTCTCCTGCTCACGATGACATGCTCTTACCGACTACCCACCAACCTACCCACCCGTTTCACCTCGTCCTAACTCGTGTCGTGCTGAACGAGCCACTCTGAAGAGTTTGTAATGGGATAACTATTATCCGTGAGGTTCCATCAAAAACGAAAGCAGAATTACTATTTGCACGAATGTTGATGTGTAGACGCAATCGATCTCACATCACGGTCGGATGAAAAAGGTGAAAAGCTTTTGTCATGAGTCTCTCCTTTGGTTTTGGATTCTTTTCCCTTCGACTTACGAAGATGATGACATGACACAAGACCGAGAAGTCATGCTTCAACGTTCTCGTTTTATCCCCACTTCTCTCCTCCATCTGCACCGCACGTGACTCAGCGACTGACGCGTTGCCTCTCTCTCTCTCTTAAATATCTCACGAACTATTAAAAATCTCGCGATTTATTGGCGCACCGGAGAAATAGAAGGCGTCGGGTAAAGCCATAGGCCATCACAGCCGTTGGCAAAACGGATCGCACCTCAGTGAAACCAACGTGATCAGACCGTTCAACTCGCATCGGACGAGCGGAAAGAAAAGAGGGAATCACTTGTGTGCCTAATGTCCTTTTCTTCTTCCTCCATATTTTATCTAAAATCAAAAGGCTTTTTACAATAAAAGAAGTAAGAAAAACCCAAAATAGCGAGATCCATCGACGACTGTGTCAGACGGCCGGAAGCGATTCCGGCCGCCACGAGAGGTCGTACGGCCCGGATATCTCGTCGCCGTAGTCGAACAACCCTCCGTCCAACACCAGGCCATCCTCCGCCGCCTCCCTCTCATCCAGCCGAATCCCGAGGCCGAACCCCTCGTACCCGTCGATGGCGTCGTCGAACCCCCAGATCTGTCCCAACCCGGCGCCGCCCTCCGGCTCGGCCACGGACCCCAGCTCCGACGCCCCCGGGGCCACCCCGGCCTCGTCGACCGACCAAAGGGCGGCGGTCGGCGGGAGGCCGAGCTCGTCGTCGGAGGCTTCTAGGAGGTACCCCAGGTCGGGCTGTCCCGCCACGGCCGACGGTTCCTGAACCAGCTGTTGATTCGGAGGCGGCGACGGCAGGGCGATCTCCTCCTCCAAGCTCTTGATAACGGAGGCGAGGTCTTGGTCCCCGGCGCCGGCGTCGTCATCGAGTATGTCGAAGAGGAGATCCGCCCGAAGACGCTTGACCTCTGGCGATTCCAACTCGTCGGCGTCCTCCTCGCGTAGGCGCTTGTGTTCACCGGAGCTCTCCATGAAGAAAATTCGATTGGGAATGGGGCTATTATGGGAAGATAAAATAAAGCGAACCAAGAAAAAGTGAGGGTACAGTGGGAAGGTTCAGGGTGTTTTGGGCAGGGCCGGGGGGGTTTGATGTGGGTGTTTATATAGGGACGAGGGTGGTGTCTAATTTTCCAGGGGCTTTTTGGCGAGAAGACCATATAACGGGCATTAACACTCAATAAAAAGATCAGAGAGAGAGAGAGAGAGAGTAAAAGGTAAGGCAAAAACGAGGGACGAGGAGAAAGCGACCGCTAGGGAAGGCGTGGGAACAGAGGGGGGTTGGGAATTCCACGGTCATCGTCACCGTCACCGTCACGGGCGCAAAGCTTTCCCCATTTCCTTTTCCAAATTTAATTTCCTGGACGCGTCCGTCTTCAAACGGATTTCGAGTCCGGGTTTGGCGTCCGCGGGGGGAGTCGTCCCACCGCCAAAGCGCCACATCTTCAGCGGCTTGGCTTTCGGCTCGTTCGGCGTGCGTTGATTTTTGCTGCCGAGGATAAGAGCGAGATACAAAATACGGTGGTGATTTCATCACCATCCAAAATTCCTATTATAGGTCGGGCGTTCGCCATGCAAAACGGATTCACTGTGTAGTTGCACATGGTTTTGCCGGTTCGTGTTGAGCGCCACATCGTTTGTGGGTCTACGAACTAAATCCACGTTCCGACCTGCGGATTAGGTCCAGCCTCTGGCCTACTACTCCATTTGCTCACAGTGTCATATGGTAGGTTTCGGATTTGGAACCTCGATCTCTCCGCCCACTCTAATGTCAGGAATGCTAGGATTTTTTACAAGGGATCAATGTCCAGCCCTCGGCAAAGCGGATGCCATCGCTTTCGGGTGCTTTCGTCGACGTCGAGTCAAGTCCACGTACGACCAGTAAGTCCTGGCGAGGCCTGCCGCACCACAAGTCCAAACGCGCTCCTCAGCGGACACGCAATCGGGGAATAGAAAAGAAGCCTGATGGGTTAGGTCGATTCCATCCCCTACCCACACAAAACCACGTGGCACCACCGACTGGTCCGTCCGGCTTTTAATTCCTGCATGCAGGCGACCTCTGTGGATCGTTTCAAATCCTTTTCTCCCAATTAATCCATCGAAGCAACAGCACCAGCAGTGGTTAGTGGTCCGTCCACGTCGTCCCATCCATCCCATTGGTGCATCATGCCGTGTTGGCTGCTTGGCTAGCTAAATCAGGTGCACGCGAAAAGAACCGCTGAAATAAGTGCGGTTTGCTTGCCTACAGAGCTTGATTTAGCACTGGGACAGAATCCGGAGATGGAGGTCATGTCGAAGCATCGTCCTTAATTTCCTGCTGACGTTCCATGATCTGATTAATGCGCCCGATACAATGACGTGGAGCCCCCACACGCTAAGGAACAAGAGGTGGGTGGTGGCGATCGTCGTTGGCACGACATCGAATCGTTCACTCATTTAAGGGAGATGTGGACGTGACGATGTCGGGGTCACGTGCCGACGTTACGATACATGTGAGAGGTCGTGAGCGGCGGGGGTGGTTGCGTGCGTTGGGTTAGGTCGCCGTGCGGAGGATTCGAGACCGCGGAGTCGAATCCGAGCCGAAGGATGGCGAGTTTTAGCCGATGGAAGCCGGCTCCGCTTTCCCCGACACCACGGTCCACGCGTGTCAGCTCTATGTCACGTGGGAATCCAATGGTACAAAGACTTTTTTTTTTTTATCTTGGCCTTTTTGTGCGGGGCCCCCATAAGAAAAAGAGGGAGGGGGGGGGGGGGGGGGAATTGAGGTGGGACCCGACCGAACCAACTCGCGCGCCTGCTCCGGTACCGCGGCAGAAGGCAGGTTTGTTTGCTGGCTCGAACGCCGGCGTGGAATTAGGCAAATTCCAGGTCACGAGCTGCCGGCTACTGGTCTTGGGTAGGTTACGGTCAGATCCACATGAGGAGCACGCAAACGTCGTGAGAAAGAGGCTGCGAAGAAATGGTTGGATAAGACGGGAGTGAGGGTATAATCTCGTGAATGGCACCCTCTGGAACACTAAAATGACGAACGATACCCACCGCTCGGCGGCTAAGCTCTATGGCTTCGTAAAAGTAATATCTACCGGTGATTCCTCCGACCCTGCAACACATGGCGAGATACGTTAAACAGATGGGGGGAAAGTAAAGGTCGCCATCGGTCCACGTTCGTTTGGGTCGCGCCGGTTCACGTGACGAGAGGTGCGTCGCACGAGGAGGGCTTCGGGAAACACGAGGCCAGATTTATATGTATTTTATTTTCTCCTTTTAATTCGATTCTCAAAAATAAAGAAAACCAAAGTGACAGTACAGATAAATTTTCTTAATTAGATGTATATTTCGAGATATATTTTGTATACATAACTTGGAGAAAAAAGTCGCGTTATTTTAGGAGATAAAAACACAAGGAAAATAGTTGCGAATGGAATCCATTAAATAACCGGAGATTACGAGTTAGATTATTAGTACCAACATGATAAAAACTGTTGGGGAGTTTGTCCCACGCGGTACAGACACGTGGACCCCAAACCCTGCAAGAAGAAATTGATGAGGAGGTGCAGCCAGCTGTGAGCGATTTATGGGTGTTTGGTCCATCCTCTAATCTACCGCTCCCGTTTCTTTCGTTTGTGTCGACGAACACGATTCCTACTACCATGTACGGGTGCTGAAGGAGTGACGAGAGGTGCAGTCCGACGGTCCCTCCGATTTAGGTGGGTCTTAATGGAGTTTGGGTTGCAAACAACGGCTAGCTTCCATCCACACAGGTAATGGGTCCTACCGCTTGATTCGAAGCGGATCCGCTCGGCTCGACTCGACTGGTTTTCCAGCTCGACGGTGATGCATACGTACACCGTCGATGATGCTTCGCTATCATGAGTTCAAAAACAACAGTAGATCATGCGTGACACGTGTCGCCCTCCTTTGGGTTCACACTCTGTTCTACTCTTGGTTTCCTCAACACTAAGGTACGTGAGAAACCTTCTACTCTGTTTTCTTCCGCCTTCGTATTTAGATCCTTTTCAAGCTTCTTGGAGTACTAATCTCGTGAAGAATCGTTTGATACTTAAATTAGTAGGGAATTTGAAATAAGTAGTGTGTAAGTTTTGTCGGATGGGGTTAAAGACTTAGTACATGTGTAATTTTTGTCGCTTCCCATGAACGATGTTCGAATCAAGAAATATTGATCAACATCCCGTCGTGAAGGTTCAACCAACATCGACATCCAGCTCGATCGATAAAAGACTCTCGATATTGACCCATGGATCAAATCGTGTCGACTCATCAGCCACGATACATTTGTTCACCAATAATTTTGAATCATGAAGATGTGGATCGAATAATCATATGAAGATTTACATTGACTTTAAAAACTTAGTGACACATTTATTTATATGAGTATTGATGTTGATATCGAATTAGCATTATTGTAAAATGATTGTTTGAGATATATGATTGGTCTTTTTTTTTTAGAAGAAATAAGATTTGATCATTTAACTAGTCATCTTTCTATTTTATTATTATTTTTATTATTTTAAGTAGCGTGAGATCTTATACTTTCTCTTGTTTTATAAAACTGGGATAAGATGCCTCGAAGATAAAAACGATGCTCGACCTCTTTCCTCTGTAAAATATAATATTATTATAATACTTTTTTTTATTAAATCAAAACATCAAATCATATTGGATTTGGGTTCAATAATCTTTCGATTTAATATTATTTTTTAAATAAAAAATTCTAATAGACGAGAAAGATATCATTATAAAACCAAACGAAAAAAAAATAATGAACTAAGCAAGAGAATTAAGATTGAAATTTGGGATGACCAAAAGAGACTACGAACCTTCCTCGACCATTCAAAATAGAACAAAGAATCTAATGCCTTTCGTATGTTATCGGGTTAGGTTTTCTACATGGAAAAAAAGAAACATAAAGCCAGCCGGAAAAGTCTCTAAATACCTACAACAAAACACGCCGTGCAAGTCCGGTTAGCTTCGTAGAAGCTATAACAAGTCCGCATCAGCTGTCGAGAATTAAGAGAAGTAAAGCATGTACGCGTGCGACATCATCTGAACTAGACTTTTGGGTTGAACTTGGGAGTCAAACCAATACGATGAATGGAATCTTGAGGAGCACGACGAGGTAATTTGTCGATTGAACAAGCACACGATTCCCTCCTCATCTTCTGTTCACAATTTCTACATAGCTCTCGACTTGCTTGCCATCTTCCAAAAACTTCGCATCACGCACTTAGATATTATTGGAATAGATAAAGATCGTCAACCGACGACCACGAAACTGAGCTAAAGGATGAATCCATCAGTGCTACTTGTACTGTTCTACGTGCGATGCATGTACAATGTGTGTCGAATACCTACTTCCTATTCTCACACTCGCTAATTTTGTTTTAGATGATGATTTAGATTATGTTAATCTATCTAATTAGATGAGATATAGTTTATATATAATCAAATTTTAATAATGATTATCGATTAATAAAAAATGGTTTCTTAAGAGATAATAATAGGACAAAAATTCAATAGAAAAAAATTATATGAAAAGAAGAAAACATGCGTCTAATTCTCTTTTTAGATCAGTATTGCTGTATAACTTTTTGATCGGACGAGAGTATACTTACAGATTAGATAAAAATTTTCTAAATGATATTGAATGATAGATACATCTAAAATTTTGATCTATGATTATTTAATTTTAAATTTTGATATTAAATTTTTTATATAATAATAAATCATCTTCCATTCTTCCATAGCACAAACCCTAAAGTTATACGAGCATCTACGCACCAAACCATCATTAAATCCACGCGATGCTCGCCATCTTTGGTGTCAGTGTGCTGCTGTCTTCTAATAATAATAATAATAATAATAAGTTGAGTCTTGCCATCTAACCATAAACTTTGGATTCTAAGTAGGCGTGAGAATATAAACATGTTAAGTAGATGACAGTGGCACAAAACTGTGCGTCCCATCGGGTTGTTCTTTCCTCGCGCCGCCGTCTTGGATAGCACCGCACCGCAAGTAATACGGATCGTTGGGCTGCAAGAATATTGGGCCGTGTTAGATTAGTCTCACGGGTTGGCCTTTCCCGGACCAACTGCACCGCCGAGAGAGTAATGCCGACGGCCGATGGAGAATCCGCTGAGAAAGCTCGATAACCGGCAACAGCAGCAGCAGACCCATCAACATATTTCTCACAACGCAGGAGGACAACATACACAGCCAACCGAAGAAGAATGCATTCATTTCTGAGTATCAAATTCTACGTTGTGTGCGGAAGAAGAAACACATAAACCGGAAAGAAAATGCCCTATTGTCGGGCTGCATTGGGGACTTCGTGGATGCGCCGGAGCTCCCAGATGTCATGGTCTTCCTCCTCCCACAGGACGAGGCTCCCAGCCTCTCCGCCTCCCCTGTCCTCACACCGGAGGAAGTCCTCGTCCGCGAAGGGGAACCAACCCGAGAGCTTCTCCTCGTCCACGCCCCACCACAACCACCACCACCAGCACCCGGACACGCCACCCAACTCCGCCTCCCCATCCCACTCCACGGCTTCGTCCTCCTTCGTCGAGGAAGGAGAAGACTCCGCCGCGGCGTGAGCCAGACTTTCGTCTTTTCCCGGACTCTCCCGTGTCTTCTCCGTCGATTCTGCGTCCTCCCTCGCCTTCGTGCCCTCCCACTCCTTCGCCCGCCGCTGGGCTTTGCCGGGAACCTCCGAGAGGACCTCGTGATCTGGCGCGCTCTTTCGTTTCATCTCCGCTTCTATTCCAGTGTTTTCTGCGAGTGGAGAAACAGAGGCAGTCATACCATATATATATAGAGAGAGAGAGAGAGAGAGAGGGGGGAAACAGAGCGATGCCTGTATAATTTAATTGTATTAGGAAACTATTTAAGAATAACTCCACAAATATTTATATGTTTAATTAACGTATAATCGCTATATATTAAGTCTCGCCATTTGGATTTAGATTTATCTAATTAAAATTTCGACACAAATTATTGTGGATTTTTGGTACATTGATAAATCTATTAGATCCTATCAATTATTCGACATTTTTTTATTTTCTCTCGATAATACAAGCAATGCGATTTATGAGGTTCACTGGGGAAATATGAGGTGCAGAGAAGAGGATGTCAGCCGCATCGCTCTCGCAGCGAGAGTTGTCGCTGCCACATGGCATGGGTTGCGTGGAATTTCCTGTCACGTCACCTCTCGTTAATGCATGCAATGTCCGAACACACGTTTTCTTTTGTGCCTTGAGAGAGTGGAGAACCAGTTCGCGACATGGGATGGAGTTGCAAGGAACGGACGAGGACGCGGTACCGGCGGTGGGTAAGCAGTTTCCTTTCGTTGGACCTCACCGCCGTACGTGATGTCGAAGCTTCCGGTTGTTTATTATTGGCCGAGGAAAGCTCCGACCGGTCTTCTACGCCACGATTGACGCATGGCATCGGCACCCTTCGCTCGTCCGCTTCCCACTTTCTTCTTGCCCAAGGAGGTTCCCATCGGTCGGCTACGCCACGATTGACGCATGGCGTCGCCCCTCAGTGCTCGTCCCCTTCCCAACCCAAGAAATTGTCGCAGTAAAGCAACAGATTTGAGACGCGGAAATATTAAACCTTTGTTCACACATGAAATTTCTTGGAGCTCTAGGAATAGAAATTTCTTGGTCGATATAAGATTTTGATTCTTTTATTCGTCGACCGATGTAGGGTCGAACGTACCCATCAATTATGACAGCCATCCATGCTTCTTGATATCATGATTGCCCTCTCACGTTATTTTAATCTGTCAAGACTTTATTATAAAATTCATCCTTATATTTTTATTATAAAAAAATTAATATCAACAATATAAAATTAATAAAAAAAATAAATTAAATTTAGGATACATAATTTTTGATATTATTCGTAAAATTTTTATCTGATCTGTATTATTGTTGAATCCGAAAGCTATAACGATATTAATACACCAGAAGAACTAGATTTGTTATTCTCCTTTCTTTCTATCATTTACAAGATCGTTATTAGCATTGAATTAAGGATAAAAAAAAAGATTAGATATTATAATCTCTCAATGACTAATTTTATGTATTTACGTATTATCTTATCTACGTATTTGTATCCATATATGTCTACCCAAACATTATATTTTTAATTTCTAAAAAAAAATTATTTATTTATAAGTGAGAGTAAAAAGTTTAAGATCATCGAATCCGTATATTCATGTATCTGTATTCACATATTATGTTTTTATTTTTAATTTTTTTATTTATTTAAATATAAAATTAGAGAGACTATAATAAATAATTAGGAGAGTCATTCTCATCAAAATAATATTCTAAAAAATTTAAATATATTTTTATAAAAATCTAATTTAATTAACTATGATCATATAATCCAACACTTAATTCATTAATCTATCGCCAACAACCATTTTCTTATCGAGAAGCTTTTTCTAAAGGAACAGCGTTTCAAGTCGTTATCAGGCACCTGCACATTGACTCGGCTTCCGGTGGTACGTCTCCGAAAATAATTGCATGATTGCAATCATATCTTATCCTACCGCTAGTTTGATGGCACGAGATAAGAACTGCGCGCACGTCTCCAACGAGCGATTAATCGCACGGGGCCCGCCACCAATGTGTGGGACCCATCCTGTCATGCTTGCTTAAGATGAGGAGGGGAAAGGAAAACGCGGCTCCACGTCCGGCCACAGGCCGAGCACGAGATGTCGGCAAAAGAAACCACACCCACCGAATTGGGTTTGCTTGTAGATCGAAGCGGACGATGGGAGACGTGTGACATCGTAATGTTCCCACCCACCGAGTGGTCCGCGTGAAATGGCTACAGAACCCTTAACATGTGCATTCGATTGCAAACAATGATGAGACGTGTGACATTATATTGTTCCCACCGAGTGATCCGCGTGATACCATATTATATATACATTATATATATATTTCTATTCATATATGAATTTGGGAATATTTCAATAATGAATTTAAATTAAACGGATTAGGATTATCCTTTTAGGATTTGAACCAAACCTGATATAAATATATTCAATCATAATTATCCTCTTAGTTGAGATATTTTTCTTCCTCTCACACGTATAAATAATTCAAACAATGAGATAGTTTCACGTAGATTTCGCTAATTTTTTTTGCTAAAAGAAAGATTATGTTCAACCTCACACAGCCACACAGGGGGGGGATGGGAGAAAAAGAAACGAAGGAAGAAGAAGCAGAGGTGCATTAGGAGATAGAAGTAAACACCAGTTAGATCGACATAAACTCGACTCATTCATTGATCCCCATTTTCCAAGTCATGGAGAACGTCTTCCCCAGAGGCAGCGATAGCCCTCCGACCTCCACAATCATGCTGGTTCTCTTGCTCCCACCCTCCAGTTTCGCTTGATGCATCACTGCATGAGACTCGGTAAAGTGAGCACCGGCAGCATCAGCCCAAGGCTCACCATCCACCTCCACCACGAGCCCCTGTCCGTTCCCCTGCAGTCCCAACACACACACCTTCTCGATCAGCAGTCCCTTCTCCAAGCTGAAGGCTCCCATTTCCACTTCCGACCACACCTTCACCGTGCTCCCGCTAACAGTGGCGTAGAACTCGATGTAGGAAGCCTCTCCTTCCGCAAGCTTCATCTCGGGCCGCTCGTCGTCGTCCACATACACGCTCCCTTTTGCGTCTCCTTGGGTGGCTCCGAAGGGGAAGGCAACGACCAGAGTAAACGGCGTCGTTCTTGCCTCCTTAGAGTTGGTTCCCCCTCTCTGCAACGGAAGTATAGTGTTCTGGTACACATGCGCGTTGACCGCGTTCAGAGGAGCATCGAGTGTTACGAAGCGATCGTCCTGCGACACCACAGCCTTGGTCATGTCGAACAAACTGTACCAGGTGCCGGGAGGAAACATTGCTTTCACGGATGTCGCGGCCTTCTTCAAGACCGGAGATACCATGACGCTGGCCCCCAGCAAGAACTGAGTGCTGAGGCCGTAGCTCGACGTGAAATTGGGGAACGAGAAGAAGACGGGCCTCGCCATCGGCGCACCGGTGGTGTGAGCTTCGTAGTTCAGCGTGTACAGATACGGAAGCAGCTTGTACCTCAAGCCCAAAGCGTTTCTTGCCGACTCTGCCACCGACTCCCACTGGTACAGCTCTTGCCTCGGTGAAGCAAAGTTGGCGTGGTCTCTGGAGAAGGGATAGAACGCACCCAGCTCGATCCAGCGGTTGCAGAGCTCCTCCGTCGGCGCCGGATAGAACCCGCAGATATCCGATCCGACCATGGGCATGCCGAAGAGCCCAAAGTTCAACATGGTGGAAATGGAGTAGCGAAGGTCGTCCCATGTGCCCTTGTTGTCACCCGTCCAGTGCGCAGCGTACGCTCCCGAACCCACAAAGGTGGAGCGGGAAAGAATGAAGGGGCGTTTGCCCTGAAGGCCTTGGAGGGCCTTGTGCGTAGCAATGGCTTGGGAGAAGCCATACAAACTATGTGCGTTGTACTCCAGAATTCCATTGTAGTGCGTGGCGCTCGTGGCTATCGTTTTGAAGCCCAACGGAGCTCGAGACCCTGAAGCGTTGATCTTGTAAGGCGGGTCGTCCCATCTGGTATCTGTCAGGTTCTTGCAATCCAAGCAGCAAACCCATGGGGTGGTGGATCCAGGTATCGGGCACGAATGGTTGGTCGGGAGCTCACATTTCCCGGTGCAGAAGTTGGAAGCCTCGTTCATGTCGATCCAGAGGCCGTCCACCGGCACCATCTCGTGGAACCGGGCAATCTCATCGATCCACCACGAGACGCCGTCGGGGTTCAGGTAGTCGGGGAAGTAGACGGGTCCGGGCCACACTTGAGCCAAGTACGGCTTGCCTTCGTATTTGATGAACACGTTTTTGGCCATTCCTCTCTGAAAGACACCGTAGCTGGAGTTGACGGCGATGCCGGGATCAATGAGGACGATGTACTTCATGCCCCGCGAGTGGATTCTGTCGAGGAACTCGAGGAGCTTCGGCCGGGGGTAGTTGACGGGGTCGAGCGTGAAGTCCTTGGCTGCATCCATGTGATCGTCGTCGTTCCAGATCACATCCAGAGGTATTTGGGCGTTTCTGTAACCCTCCACGACTCCTTCCACCACGGACAGGTTTTGATAGCCCCATCTACATTGGTGAAAGCCTGTGTGGAAACAAAGGAAGCTTTGAGAGCTGAGACAAAACAGAACTATACCAAAGATACGGCGTATCCGCATTTAGTTCGAGTGGAGATATAAGTGCCGGCGACAGATCATATGCAACGCCAACCTAAATCCCTTCTGCATTAAGGGATTAGATATGCTTATCGATCGTAAGAACAAATATGATGGTTTACCTAAAGCCCAGTATGGCATCGGAGCAGGACGACCGATCAGCGTAGTGTACTGATCCACGACCGCCAGAGGCGACGGCCCGGCGAAGAAGTAGAAGTCGACCACGCCTCCGATGACCTTGTAGGTGAGAGAACTCCCTGTATAGAAGACATCCATCCCATTGCTGTTGAGCAACAGGACTGCGTGAGCGGTGGCTTCTCCTCCCTCGTTCCTCAAGTCCATGTACACCGGGTGAGACCCATAGAGGTCAGTGTTGAGATTGATGGCCGAGATGTCGGTGGTGTAGAGAGTGTACGGGTCATTAGGGCGGAGCCGTATCCCACCGGGTTGCGTGTTCTCCCCCAGCCCGTACAGTGCAGCTGTCTTGGGCAGATGAGTGGAGATTTCGAGATACTGGTCCTTGAAGACCATGGTGCCATAACTCGAATCGAACAGCGTCTGCCCATTGGATTTCCTCCTCACCGCGAACGTGAATGGATCGGAGGTAAAGCTGAAGATGAGATCGCCCCCTGCGTACTCCGACGCCGTGAAGGGAGAAGACGAAGCTTTCGCCCCCGGTGGCGGGGGCTGATCTCTCGGGAGCAAGTCGTAGGGGACTTCCCATCTTTGTTCTTCCGCATCAGTGATATGAACCCTCAATCGATCCTGGGTTTCGTGCCTACAAATGATTAACAAATGCTGTAAAGATCCGCCATAGATTTCTATATAAGACCATCATAAAAGAATTCCTATACAACACACCTTCTACTATAAACAATTAAGATTTGCTCTCAAAGATCATCTCCTAGAATTAAGAACATGCTTGGAGGCTGTATCCGCGAACATCTTCCTCAAAAACGAAGACAAAAAAGAAAAACGACACCCACACTGCCTTCTTTCTCCCTGAATCTTAGATGCATAAATGTATGCCCCTAGAGAGACTCAGCTAAGCAACAAGAACACCACAACACCATCCTCGTGTGATCAAAATGTGAGAAGCAGTACGACCATACCCAGAATATTGAGAGTAGAAAACTGGTCCAAGAAATCTTCATAAAAAGAAACCCATTTGATGTTCGACAAAAGGCATCAAGTCACTTGAGAAACGAGCAGAACATGATTTGCTCATAGATGTATGCTGGTAGAGGTGAAAGAAAGCAGAAGATGATATGCTTTCTACAACACCTCAGTGATAAACCACTTGAAGGTGTACTTCCCCGACAAATTTTGTCAGCATTACGAGCAACTCATGACCTTTCAACAGAGTTGCGCAAAGGAACACAGCAAAGGGGAAAGAAAGAGATGGAAATGCAGCAGAGGTTAAAGATCTATGGTCTAAAAGGGTCATTAAATATATTATCTATATACTGATAAACCATCTTGTTGTTTCCGTGATGTCTTGTCTAAAAGGAAATTATAAGTATACTTGTATTTGTTCCCTTACTTCACAAAAAGCCTGAGATGGTGGATATCGGGGCCATAAGTGGAGGTGCTCTGCTTCACTTGGAGATACCCTATCAATCCACCTCCGTTTGTGCTCTCCTCGATGGAAACCAAGCGATAGCCAAAACCAACCTTCGGAGGCTTGGCTGCAGCACTGAAATGAAGAGCAAAGAGAGTGGTAACACAGCAGAGAGCAAGGTGCAGAAGAGAAGGGGAGGAGGAGGAAGAGGATGACATCCTTCTTCTCCACCCAGAGCTTCTCCACATTATAGGAGATGGGACTGGCCAAACAAAACAACTATAGGAGCTTAGCCACTGTTGGCTGCTACATTGTAGGAGCTGGGAGTGGTAAGAGTAGATATAGAAAGTGACGACCCCGAAAGGTGGCCAGTCTTTCAGTATCATCGTCATCCCAAACACGTGATGTCTCTGCAAGTGAGCTGGGTGGGCCTTCTCTTAGGGACCCATCCACTGAAGAAAAAAAGGAAAGCAATTCTCTATTTTCTCCGCCTTTTTCTTGACTCTATTTTCACATAGTAACCAACTAATGGAGAAGATAACAAGAAAGAGAGAGAGAGAGATGATCTCCAGGGATTTGATTCTCCCACTGTGATGTACTTTTGGCATCTTATCCTTACCTTCAATCAAGGCTAGTTTTATGATCGCGGCATGGTAGTGACTGGGTCATGCTGAGGAAGTGACAAGACATCAAGATAAGCATAATGTTTGGCGTCTATCAGTTGTTGGTTCATGGATCAAGGCTTTGTCATTGACCATTGAACGCACAAACATACCAACTTTTGATCCTAAATCATCTCAACCAACCTCCCCACCCCCAAAAAATACATCATGTTCTTGATGATTGTCGTGTGAGTCCAATTGGACAGCAATTATAACTTGATCTCGGCAGACATGGTGGTGGTCATGTCTTCATGGACTAATGCCAACATTGGAATTATTGGTGGAGAATCAACGGATCGTTTCTTTAGCATAAAAGAAGACACTCTCTTCTGCAAACAACTAGCGGATTCTCTGGCCAAGTCACGTTAACTAAAGTTACCCGAAAAGGTAATTTGCACACCATTGTAATTTCTTATCATACAATCTACTATGGATTTGTTTGTTTCTCAGACGCCTGTTAGGATTCTGTACGTTCTACTGCATCACCTATCTCCGGCTGCTATCGACAGATCATAGCCGGACGGACAGCGGCGGGGTCCATGAAGGGCAGCGCACGCCGTGACCGAGAGCGGACGATGGTGCGCTTCCGCTCATGTGAAGCTGAGTTGAGACCACCACTCCGAGGAAGGGGACGAGTCGCTTTGTCCATATCGACAGCCCCCATGTGAGAGCCACGCCATCCGTGTCTCCTCCTTGGAACTCTAAACCAGTCGCCCTACGCTGTAGATCTCGGGGAGCCACAAGTCCCGCGTCCGAGTATTGTATGTTGTGTACTAACGAACGTAAATGCTCGGAGATATCATTTTGTTACCGTGTTCTGAGAATATGATGTAATTGGGTGTGGAATATCGAGGTGGCTGTCGATGTGATCGAGCGTGCCGAGGTCGGGATGTTCGTAGTGATTAAAGTGGATGCAAAAGCGAAGGGCCATCGGGCGCTGGGGCTGCAGAAAAGGAGATGCCCCGTCCTATAGGGCCCGGAGAAGGATGGTGGAGTGGAGGCTGTGGACCTCAAGGGGAAGCTGTGACTTCATTTCACTGTGAAAAGGTAGGAGGGTGTGAAGGGATCGGTACTGTTGTCAGTAGGCCGACAAGCAAGCTGTAGCTGTTTGACTCAGATCCGGATTTGGGCCTCACTGCTTGTCGTTATTATGCACCAGCCTCGACCATTGTGTTCTTGGTCTACGTTGAAGAGAGAAGCGGTAGAGAGAGGTGTATTGTGTGTTCTTGGGCTACGTTGAAGAGAAAAGCGGTAGAGAGAGGTGTATTGTGTGTTCTTGGCTTCTCCGCAAGAGTCATGTTTCATTTTCCACGATATTTCCACCCCCTCAAAACGTGACTTGCCATTTGGTCCAAGTCATGATGGACGAGGCACGGAATGACTTGTTCCATCTTTCTTCTCACGGTAGGAGACGACTATCCCGAGGTGGTCTCTGCATGGCGCATTTCTCACGACTTCGGCATGAATTAGACGATGCATTTCTCACGATCGAGAGCCATGATTTGCTCGGATTATGATTAGCGTGCATTGGATTCTTTGTCGGAGAGACGAAACCTTTCTCTCCTTCAAGCACTGTATCCGACGTTGATGCTGATCCCCATCGACGAGGACGCATGCAAGCACCGAGAAAGAGAGACGTCGTAAGTGGCCAGACGCCTTCCATTCCTTTTTGTTCTTTTTTATTTCCACTACGCGAGAGAAACACACATCTTTTTAAAGCGATTCAGAGAGTCCAAAGTGCTCGATGCTTTGTTTTAGAAAAGCGTAAGCAGCATCAACACCTTTAATAACATTCGACAATGACATTATCCTGTTGCAACATTGGAGATTCTTTCCGTGAATTGCTTCCAAAAATTGATTCGTACGCCGGTATTTGCATGGATACTTCGCATGGATGTCAAAGAACTCTCTCACTTGTCACCGTAGTCCTTTCGAACTCCCTTCACGATCCTTATTCGTGGTGGAAATTACCGAAATAAAAAGGAAAAAATCTATCAGATAAGGCGTGCGTGTTAGATCTACACCTAATAATAGTATGCACCACAACGAAGTATATTATCCTGCAGACCAGCGACCCGTAGTGCACGTGAATAGCTTGACTTGGTGGGGCAACGAACACGTTTCCTCCTTCCCGTCGTATCATCACTCCTCCACCGCCAAAGGGAAGGGCCATCAGCATTCGACCTAATGACGTCACCGTCTTGACGTCATCGGATCAGGTATGACGTCATCACTTCAGATCTATCGCCTCGACAACTTTTCGTTTTCTCTTTTTCTTTTAAAAAATATTTCCTTGTCCGCATAAATAAATAAATAAATGTATATTCTGTCAGACGTTCCTATTTATTTTGTCTGCGAATTCTTTTGCATCCGCTCGCAGAGGAAACGACGGGGAGGGAACAGTCAACCGTTGATCTATGGCGACGACGAAGCGGCCGGGGGGCGATGGGACGGAGGAGGAGAGGCGCACGCGTCGGCGCCAGGTGGCGGAGGAGGAGGTCACCGACAACGAGGTCGAGGAGTTCTTCGCCATCCTCCGCCGAATGCGGGAGGCGGCCAGATTCTTCGCCGCGAGGAGCGGCGGCGAGGCGAAGGGGGAGAGGGAGAGGCAGCGGGCGTGGAGGTGGCGGCCGGCGTTCGAGAGGGAGGACTTCGAGGAGTCGGGCGGCGCCGTTGATGATGCCGGGAGGAGGAGGAGGAGCAGGAGGAGGGGCATGGAAGCGACGACGGAGACCAGTGGCGGGAGAGGAAGATCGAGGGAGGTGACCGCGAAGGACGAGGTGGAGGAAGCGGTGGCGGAGAACGGGAACACAGGTCTGTTCCTCGATCTGAACGCCGAGCCCGGCCGCGAAGAATGACCGAACGGTGAGCCTCGGCGGCGGCGGTGACGGAACCGGGCGGTCTCCTCATCCTTTTAATGCATGTTAAGCTTAATTCCGGTGTGGCTTGACTTAGTAACCATTCCGACGCAAAGTTCATGTTGCTCGAAGTGGATTTGGTATTCGTGACATCTTCCTTTGTCGTTGTGTTTCCCTTTTATTTAGGTAAAGGTGTGTGTTTCTCTTAGTTATCAGTGCGAACCCACCGCCTGTATAGGATTCCGTCATTCATCTTCTTCGTTCATGTGCACCGCCACTCTTCCGAATGCCTCCAACCCTTTTATGTGTAATCTCATCTGAATCTTCTTGCTCACAGTACTGTATTTATATTACTCTCTCTCTCTATCTCTCTCTCTCTCTCTCTCTCTCTCTCTATCTCTCTCTCTCTCTCTCTCTCTCTCTCGGGTGTGGACAAAGAACTATCTTTAATTCTGGTATCGTTTGCTATCTCGATTAGTGTCATTCCATCCAAAGCTCAAATCTATACAGGTGACTGCCTATGACATAACTCTTTGAAGAACAATAGTATTTCGAACACAAATTCTCTAGGAGAGGCGGAAACAAAAATCATTCGTCCATATTCGAAGATCAACACAGCTTTAGTTGACGAATTCGCAGGTACGTTTCTTCTCCCCAAAGAAATTAGAGAGCGCTTGCTTCAGCTTCGTAAAGAACAGTTGACAAGACACGGGTTGTTTGATTCTAGAAAACTGGTTATTCTCATCTGTGAAACAACGAGACATCTCTCTCTCTCTCTCTCTCTCTCTTTTAGCAATAAGACAATCCTTTTGGATTCGGAGTTATCGAAGCTTGACACTATTAATGTCTTTACAAGAAAGAAATTTCATGATAAATCAATTAGTGATCCATTAAAGTTAAATTACCTTATTATTAATCGGAATTTGGGGGGTGAAAAACGAGTATTTGGTTCGAGTTTAGATGGGATCGAGATAATTAAATTATTAGTCTGGTTAGGGGTGTAATTTCGTTTTCTTTTCCGATTTGGTCATGAACTATCTTACGAAGTAAGTAGCGAAGGTGGGACCCTTGGATGCCCCGAGTCAGTTCGAGACGAACATTTGGCGATTAAAGAATTAATCTACGCATAGAACCAAACGAATTGTACGTTTAGTTTATACGATGGACGCAACGCGCCGACCGGATTCTCTCGGCCTTCCTTAAACGTCTACGTTTGGACCGGGTCATTCTATTTGTTCTTTGTGGGTGGTAGACCCGTGGAATGCTGACGTGATACACAGTACATCAGGTGGAAGGGGAATCACATTCTCTCTCTTACGTGTGTCTACATATAAAGGTATTCTTTCACTCTTTAATTATTACGATTTTCGATAAATATAATTTCAAGTAGGTTAGACTACGATAAATATTATTATGATTTCAATTATTCGAAATCATAAATCGTAACTGGATCAATTTTGGAATCGAAACTGAAACTAATCGTTCTGGTTTCGATTCAAACGGTTAAATTTTTTAGTAAATATTAAAAATTAATTTTATGTAAAAAAATTAAAGTTACAGAATTGATGATTTAAATTGGTTCGATTTCGATTTTAGTCCGATTCATTTTTGATCTAAGTTAAACAATAATTAGATCTGATTTAAAGAGAACAGTTCGATTTAATTTTGATTTTAACTCGATTCGATTTTGATTCAAATCGATAAATAATCAAGCTATTAACATCCATAATATTAAAGGATGATGTCTCAAATGACGAGGCTTCCTAGAATCATCTCATGGACGATAAGAAACGAGAAAAAAGTTACGACGATAACAAAGAAAGAAAAAGCGAAAGAGAAGGGTGAGGTTATAGTTATAGTTGTCGTTGGAGTGATATAGCAGTACATCAATGAAGAGGGTATGAGGTGTTATGATACTACGATGGAACAAAGATGGCTAACAAGAGCGAGGATGCATTCGAGAACTTTAGTGACCTCTATGAGGACATGACATAGGGAATAGTCATAAGAGACGAAGATAGCAAGATGAAAATAATAAATAGAAACACGAAAAACAATCATAATAGGACAAAAGTGCCGAGATGCTAAAGATAATAATGATAAGGTGTGGGTCAAGATAAAATAATAAAGTTGAAGTGTTTTGAATGAATAAAGTAAAAGTGATACGCGGCTGAAAATAATAAAAATTTAAGGGTTTTTTTTGTAGGGGAGTGTATATTTAACTAAAAGAACTATGAAATTTAGTTGTTAGCGTTATTTCTTTTCCGTTATGCGGTTCGTAGTTACCGCTGAATTTATCTATACGTCACCACTGGTTGATCCGTTTTAATTATTGTCGTCATCCATTCACACCGATTGAAGAATAGAAACCAACTCTGTTGCTCTCCTTTTCTGGCCTTCTCCATTCCTCCTCCGTCTCCCGTCCGTAAGATGGAACCGTCGAATCGGAAGAGGAGAGTAGGCGGCGACGACGACGGCCGTCCGCCGTCGAGACCGCGACCGTCGTCCCCGCAGCGGCTCCATGACAGGCGTCGGGCGGCGACGGACGACGAGGTCGAGGAGTTCTTCGCCATCCTCCGCCGAACGCGCGATGCGCTGCGGTGCCTCGTCTCCCGGCCAAGGCCGGCGCCCACGTCGACGAGGTGGAGCCCGGAGTTCGCGTGGGAGGACTTCGCCGGGCACGGCACCACAAAAGACGACGGCGACACGGGTGTGGCCGCGGAGCAGAGGCCGCCGGCTTCGACGGATCCGGCCGGACCTGCGGATATCGTCGCACCGAGGCTCCTCGATCTCAACGCCGACCCGGATCCCGAGAGCCTGGCAGCGGTGAGTCCTCATCCCGGTGCAGCTACCGCCCACTGGGCTCGAGCGCTCGCTTAATTCCTTTAGGTCACATCGACTCACAAGCGGTAACCTCACCTCTCGTTTGCTTTTCTAAGATACTATACATCGTCTGAATGAATAAGGGGTTGCGTAGCCCTATCTACCTTTACAATCTTTAATCGAATAAAATGGTCAAATCCTTATTGGATTATCTTCCTTTGTCCAAATTGATCTTTATTTGTCTGATACTTTTGTTCTAGTGGATGAAATTGTTAATTCATTATTTTGCACCACCGCATATGTCTCATTAGATTGTATAGTGCAGTGAACATTTCATTGATAAACTAATGGACCTTTTTCGTTTATTTCTTAATGAAAGCATGTTATATATACAAGCAATTGTGAGAACCTTAATTTATTTTCATTGTTCGACGATCTTACTAGTGAGTTCTATCAGATCCAACACCTTCCTCTTGATTCATGCTCAGGTCGACTTTTCCCTTCCTTCCAGCTCAAATTTCTACTGATCATTAGTCATTCGTCGCAGTAATAGTATCTAACTGCAAGTGTTTACTGCAGTAGTTTCTCAAGAATCATGCAGGGTAGGTGGCAATAGTATCAACAACGGGGCAACTTGATTTGTAGGACGAAAAACTTGACGGATACTTATAATTAATGTGCATCAACATGTCTTGGTAACTGAGCTTAAAGGCCATGAAGAGGTGGTTTGTGCGATCAGGGGCTTGCTCTAGAAATGCCAGTAAGCCATACACAAAGGCAAATGGAATGGATGGATAGAGCACTAATAGTAGAAGAACTAATGCCACTGATGGTAGTACAATATATAGCTGATTTGCTTTTTTTTTTTCTTTTCCTAGGAAAAGTCTGATTGGGTTTGATTATTCTCTAAACTATTATATTCATAAAGTTTTATGATCTTGTGAGCTTTGCTTAATGTAGTACGAGCCAAGTGGGCATTATCTTATGACTTGTTTTTGGTCGTTGGGTCAACAGGAAGACCAGTCTTCATCTGCAGAGTGGCCAAGTCATCACAACTAAAAAGTATGCGTCACTCGTCACGACTAGGGAAGACGGTCTTATTTAAATCGACTAGATAATATGCTGTCCTTGCTGTTGGGTAGGGTTGAAAAGAACAATAAAAAATCAATGAAGAAATCAATAAAAAATTAATAATTAAAAGAATATATTAAAAAATCGATGTAAGATTAATATGATTTGGTAAATTCTTATCTATATCTACAATGTTTTTACTTGTTCAATCACAGTAAAAACAATTGATGACATCCTTATTTAATCTCTAATCATTGAATCCTTTAAGCTATGATATTATTTTGTTGGGGAGGGAGATAAAAAAAATCTAAAACCATAAACTAAAAAGGAATTCACCAAAAAATAATAATTAAAATAATATATCCGAAGGTCGACGCATGATTAACATAGTTCGACAAACCCTTTTCTACATCCATGAAAAAAAATCAGATCATTTGATATGTGAGATCAATTACAAGATCTTTGAGTTATCCCTATCCAAGTTCAATTCCTTTTGTTCACCTCTTACGTAAACTTAAAGAATGCTTTCAGTTCTCTCTAGAAGCCTTAGAGATTATCACCCTTATGAGCACTCAAAGTATCTTGACTCTTTCTCATCAAAACTCTTAAGGCTCTATATTTATAGAAACAAATATCGATTCACTAAGGAGTTTTAATTTAATTTAAATATAACTAAAATTCCTAAAAATATTTATCATGATGAGTATCTGTCCACTGCCTCCTGATCTCAAGTTCCTGGAAATTTTTGCTAAATTTCTCTTCATGTTGCAGCCCTCTTCTTCTTTGTATTAGTAACTGAAGCAGATTTTACAAGGGCTCCTGCATTATTGTTTGTGTGCAGCTATCACATATTCACAGTTCAATGAAATGAAATAGTTCTATACCCATCTTTCTGATGCTACCAAGATCTGCATATTTCCTGTCAAATATATGCTTATATTTTTCATGTTTGGAAAAATCTGATTGCCTAAAACAATCATCTGAAGAATCTCCAACTCCAGCAGTTGTTTCAGGCATCTGTCTACTTGGATCAACGGGAATACCTCTGCTGTTAACCTATTACACTCTTTAGGAATCTTCATGTTTCTTTGGAGTCCACATGCTATGTCTTTTACGAAGAGATGCTCTAGCTTTTCATTTTGGCTTTGAGAATTCCATAAGAACTAGTCATTGCTTCTTCTCTTCTGTTGTAGAATCCCAAGTCATTATCTTATGTGTTTTCTGTGTGAATTCGGTTTGGTTTGGAAGACTTTGACACTAGAAAACGAAGGTGGATCAGTGGGTCGAACGCCGTCGCATGCAATCTTGTCTGTGAGAAAGACATGCTACATAAATCTTTCTTTTTATGCTGCTCAAAATCCGTGTTTGAATCACATGGTTGCTTAACAGGTTGGGATCCGACGAGGGCGTGTTGCGTGATGTCATGGTATTGCCCGTGAATTCATGGGACCGACGCCCATGGCTGGTTGGCCAAGATGACTCTCAGGTCCTCTGAGAGAGAGAGAGAGACTTAACTTTAGGGTGAGTCAGCTGTCTTTTCCGATAGTAATGGTGCTTAAATGTCGCACAAGCATTAAGTCAGCAAACGCAGGCCTGCAACCACGGCAAAGTCACAACGTAAGAATACTGTACAAGCAATAGGTATCGGGGGTTCAGAGACCATTCTCATGTTCGGGCCACTCGCTACGTTGCTTATATTGAAAGCGTCAGACAGCAGTATCAATTATTTCTTTGACTTTTAGAGTTATTACCTACCAATCTTCTCTCCATCATCGAGTAGTCCGTCGGAAAGTGGCATCTTCCCAACCATTTCAATCTCACCACATGCTTCCGAATTCCGAGTAAGAGACTTCCTTGGAGTACATCAATTTCAAACAGTTTCAGAGCTGATTTTAGAATCGTCAGTCAGTTTCGATTATAATTTAATTATAATAAATTAATATATTTAATAAAATTTAAATTTAGGCCATTAAATCTTGAATTTGAAATCTCTATGTCATAAAATTCATTTTATGTCTTAATTTTTGTTGTCAATTTGGAATACCCGTAAGACCTGATTCTGGATTTTGCCATGGGCGACGAGGTTAGGGCTTAAAAGAAGGTACGTATGTACTAAGCAGGCCTTTGCGTTTGTGTCAGTCTGGAACCCATGTGCTTCCCATGTGTTAGACGAGCACCCATAGCAGGCACAGAGCGAAAGAACAGAAGGGTGGAAGCCATTCCATTCCATTCCATGGCGTACCACAAAAGTGGATGAGCATTAGGTTCCTTTTTCTTTTTCCTGAAATATTATATTTATTAATTTATTAGATAACTCGAGTTGCCCTTAGTACCTGATGCCCACCTGCGTGAACAGAACCTGCTGTTGCCTGTTCTCCTACAGTTGACGGATTATTCTTCTTTTTTCGTAGCGACACTCTGGATTCCGGTGTCCCGAGTGTGGTTGCAAGATAAAAAGTACTGTTGATTCATGAGAGGTACTCGCTACATGCAAATGAGGAAGACGAAGCGGCTTATACGATGGTTTCCAAGGCGTCATCTTGGAACCCTCCCATCGTGTTTCTGTGTCATCAAATCGGATGGTTGCAAATGGGCTTGTTGAGGCCCAGTATGCCCCACCTTTTACCCCAACCCTACGATCCATCATCCATCGGCTGCCGCGCACCGCATCAGACAAAGACCCGTATGATCAAGTGTCTCGATCCACCCACGCATCCCACGAGCGGGCCAGTACTCGGGAGCCACGTCGTAGGTGGTTCCCGGGACTTTGTGAATTGACACCGCGCTACATGCTTGCATCGCCTTATTCCCTACTTTACTCTTTTTACATCCACACATTCACACTCTTTTTCTACTTCGCACACTCACTCTCTCTCGAGTCTGTTGCTTTCTTGTTGAGAAAGAGAAAGAAAGAGAAGAGAGGGAGGAGGAGAGTTGGGTTGAGTCTCGGCGGCGGAGAATGGAAGAGAAGGGGTCGACGCTGGTGCAGATCCTTGCGGTCGCCCTCTGCCTCACTGCCTTCGGTTTCGCCATCGCCGCCGAACGCCGCAGGAGCACCGTAACTGATCACTCCCTCCTCTTCTTTCTCCCACTTTATGCTTTGTTCCCTCGATCCCTCTTTCGTATCGGGTGCCAATGCCTCCGATAGTTGGATGGGATGTTAATCTGGCTTCTGTTTCCTCTGTTCCTGTATTCGTTGCGGAATCAGATAGAACCTCTAGATCTTGCTTCTTGAAGACGTGGTTTCGAGTTTCGTAGTCGGTGGTTGGCTAGTCGTTCGACAAGAATGTAGAGTAGCAGATCGGGATTCTTGTGTTGGTTACATGAAATTAATTTAGTGGTTTAGTCATTAAACGCTGCATTCTTGTGTTCTTGCATCTGCATGATTCTTAGTAGTACATCACTACTGTTTCTGTATATTAAATTTCTTACTCTTGACACACAAGGTATTATGAGATTGACCCATGATCAAGAACTCTCCATGGCCTCCAAGTAAAGTAGATGAGAAAATTAGTAGAGGAACAAATGGTTTTTAGGATCCTCCTGTTGGTGATTTGGACATCCTCATGTAGATTTTTCTCTTTTTTCGAGTGAGGGCTTGCATCAGCTCAGACAAGTGTTGCTACCTCTCTCATTGTTGACATCCAGCGTAGGCAAACCATGGTAAAAACCTAGCTCAATGTGCAGGCGGTAGCCTAGGTGGCATAATCAATACGAAGTAGCTATCAATGATTTGGGTACATTGATGACAAAAAAATTGGGCATATGAAGCATTTACAAGATTTGAAGCTTAGGATGCAGATAGAACGTTGGCGACATGTGGATGACGTTAGAGACTGAGCAATAATCAATTTCCATTTCTGTTGATTTGCTCAAGCAGGTGCTGACAAGATTGTGCATGGCAGGTGTTCTGAAGGACATCTAGGAGTCACTAAAATTAATGCTTGGCTCGGAATTTAAAAAAAAAACAAGAAGAGCTTTTAAAATTCTGGTTCAGATTTGTATATCTGTATAATGAGGAGTGATTGTCTCCGTGGATGCTGCTTTGTTTTTAAGGTTCAAAAGCCAACAAGATTTCCCCAGTAACATACTGCAACAATCTCAAACAAATACTGAGAATCTTTTCATTTCTTTAGTTAATTTGATCCTCATTATATTAGTCTATATCTGGTGGATACATAATGTTTTGTATTTTCCTCTTATTTGTTGCCTTTTTGTCAATTTGGTAGTAGTGTAGCTGAGGATTTCTGTTTCCCCAGTAACATACTGCACCTATCTCAAACAAATACTGAGAATCTTTTCGTTTCTTTAGTTAATTTGATCCTCATTATATTAGCCTATATCTGGTGGATACTTAATGTATTGTATTTTTCCTCTTATTTGTTGCCTTTTTGTCAATTTGGTAGTAGTTCAGCTGAGGATTTCTGTTTCCCCAGTAACATACTGCACCTATCTCAAACAAATGCTGAGAATCTTTTCATTTCTTTAGTTAATTTGATCCTCATTATATTAGTCTATATCTGGTGGATACATAATGTTTTGTATTTTCGTCTTATTTGTTGCCTGTTTGTTAATTTGGTAGTAGTGTAGCTGAGGATTTCTGTTTCCCCAGTAACATACTGCACCTATCTCAAACAAATACTGAGAATCTTTTCGTTTCTTTAGTTAATTTGATCCTCATTATATTAGCTTATATCTGGTGGATACTTAATGTATTGTATTTTTCCTCTTATTTGTTCTCTTTTTGTCAATTTGGTAGTAGTGTAGCTGAGGATTTCTGTTTCCCCAGTAACATACTGCACCTATCTCAAACAAATACTGAGAATCTTTTCATTTCGTTAGTTAATTTGATCTTCATTATATTAGCCTATATCTGGTGGATACTTAATGTATTGTATTTTTCCTCTTATTTGTTGCCTTTTTGTCAATTTGGTAGTAGTGTAGCTGAGGATATCTGTTAAAATTATGGGCATTTTTTTCTTTGTAATTTTGGATGCTCACAAGTTTGGCATGATTTGTTGATTAGCTGCAAATCTGGAAGCATGTCCTCAAATTTTCTTTTAAGTTAGTAAATATATGAGTGTTATTTTCTCAGTTTGTGCTTTATGAAAGTAAAATGCAACTAGTTTGGGCTTGCGGGTCCTTTTGACTTATTATTTAATATCTCTGGGTAAACTGCAAATTCTGTTCAGAAGTATTTGCCAGACCAATGTGTTTTAATGACTTGTAAAACATAGTCTCCTGTCTTCTTGCATTCAATATATCCCTTTTCTCATTGTTGCTCTGAGGTCCAAGTTCATGTCTTTTCCTCATGACAGGGTACCATAGAGACGGACAAGTTCAATGCCACTTATTGCGTTTATGATTCAGATGTAGCTACAGGTTATGGAGTTGGTGCTTTCTTGTTCCTTCTATCCAGCCAATCACTACTTATGGGTGTCACAAAATGCATGTGTTTTGGCAAACCTTTAGCTCCTGGTGGAAATAGAGCCTGGTCGATAATATATTTCGCCTCTTCATGGTACCTTCCTTGCTGATAGGTCTCATTTTATATATAATCATTGATTTTATTTACATTTGGATGTGCTTGTTGGAAAAAGATGTACTACTAAAGAACTTGATATTATTTGTCAGGCTAACTTTCCTAATCGCTGAGGCTTGTCTAATCGCTGGTGCTACAAAAAATGCATACCATACCAAGTACCGGCATGTGGTCTATGCTCAGAACTGGACCTGCGAGTCTCTGAGAAAAGGAGTGTTCATTGCAGGAGCCGTCTTTGTGGTTTTCACCATGATTCTCAATGTGTATTACTACATGTATTTTGCAAAAGCTACGGGTCAGGCTGCACGAAAGACCAACAAACCAAACCCAACAGTTGGAATGGCTGGTTATGCTTGAATGATGTTGGGAACTCTATCCTCTATCCTCATAGTGCAGAAGAATCCTACATCCGACATCTGTGTCTTCTGATGCTTAGCTATTTACATGCCACCAAGTACAGAGACTCCAGTTGATGCAGTAGCTATTTTTGTTTGGTCTTGGTTCTTAGTTTTGCCCCCGAATTGTAATCGACATTATAATATAACTGGATGGAGCTCATCACCAATGGAGTAATGGTTTTGGTTTCCAAAGTGAAGGTTTGCCTGGATATTAAGGCTGTTCGGTAAGACTAGACTTTTAAAAACTTCTGCTGGATGTTTGGCCGAATGAGTTTCCTTGTAAACTGCACCTTCAAAATGCAATGGTATTTTCTTCAAGGAGAGAAAAAAAAAGACAGTCAAACGTGCAATTACTGTTTGAACTAACAGAAATCAGAAAAGCAAGCCAAGCGTTTAAATCGGGAGGTCACTCCCGCCCGTACGCTTTGAAGTGCCAATTGCAAACGCAATCACAGTGTCTCCTATGCCTTGCCATTTGAAGTACCAGTGGCAATCTAACAGCAATTAGATGGCCACGCTTCGCGGAGAGGACACTGTCAACAGGAGTCACTTTGAAAATTAACCCTGGCAAGTTGGTTCTAAATCTAGGAACGAAAGAATCCAATCCCTCCTCAACCATCCCTATCAATCGATTAATCAAAGGGAGACAAAGACTATGCTTGCAGTACTCTTTCGAGTCATATATGCGGCAGGTTATTGGAATCCAGAGGATGCCACCTGGAAATGATCAAACTTGTTCTCCAGTGGTTGCATGCCATGGTGCAAAAGTACAGAGCATGCATGTGTTGTTGCCACCAAGGCCCCATGTATGTCTTGCATATAATAATAACACAAGCGATACGAGTCCAGAGTACTCGTTTCATAGATATGTGTTGGAAACTCGACAAACAAAAGCTCATTTCTCAATGCCTATACTCGATCGCATTTCAAATGTCTTCTGCGAGACACATCACTCAGGCGAGGTTTTCACAGCAAAAGAACTACTCATACGACATAAGATCTAAATTCCACCCGTCTCAACCCTCTCAATCCACCACAACATCATCATATCATGATTCGGGTTGTCCGATTGGCGTCACGTCATTCCACCAGTGCATATATGATTCCAAGGATTCATTTATTTTATCTTCAACCATCGAAGTGATCCATAGAAAGACAAAAAAAGCACCATAGAAGGGGAGCGAAGCCAAACAAAGCGCTGAGACCGGATGCCTTCACTTTTCTTGCAGCAAATTAAACAGCTCCTCCGTCATTCGCTACTCTCCACGATCAAGTTGAACGGACAAACATCGTGTAGTTTACGTGCTGACATGACATTTTTACTCTTAAAGATGTTCTTTTACATATATATATATATATATATATATATCCCCTTACTCGAAGTCATCATCACGTGCCACGTCGAAGCATCAGCATTATTACTCAGAATCTACAAGCTTCCAAACATGTCGATTTGACATCGTTTACCAAGTCCAGACATGGTCGTGGCTCTTGACCTTTTCGTTGCTGGTGTCGGCATGAACTGTTATCGCAACCCGGTCGCCAGTCAATACCCCAAAAATAAAATTTTAGAAAACAGAAGAAATAAAAGGAAAATTCCCTATTTGCCATACTAATCATCATATTTCTTTCGATTTAGATTCCTTTTCTTCGTTCAAACCCGTGGGGGTTGGAATCTGTAATAAAAGAATTGCACGGTCTCCTTTGTCAATCTCGATAGCATGAGAAATCAAAAAGGAAAGCCACTTTATGGTTACTACTCCCATGCACTCAAACTGAAAGATGCAACAAATCCAACAAAACGCAATAGATTCATCAATAATTACGGTGCCTTGTTTGATTCTAATATTCTAAAGCTTCAAATCTACCTGTGCTCCACAAATATCCAAGCCAAAACGGCAGAAACAATAAAAGCAGCGATCTACGTCCTTCACCCTTCTCCCTTCTCCCTTCAAAGAGGCTCAAGCACGTTGGGAACGGGGGAGGACAGCGAGAAACACAAGGGGAGGGAAGGAACCTCTACAAGTTGATTACAGCAGATCTCCTGGGAAGGCAAGCTATCGGTTGTGGAGGGGATCAGGGCAGCTCGGTGCCTGTCGCTTGCTGTCGTTGAAACGGTCGTCGGTTCCCGCTGGTGGCGACTTCAATGGAGTGGGCCTCTTTCCGGTCACCGCCGCCGTCTCCTTGTGTAGTATGAACCCCAGCCTTCTTCGGAACATGGGAATTTCCTCTGCCCCTTCCTGGAGTCGGAAGAACACCCACACGCTACAAAGGATCATTAGACAAAAGAGAAACCTTCTCCTCCTCCTCCTCCTCGCGGCGGCCACCGATGACATGAGCCGAACAGAAAGTGTGGAACTTCTTTGCCAACAATATGTACATTAATGCAAGGGCGGCGAGGTAGATGGGAGGAAGAAGAAGAAGCTAAGCGACGCTACGCTATGCTGAGCTCTCTCGAAGGAGTCCTTGGCGTTTCGCCTTTGAAGATTGGGTTTGCATCCGTCAATGTCCATGGCGTTTTGTTGGGGGCGAGGAGGTACGGAGCCGATTAAGGCGGAGGGTGTTGCGCCGACATTGTTTCCTCAATTTGCGTATTGAACGTGGCATGGCGCTGATGCTCCAAAACATGTGAATCCACACGCGGTAATGCTGATGCGATCTTCCCTATTTATAGGGCAACCCCGTACGGTGCTACTTGTAGATTCACATGTCTTGAGGCTTATTCGTTCCACTGGTATAACATATATATACCTATACGTGTATCTAATATTACGTAGGTGACATTTTCTCCGTGTGTCTATCCATATCCATGTGTACATGTATACGACCAGCATGTTATATCGTCGTCCATGTATACCATTTACCATATCATTCTTACCTCATCTACATGTCATCATCCCGTGATCATCATCTTTTATTCGCCCACCATTCTTGATGGCCCCCCAGCTGCCTCCATCATCTCTTTACCAGGCCTTGTCTCCCTCGTTTAGTCACTTCCACACAATCTCCTCTTTTTACCTCCGCTATTGCATCATCACTTTGCACGGTTTCTCTATTTCCTCTCGCTCTTCAGTTATGAAGAACACCATCTCCTGTTCCTTGCAATAATTCAAGTTGTCATTATTGAGTGGAAGAGGAGATCGAAATTAGACACTGCATTCTTTTATTATTAGATTAAACTGTCGTACATAAAATAATTTAGTTAATCTATTTAAAAATATCATAGACCGAGAACAAAGTCTGTACCTTCGAAGAATATTATCGAGTCAAATACCTCGAACATCGTTAAGTATATATACACAAAAAGAAATACTTTTCTTCTCTCTTTTTATTTTTTAAATAAATTTTAATAATAACCTTCGTGGATTATATTTTTGTTATTGTTCGAATTTTAATATATCTTTATCTTAACTGTGAGTCATATAATTTAACATTTGCTGGATTAAATGACAGAGGTAATGCAAAGCATTATATATGTTGGTGACGAGAGAAGGGACTTGGATTACTCCAGGAGTTGTGTGAAACACCAAGGTTATTATTACGTACGATTGATTGATGAATGATAGCAAAAGACAACAAATAAGTCCAATTGGCGTAGCAGCAATGTTGCTCCATTATTATCACAGTGTTGTTCTTAACTTCTCTGCATAGCTGAAGGCTCGATTATGTCCATCCGATTGCGTGCCCAACATACAGTTAGAAATGCTGGTGTAGGAGTGACTGGATTCTTCTTTAAAATGGGTCAACTCAACAGTTTCAATTCCCTCGGAGGGATATTGATGAAAGTGTGGAGTCAAAGTCTACCAGAAATTTCAATTCGCTTTGTGCAGGGGAGAAGGAACCGTAGATTTGTACTTTGAGGAAGCTCAGATCGTTGAAGGTTGACGAAAAGGAAGCTGAAGATCAATGACAAGACTGCCTCTGTACGCTATAACTCTCTTGCTATCATCTGCTGCTGCATGCCTCAGATGACAGACTTGTTAGAAATGAACGAGACGACGTTAATGATGTTGATGGTGCGACTGGAGCAGGAGATGGCTTCGACGTTAATGAATGAAGGTTTTCTGCAGCTGCGAGTCGAAGGAAAACAGAAAGAGAGAGAGTGCTGCAGTAGCAGCGATGGCTGCGAGATCAGAGTCGTCGTCGAGGAAATCTTGCTAAGACAAATTTAGCTCTGATATCATATTAAAAAGAAATGAAATAAAGAAGATATTATTTATGTTTGATACAGTACTCCCTATTTATACCCATTAGGGGAGAGGATTTCCAGCCGCGATCATTGGAGATTCATCTGAGCCAATCCAACCCATACGATCCATGTCTGTGTGCATAGCCCCATACGGAGTGTGCACAAGACAACAACAAATCTCGGTCCGGCGTTTGATCTAATTGCTCCTATCATTTGGTCTGATGGGCCTGCGTGGACCATACTTTAAACCAAAGAGCATGCATTTATTTCCTGCATGAAGCGACGATACATGCTTCCTACTACTTATCTTGTGTATTGCGACTCGAATGAACACCATGTCCGAGCTGTGAGTTGACGCACGGCGCCGCACGAGACCTACGAGTTTAGTTACCGCCCTCCAACTGCGATCATGCCTGATGCACCCATCGCCTATTAAGCAACCGGGAAATGGACGTGAGGTGGAGGAAGGCTCTGCATCGATGCCACCTTCACATCAACTCACAGTTGTCCATTTGCCGTATATGTGACAGGGGCCATGCACCAGAAGACAGCTAGTTGAAGCGTCGAGAGCCTGCTTTCGACGTTCGAATTACATCACGCAAAATGGATGTCGAGGAAGACGACGGCGGCTGCAACTCTGTCCATACCTCCATGCCAAACTTATGTAGGACGAGCTCGTGACACCCCTGTGAAAAATGAACCTAATATGATGCCAGACTACATTATAGCCCGATCCACACCGCATCGAAATAGACGGCGGCGGCGGACGCTACACATTTTATGAGGGACTGAGGTTAAAACAAAATTAAACCCGGCTAAGCGTCGAACTGAGGTTACTTCCGGTCCACCCACTCGCATGCCGCTGCGGGCCCCGAGAGTAAGAGAATGGAAGGTCCGACCGCAACCACACTTCCACGGGTCATGCCGCTAAGCTGAGCCTCGGCCCCACCGGTCGCGCGTCCGACGGCGACGCGCCCCGCACTTTCGCCTCCGCTCCTCTTTCCCTGGTCCGGTTCTCCGGCTCCAGGCCAAGCCTCAGGTCCAGCCGTACGCCCTCTGGCTCCCCCAGGATCACGTGCGATCCCTCCGCGAACGCGCTCCCGTCCTCGCGGCTAGCCTCCTCCTCCGTTTCGTGGCTCGCCGCCCGTCGGAAGAGCCCCGGCTTCGAGACGACCAGCGCAGCTGGACTTCCGGCCGAGCGCTTGAATCGGGTCCGTGACTTGGGGGCGACCTCGTGGAGGTCCCCAGGTACGACACCGGCGCTGAGGTTCTTGGACACATGGCGGATGTCGTGGGGCTTGAACGCCGGAATAGCGCCAGCGGCGGAGTCGGACGAGATCTGGATGATGGGCGCCCCCTTGAGCACCGCCTCGACGGCCGCCTGGCACAGCTGCCAGCTGCCGGACCAAAGCAATCCCACCGAGCCATATACCGGGTTAACGATCCGCCCACAAGCCTCGAACAACAGCGACCGGAATATGGCTGACAAAGAGACACACGCACGACGCTTTCAACTCCCAGCCTTTACGGTAGAACGATCATCATCACTCAAATTCCTCCTGACGCAAGAGATATATACATACCAGGGCGGAGGTGTTCGGTGCCGGCGTTGATGAGGTTGACGAGTCCGGCGCGGCCGTAGAACTTGGCGAGGAAGGCGGTGGCGTTGGCCTGCGCCTCGGGGTTCTTGATCCACTGCAGGCAGGGCCGGATGGTGCACCCGTCGCTGCAGCCCTTCCGCAGGATTCGACATCCGTTGCAGCTCTTCCTCATCTGGTATCGACAACTTGCAACTTACAGCAAATTCTCTCTCTACAGGCAGAAAGGCTCCAAAAGAAAGCTGGCTTGCAAACGGAGCGGAAGAACGAGCGAGTGCGATGGAGCAGACGGGTGGAAGGGGAAGGAGTTGCGGACTATATAGGCTTGGAAGGTGGAGTCTGGAAATGGACGGTGGATGTAGGATTGATCGATCATTGTCATCATGGGATCACGTAGATAGATGTCCGCATGTTGGAGGATGAATCAGTCTCCAAAACAGAGTCTCCTATTGCGTCTTCCGCGTGAATCAATTCATGTCATTACAAATGAATGGCAAAAACGAGAGCGACGCAGTTCCTTACCGTCTATTATGACAGATGTTACAGAAAAGAACAAAATGTAGGCGAGTTTCATCATCATTGTTGCGTAACACATTTTTCAGATTTTGATTGCAACGAAATAGATTTTTTTAATTTTCTTCATCATCATTCTCTACTACTTAATTTGTATTGTATCGGTAAAAAAAATAATAATTGAAAGTATCAGTTAGTTAGATGGGAAGAAATTTAATAGTTTATCATAAGGTTGTAAGTTCGAATCCAGTATTTATTATTTAAGGCAGATCCATTAGGATAAGTAAAGAGGGATCTTTGTATATAGAAGTTGGGGCTTAAAGGATCATTTGTTAATTCCCTATTATCACCATCTCCTCACCTCCTCCCTACCTCTTTCTCTAGTTGACTACTTCTTCTCTAGTGTGAGAGGACAACAAGAGGGACTGATCCCTCCTTGGTTATTGTGGTGTGATAAAGCACGAACGTAAGGAAAGAACGTGTTGCATAAAGAGGTGTGTCATCATCGTATCTGTCGTGTAGATCATCGCTATAGAAGAGTTTATAAGAGCTCCTTCATCGAGCTCCTTCATCCACGGACTGAGATCTGCAGATTAGGGGATGTATGATCTCCCTTATGTAAGAATGCCTCAACCACTTTATGTAATTACGCGGTTTTATTGCTTTCGAGTTTTTCGCTCATAATCTTCGCATGACGATTAGATAATATTGTTTTAGGAAACTAATTTTTATTTTTACTTTTCGCTACACATGTGATGCTCTTTATGGTTTCCCAATAATTTTGGTCTTATCCTCTTTACCAACTTGATAACCCATGATCCTTTATTTTCTTCTTTAACTATTTTTTTAGTTTTTCTCGTAGAGACTAGGAAACCTTAGTTATAAAGATGGTTGAGGTAAGAAAGCCCAATTCTTCCTTTATTATATCTAAGATTTTAGTTTTATAGATTATATACTAATGTTTTCAGCTACCATTTAGTAACCTATACTTTAAATTAATATTTAATTTTAAGATATATTTTGTATGATTCTCTTGTGATTCTAAAACTTCTAGTATGGCTACGGGTGGCTCAATATAAGGTACTCAAAATCTTTTATTTTCTGAAAAGGGATTCTATTCTATCTGAATTGACTCTTTTAGTGATATGATTAGACTTTGTGCCTTTGATATATTTAAAAAAGTTCATTTATAGTTTTGTGAGATTTGAAATTGAGTGAATATCACATTTGTGAAGTAAGATATGACGTTTATAATTTCAAATAGTCCAACTCAATTTCAAAATAGGTATTGGTAGTGAACTAGGAGGATAATTTAACCTCTAATGATTATATTTGAAGTTAAAAATTAGTGTGTATTTAGTTTTATATATTACCTAGTTTTTCATAAAATTTCATGAAAATTTGAGATTGTTTGGTTAGTTAAAATGGTGAAGTAAATTTTTTTTACAAAATTATGTGATGGTTTAAATGATATTAACCAGTTTATTTGATTATATAGTGTATTATAAATAATTAATGATAATATTTAGATAATTTTTTAGATTGAGCATAGTCTATTTAGTTTAGAACTTTATCCAAAAAAATTTATAAATTATTATTACAAATTATTATAAATTAATAATTTAATAGATATGTTTCTTGATTAAAGCATTTCGTAATACTATGCTCTCAATTTGATATGTGTACTACTCCTTAGTATGCTGGATCATTAATGAATATAGTCTTTTATTATTATTTTTATTTTTGAGTAAAATTAGGTAAGTATAAGTTTTATTTATTATAAAATAGTGATTGTATAAATTATCATATTCATAATATATTTTAGAAAATATTTTTGAAATGTTATGATTATCATTAACTAGACATAAGAGAAATATGAGTGTATATATTTTGTAAGCACAAAAATATAAGAATTAAAATAAAAATATATTATATGTATGTATATATGATGATTGTGCGATGTGAGAGTGTACGTGTTTTCTTTATGTGCGATGTGAGAGCTCATGAATATATTACGATATGTAATATATATATATATATATATATATATATATATATATATATATATATATATAATATTATATGAGATATAAAAATATTCATATAAGTAATTTAAATTATTTCGACGTAGAATTTTACATCTTTATGTTGCATAAGTTATGTTGTACGGTTATACTTACTGAAAAAGTTATATACTGATGTGTTTATTATTAAATATCTTATATTAATAATTTTAAAATATTATTTACATAACATGATACATACTCACCTAAATAAAATTATAAAAAATTATATTTATTGAGTGATTACTCAGTATATATTTTATAAACAAAGATACTAGTATTCTACCCAAGTGATTGGATTAGAAGTAAGCACATACAAGCCTAGTGCAAATATTAACGATGACTTATAAGTATTTATATGTGTATAACTTTTAGACATATTACGTGGCTATATTTTTCTTTTGGTTAAAGGTTATAATTATGCACAAGTGTTAACATCACTATTAAAAGGGAACTCTATCAATTTTTTTAGTAAATTAATTTGTTTTACTTTTTAGATTATCTAATTTTTTACTATAATCCTAGTGATAACAATAAAAGAATTAAAAAGTAACATCCTATCTTAGTCATATATGTAGGATATGACTAGGAGTAAGTTGTTACATAAATACTATGAGTTATTTTATCATGGGTTCCTTATTTTTTTTATTATGCAAAATATATCACTACTCTTGAATGTATATCAGGCTAATTTTCTCATCGATGGGTTCATGTTAAGAACTCATTAGGAAAAGTGCTTTGGGACAACTCTTCCTCGAGAGCTTAAAACATCAAGTGCCTTCAACACTTTCTGCATAGATTAGGCTCAAACTAAGTCGAGTTGGTCAGTATCAAGTTAACCATCAATATTCTTTCAATCATTTTTGGGGTTAGAAAAAAAGGTCTTATTAACTATTAAAATCTTACAAGTGCTAAAGTTATCTTCTATCCTAAAAGGATAAAATCATACAAACTTATCTTAGTAACAATAATTACATTAATTATAACGAGAATAATACATATATACTAATCTCCTTGAACTTTGGCAATGATAAGAAACCGATATGCCAATATTTGATCAGTCATTGGTGTGACAAACCTGTGAGGAATTATTTGTCTTGGATAATGGACGTAGTCGTATGATTTTATTCTTTTGGAACTCAAAAAAGACTTATGAACTCTTAGCTCCTTTACTCCTCAATCAATGTAGAGTTAAATATCCTTATCAGCACTCCCTCACTTAGGGAAGTCAATGGCTTAGGGTCCTCTTTCTAACACTAATTTGATAAGTTAATATTTTATCAATCATTGATGCGATGGTCTCGTAAGAAATTATTCGCTTTGAGTAATAGGTGTACTAATACGATTTTATCATTTCGAAACTGATGAACTCAAAAAAGGACATTCGAGGGTAATGATGATCTGACCAACTTATAAGCCCTTCTTTCCCTATTCCACAAATTAATAAAAATATAAAACCAACTATTTAGGTCTTAAATGGTGAGTTAAATGATGGCTGCGGCAATTGGACTTATATAATATACAAGCGATGTTATCGTGTTCTTGAAAATTAATTGAATGCCCCCACGAACAGCATATTTATCATTCTCCACACAGTGTGTAACTGGATGTGATCATGGCAGCATATAAAGACCCACACGGTCGGAGAACCAAACATGAACTTCTCTAACATGGTCATACTTGCACGCGTCTCGCGGGGAAAGCAAAGTAGAATGCATGCATCTCCTATCTTGGAGTCGCTAGCTTCTTGACGCTAAGGCGAAAAACCTACAGGGTGCACGGAAATGGACGTGACACACGAGTGACGGACGTTGTCGTCCGAGATCAAGCGTTTTTGATCGGCCATAAACCAGTGTCGAAGCCTTGGCAATACGACCGGCCACAATAGGAGGTGCTTGTGCAGCAAAAATCACTTGCAGTAAGCGATCCACTGTGTTCGTCTCCAATTGGAAGACAAAATGTCTCATGAATCTATATTATTTTCTCTTTTGCGCCGTGTAGGATTTTCCAATCCAGTACGAGAAAAATGAGCATTTCATGCATAAGAGAAGCGTCCAATCTACGGGCTACAACGTCACTATTCTGCGTGGCTGTTGAGGCGGAGAGCCAACGAGTTTTGACTCCCTCAGCAGCGAGGCGATGGTGATCGGACGATAAGCACGATTGACTCGAGCGTGTCAACGGTTTCCATCGGTTGAAATCTGAGTACATATATTGCGAACATTGAGGAACTTTTTATTTTTTATGATTGTAAATAATAATAATAATAATAAATAAATAAACAGAATATGACCTAAGTTTAAGTTCATGAAAGAAAGTCTTTTACGCGGTTTAATGTGATATTTATGGAAGAAAATAAATTTTAAAAGGAATATATAAGTAACACTCTAAAATATTTCGAATGTCTATTATCTTGGTTGAGGAGACGCATTCTTTAGATACATAAACCGATGGTATTGGGTTGTTTCTTAATCTTTATTAATATATTTATTTTTATTATTTAAAAAATGATACAAAATAAGAACCACAAATTAATCTCAAGTTTTCACCCTTTTTTTAATGGAATATCCTCTTTTTGATTTGCTCCTACAAAATACTATTTATTTATCAAAAAATGAGATTATTTACTTTGTAGCATCCACCCCTCATCTATTGCCCTCACCCTCGATCAGGAGAGAGAGTAGCTCGGGAGAGATCAGAGTATAGCAGTTCGAGAGAGATTGAGTTGAGCAAAACGTGCCCTCGCCTTCGCCCCTCGTTCGTCATTTTCACCTCGTCACTTTTATCCCTCATCGTCACTTGATCTAAAGAGCAGAGTATCTCGAGAAAGAAGCATAATGAAATATATGAGATTTCATTGTGCTTCTCTACTTACTACCGGATAGCAGATAGGAAATCTCTCTATTCCGTTGAGGGAAATTCTATTCTATTAAAGAAAATCTTCTCTCCTAATCTGTATAAATAAGAGATGAACATGATAATATATTAAGCTAAAGCTTCTTCAATATAATCTTCTTCTTTCTATTTCATTTCTATCATGGTATCAGAGCAGGTGAGACGAGCGAGCCTCCACAGCCATCGAAGCATGCCATTCATCACATCTCTTGCCTCTGCAAAGCAGAGAAGGGGGGGGAACTCTTTTCCACCGAACTTGCTTTCCCGTCGGACTCCCCTCTCCGTCCATTGTATGGCTGTCCACTATACGACGCGTGACGCCTTCACCTCTGCTGTAGCTGCCTTCACCTCTACTGTAGCTGCCTTCACCTCTGCTATAGCTTTCTCCTCTGCTGTAGCTTCCTCTGTTGTAGCTTTCTCCTCTGTTGTAGCATCACTGTAACATCGTTACAGCTTCCTCCTCTACTGTAACTTCTTCTCTGCTGCAGCTGTCGTCGTTGTCGTCGCAGTTGCAGCCGTCGTCGTCGTCATCGCCGTCGCAGCTGCAGCCGTCGTCGTCGCAGCTACAACCGTCGCCATCACCGTCGCAGCCGCAACAATAGTAGTAATGATCTGCTCTTGCCCTACTCATGAAGCCTCTGGGTCGTAAACTGTTTGCTTTGCATCAATCCAAGATTGGTATCCTCGGCAAGAGCACCATCTTGCAAGGACATGATAGTAGATAAGATTTTCTCAACTATATGAGAAAATCTCTCTACTTTGCTGAGAGATTTACTCTATTCTGTTGAGGAAAATTCTTCATTCTAATTTGTATTAATAGGAGAGGGACATGTTAATGTATTCAAGCTAATGCTTCTTCAATAAAGTTTCTTCAATATAATCTTCTTCTTTCTATTTCATTTCTATCATCACCGATGTCGTCGACGCCCCTTGAGATGCTCGTGTAGGAGGAGGCAACACAACTAGCCACCTCTTAGTTGGCTGCCAACATCACTTGTCGCCCCCTTGACGACTCTATGCCTCTTCGCTTACTATTGATGTTTGCTCCATTGTTTGCATCTACAGCTCCCTTGCCTTTTCCTTCGTGAACCTCCATCGTATTAATGCTTACTCTTTTCCTTGGTCTCCTTCACAGCCCCTTTCAAAGAAGCCTCCAATGTTAGGGGGTCTCGAGGCAATTAGGCTCTGGTGACCACCTAAACAACTGGCCCACTAGTTGTCGCTTCTACTAATGGCCCTTGTGAGGCCATTCGTTCCTCGTGGTTATCACTAGTGTATGTTCATTACCCATATTCACATAGGGATATTTTAGAAACATCAAAATATTTTTAAAATAAAGTTGTAAATAATAAAAAGTCATTGCAAAATCTCTATAAATATCTAAAAACATATGGGTTGAAACCCTTCACTCCTGCATTCGATCTCGAGGCCTTTGCATATGTTGTATATATATTAACAGCCTTCAACCAAGATCTGGCTCTGCAAAGGTGTTGCCATTTACAGTGACTGTGCCTGTGTGAGAGGTTATTGTTGTTGTTGTTGTTGTTGTTGTTGTGGTGTGTGAGAGGCTCTTAATAAGCTATATATATATATATATATATATATATATATATATATATATATATATATATATATATATCCATCGTCGTTTTACATCCATCCATTTACCAAAGCTACTCGGAGACAAAGCAGAGGCACAAAATATGTGAATTCCGACACCGATTTCACCTCATGTCTCCCCTTTCCATGACAATGGCGATCGTAAAGGAACTCATGAAAGCTGGGAACGACCAATTTAACATCGGAATCCATAGCTGGATCAGTCCATGGAGAAAAGGAAACCACCGACTAGCCATGTTCCATGGCTGCAGCTAGCTCCGCTTCCTTGCATCTTTCGTAGTTACCAGTGGCCCCTCATGTTGTCCCTGACAACTTGTGCTACCACTCCATCCATTTGCGATGTGTTCGCCAGAGGAACTCCGAAGCACGTGAACTTGGCAGTCGCTGAGACATAATGCTGGTGGCGCCACCTCGCTGTTGGGACACGCCCATTATCGCAGTCTCGGATGTAGGGGATTGTGTGTGACGAGATGGAAGGGCCAATGCATGAACAAAACGGCGGTGGTTGTGGCGATTGTGTTGGTGGAATGTGGAAAACTGGTAGAAATTGCTCGCAGATATTGTCGCCTCCGTGCTGGAAATCTCCCAGAGGTATAGTCTGCGAGACTCCATAACTAGCATCGCTCAAGCTGTTGCCCAGAGGAAAACGACAACAGGATCAATGAAGCAATTTAGATTCATTCACAATAAGAATGAATAGGTAGATAATTCGCCTAATGGTGATCTCATTTCATACCCCATGTGACCGGCGGCGGCGGCGACCAGACCTTCATTGCTGAACACGAGTTGGCGAGCACGAATCAGCGTTTCGACTTCCCTCTCTACTTAAAATCAAGAATAGAAGTACGATATGCGGCATTAGCTAAATGAAGATGACGATAAACTAAACATGACAGGCTACGTATCATATTCAGTGAAGGGAATTCGATCGATTAGCCTAATAAGCTTATAGCGCAACTTCATGCCTTGTCGATGCCGGTTCATATGGCCACCCAATGCTTGAGATTTGCAGAACTTGAGCGAGCAAAACCGGCACTCGTATACCTTATAAGACTCATCCTTTCCTCCATTCTTCTTCTTCTTAAACCCTGCGAAATTAATATTTCATATGCATTTCAGTTTTGAGTAATGCTTCTTCTTCTAAAAACCTACTGTCGATGGCCGTGGAAGGGGAGCTTCCGTCAAACGCTTCCTTCCCATGTTCCTCCGGGAAGTTGTTGAGGTCCAAGGAGTTCACCTCTGTTCTCCTGCAACCAGAAAACAGAATTAAGGAATGCAGCGAAGTCGTCAACTATGCTCCTCAAAGAAGGAAGGAAGAGGCGTACATGTAAGTGAAGCCCAAGGAGGAAACAACCGAACAAAGAAATCCAGCAACAGAAGGTAAAAAGGAGATGGTGAAAGTAATGGCGATGCAAAAGCAAGTTACCTCTCTACTTCGACACCGCAGGCACTCACTATAGCTAGGCAAAGCAGTGGTCTTAAAACGAGGGCATCGAGAGACACTGGAAAGTTCTGTATCAGTTTCATCGCTGCACAGCCGTCGCTTTCTCTTTCTTCTCTCTCTTCCTTTGGTTTCTGTGACTATTAGAAGAATAGGGGGTGTTGGCTATGTGGGATCATGTCATTTTTCACTTGTCTCTTGGATGAGACAACGATGTCTCTAGAGGGACGTAGCCTTTGCTGCTGCTTCTCCCCACTCAAAACCCTACTCTACTCACCTCTCACAGCTGCTTCACACATATCTTTGTCCTCATCAGTGACTGATCGATCAGGTGAGCACCCTGCATGAACAAACACCTACCTTTGTTTCCATTTCTGGACAAATGCACCTCTTCCAAAAAGTGACGCTTGTTATTCAGTTAAGAATCTACAGTCTCTGATATAGGTGACGGCCATATATCATATTGGATACTCATCCTATACCTCCCCTTTATCTGAGAATTAGAATCCTTTATCTCATTTTCATTCTTATTCTTAATCATCTATTGGTATGATCAAATTAACTTTTAGTTCAGATAAAAAAAAACATGAGGTGGAGTAGTTTTGACGGATTTTCCGTAACATTTGTTTCTTTAATGAAGAAAAAAAAAAAGGCAATGATAGATCAAATCATTCATACGGTCTTCGTTACAGAAATACTAGTTGTTAGTAAAGCTATATATGTCGATGCAAATTAGCACTAGTCATGTTGCATCAGTGGTTGAAACGAGGAAAGCTTCCCAGTTTAACTTTGGTAATTGATGGAGTAAAACATCAGAAATCACTCAGCAGGTGTGCGATGGAAATGCTCGCTACTAACCGAGGAACACAAAAGTTCGCTTGCGTTCTTCCTCCTAGTTAATATGATCCCCGAGCTACAGAGGTTCAATGTTCTACAAAATCTATCACAGACATTGGTTATGCTTGCACGCATCACATATATATGGAGAGATTGACCTCTATATACGTAAGATGTAGCTAGCCAGACTTCGTCTGGTAAATCCATGGGAACAACCTTCATTGCTTCATTGAATTACTGATAAAACCAGAGGCATCTTGGTTGCAAGTGAGCGTGCATGCAGGAATAAGATACCGTATTCTCTTTTAATTCCCGGCAACCTTACGGTAATAGTGAACGGAGAAGCAAGACGATATAGAGAGAAGTGGCTCCTGCGTGACGCGACAGTATGTGATGGACAATGTTGCTGCTGCCACATGCATCGCTGACAGTTGTGGAGTTGGATGATGCTTTCGGCTGGGATATTAATGTCACCGCGAAGGGGGCTTTTACTGTGACCATACCACACGTGATTTGACATCTTCCCTTCTGCGTCTTCACTTTGTCTCACATTGCCAGACGCTCGTCAAGCACCTGCAGCTGCACCTCGGTAACAATCCCGGCTCTCTGTCATGCTGTGTCGTCCCAACGTCGTTTGATTTCCCTTCTTTTTGACACCACGCATGCAGTACAAATAAACCTCCACATTAATCCAATTTAATAACTATTCGGTGCGACCTGGAAACAGTAGGTCATGTACTGCACCGACTTCATATCTACAATGCCTGCCTTCGTTTGTGTCTGTATTTGCTGATGAGCTGTTCTGATAGCACCTGTCGTTTTCCACCCATAGCCAATCTTCACCTCACTGTCTCATTAGGGTTGGATAAGAGACAATGGCGTTTCAGCAGCAGAAGCTTTGCTGTCAAAAAGAAGGATCATGGAGTTACCCGTTGGCCGATAGAGAGGGAGGTATGATTGGCCAATCCAGTGAAAGCTGCATGTCGTTTGTCCTGTTCGATGAATTAATTCGAGATCACAGAAAGGTCATCTGACGCCACTCAGTATTTCCATATCAAGTGGTGATAGATAGATACACAGTTGCAATAACCACTTATGTATGGAGAGGACGAATGTCCACGGACAAAGCACAGATTCCCTTATGCTGCCACATCTTTTCTTCCCTCTCCTCCAAACCGGAGTCTCTTTTCCTTCGGTCTACGATGAACCTAATCACGTACTATTAATCGTCATCTTCTTCCTTCTTGATCCAAAGATGCTTCATCTTTTAGGTGAGCTCAGCTCACGAGGTAAACGACAACGTAGAGTAGGTTACCGTCCAGTGCTGTATGGGGTACGTCAGTATCACCAGCTGTCTTGTCTGTAAGTGTGTGTCGATTACGGCTGCCGGTCTGAGTTATATGGATCGACGTCGTCTTCCCACAGCCCACATATAAATCTTCGTCCAAACACTGAATCAGAACCAAGACTCCAAGAATCAGTGGGTCGATTGTGGTTCTATCTCATTCGATCTTAATCATGTATGACTTGATGTGGATATCTATCAATAGTCCATCCATCCGACATCAAGCAATGTGGTTGATACGACGAGGGTGGCAGAGTCAACACCTCCATAGAAATTTTGCTGCAGAGAGTTTGTAGATGTGAGATAAGAGTCAGAGAAAAGGCTGAGATAGTGGCTGTAATGGTCGGGAGCTTTAGTCCTTTTGGACTGCAGGGGCTCTCAAGTCGCCATCCATGTGGATATCATGACCTGTGGAAGGCTGATGGGGGAGGCTGCACATGGGGGCCACCATGGCCAGGCAAGATCTAGCAACAGAAGCTCCACTGGATGTACGAGATCTTTTGGTGCGGCTCTGCAGATTCCACCAATATTATTGTAAGCAGCTAAGACCATATTATATACGTGCCGTGCCAATTGGGCTTAACCAAAATTAGGCCCACACTTTTAGGACCGGATCCAATTGAGAAAAATGGACCGAGTTCTGTCTGTTCAAAAGTCCAACATGCAACCTTACGGACACGAGAGTAATTATCAATTTGTCAGTGATACGAAGTCATCTCATCGCTGTGCCAACATGCAAAGGACGTTTGGCATGCGATGCGCTCACGCACTTGGGGGAAAACAAGAAAAGAGATGTGCACGTACACGTAGTCGAGAAGATAGACCATTGACTAAGGCGGAGTCAACATTTTGCCACAAGAAGAAGACGTAAACGAAATCGTGTGGTCCGTATTGAATACAGATAAAGGATCAAACTTTAAATTACGTTCTCCATCATGCATCAATCACCACGGGACGAACGAGATGAAGCAACATGTCATACATGACGATCCCGTTGACTTCCACCATTGACGGCGCCTGCAATTGTTACCACGGCCATGGCTTGACATGTTTGATTAGCTTTTTGAACCTCTTCGTTTCCCACCGTAATGATCAATATAACTCAAACCACCCTATAAGATAAAAAGGGCTATTAGAACTCCCGTTTGGAAGTCAGACCGACGCGACAGTCCAAAGTGACCTGCGACAAAGTAACAATGCCATGGCACGAGTGTTCGTTAATTGGACTGTAGTGTGTGACGATTATTATAAGTCCATCGCTTTCGAAAGTACCAAGAAAGAGCACGGCTAATATACATCAATTAATTGAGATATATAGTAATGACATGCAGCAGCAATTGGATCACGGTGGTCGGACTAATGCGGCGTTTGATCCATTCAACATCCATCTCTCCTACCAACGCCCGGTGTTAATTAATGTCAAGTGTTATTATATTGCGGAGAACGTTTATTGACTAATGTTAAGTTCAACTGGGAAACCTTGCACTGGTCTTCCGGCGACGTTCAAAACATATACAATGGTTCCAGGAAGGAAGAAGCTGCATCTGTGCACGTGTGTTGGATTTATATTGGGTGCATGCACGTGCAACCCGAATCCGATATATCTGGATCCAATATCTGATGTCATCAACCAACCTGCCCATCAATCTCTCTTTCTCCTTCCCTCAAACACACACAACGAACACATCGACTACTGCCCACATGCAAATGCAAAGATGTTGTACGTGATCCGAACTCCCTCCCCTAATAACAAGGCTCCAAATCCATAACCCACCACCCTTCTCTCTCCGCCATCCCCTCTCAACTCAACATGTACCCTTCACCCCAACTTCCTCCCCTGTTTTCCCTGCATTCCTCTCCCACCCCACCATTAATAATTTCTCCTCCTTTCCTTTTGTCTGCGGTCAACATGGCTGGCGCCACCCTCCCTCCTTTCCTATATATATATAAGCACATATATACGTTTGCCTCCCCACCGAACACCAACAAAGCAAGCCAAGCCTCTCCAGAACGAGAACAAAGATCGACATCTCTTCCTTAGTCCGTCCGTCCTTCAATCATCCATCCCTCCCTCCTCTTCCTCTTCCTACAATTCAGCATGAGTCCCTCGTCCAGAGAGATCCATGGCTCCCGCCCCGCCCCTCTGAAGATCCACAAGGATTCTCACCTCATCCACAAGGCTTCCTCCTCCTCCTCATCTTCCTCCACCACCACCAACGCCTCCTCTCAGCAGCAGCAGCGCCACCGCCCCGTCATCATCTACACCCACTCGCCCAAGGTCATCCACACGCAGGCCCACGACTTCATGGCGCTCGTCCAGAAACTCACCGGCCTCTCCCGTTCCACCAACGACGACATCTCGTCCTCCCTCCCACCTGCACCCCCCGCGGCCAACGCTTCGCGTCTGCACAAGGACAGCAACCGGGCTGCTGTCTCCGCTTCCGACGACTCATCCTCCTCCTCCGAGAATAGCAGCTTGGGGGGCGATGTGCATGTCACCTGCTCATCATTGACTTCCGTCGGTGCGATTTCTCCGATCGCCTTCGAACCGTTGCCGCCACCGAATCCCTTTTTCTCAGAGATCCCAATGTTCACTCCCACCTCTGAGGATTTCATCTGCTCATCGATGCCATTCTACAGATATCCGGATTCGTCCATGCTCTCGCCTTCCATCCACAATATGGGCAGCGCCATCTCGCCTCCCTACACGGATGCGATGAAGACGTACCACGAGTACTAACACCTTGGGTATGCCAATAAGGAGCGCCGAACACATGATAGATGGCCAATAATTCTTCTCGATCGACATATCTTTTCTTTTTCTGCTTTTTGTTGGTTGATTCGTCCAGCTCAGGCAGCTGATTAAGCTTGCCGAGTGTTTCCAATAAGATTCGATTAATTCTTTGCTACGTTAGGAGAGGAGAGGAATGAGGAATCAGGCTCTGTTTTCATTGGATACTGATGTTTAGTTGCATGCCAAGATCTTTTAATTTATTATGTTGTGAATCGCCTGTAATCATGCGCTTAAATTGTTTCTTTAGTTTCATGCTCGATCATGATTGAGTTGCACTATACATCAATCTGCTTAAAACATTACACGATCGAAAGATTCTGCTTAAGCAGAACTATATATGCAGCAACGATCAATACACTCGCATGTTTTCTGTTCTTTTGTTGTCTACGAGCGCGAAATTTCCAACTGTCTTCCTGCTCTTCTTTTGGTTTTCCGGTGGATTCTAAAGCTAGTTAGATTACGTTCCACCTCTGAAATCCACCCAGTGAAAAGTAGATTAGCTGCTCCATAATAAACTTCAAAGGCTCTGACATAAACAAAGGAGCCGTCGTCAAACTTGTTTTCTACCAAAAGAGTTCATTGCAATCTTCAACGGCGTTCTTCACAAAGGCATTTATATACAACAATCCCAGAGCAGATTACTTGGTCTTCATGAATGCAGGACTTTGTTGGCAGTTCTTTGTTAAGATTATATTGTTCTCAATATAATCGTTCGATGTGGAACTATTAGTTCTCGCTCTCTTTCCAATCTTCATATTGCATATGAATATTCTGAAATCTATGATGTGAATTTTCTGAAAAATAAAAATGCCATGATTCCGACGCTTAATCAGAAAAGAGTTGATACAGATGCAGAATTCAACTAATTTAGCATCTTCTACATTATTTCAAGAGAATCCAATACTTGGCTCCTATTATTGATATCAAGTTTGAATCTTCGTGGGATCAACGAACGATGGTAATGATCTGAAACCTGCTGAGTTATAAGAGGATGAATGGCGTCTAAGCAGCTAGTCATATCGCATGGGCTTCATCTACACTCTGCACCACGAGCTGTAGAACTTCCTCCTCTTCTGTTTTACGGAAAACACGGTTGAGTAGTGATGCCAACCTCACACCAGCTTGTGCTATTCTTTTCTCCACCACAGGAAGCCGAGAAAAGAAGTAATCATCTGCAGCCCACAAACGATCGATTACGAGAGCTAATCGCCTTAAAATATATCTGCTTAGTTTCGATTCCAATACCCCGTTTGCAGTAATGCCCAGTTGGCTTACCTCCTAAAGTGGAATCTTGCTCGACATCCTTATAAGCATAGTCACAAGCTAATCTTATGCTCTCGGAGGCGTACCTGAAAAGCTTGCAGCCGTTATACATACATCATACAAAGAATGCCATCATTGCTTCCAAATGTAACGATAAGATATCATGCTATGTCAATTTCGTCTCACTTGTCAGCGCAAGTCATCGACGTTGTTGCACTGCATCGCTTCCATCCACTGACTTCATCAGACCATTCATTCTGGAAAACAAAATCATGTTTTAAAGTGCTGTTGGAGAAAGGTAAGCTGGGAACTGATGAACTTACAGTGATGTTCATCTCGATGGCCTCGATCATGCTACCCAGATCATTGTCGTAGAAGTCACGCATGGCAGTCTCTATTATGTTAACGTCCCACACCTTGCCATGTACAACCAAAAAATCATGTCAACATCTGGGCAACCATTATAAGGTTCAAAAGCTTCGGGTTCTCCGATGTGGAAGTTACTCAACATGATGAAGGTTGCTTTTTCTTCGGTACCAGTGGACGATTATGGTATTACCACCCGCATCCTCCGCGAATCCTACATGGAGTGGTTGATGTACGTCTCCCACGAAATGTGCGAGGAACATGAGACTCTCTGTCAGGTTATCTGATCCATAGAAACCAAACATTGTTGTTAGGTTGCAGAGGACATAAACAGTATGGCAGACTGTTCTTACATCCACTCGATGCATCGCCATAGCTCAAAAGCTGCGTAGTGTAGTTGTTAATTGCTCCAACCACGCACATGTCCTGCACACCTTTTGGATTGTGGCAATCCCCTGCACGAGTGCCGGCACGATCAGGCAAAAAGGGAGATGCAAACTAAGGTGTTAGATCGCTTCGACGAAGCAGACTTTAAGGTCTTGGGGAGTTCCCTAATCCCTGAGAAAAGGCATGTTGACATGGATGTGCTTTTGAATGTCTTGCACGCAACTCTATCATGCAAATCCCGTGTCAGCAACAACAACAGCAATTGCCTCGAGGACAATTTAGGAACCCAAATTGGTCCAGTCTTCTTCTCCGACCCTTAGTAAATCTCCCATGTTCATCGTTGAGTAGATAAGTCAACAGGAGGTTTAGCCTTCCCTCTAAATTTTGACCGAGAAGAACTGATTCGGTGCAGAGCAGAGCAGAGACCATGTTCGGTCTCTGATCAGCTCTAATGGCATGTATGATGTCTAACATGAGCTACCGTGATAAGCAATTCCTTAGTCAATACAGCATCAAGGAAAAAACTAGCTTATTGTATCTGAATTCTTTCAGAATTTTCCTTCTCTGGAAATAAATAAGATGGGATTGCGGGTAGGAAGGCTGCTAATGTTACTTGAATACTCGAAGTTGCAGACTCCTGGAGTATTGGCATAATGGAGCGGGCTCGACCATCGGTACCGGAACCGCACCTCATCCGCCCACGAGCACACTGCCGCCAGATCCCCTCCGGCAGACTCCGGCAGAAGGTCTAACACCGCTGCTGACGCTTTCTTCGTGAGATATTTCTGTCACAATACAAGATTTCTTTGATCTGTGGTTTATGAACTCAAGAGATCAGTAAAAATCAATGTAAGATTTCATGTCACCTCTGCTATTTTGCAGACCATGTAGTGCCCCTCCTTCCCCCAGGCCTGCGCGGTTGGAGCTCCTGCTACTAGCAGAAGAAAGAAGACGCGGAGGAAGAGTAAGAAACCCATCTTTCTTTCTTCTGCACGTCTCCCGCTTCGGTTTCCCTTCCCCCCCACCCCTCTTTCTCTCTCTCTCTATATATATACATACACACATGTATATTGGCTTCACGATGGAAGCAACCATCGGTAAACACCCCATGAAGTTGAAGTGTAGGGGAGATTCACATATCCTATGCTAAAAAATAACTTCGATTCACATGATCATGGCAAGAGATCTGCTGATAGTATTCCCATGATTTAATGGACTTTGGACATCGCTTCTAAGATAAGACAGACAAAAGAGCCGCAGAGTGATGCATCTGTTGTGGTCGTGAAGTTTGGATAAGATAATAACTGGTGCAATCGCTTATTACTGATACCAGTCTTCACCATGTTAGGTTTTGACAATTCCATGCTTTGCCTTCGGCTTCCATTAAAAAGATTTATGGTGAAAAGGAAATGCTACCTACCATAAACTCTCTTATGAACGTATGAATCAGATCTTGCAAGAAACTTGAGTAGTGTAGTATAGTCTTTCTGTAGTATCGTGATCTGTGCACACGTTGTTGTCTTGCTGGTGAGAGGATAGTAAAAGACCCTTCGTGTTGCACATGTTATGGTATGGTTCTGTTCCCCAGCTAATTAGTCACATTTGAGACAGCTCTACTGGGATCAATGCTAAAAGGGAGGATCACCTAATCAGAAGCCAAAATGTCAACATGTGTGGCACATGCTTAGTTCAGAGCAGCATTTCCTCCTCAACCAGGAGTTGAATGCAGGAAAGGGACCCTCGAGAACTTGGATGTGGATGGAGCATATACTTTGGCATCCCAAAACACACCTCCATCCGAAGATTTGAATCTACAACCCAAAGTTTTTTATGATCGTTGTAAATAAAATATATTATTACTTGTTTTCGTCTCCACATAAACTCTGTCTAAGAAGAAAACAGAAATAAATTATGATTTGAACTTACAAGATCCGACACAAGAATAACATATCGATATCTTTCGATAAACTATCGAGATTTTTATTGACTATGTTAAATAAAAAAAAAAGGCTGACACCTTCTAATAAACATAGTAATAATTAACTATTGGTAGAACGTGCACCTCGGCATCTCTTGATTTAACTAATAGATTATTCAAGTCATACTACTTGTCAAGATAATCCCCAACCCAAAGAAACGAAAATAATTTGTAATGATAGCGTTGGGAAGTGAGCTATGTATTATGGGCTGTCTCAGCTGCAGAGCCCATCTGCTGTCGTTATATGGATCATTTCCTGGAATTCCATTGCCCGAAGCTCTTCGCAGCACTTCCGATTTGAGATCGCCATTATCTTGTTATGTACGTGTCCACATACATGCATCGGTGCTTAGTATGGATCAAACGTTAAAGAAACGTTATCTCAATCTCGCCCACTGTCAACCCTGAAGTGTGAGCAGCAACCTTTGAGCAGGAAGGCTCTGTGCTTCCCACCATCTCGGAGCCCACGTGAGGATGTTCATGTACCGAGTTGATTAGGGTTTTTGAGTCATACAGGGTCCATCGACCACTTTACTCTTGAGGAAGACTCCATGACCACTCACCTGCAACCTCCCATCAGGCATCAAAGAGCTCTCCACATTCTGGTGCCTCTGAACTTGGCCATATTACATCCTCAATCTCTCTCTATCTCTGCCGAACTCTGCAAAAGCCAAATCCTGCTCATTTCTAATGATCTCAACCTATATAGCTAATGTGGACCATAGCTGCCCTTCCTCGGTTCATGCATGCCACCTTACAAAGGGATGTAAAATGGTTTAGAAGGCCTAAACAAAAGGAGATTATGACTCGTCTCTATCCCTCCCCATAGCGCGGCTCGGAGGGCTCCTCACCACGCATAACTCATTCGCCTGAAGGACCACAGAACGTTGTCCCCTCCCAAAGGAAACCGACCTTTTTCTCAACACCCAAGTGCAACGCATTTGGCTAACTCTCTAACCCCTCTTTCAATTCTCCATCCGCTCGATGGATCGCATCCACTACCCAAAATTTCTTTTCCACCATCTCCATTGCTTGGCATCAGCCGATTCGTAGATGTCGTTCTCGCAGTCCGCAGTCATCTCGCTGGACCATGCAAAACTACAGGCCGCGACTACGACGGTTTTGGAGTGTTCTTCTGTGGAGAGGATGAAGCATCGGTTAATTAATATAGTTTGAAATTTCAGTAGATGCGGATGAAGCAGACAAAAGCAAGCGCCGAATGTTCACATATTCCCATCTGGTCTCAAGATATTTCTCCTTCTCGTAACAAAGGTTTTGCAGGTTTCAACCAACGATTATCATCCGCCAACTAAGATAGCTAATTCTTATCTCCACAGCTAGCTATAATGGAGAACAAACAAATGTGTCGTCGCCATCAAGAATGAAGATAGCAGAGCTGGGGAAGCTGCATGGTAATTGGTATGCCTCTCCCTGAGGAGTGGTCAGGAGGGATCTACTTATGATGCCAAGCATATGAGAGAGAGAGAGAGAGAGTCCTTATATATTGCTACAGTGATGGAGTGTTGTGGTGTGATTGAAATCTCAAAAACCCATCACCTTTGCTTTTTTCTGAAAAAAAAATAAAAAAACTTTATTGATGAAATATGGTGTACAATTATCTGTTCTGATATCAATTCCTGCAATTTGGCATGATAATCAAACCGTTCAATACAAATTACTATACCTAATATGAATTGGGTTTTCGTCTCATCCATGGCTTTTGGATGTTCGATGTCACAATTTCTAGATGTTGCTTTCACAGTCGTCGGCCGTCGCTGGCTGCGATCACGATCGCTTTGGACTTACCTTTGACAGAAATGTTTAATTAGATGTGGTTTCATCGATACCTCTGTGTATAACAGACAAGTATTTCGTCTTCTGTGCACCGAATTGTTCGCATGTTTGCATTAGAGTCCCAATCAATTTTACTTGAGATCATGGCCATGTCCTACCCAACATGGCCATGCACGCCATCCATGTCCAATTGCCAATTGATGGCCGTCATCACCTTTGCTAACGCTGGATAGGATAGCCACCTTAACAAGAAGGAATGTATTGCTTTCAAGCAATTATGTCACTTTGTTTCTTGCTAAACTATGATTACTACATTAACATGTGAGTCAACGATATGGATAGTCCAATGCTCATGACGCCATCCCTTACGTATTGTGTGCATCGAGGATTGGGTTTCTCTCCGGTACGCCTCTATCACCAGCACCGGTAGTGGCACCATCTTCACATCTTTGTCGTCCATGACACATCTCAATCGTCGGTGTGAGCGGCATACGTTTGTCACCAGCACTGTTTGACCTGCTTGTATATCGGATTAACCATTCAATGAGTAGAAGCAGCTTTCTCCGAGGCTGTATGGAACGATTTGACGGCTCAGAGTCGATGGCAGAACGTAAAACGGGAGAGGAAAATAACAATAGGAGTCCAATATATTACTATGTGACGATGACAATACATGGAACCGACAAAGAGGTTGAATACAATCATACATGACCAAATGAAAAGGAACAGATGGGTCTGTGTGTGTGTGTGTGAGAGAGAGAGAGAGAGAGAGAGAGAGAGAGATTTTTGCTAAGGCCCACACATGTGCGAAGGAAAGCAAATAGCTCGTATGCACGTGAGCCATGCATGGGTGCCGGGAAACAGACTTCTTGAGCTGAGGTTGGGAGAGGAAGCGAGAGTGCAATGTATGTGGTCAGAGACATGGAAGTGCCAAGAGCCGAAAGCCGAGTCAAAAGGAGGGCATCGATATTGAGTGGACGCTGGTGCAATCCCCATGTCCCTTTCTCTGCGCTCTCTCTGCCTCTTCCCCCTCGTATGCTCCATCCACCTGCAAGAACATGAGAAACACAGTTCATCATCCCATCAATCATCGACTTCGTTTCATGTCATCGTATGTGCATCTACAGCCTGTTGCTTGTCCCACTTGCATCCTCCACTCATCTTCTCTCTACAACTTTTGACTCGAAGATACAAGAAAGAGTCAGAAAGCTTGGTTGAAATCTGTGTGCTTGTGGGAGGCCACAAACGAGTTGTGTTGCATCATCCATTCAGCTTCAGGTATATGTAAATATATGCATCCCGACCATTCTTTAGTATTATCGATCACCTTGTTTAATGTCAGAGGTAGTTAAACTTCTTTCACATAGGTTCCCGACATAGTTGAAGATTGACAAGACTGTTAGAATCTCGTCCTCTCCAACCATCCTAGCTAGATTGTATGTGTGCCACGTCTCCTAAAGTAGAACAGTCTTTTGACTATTCTATTAGCTTGGACAGCATAACATGTGGTGGGTAAAACTCTTGAGTTCTCTCTGGAGGTTCACCTGAGTTATTGCGATGGCTTCCACACCCAAGCTGTAGTCGTAAAAGGAGCTCGCAGCCGAAAGTTTCATTGAAAGAAACTGCGTCAGCATCAAAAATTAGATGTCTACATGCGTAGAGTGAACAGAATAGATATGAGAACAACATTTTGAGAAGTGGCGAATGAATGAATGGCTTCTTACCTCAACTTGGTTCTGCAGTGACTGCACATAGTTGATTATCTCATCCAGCATCCCTGCCATACCCATCGTCTGCAAAAAGAACACATGGAGTTGCTTCAGAAAATTGAAGGTGGAATCACCAAAGCTTTAGCAACTACCTTGTAGCATCCAGGAACAAGGTCTTGTAAACATCTCATTCTTTCATTGATCTTCCTCCTCCTCACCTGAAGTCATGTCAGTATATATGATCATGAGCTCATCAAAGCGTTGCATGCTAATTAATCTGGTCTTGTATCAGCAACAGGCTATCAACAAGGAAAAGTTACACTATCTAAAAGCTAGCATGAGTCGTTGTCACAAAATGAAAGGTATGTGCTTACCCTCTCAGCTAGGCTGTGGCTGTCAGTGGCTTGGCCTCTTCTTGCCCTCACATGAACTACCTCCTTTGGCTTCCCTGCTTCCTTCGAATTGCTTTTGCGTCTTCTCCTACTCTCGGAGCCCTGAAAGGAAAACGAGACAACATGAGCTCCCAACAATTAACTCGCAAGGACTTTGTCAAGAGAGAGTACAACTGTACGTACGTTCTTTTTCTCGGTGTTAACTGCTGACGATCCAATCACCGAGTAGACCTCTGAAAAGTTGTGGGAACTCGAATTCGATTCCGCGATCATCTTCCTTTTCCTGCCTCCATGACTCTGCTCTCCAACAGATCCCGCAGGCTGCGACTCCGCAATGGGTTTTTGGCGTTCTGCAGGCGGACCGGTCAAGTCATCGATAAATGGAATCGAGAACTCGGACTGATGAGGCAAGTAGTACTCGTCGGAGTAATCCATCAATCCCATGCTCGGGCTGTGCATAGCCGAGCCATTGAGCTCCGCGAGCTGCCTCATCAGCTCCAAGTTGGTATCCATCTCCATGAAAGGAAGAGAGGGCTTAAGACACTCAAATCTCTCCGCGTCCGCGAACTCCCCCATGGATGCAGAACGGACGACCCCAACGGTACCAAAGAAGACTGCGAGGATAAGTATAGGAGGGAGGGAAGGGCGGGGATCCTCGGAGGCCTCCTATATAACCTGGTTTCTGAACGTGTATGAATTAGCTGCGCTGCAGTAGTCGCCAATGCAAAAGCAGGGCACGTGGCACATCCAGTTTCGGTCGCTGATGTTCTTGTGGCTTCTCCTCGCAGACTGTACCCACAATTATTGGATTCGTGTGCTAGAAAATTTTACGACGATGAGGAGCAGTTGATCACAGGACAGTGGTAGCTGGATGCCACAGTGGAAAGTGGAGGTGGAGCGGACGGCGTGAGACTTCCCAACAGTACGAAGGATGTCTATGGGGCTCCATAATCTAAAACCCGTCCCTTATCTTGGATGTTGATCCTCATTTTGGACCATGCATTGTCAGCTCAGATATGAATCCCAGTTTTACTTCCAATATCGTCTAAAGATCAAACTAGAGTTCGAAGCTGCGGTGAATCAATCTGTGGCAGAATCTAAAGGTTCTACGTACTTCTAATTGGCACCAGTATTACAATCACGTTCTTCTTCTGTAATGCCTCAACTTAGTCAGGTTGGTAGAAAATACTGTGATATATATAATCAGTCAACGGTGAGTCTTACTGAGAAAGATTTGGAGAAGTCCACATTAGTTACTCTTCATTATTATACAGAGAGATGCAATAGGAAATTGACCCCGAAACTAGAACTTTCTTATCAGTCAAACTCCCCACATAAATTACAGGCCCACCTCACAATAATCCCATCGTTGTACACCAACTGCTACCAACTATACTTGTTTTAGCCGCAAAGCTTATCCATTCTAATATGGTGATGAATCCGCCCACGGGTACATCCTCCTGCACATCAGATTCGTGGGGGATAGCATCACACAACCCTGAAACATTTCGAGCATTTTGCCTCGATGTTATGGTGCATGGAAAATGATAGCTGGACAGAGAACTATCATCCGAATACTCGTACGTACACATGATGAAGTACGAGGCCTGGGTATCGGAAGGTGCATATTTACATACAGCATTGAGTTATCGAGCATAGTAAAGAGAGAGACTTCTTTTGGCTCGTTCCACATAAAGAGAGAGGGTGGGGCAATCGGCACTTTCTGCAAGACATGGCTCTGGTTTTGCAGTTAGGGAGATATCTGCATCACGCAATCAAAGCGGTCCTTCAGAGATAAGAACTAGGTTTGGTGTGATCAGTAAAACCTTTGAATTGAAGTTTACCCACTGCATTTATATCTTGTGCATCTCTCCATAACCATCGAAGAGATCGAGCTCTTTAATGGTTATGGGAAGTACCTGCAGCGTTCTTCTCTCTGCTGCCTTTGCTTTGCAATTCTGGTCATAAGATGAAATCTAAATTAGGTTCTGATGGTCCTCGCTGAGATAATTTCTTGACTTATTCTGCCTTCCCTTTTCCTCCTCCCATTAGCTTTGAGTTCATGTCCACTATCTACATACGATCTCTAACTCCCTCGAGCCTGATGATGCAGAGCAGTCACCGGAGCGGGAGAAGAAAGGAGACAGACCATATGTAAATATATCAGATGATATGCAGGCGATTGCTTAATTGAGGCCTAAGCCATAGTTAGGCTCGGCCCATTCCATAGACGACGATTCCCTATGGTGTTAAGCTATAGATATCCCATTTGACTTCAACCAGCTGGTTTAGCCTTCATCTACAGAATCCACAATGAACATCTGACAAAAAAGGAGAAGACGTGATGCCATTCTCCTCCATCATCTTTCTTTATCTTGTCCTTTATGAACAGAAGAGGTATTATCTTCACTATTATGGGTGTCGTCACCATCAGCCAATCCTGAAGTCAGTTGAAACAATCACAAGTATCATGTGGATCATGGACTTCCTAGTCGGTAATACTTCTCTCTCTCTCTCTCTCTCTCTCTCTCTCTCTCTCTCTCTCTCTCTTTTTCTTGTTATGATGGAGACTTCCAAATGATACATTTAAAACATCGAATTGCTGTGTGAATTCGTGCATGCCAAGGAATTGCAGAGGTAACAGGAAGTGCTCGGAATTTGCTGTTCTTCTTGTTTAGGTAGCCGAAGACTTTAATCATTGTTTACACAATCAATAGAGCTATCTTCGAATAGATTTGAATAACCATGCTTGTAATCTAACATCTCTTAGATTAAACAACACATGATCCACCTACTTCCTACAATCATACGCTACTAAAGCAGGGCATGCCAAACCAACAAAGTAGCACAATGCAGGCTTTATATTTAGCAGCAATCGTCATCTAGATATGCTGATTTCTCCAAGACTACTGCTGTTGACAGTATTCTCACTTAAAGAAGAATAATTTTGTACAATGATCCAGCTATAAAAGCACCATTTGGTGATTAATTTAGTGTTCCTGGTGGAGTTGGCCAAAGTGATGCTGCCATTTCTTATCCCTCTTCTTATCCTCATTTCAATCTTTGGCATCACTGGATGACTGACATGACTCTTGAGATTGGACTGATGGGAGAGTGAGAAGTTCCAACCGGGAAGCACGTCAAGCGTTGTCACCACCTGCCGACCAGGTTGTGCTTAGGATTTCATCCAGTTGAGCACAACCAAGCGAATGAAATCAGATAAATCAGATAAATGGACCACACAGTCTCTCCTTCTCCGCTTGTTTCATCCGAGGAGTTCACCAACGAGCTCCAATTGCAAGTCCATCAGAATCTGAGGAGTTCACCATGGATTGTCCTGCCAGAATCTGCTGCAGGGCTTCACATTACTGTCTGGCAATGGGACATACCTTACATATGATTGATCCGATACTGCTCCATCCTTCTCAACCATTGCTTTGGGTATAACAAGCGTAAGATGCTTGTGGGATTGTTAAGGATATATCGTCTCCAAGGAAATTTCTCACAAAGAAATCCAGCGGGAATAAGATGCTCTGTGCTGTCTCGACATGTATCATGTTATGTCTGCAATATACAGGTATTTGATGGCAGTAAATCTTACAATGATGATTTACAATTGAGGTGGCAATCACCTTAGATGATCGACAATGCTTTTGTCATTTAGTATGGAATTAGACAATACCTTAGCCAACTTGGGTTTGCAGAGCTTTAACAAAGCTTTCTTGTAGGCTTTAGTACATGCAATCATCATTTTGTGGAGTCCTTCACTTAGCCTTAAGCTTTCTAGGCTTTGAAATGGAATTGTGGTCCATGAAAAGCTTTATATATATATATATATATATATATACTGTGCTACTCACAGCCTACACATCTGCTTTAGTTTCTTGCATATTGGTTATGATATCAGCAAGCACTTACAAACTGATATGATAAGAAGGCTAATCGAAGCACCAGTACTGCATGTGCAGGAAAAGATGTTCCCGTCATCGAGGTTTAATGAGAACTGAGTTCGAAGGGAACATGTTCTTATAATTCCAGCATCTTGAACGCCGCCGCCGCTTAACGTCTTCTTCCTCCAAGAAATCTGAACTCAACAGTGTCACGCCTTGCAGAGAACTTGTTTGGTGAAACACGTTTCCACATGATAGAATCTAGAAAAAGTTGCCAATCCCCCGAAGAAACTTGAATCGCTTTGTCTATATTCCTCCACCTCCTGTTTTTTCAACCAAGATTTTGACTCGGAGCATCAGAATTCCTTTTAAGATTTGCCACGAGTCAAAAAAAGCAAGCCACGTCCGAATGAGGCCTACGAATCACTGCTAGTCTTTGGGCCCCTTGGAGTGGTCTATAAATCTTGGGAACTCGGCTCTCTTGCTCTTCCATGTAGCCTCTGCAAGAATCCCTCGTCGAGAGCAAGAATGTCTGGGAAAAGGGGATCATCCAACAAACATGAGGACATGAAGCTAAGGAGAGGTCCCTGGACTCTGGAGGAGGACACTCTCCTCGTCCACTACATTGCCTTTCACGGCGAAGGTCGCTGGAACCTGCTCGCTAGGTGCTCAGGTAATCGATCATCATCTCACCTACCTTTCATGATCTATCTATGACTAACCTTCTGCTGATCGTATAGGCTTGAAGAGAACCGGCAAGAGCTGTCGTTTGAGGTGGTTGAACTACTTAAAGCCCGATATAAAGCGAGGCAATCTCTCTCCCGAGGAGCAGCTCCTGATCCTCGAACTCCAGTCCAAGTGGGGGAACAGGTAATCATCGAGGCTCTAAGCCTCAGGTATTTTTTTACAGTCTAACCGGCAATCAACATGGCATCAGATCCAACTACGTTGTTGTAGCTTTCCTTTACTCTCATGATGTTTACATGTAGGTGGTCACGGATTGCACAATACTTACCAGGGAGAACCGACAACGAGATAAAGAACTACTGGAGGACGCAGACGCAGAAGCAAGCAAGGCAGCTCAAGATCGACGCCAACAGCACCGTGTTTCGTGATGCAGTTCGATGCTACTGGACGCCGAGGTTGCTGGAGCAGACGATCTCTCCTCAGCCCGCGCAAACTCCGCATGCCGACACGGCCGCCACGGCGATCGACCATCCTCCCCGAGACCTCGTCCAAGAGTTGTTCCGACCCAGCACGCATTGCCGATTCGAGAGTCGCGGCTCGTACGAGCTATCAGGAGCAGAGGTTCGCAACCCGAGCACCTCATCAGCCCAAGTCTCAGGCTTGCCGGAATCCTCGTGGAAGCCGGTGGACGAGCTCAGTGGCATCGAGTTCAGTCCATTCCACAGTGGCAGCTCCGACGACAACGCCCACAGCTTAGGAGCCTGCCGCCTACCTCCCATGACGGCATCGGCAGATAGCTATGCAACATCCGGTTGCACGACTACTTACAATAATTGCATGAACAGCGTGGGAGACAGCTTGTGGAGCATGGATGAACTGTATGGAATGCTGAATACGTGGATGGGGTAGAATCTATTAATCCTTTTGGTCACGACTCCCATAGATATATGTGGGTTAAGGTTCCTCATGTTTTTCTCTTTCTTTCATTTGGGGCCTCGAATAAGACTTCACATCTTCTTCTTCAAACTGCTTTTGGCCGAAAGAAGCAGATGATGGGATATCGAGTGGGGTACAGAAAGGCATCGATGATGGAATTGTTGACTTGAGTTCACAACACAGCAACCATGGATGGAAAGTGTGGCATGCAGCTTCTTCTTACATAACACAATAATAATTAGGATTAAGATTGATTTTAGCCCATTTAATTTAATTTTGATATCATTTAAATTTTTATGATTTACTTATGTCTTAAATAATTCTTATATTTTTAAAAATATAACATATAAATCCCTTTCGTCAAATCTGAGTTAACAAACGTTAGATATAATGATATGTTAATTGACTCATAATAAACTATTAACATAATGATATGTATAATTAATTTTTTTTTAAAAAAAAATTATTTTAACCTCTGGTTTTAGTCATGAACGACTTAATCCCTTATGGTTTTATTTGTATATAAAATAATTAATATATTTTTTTAAAAAAATAAGCATATAAGCCCCTCCCGTTAAAATATACTTATGTTATGTATATAATAATATAGCATGCAATCTTATAATAAATCATTAATATAATGAGATATAATTTAAGTTAAAAAAAAACTATTTTGTCGAAGAAGATGAAATAATGGAGGTCATAGCGATAGACGAAGATGGAGAAACAGAGTTACGAGAGATTGGAGGCGGAGATAAGGGAGAGCTAAACCATCACTTTGTAGGCATGATGGGTAGGGGCACTAGAGAGAACGAAGTGGGAGAGGATGGAGACGAAGATGCCTAGAAGGAGGAAGAGAGACTAGAAGACCATTGCATGCCTAACATCAAATTAGTCGACGCACATCCCGCGAGGTAGGATCGGAAGGTCTTGAGCTTATTGTTAGTATGGGAGAGGCTATGTGCGTATGACGCCTTGCTAGGTAGTATGACTCAGTGTTGTTGCTTGTGGTTACTTCCATGACGATGCCTATTCTGCCCATTGATGGTAGTCTTAATTTTTTAATTTAAATTATATATTATTATATTCATGATTTATTATGAGTTAGCATATTACGTCAATCAATTCTAACATTTCTTAACTCAGACTTGACATGAGGGGTTTATATGCTATGTTTTGATAAATGTAGAGATTATTTTAGATACGAGCAAAATCATAAGGGTTTAAGTGGTTCATGACGAAAACCACTAAAATAAATTTTTTAAATTACACATGTTATTATATTAATAGTCTATTATGAGTCAGTATATCAAATAAGTAACTTTCTCTATTAACTCAAACTTGACGAGATAAACTTATATGTTATGTTTTAAAAATATAAAGATTATTTTAGATAAACTTAAATAATTTATTATCAAATTTAAGAGGTTGAAATGGCCTTAATTATTATTGTCAAGTTGTTCCCTACGTATAAAGTGTAAAGGACAGTCGAGTTGGCAACTACAGGAATTTCTTTTGGAAGCGTCTTTACATGATTGGATGGCATCATTGGCGTGACACAGGGAAAGAATGGTGGGTCAGACGCAATGAGGGGTGAGAGGGGTTTGATGCCCTCATCATCTCTATGAGGTGTGATGGGTGACTCCGACGAACGAATTGGGTCTTTCTTTTGTAAAGAGCAGCGAATACTGGTCGCACATCTTAACGTATCGCAAGGGTTATAATTATCATCGGCCATGGAAATAACTATGAATCCTATTCTCACATTGTCTTTTCCTCTTTCTTTAAGACTAGTATTGCACCAAAGTCTTTCATCTATTCTCTCGGCGGTCCATCTCGAAGAAGCACTACATAGATAGATGATGTGTCTTGTCGTGTCAGAAACTATTGTCAATTCTATATTATGCAATTGATCCAAAGATAATTGTTTCTTTCAGAGTGAATTCGTACCGACTGAAAAATCCTACAAAATTATACTATGGTCATATCTAAATATTTAAATTTGATAAAAAATTTTCGATGTTTAAGTTAATTTTTTTTTAAAATAAACTTAGTTTCAAGAGTAAAAATGAGTATATGTTTAAGTGGACATGATAACATCATAATCATGATAGTCAGGCTTTAATAAATATTAGAGTTGAATAGATTGATTGATTAGTTACGATTTGAATAGATATTATACGTAATGTTTAATTACATATTATCTCTTATATTTGGATCGTATTAACATCATAAATTTTATACTTAATAAATTTATATTGAGATCCCTATAATTCTGAAAGTGAAATAAATAATTCTATTTGACCTACTGTCGTTAGTTATATCGATAGAAAACACAAGGTAAAAAGATTTTTTTAACATCTTTTCTAGTGCAATGTTGCAATTATATAATTTTTCTATCACTTTCAATGTCATGCATTATGTTTTTCATCAGTACAATTAACAGTGTTAAAATAAATAAGATTATTTTATTTTATTTTTAAAACTATATAAATTCTTTAAATACGAGGATCATATATTAATGAGTCCAAGTATAATAAAAATATATATAATTAGCCTTCTATAAATTAATAAGCCAAAAGTATGCATAATATATTAGAATAGATAATGTTGTTGCACTTGCTTAGGATGGCATGACAAAAAGTGGCCGACGATCTAAAACGAGGCGCAAATCAAAGCAAAGATGATAAGATTCAACGAAATTATCTCCCTCGGTCCTTCCACGGTACATTTGCGGGTCCCACTCGAACCTAAATCAAGAAGTTTGAAGGATGTAACCAATCTCAATTTGCAAATGGCGACTCTAATGACACGTGGGAAAAATGCGAAGATCGAGGAGTGAGATGATATGACGTGACATGAAATAGGCAGCCAATCAATCGGGATGACTTGAGGTGCCCAAAACTTTGGTCATTGTTTAGTTCCTTTAGCCACCTCTTCTCTTGGACAATAAGCGTCACGTTAACGATGTTGACGTACCAAAATTTGCCTACATTAATTCATTTTAGTATTTATCCTTCTATATATATATATATATATATATATGTATAATACTCTTTATAAAACCCATTAGGATGGTAATAATTTTAAAGGTATTATTATTATTATTATTTTTAAATTATAACTTTGTTTTAGTTCAAAATAAAATACATTGTTAATTATTTAACTAATTTTATATATTACATTAAAATTTACAAGAATATATAATTAAAAATTGAATAATAATGAGGTCGGAGTTAATATATATCGAATCTAACCTTAATTCAATCCAAAAACATAGCCCAATCTATATCACTCAATTCTTTCGATTATTAGAAATACTGGCTGAATGGCATCGCTTTTCTCATTTCATTTCAGGATATTTCCTCGATGCTGCTCATGATGACTTTGTGTGGTTCGAGCGACCAAACGCAGGAGGATGACACAACCGATGCAAACCGGTGCGGTCGAGGAAAGAGGTTGATGAGACATCTCCGTAGAATTCCAGTACCAGACCCCCGGAAGAGTTCACGCGGCGAAGGCGCATAAGCCACACGACTCAGAGCCCTGTTCTGATCGCCGATCGAGAGCTGTTCCAGGTCGCCGTCTTCCTCACCGAAGCAACTCTCGGTGACAAGGACATGACGCAGGGATGGAAGAGATGTCGTTCAAGGCGCTTTCTCTAACATACTAACCGGTGAAAGATCGCATCTGAACGTCGAATCGGAGTGTTCTTCAGAGAAGTTTTGGTGATTAGACTTGGCGACGCGTCGTGCTCATCTTTTTGACCGACTTCTCTCCGAATGCTTTGGCATGTTAAGATCAAGACGTGCGTTGACGATCAACACAACGGGGTGAGCTTTGCTTTCAGAAGTAGAATTCCTCGTCATTGCCTACATGATCCAGCGGGAGAGGAAGATGACAGAAAGGCCTAACTTATCAAGAAGAAAATGCCACTCTTACTCAATTAAAAATCAGCACAGTGATAATTGAAGCAAAACAACATATATTATCTCCACTCCAACATTCAACATATATTACCTTCCTGAGTTCATATTTTTCCATGACATAACTTCTACATCAGAAGAAGAAGTTCAATATTTGGAGGCACACCTTCTTAAGTTCATATTTTTCCAATGACATATCTTCAACATCAGAAGAAGGAACAAGGTACAAATAATATGAATATTATTGCAATTAACCGTTCCACCACATACTTCAGCAACACTTTTTACTTTTTCTAGGTAAACTATAAATATCTCAAACAACCAAATCTGCAGATTCCAAACTAAAAATCAATTTATCGGTTGTTCTGCTATACATCAAGGGAACATTTCTTTTATTCTTCCGGCACACTCCATGATACATGTGAACTAAGATTGATCACATAGTTGTGACGATAGTGGACGTCTCAATATTTAACCTTGTATTGTTGAAATTAAAGTATGCGCTAACCAAAGACCCGGTTGTTTACTCCAGCTCGATACAGATGAATCGGTGCATCAGCACTAGCGATCAGCCTAATCTCATTTTGAGCAGGCACAAAAAATGCATCCCCCTGAATGACCTTTCTTTCCTCGGCTGGAGAACTTATCTGCATTGTGCCCTCCCCGGCCACGATAACAAATATAGAGGGCCCTGGAATGGCAGAGAACACAACAGACTCTTTTGGTGGCAATAGGCAACGATCGACTTCAAACTCATCAAACGGAGGTGTATATCGTGAAACATAAGAATATATGGGGACCCCTCGAAGAATTTCAGGAAAGCCCTGCACAAGTTGTAAAAAAACACTATGCTAGTTTACTAAACAGGTAAATTAGTTGAATGGTCTAAACAAACAAAAAAATATGTGGTTAAATTAATATTTACAGAAGAGCAAGCTCCTCATCCACGTGCAATCTATAAACATTGAGACTCTACAGAGTAGATAGTCATAGCCCATGGGTGGCATAATCGATCATTCCCACATCATAACATATGACCATCAACCAATCACAAAACTAAAAACCATAAACAGCTAAAATCCCTGGAAAATGAATTTAATAAGCACCAAAAACTGAGCTATGATGTTACATGATACTTACCTCAAGAAGCACGGCAAATAATAGACAGGTGCAAATGAAAAGGTACAAGAACAACTAGAATAGTGAAATGATAGAGAAGGGAATAATGGTACAACATCAAAACCTACATAACGATATTGCATAACCCAATTTCCAACAACTTATGCATATGTTTAAGATATGCTTGTGTTCATCACACTTTGTCATCTTATTGCACCTAAAAAATATATACATGTTTCAATCTCCACTAGAAATTGATCATTTCCTCTTGGTCACCTCAATAGAATATAAAATCAGAGAATTGTGCACCGATGAGGCTACTACATAGAGTATGGAAACTAACGTAATCTTCATCTTTCAACACAAATATTCATAGAGAATCCATGCAAGACTAAGAAGAGGGTTAGGATGTGCTAACACAATATTTAAAACACCAACACCTAAAACATCCTTTATGTGTAAAAAGCATGTTAATGATTCTTGAGTTGATTCAAGTTGGTCTATCCAAAAAGAAGCATAATAGTCAACCTAATTTCTGTAATTTGTATAAACAATTTTGCTATAAATAATAGCAGATTTCACATCTCCTTAGCTACCAACCATTAGTAAATGGAAAGAAATACTATTATAGTCCTTAAGATTGGTAAAAATTCTTGTTAATGATGACCAAATATAAGTGCAGTATATGAGCTTAAGATTATATACAATGATATCCAACAACAACCATGGTACCGTTTTGTTTGACATATATAGAAAAGGTCTATCTAATGTTATGTTACCTGAAAAAATTCACAGAACCAGAAAACTCCCAATTATTCTTCAGACACATTCGCCAAAGCATTGGCAACACAAGACAATTATTAGAGACATCACAAAATGAAAGGCACAGATAATTAATCAATATGCTATAGGTTACTAACATGTCATGTGTCATTAATGGTTTCCTAAGCAATAAAATAAGAGCATATTTTAGAAAGAAAATTCTAAATTAAAATTAACAGACCTGTTTGTATGTTAGCATTGAACAAAGAGTTGGCACGTCTATGTACTTAGCTGTCAGTCCAGCTCGCACAACATTGTCTGAAGCAGCCATACATTCAATACAATCGCCCGAAATATAAGCATGAGGTTCATTTGAGCCAATATACAGTGCTTCGCCTGGGCTGAGCTTCACATAATTAAATAAGAAGGCTGCTATGACCCCAACATCAGCTTGATACTGCTTCTCCAGTAGTAATACTAGCTGTTCTTTCTCCGTTAATGTCCTAATCTGATTGAAGGGATAAAAATAATTCACAATTGTACAGTAAAAAAACAGCCAAAGCTGGGAACAGAGAAGTTCCAATATAATTTATCTCAGCACTAATGTAGCTAGCTGCCATTATCTTCAAAAAAAGCTAATTGTTTCATCAGGGGAGAGAATAATTGATGAGATATCTACCATCTTAAACGAAAAAGATCATTTAGAGTGAACATTAGAAAACAGTGCTAACCATCCTGAAAGTTCAATATATTACAACATGTTATAATAATAGAATATATATATATATATATATTATATATATCCACCTGCAGTTATCTTTGCGTTGCATACTTCAATAGTATTAAAATCACTTCTGGTACTAAGGTATATTCATCCATATTATATTTAATGGCAAAGTGAGCACTTAGTTCAATCATGACAAAAAACGAAATATGTGTGAACTTAAAATGTTTCATAAAATGAAGAGTTTAGCATAGAAAAGGTTCTCAGATTAGTGATCCTATATCAGGTGAGTAGAACGTCAGCATCTGTAATATAAAAAAAATTAACCAATCATCCAAGTATTAAAGCTTCTCACAAGTTATTGTCAAGTGACTGAATTAAATTTCAAGGTGTTTCAGATAATACTTTCTAGCATTAGCAGATTTCTATATGCTTTCAAAGATCTTGAAGCAAGCTCAAACATCAAGATGCACTTGACTGCTTGTCATCTTCCAACATCCTTTGCTACTGTCCATAACACATTCTCCCTATTATTTTGCATGCTAGGTCCATATCCTTTTTCACCCCAACATTTCATTGTCTCAATCCAAACATTTATCCATGACCTTGACCAAATCCTCCTTGAAACATTGCCTTTACCCTGACACAAACTGCCGTAAGTAATTTGTCATTCTTAGACTAACCTAAGATAACTCAAACCAATCACTACAACTCATCCTAAATGTTCCAGTACCTTCATTTACTCTTGTAATTGGAATTTTAAGACACCAGTTACCCTCTACACAGGGGAGGCAAAGAAACTTCAATAACTGACTAAAGAATGTAGCTAATTGTGTTCAGATCGATGTAAACCACCTAATCTACATTAATTGCTCACCATGTTTGACCTGATAACAATTGTCTAAATATGTAAAGTGGCAAGCTCATGAAGATCATTATTATCAAATAAACTATCATGTGAACATCACCATTTACATCATAACATATGCCAACCTACTGTAATGCATCTCTTACTAGTTACAACAACAACTAGTAGAGTTCTGTTCATAAGTATCGAGATATTCAAAATCAGAAATTATGCCCCCATAATTGCTGGAAGAAACAAAAACTATCAGAAGATGAATAAAAAGGTCCGCCTAGCAAATGTGACAAAGGGTTTACAGGAAGAAGCTTTGAGGAATAGAAAGGAATAGCTTGCTCGACAGGTTAACCTACAGTTGTTGAAACAGTCTAAATCATAAATAAACAAAGTACCCTTGACACCTGTATATCTTTGGATCTGAGAGACATAGTCAATATAGTTTAAACAACATTCCCAAATGAAAAACACTCTGCGCTCCACATCTTGGCACTGGTCCACTGAAGGCAAAGGCAAGATATAAAGGAAATAGTTAGGGACAGCAAACTACTTTTTGCCTATTGGATGACTTACACTCTTTCCACCTATAATTTGTGTTGGAACTCTAGTCTAGATGATTCTAGATTCAGCAATGGTGCTTCAGAGGTCTACTTAAAATGCTTTCTGGACAGTCCTATATTTAAGAAAAAGACATAAAAAAACAGAACATATAATCAATTTTTAAAGGACGAAAACAACTGACGTAACTCACTATGACAGTTCATATCATAGAAACTTGTAATTATTAGAACAGGATTAGTAATAAAGGCCTAAATGTCAAAATCTGACAGGACAATCACAACATCTAGTCGAAATATTAACTCTTAAGAATGCAGCAAACGAAACATAAGAATTTGATATAATATGCCAACTGAATCCACATAGCATGATCCCATTTCCCCAATCCAATATCAATAATCCAAAATCTTTCAGTTCTGTCGCATAAAGATACAAGGCCTCAATGTATTGGTCTTTAAACAAAAAAGAAATAGTGATTAGCAACAGCGTCAAAATATGAACTTTATTACAAACATTATAACCATACAAGAAGGCCAAGACTTGCTTCCTTCACCTTCAAACAAGAATTTTCCTCACAGAAATATATAACAGACCAACTCAAATACACGGTGATAACCAGGATATGGATAAAGAACTGGATGTTAGGCATGCCTCGAGAATGCCAGAAATTATTATGCAAGATGTATAAGTTCCATAGCATCAACAAAAAGATCGCCATCAAAAAGAGAAAAAACAAGATTGGCAGGTACACCAAGTCGAGCCTTTTATAATAACAGAAATTGAAAAGTGTTCTTGTTTCCATCTAGAATTATCAGATTAGCTTGCAATCAGCAATAACCAGAGTGAATCATGCTATAAGTACAGAATTATGAAGGCAAACATAAAGTTTGCTTAATAACAGATAATTCTGTTTACCTTACTTTCAACATCTAAACGATCTTTTAGTTTAGGAACCAGTTCCAAAACAGCCTCTTTACTTGCTGACATAAGCTTAGTGAAGATTGATCGCAGAAGAGCTTTTGCATCCAAATATCCATCTAGATCTTTGCTGCCAATAATTTTGCTTGCCTCCTCATTACCAATCAGCTCTGTAATTTCTGGTACACCAACAAGGACATCCTTGAGCTCCTGCAGGTTTACAAGATACCATGGACATAACTGTCTGCCCAATGTTTCTTATGATATCTGTATTAAAGATTGGAAACTGATATATCATAGATGAAAGTTACTATTTAGAAGATGGGAGAGAAAAAAAGCCTTCACAAACTTCTTCAATAAAATACACATCAGATACTTCTTCCAGAAGAGGAGGAAAATATGTGAAGATTTGCAACCATGAAATATGGGCAGGTCAGCATATAGCAAGATTGATGATAGGACATGGATAAAAAGAATATCATAATACATCATTTGAAAATACTACATGGGTTAACATGTTTCACGTGTATTTAAACAGGGTACTCAGACAAGAGTGGCATTAAAAGCATGAAATGTTGATTAAGGAAAGGCATAAACAAAAAGTCATCAAAGATTAGAGGGGTAGCAAATGTGAAGTCTAGGAAGGTCTTTGTGATTAAAATCTGGGAAACAAGGAAGCTCATATGCCATGAATAATATCTAGCTACCAGATAAAAGCATGAGAGGCTTGAAACTTGAGTAAAAAAAGCAGTAACGAAGGTCAATAAAGTACTCAGAATTGATTTTGTAATAAGAATCAACATATGCAAAAGTATGTCCTAATAAGATAACATCTAAGAGCAAAGTGGCAAAGATATCCTGGATGAACTTTTTTAAGCATGCCTAGGTAAGATAAGCTAAGAACACATAAAACAGAATGCTGTATGAACAATTTAAATAGCATCAGGCAAGAGTCTGAAACTCTGTTGATTCCAACAGTGGCATCAGGAGTACAAATGACTGCACTTAAGCAATGAGAAGGAAGTAAAATTCACATGTCCATCTAGTTGTTCAGCCCAATAAGCCAAAAGGTAGCATAAAGTTATGAATCTGGAAAGACAGTCCTTCTTACATTCTGAATCCAAGATGTCTTGTTAAACCAGTAAGTTTTATAATACTAATCATAAAACAAATTCAGTGTGGATCATGAAGGTAATTAGAAACCATCAAATTTGGGATCTTGAGGAAGCCAATGTTATAACTTTCTATCCCTTTTCTGTTCAAATCAAATAAGAAAAAAGGCACACAAAAAACAGCCTAACATGTGAAGTACCATGGTAGACTAAATATAAGCTGTCAGTATAGATGACACATTTCATATTAATTTTTTTCATGTGTTTAATCATTAACAATGAGATATCCCCCCCCCCCCCCCCCCCCCCAACCCCAAAAAAAAAGGTGACTCTGGAGGAAAGTAATCATCACACTACAACAAGATTTTTCAAAAAGGCGATTATGACAGGTTAAGACGAATTGATCAGAAAACAACCAATAAATCCTGAAGTAAGACAAGAAAACTTCATTATGCACCTCGATGTTGACAAAACCACACAGCGCCCTGAACTCGGTTAAAGCAATCGCCATCTCTGGTTTATGGTTAGGATCCTTATAAACACTCGGCCGCATCTTATGAAGCATCCTCGCCAACTCCTTATCGGGGTGCGCCTGTATCGACAACGCTTTGGCTACCGACAAGACCTATTACCGATCGAATGAGAACAAAAAGAAATAGTAATTTAATGGCGAAGAACTTCAAACAGCCTATTTCAACACCAAAAGACAAAAAGACACGAATCTTAACAATAGAAAACTGCGAAAGAACATCAGGATCAATGAATAAACAGTATCAAACCCGACTCAAAGAATCGCAGTCGTATTGAGGAGAAAAAGAAAGAGCGGATGTAGTAAAGAAGCAACCTTGAACAAAAAAGGAAGGTTTTTCCCCCACTTCTGCACGACCTTCACACCCAGCGCGCCAGGGTTCTCCCCAATCCACTTCTTGAGCGTGACCACCCCGGACGCCAAACACTCTGCCTCCGCCACCGCCGCCTCTGGTGACGCCACCACAAAGGACGGCCCCGATTCGTGCGTTCCCATCCAGAACTCGGCGTAGGGCCGGCCCAGCTCAATCTCCGACCCGGAGTTGCCTTCGAACAGCCGCGCGACCGTCGATTCCTCCCCGAATCTTCCCCAATCGTAGTTCTGAACCGAGCACCGTAACCGCAGAGGCCTCGGCGGCTCCTCCATGGCCTCCTCTACCTGATCAGGAGCCCGAAAACTTAAGCAAAGGCAAAGCCGTAGGCCGATGCGAGGGCGAGGAAGGTTGCGGTCCGCCATTGACGAGCGCCGGCCTCGAGGATTTTAAAGCCGAGAGGGAAACCGGGGAGGATCGGGAGCAGTGATGGGCCCGGGTGGGACAACAGGGACCGTGAGGCGAAGCGAGGCGCGGCGAGGCGGCTCCGCTCCCCTGACGCCAGCCGCGTCGATCCTTTCCCTTTATAATAACAACGGGCCCCGAGCCGAGCCGAGCCGAGCTGAGCCGAGCCGGTGTGTCGAGTCGGAAGCCGCGGCGGCCCCAAACGCGACGTAACGGGACGAGTGCGACGGTGACTCGGTATGGGGCACCCGTTTTAGACACTCGTATGACTTCGGGTGGGCGCCTCAATAGCAGTCCACCCGTGACATTTGAAGAAATCACGAAATAACCGGATACGGTCGCTCGCCATTAATGTGCTGTCCGTTGGATCGAAAAGGAGAGGTTGGTGATGGGGCCCGGGTAGTTATGGCGCGCGGTGAAGGTGGCGTTGATCGACGGCCGAGATGAGACGGTATTTATGATAAGGATGAACATGAGCTGTCACCTCAAACGCCGTGTTTGATGGTTCGGACTTTGGACGGTGGATACACATTGGATTTCGTTCCACCTCCACCCGCACGAACTTATCGTAAAATAGACGGTACGGGAAATACAGGAATTTATTTTCTTTTCGTAAATCAGACAAACTTATTAGTGTTATTTCACAGAAAAACATTGATTAGATATTTGCAATTCCAAAGGAACAACTTGCAGAGACTCGGATTGGTGTAGAGAGCGAGTTGGCGTTCCATTGTGGAACTACTCGGCTTCTCCTACGTTAAACCCGTTGAATCATATCGAATGATCCAAAGAACAAATCCTTTCTTTTGATCTGTCAAACATTATAACTAAAGCACACCGAGATGCGTGTGTGTGAGCATCTGCTCCTCGCACGAGGAAATCGAGATAGAATAGAAGGATTGATTGTGGAGCGGTTCTTTTGATTTGTTTGATAGAGAGAGCATTACGTTTTGCCTCATCTTTGTAGGATTCTGTGGGCAAAGCATGGCATAGTCGTGCACAAAAGAAGAATTACTTGGAAGCTTGTGGGTTCCCAAAGTTCCATTTAGATCTCTGAAATTTCACGAAAAAGATGAAGAAAATATGGACGAGTCGGTGGGCGAAGCGAGAAACGAATGGCGTATTCGACGCCCTTAAACGTCGGCCAATCGTGACCTGAATCGCGGGACGGAAACGAATAGGGCAGGAAGTAACGTGACCAATGACACCTCTACACGCAAAGCGGCAGTCACTGCTGTATCTCATCTTCGGTACTTCATTAATTTCTGACGGCAATCGATGTGTTACGTTAATAACATCACCACCCAATTAACTAAACACCATAAATCTAATCGATAGCAATGGCAGACGCAGCAATCGAAGCTATTGGAACCGAACTCAAAGAGAGAGAGAGAGAGAGAGTCTGAAGCACCCCATGATGGATCCAAGGCTCTGCTACTTTAATGCAGAAGAAGCCTGTCCGTATCAAGCACGTTTAAGTTCTGCGTCACGGACAAACCAAGCGTATGCCACCCTATCTGAAGTACGTACTCGTTTGCAGCATCATGCACCGTTGTATTCATGGTGAACTGTGTACGCCTGGTAGCATCAGCATATCGAGGAGGAGAAAAACATGTCTCGGAACTCGCAGTAGATCCAGTTGGCCTTGTCATTGGCTTGGGAATCTAATTCTGGAGCTGAGTAAATCAGGCAAGTGGTGTGGGACCCATGCATTATTATTGCCTCGAAGCAGGGAATCAATGCCATGCAGGGGTGGGTGTCGGTGCATGGGATTCTACATTGAAAACGACCCCATGGAAGCGATTAGTAGTGCATTTGTTCCATGAGTTCCACGGTATACTTCGTCATCATACCGTGTCATGCTGGGTTAAATCTTCACTATGCCATCTAACGTGGATTGAATTATGATAGGTGAACTCTTGAATGTACTACATTACGGTACTCAAGATACGTCCAGGTACTCAAGAAAAGTAGAGAGAGAGAGAGAGAGAGAGAGAGAGAGAGAGAGAGTGGGAAGGAGGAAGAGTTCATTTCACCGGCCCTCCGTAGTAAACGATACGGAGATAGAATTGCGAGAGAAGTCTTCAGCTATGCCGTAAAAGATGGAAGAAGACTTGGTGGCATCAGTACCAGTGGAAGCAGCAGTACTGTTTGCGCTTGTCCTGGTGAGAGTTGATGTGGCGGTGCTTGTCCATCGCCCTTCTCTTCCACGAGTTCCAGGCCTTCCTGGCTTCGGCAACGAGAACGAATCACTCGATAGCATGAGACGGACACCGTGCATCTCAGGTCTGACAGAAACCACGGCTTGGCAGCACAACAGTGCGACTTGGATACACAATGCGGCTTCATCACGGTCCCAAGTGGAAATACTAGGATCCACGATCTCCAATGCTTTACCTTCCTCGAAGAGCTTCCATGTCTGTAAGCATCGGAGCCAAAGAAGCATCTTAACACCCAGAACACGATTCCTAAGATGGCATGTGCTTGAACTTACGTAGCTCAGTAGGTCGATCCGCTCTTCGTCCAGCTTTTTGTCGATATTTTTCCTCCCGCTCACGATCTCCAACATCAATACCCCAAAGCTGAAGACATCAGCCTTCGCTGACAGATAGCCGCTCAGTGCATACTCCGGTGCCATGTAGCCGCTGCAGTAAACGCAAGTTCTTATTGCATCAGGATCACAAGAATCGATTCCGCAAGAAGTCACAACAGCTCAGGGAAAGGATGTGAACGGCATCCTTGGAGAACTCACTAGGTACCAGAAACCTTAAATGTATTGACATGCGTATCATCCCCTTGGAAGAGTCTCGCCATGCCAAAGTCAGCTATCTTTGGGTTCAATCGGTCATCAAGTAGAATGTTGCTGGCTTTGATGTCCCTGTGGATGATCTTCACTGGAGACTCTTCATGGAGGTACAGAAGGCCCTTTGCCACTCCCACAATAATCTCAAAACGTTTCGACCAATCCAGTGATGCCGTTCTGCGCTTATCTGATGTTAGCAAGCAATAAACCTCAGGTCATTCTTAATTATAATGTAATATCTGATTTGTGTTTGCTCCACAAAACAGAGCAGTTGACCAAAGTAAGCAAAATATTGCATCATGGATGGCCACAACTCTTATGGCTCATAAACCAATCTATGAAATAGAAACAAGACAAGATACAGGTCAGAAGCATACTTAAAACCAAGGCAAAACAATGTAATCTTATTTGCAAGTGGGAAGTGATTGTGTGGACTTCCAACCTAAAACGGAAGCAAGAATCAATATGCTTTACTGATTGTTGTTTTTTTCCTGATCAGATATTTATCTACTGGTAAGCACAATGATCAACTACAGGCAGGTTGACTGATTCTTCTCTACCACCACTTGATTATGTTGATAGAAACTAGAACCTAATCAAACCCAGTCAGATAGACCTCTTGGAGATACTGACGAAACAAGAGTAAGAAGATTATTTCTCTTCTCAAACCTGAGATTCCTGGTTAACTCATTCACTCTGATTCCTTTAATCGAGCTCCACCAGCACCCAACCGTTCATGAAAACGCCATAGATGTGATTCCCTGCCTTCATCACAGTGCAAGATAAGCCTCTTGCTGCAGGATTTCTCATGAAGGGTGAAAGAAATGTATATCTATTCCAAAAAAAATGGAATCCTTGTGCCCCTTCTGTCAAATATTCTTTTTACAAGGCTCATTGTTTTGATGTGATCAATGTTTTATTTTTCAACATCAATTATCGTATCACATAGAGATGTATGAATTTATCATTCAACTTTTTATTTAGTCTATGCATATTTGATCAATGAGTGTGAGAAGTATGTGAAACAACGTTACTGATGCATAATAAAAATGCCTATTGTAATGCACAAAGTTGCTTAGGTACATGATGACTAAAATTGTGTCTGTGTGTGTGTGTGTGTGTGTGAGAGAGAGAGAGAGAGAGAGAGAGAGAGAGAGGTGAGATGCAAACCAAAGAGGAAGTGATCGAGGCTTCGGTTTGGGAAGTAGGGGTAGACGAGCATCTTCTGATCGGAGGCGACGCAGCAGCCAAGCAACGAAACCAGATTCCGGTGTTGGACTTTGAGCAGTAGCCTGACCTCGTTGGTGAACTCCCGCACCCCCTGCCGAGAGTGCAACGACAGCTTCTTCACTGCTATCTCCGGCCCATTCTTCATCACCCCCTGCATTAATTGGTCCAACATCCATCCATCAATTTTCATGAGTCATTAATCATAAACTTTTTCCAATATGACACCTTTATTCATGGTCATTTAAAGTTTTCTTCCTATAGCGACTTATGTTCCATGTTATTTCTGGAGAGAGAGAGAGAGAGAGAGAGAGAGATGAAGGGCAAAAGCCCCGCAGATGCCATTTCGCAAGGAGAGAAATGTACAGATCTAACCGAAGTGGCGAAGAAGGAAGAACAGCTCCTCGTGTTCTATGCGTGTCCACAAGAGATAGCTATTACTGTAGGCTCCGTGTGAAAACAGACCAAATCGAGTCAACAGTTTCAGATGGTCAAAAAGGTCGCGGCGTAGTACTTACGACTCGAACAGCAGCAGAACTTCACAATAACTCCTCACTCGTGACAGAACAACAGAACACACAGGAAAGGCGTAGTGATTCGATCTCGATAGGCAGTGACAATACAACGTGTGCACCGTCAACAAGACGTTATGAAGAATCATCTGGCTGACAAAACCATTCTACCAATTGTAGAACCAAATCCAGCAATAAAGATTGTTAAGGATGAGCTAAGGGAGGCGATATACCTTATAAACGGGGCCGAAGCCGCCCTGTCCGAGGAGATTGGCTTCTGAGAAGTTATCGGTAGCGGCCTCCAACACCTTGAGATCGATGAACAGATTCCAAGGCGACGACTGCTGCTGCTCCTCGTCGCCGCCTCCGCCTCCCCCCTTTCCTTTCCCGCTCCTCTTCCAGCACCCACACATCGTCGACTCCATCGAAGAGGATCCTGCAGGATATTTTGGCTCGGGTCAGCTGCAGACAGGATGCAGGCAAATGGCGTCGAGGATGGATATATGGAGGAGACCATCCGATTACTTGCTGCAATTCGTCTTATGGTTGACGCAGGAAATTTCGGGTCGTATACGTGCCGGTTTCGTCCTCACGTACTGTGTGACGGGTTCACTTCCAACAACTTCGAACTGCACCTTCACCCAAACCAATCAAAATGATGAAGCTGTGTCAGTACATATAACAATCACGTATATTTCGAATAAAGACCAATCTAAGGATTATGTTATTATAGATATTTTGTTATCCTACATCAAATATTGTTCTTACATCTTAGCCCGTACCCATTAATCGCTCAAAATCAACTAAATTGTGTCTATCAGACGGGATCGATGGCTGCCAAGTTTAAGCTGATGACGACTAAGCCATACGCGTTAAGACTATTTTGCATGTTTGACTTCCCCCATTTTGAATGGGTAGACTCATAAATACTGTGCGAATAAGATCTCGAATGGGACTTGGTGACCAACTCGCTTATTCTTTGTCATGTGAAAGTCTAATGAGACAATCACATGTGATTCGATGAAGAACCTACCTATTCCAACGATCAGACCTAATGATTCGGACTCCAATTCTTGAGTCAAGCATTTGATTGATGGTCCATTACGGTATCCATCAAACGGTGTGTACCTTGCTAACTATGTTCAACGCAGTCCCTGTCGACGACGTGAGCTCATTGTTTGGCGAAGGAAAATAATATCAAGATAGTTACCTCCACAGAACTGAAGTTGTCGATTCCACCGAGTCCTTGGGTTGCTATCGTTGCCCACACAACAGATAGGACTGATGCGATTGACATGGAGAAATCAAATGAGAGGATTTCGACCTAACACCATCATAGATGTATAGACATGTCACCCATTTTGTGCTGTAAACATGATGCGGAAGCCTGATCACATCCGATGTTGAATTCTGCGGATGAACAAACCAGTAGCTTCATCCTTTTCCTGTTTCAGATAGAGAGAGAAATCAACTTTGGATTAGGTGAGGCATAAACATGAACTAAGAACTCAATTAGTCAGGAAGCAACTGAGGCCAAGGGTGAAGAAATCAAACACCGCTACTACTTGGTAAAGGAAACAAGGATACGACTTTCAGCCATGCAAGAGATGAAGAAGACACTGACGACAGAACAATTCTGCTCTGCAGTGAAACATGAATCTGGCAAGTCTTCAATCTCACCCTTTCTGTGAATAAATTTTGATGTTCAACATTCCCATCTTTTCCTTCAGCAGGTGTATGTTGATCCTCTCTAAACACAAACCTGTAGATTTTGAATCATTTTAGCATTTACTGAATGGTAGAAAATTCGTGATCTGTAACTGGAACAGCAGCAGCATCTACAAGAACCATAAAAGAATCAAGACGGCGATTCAAATCATCAGTTGGTATCACTGCAGACAAAAAGGCAATGTACAGAGCTGGTAAGAAGAATGTTCTAAATTCTTGTATGGCACCAAACATTCTACAAAATGTTCAGAAGTGGCAAGCCTATTGTCTCGCTAACACATTACTAGAAAGAACAGACTTCACCTGTTTTTGGGGCAAACTGTTGACTGGGGTGGAGGATCTGTGCCAGAAATAGAGAAATTTGGCTTTTGCGACAACCGATACTTTCTCATTGATCACTTCTAATGAAAGTCCTTTATCAAAAACTTAACAACATGAATTAATGTATTTTGGTCATAACAAATTAGTTCCAAGACAAGCGATGAAGAAAGAATGGCATAGAAAGCAGAAAGTGGTAAATACCAAACATCTGTTATACTAAAAAACTTGCTCCTTAGTGGTTTAAGAAGAATGTTCTAAATTAAGGTTTGGGTTTAACGTGGCTCTTCAATGTCTTAAAGCTACAAAGCAACTCATGTAACAAGCAAAACAGGATAGGTAGCTTATTCCTTCCGAATTACAAAATATACCTGAAGCATGAAACCAGATGGTGAACTTTGATGCACAGGAAGCAAGAATGAAAAACTACAAATGGAACTTTAAGACATGCTATGAAAACTTTCTCATAACATCCACCAAACACTCGATATCAGTGTGACCCTCACCTTAAACATAATGATGCAGAAATGTGCCACGTGAGAAAACTAAGAATGAAAGTTCTCAAAAAAGGAAGTCATACTAATCATTATCCAATAAGATAGAACCAATAGTCACATTGGATGTCACTCAGCAACAAAGACAAAACATTCAGGTCCTAAACTCGGTAATTGTAATTTCCTTTTAAAAAACAATCAGAGAAAACTTGGCACTCGTCTAGATGCTTCTTATCACCATGAAGAAACAGTTCAATGATGCTCCAAGGCAGTTGAGAAGTTATTCAAAATTTCAAATTAGTTGGAACTGGAAATATATATCTAGGTGTTGCACGGTAATTTCTTGAATTAAATTGAGAAGCATAAGCATAACATGAGCTCAGAATCAGGGCAATGATATATGTGTCAGAACTCAGAACATTTCAATTCTGAATCATCACCAATGGCTTCTACAAATTGCATAACTTGTCCATAGATCAAAAACCACCTCAGAGGCAATGTACAAGAGACCCCTCAAGTGCTGAGTACATCATACCTCTGACACTGACCCAAAATCAGATAATAACAAATAACTAATATTTTGTCGATCAATCTTCCAAATAAATTACTTACCATGTATGTTCATGAAAAAGTACACCATAGCATCCTAAGCAATTTCACTTTACAAGGCATCATCAAGTTTACATTTTGTGTTTGAACCCCAAGTTTATGGGAGAGCTGATTTTTGGGTGTGAGCCCTTTCCAAGAGGCCCTTCAAAAAAAGATGAGTTTATTTTTTCCTTAAAAAAAAGGTCTGGGGATTTGATAAGAAGTCACTAGTAGTTTATATTCTCCCTATAATACAGTGAATATATTTGCTCTTCGCTCTTGGAGTAGGTTCAAAACCAAACCATGTAAAATCTGTGTCTTATGTCTTCTCTCTATTCTTCTCAATCTCTTATTATTTAGTTACACGCTCAGAATTATGTTGAGATCCCAGGTTTTTCCTTAACATCAATAATGAACTTAGCTTGAGTGCAACAAAAGAGAAAGAACTAGGAAAAGAAAACTGCATCCTCGCCCCTTGAGAATTGTCTTAGATAAAATGTATGCAAAATTCACTGAGACGACATATTCTCTAGTAGCTAGTATATTTGATACTTAATGGCTTCAATCTTGTGTTTTTCCTGAAAATTTTGAATAATGAGATACTTCAATACCAACAAATATGAACTTGCATCAAAAGTGCTAAAACCCATCCCATCCCAAAGCAGGGCAATAAGTAGAATACATTATACACGAGTCCTAACTAATCCTTTATACAGTTTTCTCCTAAAGTAAAGCAATTTTGAAATCCAAAAGAAATTCAACATAGAATTCAATTGAACAACAATGTAAAGGGAGAGCCTTGCAAAGCAGAATTTTTTGTGTTTATTTATTTAATCACATAATTTACAGATTATCGGGGTGTTCTACATAACCTTGGTCATGATTACAAACAAGACTTCAAGAATAGACAACCATTTGAAGCTTTCTGACAAGAGCACCTCCCTTTTTGGAATCCTCCAAGATCTGCAAAGAAAAGCAATGCATACAGCTTCTGGTTTGAAAAATAACGCAAAATTATTGAAAAGGGCATTGCTATTTATATGCACAACCATAACAAAAGGAATTGTACGCCACCTTATTCGACAATTTTGTACGAGTCTGTAGTTATTTCTGACAACAACAACAAGCCAGGGAAAAGTGACTGCATAAAAATCCATGTAAATGAAAAATTACTGGGGAAGAAAGCACGTAAAGGAATTAAACCATAGCCAAGACTATCAAATCAATCAAAAATCAACGAATAAACTTTCGTTCTCCCTGAAAGAATCACTTACATCGAGTTCTCGCTGAACAATCTTAGCCCTTTTCTTTGGCCGCCGAGGGAGTTTCCTGCCTTTGATGGCGAAAAAATCCTCCTCGATCTCCGGCCGAGAAAGCGAGATCGAGAACTTCCTCGTCTCACCCTTCTCCGATTCATCTGATCGTAGCCTCATCGTCTTCACCGGAGAATTAATCTTCTCCATTGCCAGAGCCCGCTCGGTTGGTGCATTACAAGCAGCCCTTCTCGTCCTCAAATTCCAGGGCCTAGTGGCCTCTGCCCCTGCCGCCGCACAAGAGGTGTCCCTTTCTGCCTCCCGTCCTTCGCTTCCTATCCTTTCCCCCTCCTTCGAATCCCGAAACCCCGGCAACGGCCTCGGAGGGGAAGATTTCATCTGGGAAGTCCTGTTGTCGCGATCGGCCGATCCGGGAAGTTCGACAGTGGCGCCGCTGGGGAGTTTGGAGCAGCGGAGGAAGCGCTGGCCACGCCAGCTGAGGGTCGGGAAGGAGAAATTGTGGAGGCGGCGGTGTCGGGAATTTAGCGGCGGAATAGGCGAGGCAGCCGGGCAATCCGCTACCGGGCCTCTATCTGCTCTTGCAATCCCTTCCTTCTCTGCGACTATCATCATCGACAGGGTTTCTTCGGCTCGCGATCCAAAGAGCGAGCGAGGCGGAAGAAAGCAAAACTGGGAGCCTCCTGTCAAAAACGTTAGGATGCGCTCTCGGTTTCTTTCTCGCGGGTTTCCAGACAAACAACCTAATCAAATGGGAAAGAGCATTAATTGACGCCGACCCGGACCTGACTGCAGACACGAACGAGCACCCTCACTGGAAGCTTGACCAATTGTATCTTGAAACGTGTCGAGGTGTAGGATTTGGTACGAGACTAATAGGTGTCCGTCGACACTTGATTCTCTGTCCACTGAGACATACCCGCCTTCTGATTCGTAGAGATTCATCAGATCGGTAACACGAGTAGGAAAAGAGTCGTTTCACTTGTCGTGACCGGCCGATGCGTCGACTCTTTCGACGGCTCTGATTGCCTGGTGGGTGCAAGGTTTGGTTCGCCGTTCCGTGAGTCTGGTGAGGGTATAAAAGCTGATCGGACCATTTCGGGTATGAATTCAATTGATTCGCGTACGACTCAAACCCGACCCACTTTATGTCCGTTGAAGACAGCTAAAGAGCGAGCCCATCACCATCAAGACAATCCATTGCGATGCGGCAACAAACGGGTAACGTGAGACATGCGGCTTCCTTTTGACGTAGTCTTCACACGTGCGACACATGCGTTCCCGCCGGCACAGTCCCAAGTCTGGGTTGTATGGAAAACGCTCACGTGACATGCGACGTGGACCACAGTGTCCATTCAAAACGAGGAGAGGGAAAGCGCGACGCTGAAATAACAGCAAAACCCCGAAAGCTCGGTGCGTGGCGCAGCACACCCGCATCCTAAAGCTGATTCATTTGGAAATTTCCACGTCGTTCCATTCTCGAGTCGTCGATTAAACGGTAAAATCAATCGTTCCATAGTCCTCGAACAACGATGTGGCAGTTTTCTATTGGCTTGGCCGTGCTGCGTGTGTCCGAAACAACTTAGCGAAGTTGTAACGATTCCTTCAATATCTTTTTCGTTCCATTTATAACCCCTCTTCGCTTAAGGAACACCGCCCGCTTCTCCGCCTCTTCCTCCTCTCTCTCTCTTTCTTCCTTCATCCAATCCTCGACCTAAAACGTCGTACACCTCTTCTTCACACTAGCGGTTTCCGACTCACGGAGGCCTCCTGCTCTTCCCCTGTGAGAACCTCAAGAGACGGGTCATGTCAACGACTGGGGGGGCCTCCGAATCCACGGTGTATTCGGCGGAGACGGCCAGGAGGCCGTCGGAGGCTGCCACGTCGTCGACGCATTCTCAGGCGCAGCCTCGGCGATTCGACGTGCCACAGGGGCACCTCCTTCGTAACTTCTCCTTCCCGATCTTGAAGACATGTGGGAACCAGCGGGTGCTCCGCTGCATGAGCGTCAACGGAAAGGGCGAGGCCATCGGCGGCGGGGCAGCCTGCCGGACATCCTCCGAGGCGGTGGGTGGCGGAATATGTGTCCCAGAGGGTGGCGGTGATGACGACGGCGGGATCGAGGAGGTGAGGGAGAAGCTTTTGGTTCACCTCCGGAAGGCGGCGGACCGGATGAAGCTGGTAGTTCCACCACCGATGCCGCCGCCTCCTAAGGGCGGGGAGACCCAGACTGAACCAGAGAGGGAAGCTGAAGCGGAGCCGTCGTTGTCAGCTGCGGCGCGGCCTTCGAAGCTGAGGACGAGACGACGGAGATCTAGAGCTCCGGCGGTGTCCGAGCTGCAAGCGATTGCGTCGCGACCGGAGGCCGCAGAGAAGAGGGCGGTGCGGCTGAGGTCGGGGTTCACGGAGCCAAAAGAGCGCACCAAGTTCTCGATTACCCTCACTAGGGAGGAGATCGAGGAGGACATCTACGCGGTGACGGGGCATAGGGCTCGCCGGCGGCCCCGAAAGCGCCCCCGCCTCGTCCAGAAACAGCTCGATGTGAGTCCTTTTTGTTCTCTGCATCATTTCGTTGCCTAATTCAATAACCTAATTTCTATTTCGTCGAAGAATCCGGTTTTGTTTCTTTCGTTGTTGATGTTTTATCATCGTCCATGGATTCAAAAGAGCATCTTTTTCTTCCCTTCTGCTTTTCTCCGAAATAGTAGACAGAGAAACGATTCTTTCTTTCCTTATGGTAAAAGGATTAGAATTTTATGTGATTTTTTGTGTTCGTACCAGTTGTTGTTCCCCGGTTCATGGTTGTCGGAGATCACCCTCGACACATACAAGGTCCCCGATTAGAGGCAAGGTCATCTCTGCTGATGTCAGTCCTTCTTCCCTTCTCCGCTCCGCCGAGGACGCTATCTTAGTCATTAATCCCTCGCCGCCGTTGATTGATCTCTAAATTCTCCTACTTCCATCGCTCCAATACATTGCAGCAGCAGAGCTCTTTTACAGTTGTTCTTTCGGTAAGAGCCGACTTCTATTCAACTGGTCTATTTTAGTACTTCTCATTGTTCGCTGCCGTTGGTGTACTTCGAAGCAATCATTCATTAGCGCCCATATCTTTGTTACAGAAGTAGAGAGCTTCATCGTGTATTTATCTGATTGCTGCTTCGATTTCCATTGCTGATGGATAAAGTAGTGATGCTAAACGGATTAAACAGCAAGCAGTCATCTTGTAAGAAGAAGGATGATGATGAGAATGAGAACAATGAAGAAGGAAAAAGCGTGGTTGCGGGATGGCTCATGGTCAACGATTTGCTCTCGGGTCGCGGTCCTCTCCTGTGCCGCACAGGACACCATGGTGCAGCAGGCACTCGGAATCGTGAGCAGGTACGGAAGCTTCGCGGACGGTTTGATCCAGATCTCGCAGAGGAGGTTCGGTGCAGGAGGGACTCGATCCCGTTCCGTATCGAGACCGGTTCCTGACGCGGCGGCCACGGATTGGTTGGAAACTTGTTGGACGTCCGGTTGTTTCTTGGGCTGGCAAAGGCTTTGGGTCGTGAATGAGTTCGATTCATTGGCCGCTGTATTTTAGGTCACATTCTTGTAATTATTTTAGCTGACGTAATACTATTTCTAGTTTTTTACTTGATTTTATCGAATAATATGATAAATCATTTTCATATGAGCCTCTTTCCATCGCGAGGGAGTTCGATTATTGAATAACACCGATTATTTCGTAACCGTTCATTAGGCGAAATTTTCGGTCCTATTAGTACTCATTTCAAATCCTGTCCGTCCATATGGGTCATTGGTCACTCAACGGGTTGGATGGCATGCTTAATTTAAAATCTTTTAAATATATAAAAATTTATATAATATAAATATTAAATTAAAAAATTAAATTATATAGAATGTGATAAAAAATAATGATATCAACTAAATACCATAGACATAAACTTTTATCCTGATTAAATAACATGCAACAATACATAGGAAATAATTATATCAATCCAATCCAAAATAAATTGTCCAATTATATAAAATAAATAATTTATCTTACATAATTATTGTGATTTAACTAACAAGCACGTGCAAAATTTAAGACATCAAATCAAAACAAATATTTTTAAAATTATAAAAAGGGTATTCGATAATTTAATTTTCGAGGAATTTATTCTTGTTGTGTTTGTGGGATGAACAAAGGGAGAATAGATGAAGATAATAATATATACGAAAGGAGAGATCGAGAGAGCACACAAAAGAGAAAAATGATTGCTTTTTAGATTACAATATTAACATAGATAATAAAAAAAATAAAGATGTTTAAATAATATTAGTTATATGTACAAAATCAGATTAATTTTAGTTAATCCAATTGATTCACACAGGTCATTCCAAAACCGACGATGCCAATCAATTTATTTCGACTTCTTAACACAGCTGATCATATTTCGGTTCTCGATTTTTCGATTTAACCATTTGATAACCAGACACCATACCCGTTGACAAATCCAAAGTTGAGTTCCGCGGCGTTCGTGGATATTCGGACCCGGGTTTCACGTTTTCAGACCCGTTTCTTGTCCTGTCCCCGACCATCTCTGCTTTCGAAGTCGACGTTCGTTCGATGCTTTCTCTTCGGATAATGTCGGGTTTCAACTCCTCCATATCAAGTTCGGATCCATTATTAGAATCCGAATCCGCTATACGCCTCAGACTGAGCTCGGCTTGAGTCGGGCCGCATCTTCGAACCCTAACGACAAAACTGTCCGGTCGAACCAATTACGCAATCCTCTTACATCTCCTCCCAGTCTTCCCCTTCCCGACCTTCGCCTTCGTTCCCCCTTTCGACTTCGATTGCGAACCCTAATAAGCCTCGATCCCAAGAACCCTAAGTGCCCTCTGCCTGCTCGGTCTCCTCCGGCGATTCCTCGGATTCCACCCCCGGATAGCGAAGTCCTATTATCCATCTTGCCCACTGTTGGCGCTTCCTCCCCTTCCTTCCCGCGTCGAGCCCTAACCGTGTCTCTAGCTATAGCCGTAGCCTTAATCCCCCCCTTCGTTCGTCCTCCGGGAAGCTCATTCTTCCCCGATTACCCTTCCCCGATCATTTTCAGGTTTTTCTCCTTCGTGAGCTGTACTTGACGTCGGGGAACGGCGCTTCTCCTCTCCCTCCGCCTACGAGGACGACTTACGCCTGTACTCTTGCAGGGGCCCTCTCATTTCTATTGAATTGTTGCTCTTTTGGTGTACTGAACGACTTGGTGCTCTTCATTTTGCCTTCAAAGGTCCTTCCCGGCTCTGCTGTGATTTCCGGACGCAAATAATTTTGTTTTGAAGTACTAATTTCTGAAGTTTACTCGTTAGGATTGAGATTTTTTTATCAGGCACAATATGAATTAGCTTGTTTTGCATGGAAAGTCGTATCTTAAAGAGACTTACTTAAACGCCTTAGTTTTGTTCTAATATGGGGAAATCAATATATATTGGAGACATCAAGAAAAAGAACATATCTGTTTGAAACCTCGCTGATGGAAGTGTACCAAGGAATCAAATTTTGCTATCTCAGGTTTCCATGTCAAATGGTACAGTATTTTGTCTCTGTGTTCGCACATGCTAGGCACATTTTTACCAAATTCTAGAAAACAGGAGTAACTGTGTTCATGGAACTAACAAGAAAAGCAGCCCATGGCTTGGTTGGTCTTATATGCACTTTGTGACTGATAGGTCCGTAGCTGCACCTAAATCTTGCAATCTGTCTTCTTTTTTATTTTTTCGTTTAGGGGGAATTTTTTAGATGTACCAGTTATAGAAGGTGAGCCAAGTAGGATTGTGGTGTGAGAAGAGGTTTGTGAAGATCTAAGAAAACTTTATTTGAAATTTTAAAAAGAGATATGATGGCTTTTGGCTTAACTAGTCATGCTGCTATCAGCCTAGCTCAATAAGGAAAAAATATTCAGGTGTATGACTGCATATGGTTGGTAGTTGGAACTGTATAGGACATTGTTGTATTCTATTCTTTTCATGTTAAGAGGAAAACTACTTTCAAGTTTCTTTTTTATAGTGTAAATGTGGGTTTACATTCTTGTGCAGCCTTTAATTTCTTTTCAGGTTGCTAGGAGTTATTTATCTTCTCTTGTAAGTGGCCAACATATCATGCAGAAGTAAGCGCATGCCACATAAGATGTGACATTTTCTCTCCTTGATTCGGCAACTCAGCTCTGCCATTCTTGTCAGCTTTTAAGGTCTAATTACATCTCACTGTTTGGCACGTGTTAGGCTTAATCCGAATCTGTTCACTTGCATTTTTATTGGTTCATGGTTATTTCCATAATTATACTTCCTTTTCCCTTAGTGACACACAGATTCAAGTCAATCCTGATATGACGATGTTTTTGATGACCCAGAACCTGTCCCGAGTAGACAGTCAGGGGTTCTTACAGGGTTCTCAATTTCGATGTGTATCGCTCGGTACGGACGGTATGTATCGGTCCGAGAGGATATTGGTATGCGGACCACCCTCTATCGGGTGGTACCATTGTTTTGACCTCGTATCGGGTGATACAAGGTCTCGAGCGGTAACGATCGAAATCCGGTGCATACCGACTAGTATGCCTCGGTACTGATTTGTACACATTGGATTTTTTTCATTATTGAGGTGTATCAGTCAGTATGCCTCGGATTTCGATCGTTATTGACACTTACCAGTCGGTACGCCTTAGTATTTTTGGATCGTTACCTCTAGGTATTTTTGGAGGTTTTTCGGCTCTTTTTGGGTGTACCAACGGTACATTATGCCTCAGTTCGTACCGTACCATACCGAGCAGGGCTTGATACACCAGTATAGATCAAAATTCCTTGGGTTATTATATGATTACCTTGGTCTCTATCTGCTAAGTTCTTGCTGTGCACTTCCAGAAGAGACTAAATAGATGCCATATGGGTCTCCTCAATTATTTCATTATTTATTGTTGGGGCGTCAGAGACTAAATAGATGCCATATGAGTCTCAATTAATTATTTCACTATTTGTTGTTGAAGGCATCTGATGTTAAATAAAATGGTACAGGGTGTTAATTGATCTTCCCTTTTCGGCAGATGGACTTTTCATATGTCGACCATTAATTGACTGTTTTGTTCAATGGTAATTCTATAGTTCATTTTGGATTATTGGTGCACTTAATATTAATTGGTATATAGCTGTGATGATATGAGTTGGAATAATAAAGGGCAGATGTCAAAGGAGGAAACTAGAAAATTTGAAGTAACTATGATTACCTTTTTGATATTTGGTACTATAATGATCTGCATAACTTTTTGATCTGGAATGGAAATTATGTAGTTCTTTATAACTCATTAGGCTGTGTCTAGCTTTTGTGGCTTGTGCAGTTATATCAAACATTACAGTGAACTTTGTAGTAGTGTATAAGACAGTTACAATTATGGCTAAGATTCTTCTGGATATAAATGTTGCTCTTCATTTCTTGTAGTTATTTGATTAAATATTTAAATCTATGGCATTCTGTTCTTTTTTTATTTCTTTTGCATGTGATTTCTGCAATTTCATTTATTTTGCACTTTTGGCATGCTTTTGAGTTTTGACTGTATTCCTCTTTTGGCTTGCAGAACTTGTGCAAATGTCTGAACTAGTTATGGATCTATTCCTTTACTGATGTGTCAAGAAACTTGACATTCAGGTATGCATGGGCTTAGCCCAGGGTTGTCTCTTCCGGTAAATGCAGAGATCAAGCCCATGGGTGGTGTTGTAGATTGTGGACTTGGTGTAGATTCCAAAACTTCACCACGTCGTGCAGCAATTGAGAAGGCACAGGCTGATCTGCAGTATGTTGATAATGACACGATCCTGTATGCTGATTACAGTTTTTAGTTTCTAAGGGTTAAATTTTTTAATGTGCTTATTACAGGCAAGAATTTGGCATACGTGAAGAGCGGAAAAAGGAGTTGGAATTCCTTGAGAAAGTATTTCCACATCAATATTTTAATGATCTATCATGCTGATTTATTGATTTAATTTTGACTTTCAATATTTTCTTAATGTTGTCAAACCCTTCTGATTAATGTAGGGGGGGAATCCATTGGATTTTAAATTTATTCATGCAGCTTCAATCAGTGTACAATCTACTTCTCTTACAGATCAAGTTGCTGAGCCATATGTTACCAGGTTTTGTTCATTTATCTATTTAAGTTGTTTTAGATGTGTTTTTAGTATTAAACATAAAATTTTCATATCTGCCTCTATTTCCATGCTTCTCTTTTTCCGGTTTTGCTCGACAGTGAAGCTAAAGGTAGCTTTACCTTGGCTGCTTCACCACATGGAGAGTCAGTTGAAAGCAGTGGGAGACCTGGTGGTTCTGTCGGTCGTGAGCCTAACATCGGAGACAATTTATTACTCTTGAATAGAGAAAACAACAAATTGCATGGAGAGAAAAATGCTAAACATAGAAGTAAAAGAGGTAGTATTTCTCATTTAGAACAATCTTCTCATGTTGATGGTTGTCATAATGCAAAAGATACGGAGGACTCTGTTATTTTTCGTCTTGGAGCTAAAAGCCAGGCATATGCGCGGCGTAATAGATCAAGAACAGGTCGTGATTGTACCAATTTAGGTTTGACTGATTCCGGTTCTCGACATGGCAATAGAGCTTCCATTACGTCTTCCTACACACCTAGTCCTAGGGGTACAAAAGGGTCTTTATTAGAGTTACAAGCACAAAACCATGCTGCTTCTTCCATTTCAAACCCAAAGGCAGCAAATCCAGATGGTGCTGTTGTACCAGAGGCTTTAGCTCCTGATGATCAAGTGGATATGCAGCTAGACATGATGCAACACAATGACACATGTCCTGACACAGTAATGGATGGATCGCCCCAAGGGGTAGAAGAAGTTAAAATTACTGAAAATCTGCAGGGAAGTGACTCCTATAATCAACATTCATCTCTTGCTGAGAAAGCTACCAATGGTACCTCCTCTCAGTTGTGTGATATTATTAGGAAGGATGATTTTCTTTCAGTTGATTTAATTTCTGCCCCCCTTGAGGCTAACAAAAGTAAGGAAGTCACATGTGGTGCTGAAAATGACAATGGATGTGGTGTAACAGATAAATCAATAACCAGTTTGGATGAGGATGATCTGTGTCATAAAATTTCTGTTGCAGACAATATCAATCAAAACTTGGATGTGGATATCACAGAAAATTTTTTTTGTGCAAATGGCACTTGTGACATTCATGAAAATACAGATGGCGGTCAGTCTTTGATGCCGAGGACAACTGATGGTAGTTCAGGAGGAGACTTAAAACAGACATCTGAAGCGACCACATCTGTGCCAGATAACAGGTCTTTAAAAGAAGAGCTAACTAATGCCGATGACCCCACTAATCCTAATGATGCATCTAGGTTTCAATTAAACTTCAGCAACTCAGTTGTTCAGTTGAAAGATGATGGATGTGACAGCAGAACTGAGGCTCAAATTGAAGTTTTGCCTGTTACCAACTCTGTACCTGTGAAACTGAATGGTGAAATCAGTTGTGAGCCAGAAAAGAAAATCGATAATAATTTAGCTGATTCAAATTGCATCAAAACAAGCTTATTGTTGTCCTCAACTTCTGGCTCTCAAGAAGCTGTCCTGATAAAAAGGAGTTCTACATCTACCTCTGAGATTCAGACTTCCACTGCAGGTCACAAAAAGGCACATGAAGATGCTATATTGAAAGAGGCCAGATTAATAGAGGTTCGTATCTAGTCATTTGTATGGAATATGTAAGATACATGAGATATTCTAACTAGAAAACTCCTATACATTTTATTTCTCAGGCACGGTTCAAAAGTGCTGGGGAGCTGTCTTCTGATAGTAAATATTTCGAGAAGCAACAAAAATGTCACTGGGATTTTGTGCTTGAGGAAATGACATGGATGGCAAATGATTTCATGCAGGTTTGATACAAACTCTCCATACAGTGTTTTATTGTGTTTTCTTTCTTTTATTCTATAGATGCAAATATACAACAAAAGGCACATGTTTAGATGTTTTGAGCAGTGCATTTTATTGAGTTCATTCTTACACTATTACCTAAACTTTTGGTTTTAAGGATTCTTGAAATCATTGTATATAAACAGGAGAGATTGTGGAAGACTGCAGCTGCTTCACAAGTTTCTCGATTGATTGCTTCTTGTGGTCGAGGAAAATTTGACCAGCTAAACATATTGCGCGTGCAAAGAAACGTGGCTAGAAGTCTAGCCAAGGCAGTTATGCACTTCTGGCATGCAGCTGAGGCTCTCCGTATGGGCGACACTACACCTAATGCAATCCATCATGAATGCAAATTATATAGGCTCAGTTCATCAAATTTCATGGTGGCTGAAATGGAGAGAGACCAGGTTGGAGATTTGGTACTAGACGTTGTTATGTAGGTCATTTCATGGTTATGCAAATGGATTGTGATAAAGCTATTTTTCTGAATATGTTTCTCTTTTCTTTTATTCAATCCTGCAATCTTTCTTTTTTGAATTTCTTTTTTGGGTGTTTTTTATGAATTTATTTGACTAGACATGAAATGCTTCATGCTTCTACTTCTAACATCATGTCATCATCATGTTACAGAAGCTAGTTCGAGTCATTATCACTTTTAGTCAAGTTATACTTCGTAACTTGGTTTCATCCTTTATAATGTTCCTTGCATGTATTTCTTTGTAAGTTTGGATTCCACAAATATTCTCACATATTGGATAACTATGCTGTCATAAAACTGATTCACTTCTTTGTGTTCCATAAGAATCTGATCACATCAATATTTTTGCAAACTCCTAATGCTGCCAATCATTGTCACCTGCTTGAATTTTATTAGATACAATTTTTCGTACCATTTGTTTTTTTTTTTTGGTATTATTGAAGTATCATGGGAGAGAAATATTTTAGTTGATTTTTCTTTAATTTTAACAGCTAAAGCTTGAGGTGTTTTTAGGTGTATGCTTTATTACTTATGCTGGGACATACTGATGGTATTTATGAGCCAACCAAGTCTTGGTATCAGTACATATGGTTTCCCTCCACCCTATACACCATTTGTTGTTACTATATCTTCAGTAATATCGAGCAACAGAAGTCTGTATACCGTCCAGTATATTGGAATCATGCTGGTCTGATGGGCTATTGAAGATGGAATCAGACTGGTGTTTGAATCCATGGTGTGAATAACAACACCGATTCTAATAATTTGAACTTTCTAGTGCTATTGAGTCTATGAAAAGTATGCTATAATGGTTAGTCTGTTTTTCCTTATGCTGATGTTCTTTTCCAAGCCCTAAGGGAATTTTAGACCATTTGTATTGAAAAAAAAATCTGTCATTAATCTATAGATGCCTGTGAAGTAATCACCTTTTGAAATTTTAAATTTCTTAAATGTAAGGGTGGCGGTAGTGCATTCCTTGTAGTGCAAGGTTTAGAAGAGTCTATGTACATAGCCTTATCTGTACAAAAAAAAGACTATTTTCGTAACTTGAACTGTGGTTAACCAGGTGGTCCAGGTCGTAAAGGAGCAGCCTATCTGTGATGCAAACAAAAAATTTCTCTCACACATTTAAGCAACCTTACTGTGATGTCATTGCCCATAGCAGAACCAAGACTGTCACTGACAAAAGTGGTTACTATACTGACAAGGATATCAGATAATCTAGGATGTGGATGTGGACCACTAGTAGCTAAAAAGGAGGAAAATACTGTGAAGTGTTTTCTTTTAGTTGTTGGCGAGTCGACATAGTTTCTTGAACCTGATACTGTTACATTCTTTTTTTAAGTATATATACCTGGTGTGTATGGCCCAATGTTAGTCATATTGAAGAATTTCATTGCATATTTATGGACCTTAACATTTCATGTGATTATTCTTTGCTGGTGTCTAATATGGTATTTTTCTTTTTCGAACAGGACCGTCATACTGTCTTGGACTATGCAGTTAGGATGCTGAAATATAATGGCAGCATATCAAGTCATTCTGCCTTGGCTGAAGCACCAACTACTCCTGATAGACAAAATGATGTGGGCATTTTGGAAATAACTTGGGAAGATCAACTTTCTGAAGTAAGGACTAGAGTCTTTCGTATCATGTATAACGATTTTATTTTCTTTTGACATTTTTCTGTTGGATCAAGGAACTGTTCTTAGCTGAAAGTCTTCTTACATCTGCTTTGTGTTTGTGGTACCCCTTGGTTGGAGTAGCAGTATAAGTTTTCCAAATGATTTGCCTTTAACATGCAAGTTGTACCCTCTGACACGTGATGTGGATCTCACACTGGTTTGTATTTTCTGCAGGAAAGTCTTTTCTATACAGTACCTTCTGGTGCGATGCAGGCATACAGAAAATCTATGGAGTCCCAGTGGATGCATTACAAGGTAAACATTAGTTTTTTCTTTTGTCTGTCATCATTTATTTCATATAACACTATAACAATAAAATTATATCGTCTATCAGATTTAACTATGAATGTCAAAAAAATGTTTGACATATTACAATTAACCTGGCTTGGGAATATTAATTCAGACCCCAAAGGAATTTAGACTATGGTATTGATTAAAAAGCTTCTGGTTATTTTGGGGTTGTTCTTCTATGAGAAAAGGGACATTGACATAATATTATGGACATTTCTATCACCTTTACCCTGTCACAATTATTCTAATATCAAGTGATAAAATTATGTGCTTCTTTAAAAATTTCAATGAGTAATATTGAATTTTATCTTCTTAAAGTTGAAATGTGTCAGTTGGGACATTGCTGATTTCAATGAGCGGAAGAAGGGGATTACTGATTTCCAATCAGGCTACTTTGGTCCTGAATCTTTGTTACCATGTTTAGTTTGTTTCCATCATTTTTAAGGAAATACCGTTTGGACTGGTATGTACTGATTTAAGGAAAAAATGTGTATTGCCTTTTTTACAGTTTCAAATCTAATTATTGTGAGACACTGGAAATATTATAAAAAGACATTATCTAGTTGGTAAAATGTGATAATTGGTCAGACTTTTGCTGTTCAATTTTTTTTGCCTTATGTTCTTTTGTGGACATTTGTTGTACAATCCCAGAGTTTCCAAATGAATGATAAATGATTTTCATAATGGGTGAAACATGAAAGACATTTGCATGTCTGTCCTGTATATCCTCTTAAAGTGACTTCTGTATGTAGCAAAGACTCAGCTGGCTGGGTCTTCTAGCAATATTATTTAATTTCAATGTTAAAGCATAATACCCAATTAACCCCAAATTATATGTTTAATTGATTTTTTTCCAGAAATATGGTACTGTGCATCAAGATGATTGTGAGACTTCTATGTGCAATTCTGTGGCAGGTAACTGTCCTCACTGTCAAGTATTTCAATTTGATATTAACATGCGGGACTTATTACAGTAGATATGTTAAATATAGGTGGACCTCAGGAAAATGTATATGAAGAGGATGAAGGTGAAACAGGCACCTATCTTCTGCCTGGAATGTTTGAAGCAGGTTCATCATCAAAACTTTCCCAGAAGAAGAGAAAACACATGCAACAAAAATCCATTGCCACAAGGCTTAATGAAGGTGGTGGTGACTTTTCTTATGAACCTTACTTGGAAAGCAAATCAGGAAATCAACCTTTTATATTAAATGGGAAAAGAACTTCAAGTACCTTTAGTGTTGGTTCATTTCCAACAAAACGTGTAAGAACAGCTACAAGGCAGCGGGGTGTCAGTCCTTATCCTTCTGGAGTTGTTGGGCCTCTACGAGCAATTAGTAAAACAGATGCTTCAAGTGAAGACACAAGTTCTTTCCTAGATGACCAGAGTTCATTGCATGGTGGATCTATGTCCAGGAAAAATTTGGGTGTTGAGACTACAGTAGACTTTGAGAGGCAATTGCCATATGATGGTAATGAAATATCCTCAAAATCTAAAAAGAAGAAGAAGAAGCCTAAGCATTTAGGATATAAGAATTCACTAAACTTGGCTGAACCTGGTCTTTTAGTTGTTCCTGGAAAGGTAAGGACCTTTGTGCCTGAGCACTTTTTTTGCACATTTCTTGTTAGTTAAGTAATATTTTGTAATATAGCAGGGTTCAATCCAGGGGTCATCGTATGAGCAAAGGTTGCAAGCTGAACCCATGATTCAGCATGAGCAGGTGATTTGTGTTTGTAATATGTTTTTTCTTTTTCCTTTTTACTTTAATCAGTTCGCACGGCATTTTGGTTGTGGCCTTTTTAAAGAGAGGGAGCATCACATAACATCCACGTAGATCTTGTCTTCTAGAGTATGTCCTCTTCATGGTCCTTATTTATGTGGTCATTATTTCTGATTTTTCATTGTCTATTTCTTCTCTGTTTTACTTTTCAATTTCGGATAGTTTATTTTTTTAGAACGAATGCTATATTAAGTCCTCCAATGTGTTTAGTGAGTCCTCAAACCATTATCATGCCTCTCATTTTCCATCAAGTCATTGCATGATTATTTTGCATTGCAGTAATTTTATATGCTTAACTATGTATTTCAGAAGGAACATGTTAAAAAGAGAATGGAGTCTCAAAATTTTGATACAAATGGAGGTGGTGGTAATTTCTTTTGACTTCTTTATCATTATGAATTAGATCTTTTAAATAATTTTCATTATTTGACATGGATATTTCCTAAAGGATCTTTGTTACGTGGTTATAGTTTATGCACAACATGCTGCTAAGAAGACCAAAATTTTGAAGCAAATGCCAGAGGCTTCCCCTGATGCACTTACTCCAGTGACTGGGTTGTTGCCTTCACCAGTTGCTTCCCAGATGAGTAATATGTCCAATTCGAATAAGCTTATCAAAATCATTGCCACTCGGGATCGTGCACGAAAAAAGGGATTGAAGGTATATCTTTTGCTTTATGAGTTTTTGTTTTGATTTTTTTGGTGGCTGCAATTCTTGGATTATAATGTAGTTTTATCTTTCAAGATATACTCAGATTCATATATGCTATCCTTTATTTTGGAATTTATTGTCAGTCTGCACCTTTTGTGCTTAGGTAAAATTAGTTCTAGCTGTGTCTTTTGACTTGCATTCTTAGTGGAGAAAATAGAAGAAAAATGTTTTTGTCCTCATCATTAAAGAAATATGACATGAAATGAGTTGGTTTTCCATATTTAGCTTGACACTTTTATTAGTTTTGGTTCCTGAAAAGTCTTGTTCCATGAGATAGATGACTGCTGGGCAATCTGGATCGGGAGGTCCATGGACAAATTTTGAGGATCAGGTTGTTGTTCTATCCTGTCATTTGCACCATTGTTTCTGTTATAACAAAAATGCTCTTTGAATATCATATTATGTTGATAACAGGCACTTGTTGTCCTTGTTCATGATATGGGTCCAAACTGGGAGCTAGTTAGTGATGCAATCAACAATACCCTCCAGTTCAAGGTGAAGTTCTGATGTTAAATTTATACTCAAGCTACCATATTTGCAAGGACCTATATCATTTTGCTATAGTAATTCTTTTCTTGTGTGTTTGGTTTCACTTTTAATTCTAGCTTTATGTCTGATTTCTTACATGATCACCTTTATTTGAATGCTTACATATTTTCTTCCTTCTTCATAGTATTATTATAAAATATGCATCTATTCTTGCAAATTTAGTTTATCTTGTAATGGCAATCTTCCTAAACACATTCTCACACATTTTCTTGAATCAGTTCATTTAAATACTACTTTTTTTGGAAAATCAAATTCTTTGCCCCCTTGTTCTGAGGATTTATGATATGTATGCATCCATGTACTAGTGTATCTTCCGCAAACCCAAAGAATGCAAAGAGCGACACAAATTTTTGATGGACAAAAGTGCTGGTGATGGGGCTGACAGTGCAGAAGACTCTGGTTCATCTCAGCCATATCCATCCAGTCTACCTGGAATTCCAAAGGCAAGGCCTCTGATGGTGCTCCTTCTGAGACATGCACTAGTTCTTTTCCAGTTAATTGTTTGCTGAAAGCACAAAATTCTGCTTATGCTGTTGATGGTCGGTGTCAAGCATTTCTAATGTTATGCATCTTTTACGTTGCAACATCAGGGAAGTGCACGACAGTTGTTTCAGCGTCTTCAGGGACCAATGGAAGAGGATATTCTGAAGACACATTTTGAGAAAATCATTTTGCTTGGACAAAATCTGTCTGCCTGTAGGCATCAGGTCTTTATCCTGGTTAATCTTATCAGTGTCTTTCTATGGTCATGGTAAAATTATATCTCAATTGTCTAGTTTGAACTTGGTATTGCCTAAAAGACTGGATATGTCTATATTCTTGAAGTTGTTACAATTTGGATTAAGAAACATCATGTGGTGTGCCTGAGTTGTAGTTTAAAACTAAATCTATCTTGTTTTATCTAAATTGTCAGTTGGTTTCCTTTAGTTGTATTTTTTGCCACTTCTCTTTTTTTTTGGGTGCAAAGAATAAGGCATCAATTGTCTCTGCTGAATATGTTTTTGTTTTCGGTTTATTTTGTCATTTTCTGTCTAGATTACTTTATTACTTTACAAAAACATGCTATCATACTTCCTCATTTTTCGAAGACACATTTTGATAAAATCATTTTGCTTTGACAGAAGCTGTCTTCCTGTAGACATTGTGTCTTTATCCTGGTTAATCTTATAGTAATGCCTTTATGGTCATGGCAAAATTAGATTTCAATTGTCTAGTTTCAGCTTGGTATTGCCTAAAAGACTGGAAACATCTTTGTATTCTTTAAGTTGTTATAACTTGGATTAAGAAACATCATGCGATGTGCCTGAGATACTTGTAGTTTAAAACTAAATCTATCTTGTTTTATCTAAATTATTAGTTAGTTTTCTTTAGTTGTAGTTTGTGCCAATTCTAATGTTTTGGGTTCAGAGAATATGGTATCAATTGACTCTGCAGAATACGTTTTTGGTTCCTTTTATTTCATGTCATTTTCTATTTAAATTACTTCTTTCTTTACTAAAGCATGCTATCATAGTTCCTCATTTTTATGACTTTGTATTTCATGAAGATTGATAATCAGGAAGGGAAACAAATGACTCCAATTCATAGTTCCCATGTAGTTGCTCTTTCACTTGTATGCCCAAACAACTTGAGTGGAGGTATTCTAACGTAAGTTGTATCAAATTGTTTATGTGCTTTATGCTTGTTATTCTTACCTATTTGTTTTTCATTTTTTTCCACCTGTTAATGTTTTTGCTGGCTTAATCACTTGAGATTTCTTTTGGTGTTTGCACAGACCACTTGATTTTTGTGAATCGGTTTCTTCAAGCACAGATGTTTTTCCTATGGCATATCAGGGTACTCATACTGGTAGCTTACCAGTCCCAAGTCATCAAGGTTCTATGACTTCTATCCTTTCTACGTCAAGTGTTAGCACCATGTTACAAGGATCTCCTGGTATGGTCCTCAGTAGCAGCTTACCTTCAACCTCTGCTCCATTGAATCCCTCTTCTAGGTATTCAGAATCAGAGTATCCAATCTTTTTCTCATTTTGGTTGACCTCTGAAAATAGTTTTCTACTGTTTATATCCAAACTTTCTTCTGTCATGGTACTTTTAGTGATTATATAAATAAAATATGTTGCCTTAGGGATTCCCAGAGGTACGGTGTGCCAAGACCATCTAGCTTACCTGTTGATGATCCACAAAGAATGCAGCAGTATAGCCAAATGCTTTCTGGAAGAACCCTTCAGCAATCTAGTATGTCATTACCTGGAGCTTTGCCAATGGGAGTTGATCGTGGTGTTCGAATGTTGCCTGTAGCTAGTAGTATGGGGATGATGTCTGGGGTGAACAGAGGAATGCCCATGACAAGGCCAGCATTTCAAGGATTAAGTTCCCCAGGCATGTTGAACATAGTTTCCACTGGAAATATTCTTTCGAGTGGTGGAAATGGGGTGCCAAATTCTGTGAATGTGCATCCAGGTTCTGTATCTAGCCCAGGAAACTCAATGATGCGGCCACGGGATCCTCTGCAGATGCTTCGGGTGAGTTTTGCAATTGCTTGCACCAATTTATGTCGCTTAACATTTGTTCCATGATTTATTTTCTGCATATGTTATCATTATTTTTTATAAGAACCATTTTGTGTTAGTCAACTATTTTTAGAATAGTAACTGCAATCTCGATGATTTGAGTCATGACTTGCACTTCACTGACAATAGGGACACATTAAAGACCATGCTAAGGCAATTCTAAAACCATGTAGCATCACTTGTTTTGCAGAGTTTATGAATTAGCCATCTGAATGGTTTTTCACGAATCAGCCCACAGAGGGACAATGTGTATGTCCATGTTCAGTCCATATCAGGACCTAAAATAGTTTGAGAGATAAAATGAATTACATTGATTAGAAAGAAAACAAATAACATCTTATAAAGCACTGCATAAGTGTCTAGTAGACAAGTGATGTTATTATGTGACTCTGGAAGCTTGCATTTCACCAGATTAAGGGTAATCTTCTACAAGTGATGTTGAGCTTGCATTTCATGAGAAGATATGAACTTGCAACAGATCTCATATCACTCTGTTGGTTTAGAATGACCTTGGTAGTTCCTTCTCTTCCCCTTTGATGGGTGAACATAGCCTTTCCTTTAGCTAGTATTTGCCTGTAGGAATGAGTTACTTGGCCATTATATTATTGTATTCGTTCATCAGATCTTACATTTGATATGAGCATTTACCTACTAGCCTCTTCGTAAGGATTGAGGTACCATTGACATATTGCTGGATGTATTGGTTACCCTCCTGTTCATGCCTGTTTCTGGCATTTGCTTGTTGCTATAGGCACAGTATTAGCTACAAAAAATGAGAGATGTTGAAGTAGTCTTCAAACGTATCAGATGAACCCTATGAGTTCTGCACATACTGACCTTTCTGTGAGGGTCAGTGCTGGACCCGGTGGTATTTATGCCAAGACCTGCCACTGATACTGTCTGTTACATATCTGTGATTGGCTCATCCATGGATTTCTACCACATGGAAATTTTGTGACAGTGTAGTATGTGCCACAATAAGTCCTGCAGTACAATGAACATGTTAACCCCTGCCTCTATGTTTTTATATTGATGTTGGCATCAAATTTAACTCCGAAATGTAGATGGGCTGCAAATTTTGCAACTAAAACTAGGGTTCTGAGGGAGGGAAGATATTTTTGGTCTATCATATTGACATTTTATAAATATAGTCCATTTATAGATGAAGGAATGTTTATATTAGTAGAATACTTGAATGCTCCTCCTAATATGTTGGAATAAGTAGATAGACTTATCTCTGTACTTTAACATTAGGAAATAATTTGAGGATAGACTTCCATATATGGACTTGGTGCGCTATTATTACATTAAGGATTTTGAGCTGTGTGGCAAGACTTGTATCATATAGTTATTAGGCTAATGACTTTCTTGGATCATCACAAGTAGTATCAAATCACTTTCAGCAGGCCTTTTTGTGTGAGCTGACATGTGGCAATGGAATTTCCTTGGTTTAGTCCCACATTGCAAACCATGAATTATGGGCATTACATAGTAGTGCTTTGGTGAGGGTGTCAATAATTTGAGTGAGAAAATTGTGATACCTCAAAAGTTCTATAACAGGAAACAATGATATAATGTTTTCATATTTTTGGACTTAGTACCTACTGTTAATACTTTGGTTTGATTATTTTTTCGTCATATGGTATGGTTTGTTTCATGCAAGATAATACACTAAGAGATTAATTGATTGCTACACTAGTACTTTGACTTAGAATCAATTTTAAGAATACTTTTTATTTGTATCCTTGTTGGCTCAAATTTATTTTAGACTTTTAGCTTGAGTTGATTTGGAATGGTCCATAACAATTGTAAACATGCATTAGAAATCACAAACATGGTCCAAAGACAAAAAAATGGAAATAATCTTTTTATACTTTATAAAGAATAATGCACTTTTGGTGGTGAGTGATATTAAAATCTATTTTTGTGTAGCCTGGTCAAAATCCAGAGGAACATAAGCAAATGATGATGCAAGAAATACAGATGCAAGCCTCACAAGCGAATGGGCAGTCTGTTCCACCTTTCAATGGTCTGGGCGCCTCCTTTTCCAATGCAGTGATTCCTGCACCAATTCAGACATTTCCAGTTCAACAACACCAACAATCTCATCAGATGCTGCAACAAGCACACATGCTTGGAAACCCTCACCATCATCACATACAAGGCACAAACCACTCGAGCCCTCAGCAGCAGGCATATGCCATCCGGGTTGCTAAAGAGAGGCAACTCCAACAACGGTTGATGCCTCATCAACAACACCATATCTCTGGACAAAATGCAGTGTCACCTATTCAAAATAATTCACAGATCCAACCGCAATCACAGCCATGTTCTCCTGTGACTCCAGTATCTTCTTCACAAGGTCAACAGAAGCAGCAAAGTATATCAAGGAACCCACCACCTGGAATGTCAAATCAGATTATGAAGCAAAGACAACGGCAACAGGTTCAACATCATCAGCCAAGACAGCAGCAGCAGCAGCAACAACAACAACAACAGCAGCAAAGGCAACAGTCTCAACAGCAAGTCAAACTTATGAAAGGATTAGGCAGGGGGAACGTGTTAATTCATCATAACTTATCAGCAGACACCCCTCAAATTAGTGGCTTTTCAACAACTTCTAAGAACCAAGTTTCTGATAAACATATGATGCAGCAGGGCCAAGGATTTTTTCCTGGTAATCCAGGTCTGAACCCAGCATTGCATCAACCTGGAAGTCAAACAAACATCTACCCTCATCCACTTCCACAGTCAACAAAGCAAATATCACCAATTTCTGATACCTGCAATCAAGGCTCTGCTCAAAGTTCACCCAGCCATAACATGTTAACTTCTCAGCAAGCTCCAATTCCTTCTTCAGTCTCTTTGCCTAAACAACATCAACAACCGCAGCAGCGTTATATGAATCAATCTCAACAAAGCACTCAAAGAATAATGCTTCAGCAAAATCGGCAGATGAACTCTGATGGTAGGGCGCAATCATCAACTGATCAGGGCCCAGTTAATAAGACAGTTCCGAGTGCATCAATTACTCAGGGTAGTGATTCAGGCACTAGTGCACCTGCGGTTTCATCTCCAACCCTGTGGAATCCAGAGCCAATATATGATACAGATGCACCACCTCCAACGGCTCAAATGGTTAGGTCAGCACAGGAAAATGTAGTGGGGAGTGAAGCTTTAGTGCCTTCTTCCAGCCAGAGCTTAGTACCACATCAATTGCCAGGAGGTGTGCCACTGCATGGTCAAGATGTTGGGGGGCAGTGGCAGCAACAGCAGCAGCAACAACAGCAACCTCAGCATCAGCAGGAGCAGCAACATTCTCAGCATGAGAATCAACAGACGGTTCAAAGCAATTTGTATACACAACCTTCAGAGTTGGGACCAGGGTGATTTGGGAATACTAAGACCAGCCAATTCTGAAACAGGTCCCCAACTGCTGTAGCACTATTGTACAGGTAAATATTGATCTTATGTTGCAGTACTATAGTATTGATTGAAATCAAATTATCAGGAACTTAGTAGTCATTACAATCAGTTCAATCCACTTGAACTAGGGGTTGTAACAGTTAGTGAACCAGACAGTGAGGATGTTAGCTAAGTGCTTTCATAGGATAATCATGTATATTTCATCGATTAAAACAAGTAAAGAACATTAATGACCAGATAATTTAATATATGTGAAAAGGTCTATGAATGCAAATGCTTTTGGATTGTTTAGAGAGCAAGAATCACTTTTAGTTGCAAATCATAGTACCATGAGAACTCGAATATACTCTTGCTTTGAGAATGTTTATTATGCATGCTCTTGACCTGATCATATTCCGCTCATGGTCATCTTTTTGATCGTTTAAGTTTCTCTAATTTATTGTAATATACAGTCAAATGTAGTCACTATGATTCAAATTATTGCATACTTTTTAATTTGAATTAAAAAGTCAAAATATGTGATATGATGAGAATTTTCTTTGGTTTAAAATTTTCATTCTTCCACCTGCCAATTATACATGTAGAAATCAAGCCACTCATGTTGGTCAATCATATGCTGGGAAGCATGTTGAGAAAGACATTGGTCAACAACTGAAAGAGCATGGAGCAGCATAGAAATTCATAATATTAGGCTGTTACAAGCACATATTAGTTTGGCACAGCTTGTCTTATCCACATTGTTGCAGGAATCGTTGCACGTCATCAGAGTTCTCCACTGGCTTCATTGTTAGGGCTAGCCATTGAAGTCAAAGTCATCCTCTCTCTCTCTCTCTCTCTCTCTCTCTTTTCTGATTCTCTAATGTGACAGTAGCCATAGATACAAGTTGGAGGCATAATCAGCGACACTGAAGTGCCTGGTTTACTTATTCTTGGAGAGCCTACACCTAAATTAATTCAATGTAGATATACATATTAACAAACCCATGATGTTAAAACCATTCTTTTGTCAGGTGCATGGGAAGCTGGATGAACAGTTGAAACAGGATATCTAGATTATGGATAATCAGTCCGAGCCTCATACCACTAGAAGCCTACAGATCCTATAGAACTTGTTTGAGGATATTTTCAGGTGACTGATGGTTTAGACAGCTCAATGTGTTATCATGACTCTGGTCTCTTCTCCCCACTTCTTAGGCAGAGGGCAGTGGAATAAAATGCAAAAGCTAGCTAACTTAAGGAAGGGTTTGTCAAACTCAGCATGTAACTAAAATACACTTTCTGCTATTTTATGAGTTCAATTAACGCAAAGGATTCTTCTATTAGCTTTGCCTAATTTTGCTTCATTTTGTAGATTTGCAGGTAGTGAAAGATGATGAACACTGCCAGTGCACTTTTATTCTCATTTCGAACTCATTTCAGTGACCTGAAGGACAGGTACAATTTGCTTCCTCACCGACTCTAGTATAGGCTTCACCGCACCAGCTTAATCAAAATCCTATAGCATGCAAGAGAGGATTTGCATTCCAAATTCATTTTGCAGTTATAGCCGTAGTTGGGCGTATGTATTAAGTTTTTGCCCATCACATTCTTGTTGTTGCAATGCAGAGAAAACATTGTGCAATCAGCAAACCTGCTTCCTCGGTTTGCCGATGGAAATCTGTACATAAGTGCTGTCCTTATCTCACTGTTGTTTGTTGTAATACAAGCTAGTTATTGGAAAGCTCGCAAGCTTCTTGCTTGTTTCATTCTGTCCTGTTTTCCATGTCCACCTGAGTTGCCTGTTTGATCTTACCTTCTTGGAGTGAAGGTAGCTTGTATCCACATTCATATCCAAATCGACTATATTATGCCTATTGCAATTTTAACATTTCAGCCACTAGGATGTCTCTTTGGATTCATGCGATACGTCACTTGCGCTCTTGAAACATTTCAGACTTTGTTACTCATGCTCTTTCAACGTTCTTCATGTTCTTGCGGATCGCATGGTGAAAACTTTGGATATGATATCTATAGTTTGATGATTATTAATTAGAAGATAAGGGAGAATATGGTCGATGAGACGAGAGAAAGGATAAATATAGTACTCGATCCCAACGATGAGATGATTATTAATTTTTTTTTTCTTGTCCGATGTTGGGACAATTTTATCGTATCGATAAAAAGGTTATCGTAAGCTTAATAATATTCATTCAAAAGAACAATACGTATGAATGGTTATACATAGCTACCTGTCTCCTTACCCACCCAACAGTACGGTGGTGGGCACGATGAATCGTAAGTGGTTTGAAGGACGACTTTTTTTGCATCACGATCTTTCTAATTAAAAATTCAAACTAAGATCTCTACGGTTCTAAAAATTAAATAAATAATCTTTTTTTTTTTTTACACCATCGGCTATAGAAAACACAAGTGATATCACATGCTAATTTGGAGCGAAGGTGATTTTAACATCCTTTTCGTTTCTAACGATTTTACGGATAGAAAGGTAATTTCAACATCTCATATATTGAAATGGAAGGGATATTAAAATTATCATCTCTTTACTCATTATTTTCGTTGTTCATCTAGCACGTGATGTTACATGTTGTGTTTTCGTCAATATAGCTAACAGCGTTAAGGTAAATATGATTATTTATTTTATTTTCATAATTATAAGGATCTTAATATATTTTTTTTAAATATAAGGATCATGATGCTAATAATGTCTAAGTACAAGAGGTAATATCTGTTATCGAGGGGCTAATTATAAATTATCCTCTATAGTTAGTTATCTTTAGTATCCTAGTCTCAACACTTTAAAAAGATATGTTGGCATCCTTATAGTTACGAAAATGAAATATCTAGATTTATTTATCCTAACATCATCGATTTTACTAACGAAAATATAAAAAGATAATTTTAATGTTCTAATTAGTAGTGATGGACGACATCGGTGATGGTAGAAATAATGCTACTAGAGGCCGTGAGTAACTATTGTGGATGAGAAGAGAGACAACATCAGGTGAGGGTTGCTCTGCATTTGCATCGACACTGATATAGTTGTCGAGCAACCCTTTCGATGCTATGCATCTATGTCTACGTCAACGTTTATCAAACAACCTTTTTGCCACACGCATCTGCATCAGCATTGATGCAGTTATCAAGTGACATCGCTTTGCACTTGCATTAGTGCTGATACAGATGTTGAGCAGCCCTTTTGTCGTTTGACAACTACATCGATGCCGACGTAGATATAGAGCGACCCTCACCTCTCATCATCACTCTCCTCATCCACAATAATCACTCGCGGCCTCCAATGATGTCGTTGTCTAACACTACCGACATTGTCCATTATCACCAACTGAAATATTAAAATTATTTTTTTATTATTTATTTTTATTAGTAAAATCGATGATATTATGATAAATAACATAGATATTTTACTTTCGTTATTATACAGGTGTAACATGTAATTAAGCATGTTTATCGAGACACATACTTCGTCCATTATTTGGATCGCTTTGGGACGGTGTCGAATCCCACCTCGCAACCGTGAGCTATCGTGTTGGCATTGCTTCCTTGCTCCTCTCGAGAACCCTAATCGAGGCCGCTTCGAGGGAAGAAGAGAAAGAAGTATTAAGAACGGAGGAAAAAGGCGAAGCAGCAAAGGCAGCAAGGCGCTTTACTCTCTCTCTCTCTCTCTCTCGTCGGAGGAGGAGGAGGAGGAGAATGTGGTTGTCTTCCAAGAATTCGACGGAGCAAAGGTAAACAACAAAGCTATAAGCATTCAAGAAACCATCTTTCTTCGGCTACCTATCGGGTTAAGTCATAAAAAGGCAATAAGCATAAGCCATTGATGCTCAAGAAACCATCCATCTTTCTTGTCTCGGACTATTCATTGGGGTCACAGCCACGAGGACTTTATAGGAAGGAGGTTCTTACGTTGGGGACAGAACCGAAGACGAAGTCGCCGGGAAAGGGGTTGGAGCTTTTGGACCCCATCGTTATTGGGCCTGAGTTGATTCGAATCCGTGATCGATCTCACTGGTGACGTCTCTTCGCCAATTCGTTATTATTAGATATTAAATTGCAGCCATCATAGCTTAGAAAGTATTATTTATATTTCGACTAACGGTGGCGTACGACTCGAGCACATTGAGATGGATTATGATGGATTGATAAGTAATTGTCGATGAGTTCGTTCGATTTGGCCTCAAATTTAGACCCATTATTTATAAGTGTTATCATCGGTAAAATACACCAACGATACCAAATCTCAAATTCGTACAACACGACGTCCATCGTATTGATGAAATAGATATGCACCTGCAAAATTTTAAGATATCTAAAAATGAGGTTAATTATATAATACCCAATACAGTTAGCCCTCTTTGTATTTTGATTTTTAGATTTAAAAAAATTATAGTATAATCTCAATAGTTATTAAAGTAAAACATCTAACTCCATTTATTAATAACGTCATCAATTTTATCGATGAAAATATAAAAACAAATGATAAAAAAATAATCTTAATATTTAAATTGATAGTGACGGACGATAACATCGTTTGGGGCTACAAGTGGTTGTGGATGAGAATAACGACAACGAGAGGTGAGAGCCACATCAATGCCGACACAGATGCCAAGCGATAAAAGAGTCGTTCGATATTTGCATCGATAGCCCTTTCATCACTTGAATACTACGTCGATGTTGACGCAGTTATAGAGTGGAGAAAGGGCCACTCGGGTGACTGTTGTGGATGAGAAGAGTGACGACGAGAGGTGAGAGTCGCTCTGCATTTGTATCGATATCAATGTAATTGCCAAGTGGCAAAAGGGCTACTTGGCATTGCATCGACGATCCTTTCATCACTCGACAACTACGTCGACATCAATGCAAATGTAAAATAACATCGCTTTGCATCTGCATTGGTGTCAACGTAATTGTCAAGCAACGAAAGGGTCGTCAATGCAAATGCAAGGCGACAAAATAACCGCTCAACAACTACGTCGATGTCGACATAGATGCAAACCAGCCCTCACCCCTCGTCATCCCTCTCCTTATCTACAATAGCCACTTGAACGACTCTTTCGCTGCTCTACATTTATATCGATAGCGATAGAGATATAAAACGACTCTCACCTCTCGTTGTTATTCTCCTCATCCACAACAGTCATTTGCAATTTCCAACAACACTGTCATCTACCACCACTAACATAATCCACCACCATCAATTGAAATATTAAATTTACCTTTTTACCTTTTGTTTAAGTATTTTGATCGGTAAAACCGACGATGTTAGAATAAATGAAGCTAAATATTTCGACTATAACGATTTCAATATAAATTTTTTAAGTCTAAATGAAGATACTAAAAAAAGTCTAACTACATAACATAATCTATAATTAGCTCCTCAAAATATAGCCAATAGAAATATTAAAGTCAACGAAGATGTCTCAAAATTTTCTCTTGAACTTATCCCAAACGACAAATTCACATTCGGCACTGCTTTGTCCTAGATGAAAAGAAACCGTTCAATTGCCTCAAGAAAACATCAACTTCACCTGATGTCCTGTTCTTACATAAAAAAATCTACCATTTTATTTGCTAGCTAACTTAGCTGATTAATATCTTTTCAAAATCAAAACTAGCTTTCACTATTTACCCTTTGCAAAAACAAATATAAAATTGCATATTTTAGAGCATGTTACTACTTCAACTAGTTGAAGTAGGTGAACCGAACTAGCACAAAATTTTCTCATTAACATATTTCTTTACCTCTTGTATCGCTAATCAGAGGTAATTGATTCTGTGAGACGGATGCATCTGTAAGTACGCTTTGGACATATCCAAATAATCCTAGACGATTCCCCTATCGATAAAGAAAATTTATAATATTATACAGAAAATTTGAACCTGAAAAATTGAGATAGAAATTCCCAAAGAACTCTTCAATTGCTTGATGTGAGACAAGAGTTAGCTTCATTCTTGATTACCCTGGTATTATACGAGCCGCAGAAGCCACATTTGTGGTAGAGCCAATGAAAGCGAGACATCCCTTTTTTATCACAATCATTGCAGAGTATGTCCTGGCGAATAACATAACTTGGAATGAGCAAAATGAAATGTTGTTTTAGATACTAAGAAGAGCCGCAGTAGACGATCAGGAGTAAGATAACAAACCTGACAACGATCTCCGTATTCTTCTGGAAGCTGTTCTGAAGCTAGCAAGGTGTCAAGCATGCCGAAATAGACCTGAAGGGATGTAGATGCATCATTTACAGCAAAGAAGTAAGTGCTGCACTTAGGCGCCTGAAATCTTGCCATTAACCTTTGAAAAATCACGATTGAATTAAAAACAGAGGCAGAAATGTAAAACAAAGTAACATGTTGATGACAGTGATGATAAGACCATGTGTCGTTATCCTCGAAAGAACCTAAACCTGAAAAGAAGGCCTAGGTGATCATTAGGTACATGAGCTGCCACCCTGATAACCGACACCACACTTCACCCCTACTTGTCTGATGGGTTTGTGAGCAAGTAAGAAATGATACTCTTTCATGGATCCATGGTTTCCTCATCATGATAGCAAAATTCAAGATATTGAGGTCTTAAATTTTCTAAGATTTCTTAAATTAACCAAACAACTATGTTAATTCTTGAGATAACAGTCTAAAAGCCCTTTTTAAACTTGAGGATGGTAAAATAAATAGAATGATTCTTACCGTCATGTCTCCTAAAGACTTGCTGCAGATCGGGCAGGTATAGTGACTGGAAGCATATGCCTATGTAGGTCAGAAAGCAAGTTAGGCTCTAACAATCCTAAAAGTTATCAGAGAAGAAAACAAGAAAGATTGCTGAAATCATATCCTTGTATCAAGAGAAACTTTCACCTGAAAGCAAGCTGAATGCATGAAATGGCCGCATGGTAAAGCTCTGACAGGCGTACTTGATGTAAACAGGAAATCACAACATATGGGACAATTTGATTCTAGACCTTTCTCCCTGCAGTTATGGTCCACTAGCTTCATGCCTAGGCAACAATTGCATTTCATGCAGTGAAAGAAATCGATGCCAAGTCCTTTTCCAAGGCGACATAAATTGCAAAATGGACAGTGATATACAGTCCTGAAATAGACTAAATTATTTCAGGAGTTCAGTTATAAACAAAAGAATATATCATTGTAAAGAATCATAGAGAAAGGGGAAAAAAAAAAGAATCATAGAGAAGCTTTTACTCCTAGATGAAATCATCTCTAAACCATTCTTTTAAGTTTTAAATAATACAAAGAGCTACAAGGTCAGAAGATCAGACAGTTGTAGTATATGAATGAACTGAACTAACAATATGACCCAACATAATTCAGAGAGACCCTTATCGTGTAATACAAATTTATTTCTGCACTCAAGCAGTAAGCGATATCAGATACTTAAACCCAGCATCTTTGTCTAAGCACATTAATGTTTAAGCGCAGGCTCTATGCTTGATGGGGTAAGACTGCATATAATGATGCTCCCAGCGTCTCAGATTGGCAGAAGCCTTGGGCCACCCATTCTTTTATCTTTGTTTAAGCACTATGATTAAGTTATACCTCGTAAGAGACCCGCACATCTTTTTCATCAGCAAGTTGTTGCCAATTTAAAAACAACACAATATGAAATTATTGTATTGATAATGTATTCAATTTGCTCTTCTTCATATAATCAGAATCAGTGCCAATATCACTAATTGTTTTACTCAGACTCGATCGATCAGACAGACTTTTTCAACTTTCAGCACACCTATGCATGAAGTCTGTTAAAAAGTTGTTACAAGAGCATGAAAAATTTTCTACCGAAAGACAAACAGTAAATGTCTTCTTAAATCTTATATATCAGGAAAGGAAATCGTATCTAGTAGTCACTGAATACAATCGAGTAGGTAAATTAATCTGACTGGCAATTCTATGCTAGCAAGTTAATATAAACAATTGACTCTCACAGAAAGGTGTTCGGGAATCCCATGTCATTCCAATGGGTTCAACTTTGACGTTAATAGGAACGGAAAATATAATGTAGACTAAACAAGAAGAGTTCACTTATTTGAGCAACACAATTTGCAGACTAAAACTAAATCCGTAGGGACCGCCAAGCAAAAATTTGAAGGCCCAATCCTGGCTTAGCTATGTAATCCAGAAATCAATGTTCAAAGTTCAAACTTCAAACTATAAAGAAGAACAATGCTAAAGTTCATTGAGACCCTTAGATAAAATAATGATCAGTAAACCGTGCTCGTTTTCTGAATAAACTTCTGATCAACTATGCATTCAAATATTTTAGGGCTAAGTGCAGTACCTTTCATCATCAAAAAATTTGCAAAATTTGCAGAAGTATTTTGCCATTGGAAATCCATTACAGGTATCTGTCTTGCAAGTTGGACCAACTGTCTGGACTTTCAGACAGCGCATACACATCATTTCCGTCACTGCTTTCCTGCAAACCAGTCATAGAAGACTTAAAAAATAGGTAGAGCCAATATAACTTTGTTGCTAGATACAGTAAGTAATGGCTTGTAAGTAAATATGCAAAGTGAATGCACATTCAGAGCTGGTCATCAACAAAGAATTCAACCATTTCTATCATAGTGATATCCAGAATTATATTGACCTAGAACGTAAAATGCTCTGAGTTACGATACAGGTTTGGCTAGAAGGGTACACCTTGTAGCTTTGTTAGTGGTGCATGTCTTGGATCAAGGCCTGCATGGAATTACATAGCCCGATAAGATACATGGAAAACTCTTAGAAAAAAATTAATTTTTCTAGGATTTGACCCTCATGGAATGGAAAGGAGTATTGGGAAAAAAATTCCCGAGCATGTTATTTGAATTGATAGGAGTATTCGGTAGTTCAGGTTAGTTGACCATAGTTTCACCTTATCTTACCTTATTTCTCCCTTATCTTCCCTCCAGTCATCTACATGCTACCTTAGCATGGGTAATACCTATATCAGCATGGGTGTTTCTTCCTTGACAAACCTCCACTGTGACAAGCTTGGGAACAGCATTCTCATGAGATAAGGACTCCCAGGCTTGCATCAGGTCTACTATTCGCTAAATGATCAGTTAACTATAGAAAAAGTTGGTGATAATGACATGAACGTAACTTCTCACATAAGGATAAGTATTTTATAAAGAAAATAAATAACTGACACCAATAAAGTGTTGTTGTCTCTGTTGTTGAGGCTATAACCAGATGCTTTCAGAACAATTTACCTATCCATTGTGTGATCACTGACGCTGTCGTGGCAGAACCTGCATGTGAAGAGCTTCTTACAACAAGCAGCGAGGAGCTTGCAGTTTCTTTTATAGTGCTCACAACCAAATATCTGTTGCTCCAGATCCCTATATGATGGAGAACATCCTGGAACATCACCATTTTTGTCCTCACTGGTAGATGCATGTGGCAATTTCTGTTTAGCAGCAGCAGCTAACCAGCGACTGCAGTAATTAGTTCAAAGGTCACAAATACATAAACATATGATCCAAGTTTAGAAATGGTATAAAAAACATGAATATAATCCATGAAAACCTTGTCATAAGATTTTGAATAATATATGCCTTTCTTCGTGGATCAAGTGTTAGGTCTCGAGAAACCTTTCGTATCTCTGACTCCAGCTCATTTTGATTCATTCGAAAAATATCATTCCAACCAGGCTTGAATGTCTGATCAATTTGATCTAGGTTCTCTTGTTGTTCCATTCCTAATAGAATAATGTGAATTGAAAGAAGACAAAAGACTCACATAAGTTTCAAATGTCTCTATACTATTCTATTGACCTAGATAAGGTTATGATACAAATTATTAATAACACAACATCAAACCTTTTGGAAGAACATTTGCCTCTTCAGGGTCATGTGAAGAAATAGGTCTTGCACCCCACCATTCATTCAGCCACTCATTAAACATAGTGTTTTTGGTAGCTTCCTTCCATGTTTCCATCATCTTGTCATGTTCCTCTTCTGTTAGAACAGAAGTTACCCAGGATAACATTGACTGAAGAATTTCTGCTCCAGTCATCCCAATTATGCATCCAACTATCTTGTCTTGCTCTTCAAAAGAGAAGTAGCTGTCAAACAATGGCCAGAGTTCAAGTTCCTCCATAGAAACATGTTGGTCCAAAGTAACTCGTATGGATCTGCACATACTTTGAAGCTTGGTAGCAAGTGCATTGTGCTTCCTTGTCCAACAAATATCATGGACAGAGTAACTGCAGTCACTTCCAGTTGTGTCAGCCATCTTATATGTCTTGTTATTCGTTTCACGTAATTGTGAAAGCTCTGTCAGAACTGCAGATATATCTGAAAATAACTTCTCCTCCTGTTTGTGGTCCAGAATATAGGAGTGGCTAACATTGTGAAGGGTTTCTCTTGATTCTAAAGCCGGAAATACAATACGATCTTCAGCATTACTGTGAGCTTTATAAAGGCCCCACAACAAACAAAATCTTCCACTAAAATTGCAAAGAAATGCCTCATAGTCATCACAACCTATAAGCTTTTCGGACTCCATATCCAAATATTCTAAATCTTTACGAATTGCTTTATGAAACTTAAATATGGTATCAATAGGCCTGAATTCATGTGCCAAATTGGATGAGGTGATTTCTGTCTCCCATGAAAAGAGATTTGAGTTTATATGAGGAGCAGAAGAATTGCAAGACAAGGAACACTCCGATTTTTTAGACATGGAATCTACAGGTAGGCTATTGCTGTTAAGTCCTAATCCAGAAGCAAAGCAAGTTTGCTTATCGGAAAAATGCTTTTGGAGAACTAAAATATCTAAACTTCCAACCTCATTATTGTTTCTACAAGATTGTGGGAAGCAACATCGGTCAACAGGATCCTTGTCATTCTCTGTATGGACAGCTGATATCTCTCTTAATGGAGAAGCAAATGCACAGAATGCTTGACCACAATTCTGTTCTATCTTATCCTTCTCTTCTTGAATGAAACCATCTGCCACTTTTAAAGACAAGCATGTAAACCTGCCAGATCTCGAGATATTGTGCAGTTGACCCTTGCATGCCCAACCAGCAAAAAGTGTAACTAGTGCTGTCTCAGATGATGAGGCTGCAAAACATAAGCGGAAAGCAGAAGTGGTGTAAGAAGCAACTTGAACAATTATCTCAATCATACATTTTATTTTACAGATTGTTCTGGTCTCTTATTTTGTGAAAGCATGACAACAGTCCTCACTCGTACAGTCTGACAGGTCATACACCAACAATGTGATATTTATTCCACAAACAGAAAGTGGAATCATAATATTGCATTGGTTTCCACTAGTATCACTTGTGTCTTACATGCATCAAAATACTAAAGGAAGAATGAAAAACTTCACCTGCCAGTTTCATATTCTGGAGGAATGACCTAGCTTCATCCTCACAAAGTGTTGCAACTAACCATGGTAAAGCACGCTCTATAAGTCTTAGTGGCATTACACATATGCTCCGATAAATAATCTTCCGTTGCTTTTCAGGAGAGAAAGATATCCTTGCTATAGGAAGCACCTACGAAAGTAAAAAATGTATGAAATAGAGCATGTTCAGGAGACCTTAGAAAAGTAGTCTACCGACAATATGAGATATACCTGAGCTTCCTCAACATTGAAGTGCCTTTGAATAGTCGCCATAATTCGATCTGCATGTGAACATATCTTTGAGTAAAATTCAGGAGAAACTGAGTTGACACCAGCACATTTGATACGCTTGATTAGGCACCTGAGGTTGTTAAACTGATTCTTTTCTTCAGCATGATCTTCCACAAATGAGACTGGCATATCCACTGCTGGAAATAAAATTTGATCTTCAGCTATACTGCACAAGAAATTGTACAAATTATCAGAGAAGAGCGAAACTACAAGCCGAAAACATTAGACATAGACAATTTCCAAATGGTGATCATGAATTGCCAGACAAGCAGCTAAGTGAAAACAATCAATCTAGAGAAACATAAAAAAATATGAACAGATAAAAGTAAGTGAAAGATAGAGCAATAAAATATGGTGTTCCGAATTCAAACATTCAGATTGAGATGTCATTCAAAGAAACTTATCCAGACATTCAGATTAAGATGCCAATGACAGAAGGCTTTCAAACTAGACATAGAATCTAATCTATTTTTTTAAAAGAAGAAATAAGGTATTAAAAGAATCAGCATGAAGATAATTTACCTGTGATAGATGCATACATCAGCAACAAATTCAAGCCTTGAATAGAAGGTAGATAGATCAGAGAAATCTCGAGAAAGTTGTATTTGTCTTGCTTCTTTTGCAATGTCATTAACCTCCTTTCTGATAGCATTATGCCAGTCCAAAATTTCATTTATTGGGTGTGCCCTTGGTGAATCAACAAAATTGCTATCTGATTCTGCATGTTTCCTCTTCCTGGTATTGGCATGATCAATGCAGCACCATGATACATCATTATGGCTCATACTCTGGTTTGTGAAACTTTTCCCTTTCATCCATGCAAATATAACCTAATGGTTTTGGAGCCTAGAATTAAGAATGGATTGTAAACTAGTTCAAAGATCATGCTACTGGTTTCACATTCTTACCTGCTGAAGAAGCCTTTCTTTTGGTACTACTTTACATAAACATGTCATCATATCCTTATGTTCATCCTGTGAGACACAAGAAGAAAGCCACGGAAGGAAGTCTACCATTATGTACACAGGGATGCTACACAGGAACTGCCAAACCAAATCAGCTTGCTCCTTAGGTGAAAATTTCTCAATAAAGAGTGGGAAAACCTACAACAAAACCAAGAAATTGACAAGCAAAACAGTAATGTTAAATTTTTTACACGATGTAGAGCTTGAACCAACCAAGAAACTGACAACCAAATCAGCATTTGTTGGATAATGGAGAAAAACTTGAATCAAGTAGAAAGTCATAGATATGGACAGAACATAGATGATAAGATTCCAACTAATAATGATGTAGAAAACTAAGAAAATCCAGTTTGCAAATGACTAATCTATGACAAGAATAGTCATACAAATAAGGAAGCAAGTTCATGGTGATATCATTTCCTAACAAGTTATCGAGAACAAGATACTAACACAAGAAACGAACCAGTCATAAAAAAAACAATTAAATTCGAAAAAAAAGCAAGTTCATCATAAACAAGAATAATATTTTGATAGAGAAGTTGGCAACTAATCTTTGGACACAAAAAGGACATACTAAATGATAATACAACTTAATTATGTCTAAGAACATGGATTTTTGACAGACTACTAGAGTGTGGCAAAATAAGGAGCTATATAATGCACGTATAGTAACAGCTAGGTGCAGTCAGAACCTTACAGAGCACATCTTTCATAGTGCATCAATAACCAAAGCCCAGTCCTTAAAATCAGTGATCTCTTGTTATATGATAGAAACAAAAATAAGATGCACGTCAATTATACAATTAGATATCTAAAGAAATATCTACCTGCTCCTCCTCCTTATATATGTGCTGCATAATTGACGTTTGTATAGCACCAGTACATGAAGCAAGTTCTCTTCTAGCAATGCCATCATTATGAACATTTAAGTCCAGTAAATCAAATAAATGTTTAAAAAGGTCATGTTCCCCTTTGTGCTCAAGAAAATATGTTCTTGCAACATTCTTCACACGTTTGTCAAGGGCTGGAAAAATAACCTGTTATATCAGAGGGTACAGTCAATTAAAGAGGGACACAGATATATAGAAGATGACACATATACTAAAAAAGGGCTGTCAACCATTGTATGTTACAATACAGTCTGAAACCAAGTAGGCATGCACCATTAGACCTAAGGAATGTGCAAGAATAGTACACATTGGTCAGCATGAGCTGACATGGCAGAGGTACTAACCAGTATGAGCACCATGCCAGCATAGTGCTGTGTTGCTATGCTCCCTATTGTACCATGTAGTAAAGTGCGATGCTGCCTGATACATGAGATCCTTAATAGGAACATCAAGAACTTGCAGTATGGCACGTATTTAGCAACGCAATTAAAAAACATGAAGCACTGGCGTTGACACGCTAAGAAATATCATCAGCAGCACATCAGATAGTAAGTTGGCATAGCGTCAAAGCATGAGAATTGGCCTGTCTATTCATACCCCACATAACTGTGAAAGTAGAATACTTCTGAATTCTGCCACTTAAGTTGTCAAAATCAACAGAATGAAAAACTTTATAACTAAGGACATGACAGGATCCTATGAAGAACCATAATTTAAACTGTACATGTTTTTTCCTACAGATAAGGATGTTCTGTCAAGAAATTCCAAGACATGGGACAACAACCATCTGGTTCTCATTGGTGATTGCATGAGCACTTGGGCATTAAACAAGCCTCAAGATGCTTAGGCTATGCTCATCTGGACCATCATATGTACAACATACAAAATCAAATATATGTGTCTGTATGAAAATATATTCATGTAACATTGTTTTAATTAAGATAATAGATGATATATACATACTTGTATATTCACTTTGAGTCTAATTGCTAGGCAACATGAAATATAATTTCAAGTTTCTTGAATATTTTAGTGTTAGTGCTATAAAAGTTGTCTTTTATTGAAATGTTAATTATCAATAACATTACTTGCATATTAACTCAAAAAATACTGAAATAAATTTTATCAATTTTTTTTAAAAGAGGATAAATGATGAATGCAGGATTTGAGTCGGGACCTTGTGATAAATTTGTCAAAGTATTTTTGACAAATTTTGCAAAATTTGTAATTGGGTTATCACCTCAGCTACAGGAAAGAGTCCCGTAGCGTATTTGACAACTATGCTCCCATCCAACACTGCACTAACTAATTCGCTTATCAAGTCTTATTGGCATATAGCTGCACAAGAAGGCATGGTAGTTTAACGGTCCAAATACAAAAACAAAGACAAGCATACCTATCAAAATTAGTTTCTTTTTAAAGGACTCTGATCAAGGGCCAATAAATTATTGTCCTACAAGAAAATATAAGGAAAAAATTAATGACATAAAAGAATTGCATATCTCTCTGCTAATGCATGCAGGTATATATAAACATAGGAAAAAGTCCTGCAAAGCTTTCTTGTACATGTTTCAAGATCATTTGTTTCTGCATGTTCATTTCTGAGCGATCATATTGAAAACAAATGTCATTTATTTTAATTTGTCATGATATGAGATGTTTGATTGTAGACATATCTTTCTCAGAAGATCAGAAAACACAACCAAGTTATATTAGTTATTCCCAATTACAATAACAGTCCGCATTTAATAAAAAATATAAGAAAATCAAGCTTCCCAGACGGTGTCCTGTTCAAAAGCCCATAGGACACCTGCCAAGAGCAATGCCCAGTTGTCTTTATTACATGAAATGACACTTTATAATGTGAGAGAAAGGTTAGAGCAGTTTAATCCTTAAGAACTGGACAATAACAAAATGTTTGTGCAGAAACAACAGAAAAGACAATCTTTAACGAATAAACAAATTAGTTGCAATGAATGTGGGCGCATCATCGCTTATCAAGACAGGAAATCATCTCGACAGTTAAGAATTCACAAGCATTTCTCTTGTCCTAATCCTTTCCTTAGTGGACAATTTCGATCCAGTATCAGATCAAATATCTTGATCTGACCAAACCCAACTAAACGACAGCAAATTTCCTTGTTTTACTCGATCGAATCCCAAAATACAAGAGCCACGAACCTCACTATGAGCTGCAACTCGTCGAATACGGATATAGCTGCATCATATAAAACAGCACACATATTGACCAGATTCATAAAATAGGAACGGTTAGGCACCTCGTCCTCAGCATTGGAGTGGTGCTGGTACATGGAAAAGAGGAATCTGCAGCGCCTGGAGACGGACTCGACGTCTCCCACGCCATCTGTGGCGAGCGCTACAGCGGCGCGGTGAAGGCGGTCGAGCTCGGACCGTATCGCCTTGTGGAAGAAGAGGAAGAAGATCAGCGGCGAGGACCCGTCTGAGCTCCTCAGCCGCTCAAGCAAAGAGGACGAAGAAGAGGGATCCATAGATTCGAATCGCTGTCCCTCCTCTCTCGTCGTAAATGGCGTCCTCATCGCCATATCCCTCCATTGAACGCGAGCTAAAAAACCATCCCTTCTCTCTTGCCCCTTCTGCGTTAGTGTTATTGTTAATCCGACGGTGAGGAGAGCACGAGGTTTCGAAGAAAAATATAACACTACTAGTAATCTTTACGCACATATCTTACGCCCTGAAGTGGCAGTGATCTCGTCACGTGAGCTTCCGTGAGACCACGACCTTTCCGGTGTTTTGTGCGTACCATATGCAGGTGTACGCTTTCCGGTTAACCAGTCGAGAAGCGGGCAATTTTAAAAGGGCATTGGTCGTCCGATGGAAGAGACAACGAAACCTGGCCGTCGGATCAATGGAGTTGATGGGTTGTGGGCGGATTTCGTTGACAGTTGACGCGCGAGTTCCCTCCTCTAGGCACGTGGTTTGCAGACGCCGGGAGGACGGGCAGCACTCTTTTTCTACCCGCTTTCCTACCCGCATAGTGAACGGAAAGCAATGCGGGAGCCTCGCGGGGCCCGCACGAGATCGGGTGGGGACTGGGGGTAGTCAAAGAATTCAGGGGGCGAAGAGGGCCGTCACGTGTGACGTCATGGAAGACGTAGCGACGCGAGTTCGTGGAGACAAGTGGCCGCCACAGGCACGGCGACTATAATAGTTAGTCAGCTGTTGTCGTTGTTGCCACGCCGTAGGTTTGTTTTATGGTGTTTATTATTAGCTGTTGTAAGAATTAAGGTTATTGAATCTTATCATCTTCGTCGTATGAGTTGACCTCCGTGCATATTTTGGGAGGTGACTTGTGGAGGGCTCAAGCTCTGCTTCTTTTCTTGTGAACCAAGAATCATTGGGGTCATGCACAAACCACCATATGAAACTAAATAATATTTTATTTTTTACCTTATATTTCAAATTAAAATATTCTTTGTTCTTGTCTCAAACATTTCTTCTCCATTTTTAGATTTTAAGTATCAATTTTTCATGTGAAATTTCTATATAAAGAATATTTGCTCTTAGCTCTAAATCATCAAAAAGACAACCTCAACTAAACCAGAAATAAAATATTTTTTATTTCAGATAAAATCTTTTTAAACGCTGAAGTATTTAACGACTATAAAAAAATAGTTATATACAAAAATTTATATTAAACCCATTTTTTTAAATATAGTATTAATTTTGACATCAAATGGATCATGTTCGAAACCCACTCAACACCCGTGTATGTTTTTATAGGAGGAAACTTTTGACCTACTCTATAACTTCGTTAGTTTCTTTTTGTATGAATCAGATTCTAATTAAGTTGGACTAATTATTTCTCTTGTTAGCGGTCAGGCCATAGACATCAACAAATAATAATTATTCATTCATTTCAAATGATTTTTTTTTTATTTTTTTAATCTTAAAAATTCTATCACTACATTCTTTTGAAATGTTAATGGTAAAAAGTTTCTTTTTTACACTTTCTTTGGAATACGTGTGTAAAGTCGATACATCTAAGAATTTCTTGTTTAGTTAAACTACTGATTGTAATATTTCCCTAAAGCTCTTCCTAAGTCAACTTGTTTTGATGGCTGAAGACCAAGTTTGGCTTAACTGGGCTCTACGATTGGATTGCATTTCATGCCACTTCGTTGGACTTAATCTTGAAAGCTTTGGTTTTTAGCATTGAAGACCATAGATTGTGAGTGCAAAGCTGATGTTAGATCCTCTCTTTTGATCGGTGTTTAATCAATATTTATGCACATTTTGCTCGTGTATTAAGATTAAGCCGAGGGACTCGATATAGTATCATATCCATTCTAATAAATGAAATAATATACATAAGTATACCTGACAATAATAACATGCATAATAGTTATATTTGTAATATAATAATAACTTATACTTGTATGCAAGTATTATGATCAATCATACAAATTATTTATTTATTAAGATAATTAATAAAAAAATAATAGGGAGAAATTAAAAAATTTGTATATGTTTTTTATTAACATAGAGAAAGTATATGTTAGGGTTTGTAGATATTTATTATGGTGGATTTTAAAAAATAAATATGTTATTAAAGATATATTTGATAATGTAGTAACTGCTGTTAGAATAATAAAAAGTATGTTTAGTGAATTTTCTATTAACGTGTTTGTATTGAGGATTTATGTTAAGTCTCAATAATGAATTACCTTATAAGTCACTTATATAATAAACTTCAATGGTATATGTTGTTTGTTGATGATATTATCTTAGTTAATTAGAACCTAAACTAAACTATTTATAAATTTTAGCTATAGAGACAAGCATTCCAAACTAAATATTTCATATTAAAACTAAATATGTAAGATATTATTTTAATACTTTTAGAGACAAATAGGAGAATATAATTAAATTGGATTGATAATAAATCCATTTAAATCGAAGCTTTAGATATATTGGATCAATTATTCAAAGAGATGAAGATGTTGATGAAGATATTATTCATATAGTAAAAACATAATATTTAAAATGGTGAGCAACGTCAAGAGTTTTGTGTAATATGATATATATATATATATATATATATATATATATATATATATATATATATATATATAATTTATGAAGTTACTAAGAAAGATAAAATAAATAAATATTTTAATTTATGAATAACTAGATAGTATGGAGATATGCTAGAAGACTTTCAGATATGATGCTCAAAATTTTAAATTAGCATATGCTTAGAAAATCTGATAGTAAAAAAAGATGAAATAATTAGCGTTAGTGATACGAGAACGGATAATAAAAATATTTAAAAATATCATAATATAAATTATAAATTTAAATTTAAATATTTTAAACTTAACCAAACACATTATTTTTTATCTAGTATAAAGAATCGTAACATCATGTGATGGATCCCAAGTTAATAATAGTTATTGCTTATTATAATATAATATTATATTTATTTAGTAAAGATATTAATATTTTATTATAATATCTTAAGTTTGAATTATAATTTCATCATTTACCATTAAAAAATATAATTTTCTTTGAAAGATTGGACGATGATAATTAATGTCGTCTTAATTCAGATCCCGATTTGTCTCATATGAAAATTATACTCGAACTTGCCACAATTCTCTGGTTAAAATCGATTGATTCCGATTCGATCTTGTCTGCACAGAGCGAGTTCAATTTAAAATTGACATTCCCACCCTCCCTCACGACCACTGAATGCTTTCCTCGTGTTAGATTGCGCGAATCTTAATACAGTATTGCAATCTACACCTAACCAGCACGCTTTTCTACGAGTTCGTACCACAATTGGATCGATTCCATAGTCGTGATCGTTTATTCTTCAAAACGAGTGGATTATTGTCCTCCGGCACAGCTCACTCGCTGCACTACGACAGCATAACATGTTCCCAAGAGGATCCCAGCCAAGGCTTGATCTGAGAGGCATCTGGCTTATATTCGATCTCCGTACCGCAGCAGGTTTACAGATCTAAGAAAGATAACAGTCCCTTTTCTTGCGCGCTGCTGCAATGATCTTTGAGTGTGGTGCGACGATAGATCTTCTCATCCAAACATATCCGTCTCCCGGCTTTTCCTTTAGCTTCTTTTTCTGCTTTTTCAGTTGGACTTCGTCGTCCGCGATCGTTTGACCGTAAGGTGAGATCGAGGGGGAAGTGAATTAAGGTGATCGGGGCAATAATGGCTTCGTCTCTGAGCTCCGTGCTTTGTTCGTGCCCCATTCCCGAAGTGTTCGTAGGTCCCTCTCTCTCACCTCACGCCACTCCCTGAATCATAGAGAATAGAGAAAAGGAAAGGCAAAGGCTAAAAGAGACCCTCAACACAAAAGCAGCATTGCTTGTACTCGGACTACTACAGCCTTGTCTTCACTTTCAGCTTTCAGTCTTCCTCCTTCCCAAACCTCCTCGGAGAAGAAGGAAGGAAATGGGGGAGAAGAAGCTGTTTTCCTCGCCGCATTTGGCTCGATCTATGCCGCTGCTGCTACTGCTGCATTTTCTTGTGCTACTGTCTTCTTCCTCTTCTTCTTTGGACACTTTGGACGGAGACTTGGGTGCCTTATTGGAGATCAAGGCCGCGTGCGACTCGGCCGGGAGGCTGGCGAGCTGGAACCGGTCCGACCCGTCGCCGTGCGCGTCCTGGCATGGGGTCACCTGCGCCGGCAGCCGCGTCAACCGGCTCGTCCTTGAGGGCCTCTCCCTCTCCGGCCCGGCCTGCCTCCCGGCCGTGACGCGTCTCGACCAGCTCCGGGTACTCAGCCTTAAGTCGAACCGCCTCTCCGGCACCATCCCGAACGTCTCCTCGCTCTCTGCGCTCAAGCTTCTGTTTCTCTCCCACAACCAGCTCTCCGGTCCCATCCCGCCGTCGGTCGGCTCGCTGGTCCGCCTCTACCGGCTCGATCTCGGCTCCAACAACCTCACTGGTCCGGTCTCGGCCTCGCTTAACCGGCTATCCCGCCTGCTCACCCTCCGGCTCGACTCGAACCGGCTATCTGGTCCCATCTCCGGTCTCGTCCTCCCACGCCTCCAGGACCTCAACCTGTCGTCAAATCTGCTCTCCGGCGGCGTTCCTCCCTCGCTCGCCGCCTTCCCCGCTACCGCATTCGCGGAGAACCCGGCCCTTTGCGGCGGGCCCCTCCCCACCTGCCGCGTCCTCGTAGGCAACCCCAGCCGTCCCTCGGCGACCACTGTGGCCCCGGTTCCTCCTGCTGCTGCCGCCGCCGCCGATGTCGTGGCATCTTCTCCGTCCGCCCGGCCTGAGGTCGCCCCTCCGAGACGCCCCGCCGTCGACGCCAGCCGTGCGGGGATGAACCGAATGGCCATGGTGGCCATCGTCGTGGGCGACTTTGTCGTGCTCGTCCTCGTCTCCGGCTTCCTCTTCTGCTACTTCTGGCGCAAGTTCGCCGGGAAGAGCCCGTCCCGCCTTCACGAGGGGGAAAAGATAGTCTACTCCTCCAGCCCTTACGCCGCTCAGGGCAGCGCCGCGGGTGCTCCGGCTGGGAGCGGATTCGAGAGGGGGAAGATGGTCTTCTTCGAGGGAACGAAGCGGTTCCTGTTGGAGGACCTCCTGCGGGCCTCAGCCGAGATGTTGGGGAAGGGCGGCTACGGGACGGCCTACAGGGCAGTGCTCGACGACGGCACCGTCGTCGCCGTGAAGCGCCTCCGCGAAGTCCTCGTGGGGGGCAAGCGCGAGTTCGAGAGCCATATGGAGATCCTTGGGCGCTTGCGGCACCCCAACCTCGTCCCGTTCAAAGCCTATTACTACGCTCGGGATGAGAAGCTTCTCGTCTACGATTACATGCCCAACGGCAGCCTGTTCTTCCTTCTCCACGGTAAAGCAATGTCGCCACTCCAAGCACCCATTTGCCTCAAAAATTTGCTATTTCATCCAGGGAATCGACTTAAAATCTGATCTTTCCAGGGAATCGAGGGCCTGGGAGGACGCCACTGGATTGGACGATTAGAATGCGGATCGCAATGGGGGCAGCGAGGGGATTGGCTTTCATCCACCAGGCGAGCCGGTCGCCGAAACTGACGCACGGAAACATCAAGTCCACGAACATCCTACTTGACAAGGAGTGTAATGCGAGGCTCGCTGACGCCGGGCTGGCCCTCCTGTGCCCTGCGGCGGCTGTAGCCGGTAGGGCCGGCGGGTACCGGGCCCCCGAGGCGCCGGGCGACGGGCGGCGCCCGTGGGCGTCCCAGCGGGCGGACGTGTACGCCTTCGGGGTGGTGCTTCTGGAGCTTCTGACGGGGAAGCCGGCGGCGGACGGCGGGGTCGGCGGCGAGGCGGCTGCGGACCTACCGCGGTGGGTGCAATCTGTGGTTCGTGAGGAGTGGACGGCGGAGGTGTTCGACCTGGAGCTGATGCGGTACAAGGGGATCGAGGAGGAGATGGTGGCCATGCTCCGGATCGCGATGAGCTGCACCGCTCTGGCGCCGGACCAGCGCCCCAAGATCGGCAGCGTGGTGAAGATGATCGAAGACATCCGGGGCGGCGGCGGCGACCTCTCGCCCTCCCACGACTCTTTCGACTCGGACTCTACTTCCGTCTCGGATACGGCCTGAACCGTCGGATCGAGCCATCGCCACCAATCCATCCCAATTCTCTCCTCTTCCTGTGGCAAGGACTCGACTTTGAGAGCCGTTGGATGATGGGGTTTGTGTTCATGTAAAAGCGAGGCTTTGTTTGGTTGTTTTCTTGTCGACTCACGCAGTCACTGTTTTCTTTAATGTCGAATTAAATCTTAAACAAAATCCCTGGAAAAACACCATCTTTGGATGCTCAGGTAGTTGCGTGAGTGCTGTGTCATTTAAGATCCAGTTGTTTTGTCTCTTGGTGGTCTCAGGAAACCATTAGAGATCAGGAGCAGGGATATAGATAGCACTGCCAACTGTTGGGAACTTGTCAGTGTGACTTGTTCTACTGCATGTCTTTTACTGGGAGCTGTAGGTTACAGGCGAAAGAGGGGACAAGAAGACGGTGCCCACGCCGGAACGATATAATCGGCGGATGGTAGCAGTTGGAACATTTGTGACGCGGGTCATCGTTGTCGGACAGATGAACAATGATATCAGCGTCGACGGCCTCTCTTTTAACTTCGAGATAGTATCATTGGGTTGTGTGGGAATCCACGTCGTAGTTACCGAGAATTTGGAGGGCAACCGAAGGTAAACATCTCACTAATCTGAAGTAGAAGTACGAACGAAGATGAAGTGGTCTCTTACTCTTGCGACCTCGGTGAAAAAGGAGATGGCCATTCATGGGTAGGGAAAGATGCAGAAGACAAAAGGCCCCATGAACAGGGGATTTACAGGTCATGCGGGGTAGTGACGTTAACAGTTGTGTTGGTAGATGCCATTATTCGTCTCTCGGGCATCTCTCAAAGGCTCTCTCGACTCCTCCTCCTGCAGCTCGGAGTGGATGAACACACCATGATAGTTGCTTGGGGGGACCTCTTGCTACCATGGTTTGGTGATGGCTACTCTCGGTGGCCACTGTTCCTGCACACACCAGACAAACTCAGACTCTTAAGATTCCTCCATCTGTTGTCCCACATCAATGACTCACATCATGTCTATCTCCATTTTCTTGGATACAGTGTCTGAGCTGCTCCTTATTTTAATATGTGCGCCGGAAATTGTTTGCTTGCTTTACGAGAATTATTTGACGATACTTTCGTGTGAGAAGAAGACATGAGAGAGCTCATCAGTCGAGCGTAGAGCACCCTTCAATCATTGGCCGCTCACCGACAAGGCCATGCTTAATCGCAGGAGGATGGACTAAATGTGGTTCCAGAACAAGTGAAACTGGTTGGTCGAGCTATCTCAGTCTTCTTGCACTATAGAATTTATTGGATGCACAGAGATCTGGATTTAATAAAGCCATTACACGAGTGCCTTAATGCGGCACGACACACAACATTATGCAGACACATAAAAGCTAAGATTCGAATTGTTCAGATCTTAATAATTATATTGTTCAAGTAATTTTAGGATTTTTTCAAATCTAGGAATATGATGATAACTAATTAATCTCACTAATTAAAAGTATGTCATTAAATTATGTAATATGATCTGTAAATTTCTATCTAAAACTTTAAATTATGTAATATGATCTGTAAATTGCGGACTGGATGGGCCTGGGCCGGTTGCAGGACCCAACCAGGTGAAACCAGTTCGGGTCCGGTTCGAGTCAGGGTCCGACTGAACCAGATCTGCGCGTGCGGTTCGGCTCAACGAGCTCTGTTTCATCGCGCCCTGATCTGCCAATCTCCCCTTATCTCCCGCCCCTCTCCTTTGCCGTCAGCGATCTCCCTTCGTCTGCCGACATCGACCGTCACCTGTAAGTTGTTTCGTGTCCGTTTTCACGGGCCGCCTCCCTCACATCCGACGGGTTCCGATAGATCGCCTGAATGGGAGAAATCTGGAGAAACCCCTTCGATTTCTTTTCCATTGCAATCTTGTCGACCTGTGGTTTCGTGTACGTTTCCGGCGGCGCCTTCCTCATCTCTGACGACTTCCAGTAGATCGCTGTGTTCTGTTAACGGGAGAAATTTTGAGAAATCCCTTCGGTTTCTTTCCCGTAGTTATATTTTGTCCATCTGTAAGTGGGTCCGTGTCCGTTTCCAGCGGGCCGGACAGTGCCGCCTCCCTCATCTCCGACGACTTTCAGTAGATCGCCGCCGCGCTCCGTTTCCTTTCCATAGTAATCTAGTCCACCTGTAAGCGATTCCTTATCCGTTTCCAGCGGCCCCGACAGTGCCGCCTCCCTCATCTCCGACGACTTCCAGTAGATCGCCGCGGCGGTCCTTATCTTTTTCCCGTCGGAGAAATCTGGAGAAATCCCTTCGATTTCTTTCCGTTATCTTGTCGACCTTTGCTGAGCCCTGAAGGTAATCTTTAATTTTTGTGTGTTCGTCTGGAATTCGCCTGCTTATCCCATCCCCTTGTTCTTGTTCGATGATAATAGGCCACCTTTCTCTCTAATATGGGTGGAAACGAGTTCCGTTTCTTCCTTTCTTGTGACATAAATCTTCCCGTGACCTTCCGGATTGAGAGACTCGAAGGTTGTCTGCCTAATCCTCCGGCTGGTAAGTCTTCTTCATTTCTGTTTTGTCCTAGGGTTTCATGATTTTGAATGTTTCAATTTTTTTTGTTTGCATAAAATATCTACTGGTAAATAATGCAAATATAGATACATGCCAATATGAAGTTTGATGATATATAATTTTTTTCCAGCAGAGAGTAGAACAGGGATATTATAAAATTAGAATTGATGAAAACAACTTTAGAAAGTAAAAGAAAATATTATCATGCTCATTGGGCCAAGTGGGAACATCGAAAGGACATTCATGAGTCTCCTGTCAATGCAGTGCTGTGCCAAAATATTATTGGCATGTGCTATGTTGACATTTGGAAAGGCTAATTTCTGGCTTTTGACGACCAACATGGTTAGAATGGTAACAAATAATTTGATGCCATCGAAGAACAATACTTGGATTAAGATATTAGCTTAAGTAGGACTAATTTTAAACACAGGTGTAACTAAAATAATATGGAGAGAGAATTGAACATAGTTGAAAGCGATAGTCAAGGATCTTTGAATTAGAAACTCTTAGTATGAATTGGTTTTCAAAGAGAAAGGGGAGATCAAGCAGACATCATAAATATATTTGAATGAGATGTTTAAAATGTAGACAGTCACTCGGAATATTGTGTAATCATTAGATTGCTTATATCAGAAAAGAAACTTATGTGAAAACTACTATGTCAATAATTTATGGTCACAGTTTTGTGGATCAGGAATGATATATGTAAAACTGTACTTGAGATAATGATATTACAATGAAAATCTTGTGGTACTAGGAAAAATAGAATAACAACTGTTTATACATTTTGAAAAATGAGGGTAACAGCGACCAATAATCAAATAAAAATATTTAATGAGGGTTAAACTAATCCAAATAGGACCTAGAGATTCACTAGTAAGACAAAGTGAACTGATTTATCTAATATGTTGGAGACAGAAGAGTGTAGAAAAGACTTGGTTAAGAGTACTAACAAAGGTCACGTTGATGTCTTGATGATTAAATTATTTAGTGACACTATCCTCAATAGATATCTGTCATGAGAAAGGATTCATCTGTGTATCTCCAAAAGCTTTGTTAATTGTTCTTTTTATTGTCTGGACCATGTAAGTTGAGCAACATTAATTCTTCAGTTTTCTTTCTTGTGATACCATTGTTGGATGTCTCATGTCTATTTTTGCCAATTTTTCAGAAATTGATTCGCCGACTGGGAACAGAAATGCAGAGATTTTCGTGGAGTGCACCTTGCACATTGATGGGGCTCCTTTTGGATTGTCAACAAAAACAAGGTTTTCTTGTCCTTTTACCTTTTAGGCATATGTTATGCATGATTAGTTACTATATATGGTACCTTTTTGATCTCTTAGTCATTGCATGATTTAGGACATTTGTCAGTCTCATGTCAGGTTGGAAGCATCAGGATGTCCATATTGCTGGAATGAGCTTATTACATTGACTGCAAAGTACCGGGACCTGACTTCACGTGCCCAACTTGCTTTTACTGTAAGTTGTTCAGTCCATTTTGCTTTTATAATATATATATATATATATATATATATATATATATATATATATATATATATATATATATATATATATATATATATATATTGTAACTTGAATTCTGTGAGTTCTTCAGATTTCAGCATTAGAAGCTGTAGATCATTTTCGTGCACTTATGTAAGCATTTATTTACTTGCTTAGTTTTCTGGGTGAACATAAAAGGAAAAGAAAATCATATTATATTTAGCATTACTCTGCAAATTTCACTTCCTCATCTTCAAGGAAGACAACCTTTAAATAATGAATTCTTTTATCACCCTTTTCAGTATTTTGTTATTAAAGACCATATTCTATGGAGGTTGATTATTTGATTTGTTAGATTGCTGCTAACACTTTGAGAGGAACTTTCTTGGACAATTTTTCCTTAGATTGGTATGCTAAACAACATCTTGTCATAGTTTGAGCTCTTAATTTTCTTCATCGAAGGATATGCAGCTGCATATATCGCACATGTGCTACGAGGTACCTTCGCCTCTTGCATGCTAAGTCTGCTTTGTCCTGCTTTGGAGCAAAAAGTGGCACAAGTTACATGCATTTGTCTTTATTATTATCCTTTTGAACATCTTTAGTGGTAAAAAAAACAGCCCAATCAAAACTCCTCACCTGAAACATTTTGTGGTGCTCGGCTTCGCCTCGCCTCCGTGGGTGCTTATGTGAGCACCTGCCTCTTGACAACACTACTTTGTGCTAATATGCGTTTCACTGTACAATAATTATTTTATGTTATTGACAATCCCAGTAAACTTGTACCATATCAGAAAGACAAAAACTATACTTTGACTTGTAACTATCTTTCTATGAGTTCTGTTTCATGTTGTGACTTGATAGTTACTGGCTGATGTGACACACATTCAGGGGGCAAGAGGGGGTCGGGATCAGTGATGGCATGTTTTTGGAAGTGTGCTACATTTGAAACTCTGCCTTAAGTGGGGCACTGAGTTGTGGCACACAGCACACAGCACACAGCATATTGCTTGTTGTACTTACAAGATACTCGAGGCAGCTAAATGCTAATATTTTGTATAGAAGCTCACATGACTAATCTCTTGTGATTGTCAAAGGGTAATATGATTTAACAAAAGCTGTTTACTTTTAAGGTTGATTCTATTAATCGTGAGTCAATCGTATCAAGAATCTCCACAGGACAGGAGTATGAGAGCCTCTTTTACTACTTATTGGATTATCACTAGTGTATGTTCATTTTAATTTTTGTTGATAGGTTCCTTTACTTGATATTGTCATTGCTGCTTGTGCACCTCTGTAAAGCCTACCATCGCATTGCATATGGTTGGATGTTAAGTAAATTGTACTTTATTCATCATGCGAGGTGTCAAAGCAATTAAACCTTGATAAATTTACCTGGATTTCTAAATAACAGCTTTATGACATGCTATTCCAAGTTTCAAATATATTAAGTTGCCTATATGTGATTTAAAAATTTGACCTTGAATCTGTACCAACACCTCCATAGATGTCCTTAATAAGATGTTACTATAGAAGTTGAATATGAATAAACTTTTACCAAAATGAGAAAACTACCAGGTTCCCTCTTTTAAATTCATATATTCTTATTCACTATCTAATTTTCAGTTTCAACAGTTAACTTGTTTTTTACAGCTTTGCTCCTGATTTAGAGAAAGTCACTGGTTTTGGTTTGATGAATCACATGGAATTCTATTTTTTTAGTATTTCTATGATTTTACAATGATTTTTTCCTCATGTATCTTCTTGAGCTCATGGTTGCCTTCAGTGTTCTAAAAGCCGAGTTTATGGCTCTCTTTGCTTGTAGGTTTGGGATGTCTCATGTGGTAATGACAATGGTTTAGTTGGTGGAGCAACAGTTTTTCTTTTTAATAGGAAAAAACAGTTGAAAACAGGGAGGCAAAAGCTTCGACTTTGGCCTGGAAAAGAGGCAGATGGAGCAATTCCGACAACTACACCAGGAAAGGTTATTGTCAGGTTTTAGTTGAATTCTTTTCTTCATGTAAATAATGGTCAATGAACCCTAGTTGTCACTTTGTTACAACAAATCGACATTCATGACATTTTCTATATTTATGTATCTATTTAAATGCTTACAAATTGGCAGGTCGCCAAGCATGAGCGTGGTGAGATAGAACGTCTGGAGAGGCTTGTAAACAAGTATGAAAGGGGCCAAATACAACAGATTGATTGGTTGGATCGTCTTACCTTTAAAACTGTTGATAAAATTAAGGAAAGAGAAAGCATTACGAGTGAAAACTCCCACCTTAGCTTGGTTGTAAACTTTTGCAGCTTTGAGCACAGGGTTGTTTTCCAGGTTAGTTCTTAAGAACTCATTGGTTCAGTGGCTTTTATTTGTTAGCCAATATCTCAAATTGTTTGCATTATGTAATTTTATCTTGTAGGGTTTTTTACTAATCACAGAAAACATATTTATTAACATTGTTGTTTGATTGCTGTAATTTTGATCAGAACTTCAGTTTGGTGGCAGAATTGAAGTATCATTTTTTAGTAATTACAAAGTTAACTTTGGAAAAGTTTATCTTTTAGAAATTGATCACTTCTATGAACTTTTTGCAGTTAGTAGCAATTTCACCACTATACAATCTCTCAGAGACTATTCAAGTGATTTAATCAAGATTTCATGTGCATCACATAAAAAGAAGAAAAAAAGCATTATTTCTACCTTAAGGCAAGCCTTGGCATCATGATGGTGTCGATCCTTCACAAACTTGGATGACCATAATTCGAGTCATGAAATTGCACAATTTTTTATTTTCCCCTCACCTTGCATTGGTAGGATCTGTACTTGGTCACACCTTTTTTACGATTGTCTTATGTACTAGGCCACTCTTTTTTTATGTTTTATTGCCATAATATTTTTTCCATTGTATGAATGCAAATTTAGCGCTAGAAGTCTTATTCATCACCAAGTTAGATAATCTAACAAGATTATGGAATTAACTTGTTTTGCATATCAGTCTTTTCCCAAGTGATAAGGAACAGCTTCTTCGGAACAATCAATTCTGATCTGATCGATCCAGTTAATGTGGATCTTGATTAGCCACTTGCGAACCTGATTTGTAACTTTCTAAACTACTGCTGGCAATTGGCCAAGGCCACCAAGCTGAATCAGTTTAAAATTGAACAGAATTGGCTGATCCAGGATAATGATTCAATGGATTCTAGCAAATATGTTTTTGCTAGTTTAAGAAATAGAACAAGAGAGAGCAGATGATGTCGGAGGAAAGGGAAGAGGATAAGGGGAAACACATAACCTGTCTTGTTGCTGCCCTTTATATTTCATTGAATTGCCTTTTTCTTCTCTTATTGCTGCAAGAGATAGCAAGAGAGATAGTAATAGATGAGGGGATCTGTGGGTGTCTTTGAATTCACATGAAGACTGGAGTTCATAATTTTGCCTTCATCATTCTATTTTTATATTTTAGTTTTAACTATTTTAAAATTAGATTTTGTAATAAAATAGTCTTTTGGGTATCCAAACTTTTATTTTCTTCAATATATTTTTTATGTGTTCTTTGTTTTCCCCTTTTATTTGAACTTTTGATTTGTAGATTAATATTTGCTCATTCTGATTCGACTGATCCTAGGCCATACACCAATCCTGACATTGATCCTGATCTTGTGAACCCTGTTTAGGAGTTTATCTAGTCTTCTCCTACATAGTGTTATGAAGTAACTGTTTTCAGTTTGTTTGTCTTGTTCTGTGTTACTAATGCCATGAAATTGCACAGAATAGATGTTGAGGTTTCTTGTTAGGATCACTCTTCGAGCTAGCTTTCAGGATATGATATATGAATCCTGGTGAGGGAATAAATGTTCAGTGGCTTGTCAAAGTTTTGATAGATGAAACATAGAATTATATCCTTTATTAGGGAATAAATGACAAGTTTGGGTATTGCTGCTTTCTGCTCAAGGGCTTGTTGCATGCTTAGCCACGTAGCATGATTTAACTATGCCCTGTCCTTGTTTTAAATACTATTGTCATCTCTTTGTTTAGATTCTTCAAAGCTGTTTGATGAATAAGGTCTTGGTGCTTAGATTCTGTAGCTTCTGCATGATGAGCATAGATTTTATGTAATAAGGAATTTTTTCTTCCAGCATCAGCAATTGATTCATGAAAAACAGGAATTCAGTGTCATAAATGTTGCTGGGGAGGTTGGCAAAATATGATGGCAATAGTGATTGATAGGCCATATGCTCTTTGATCCATTTCAATTGTTTGGGAAGAGCTTACTTGTCACTGATTAAAGACCTCGTACGTGGTTTAATTTTTCTGTTGTCTTGGAATAGTTGGTATACTTTTGGGTTTCTAGGTGAAGAGTGAATTTCAGTGTTGGTGAACATTTTTACATAAATTTGTTACACAATTGCAAATTAAATCTGTTTATGTTCTTTGGTTCTCTTTCTCAACTTTAATTTGAATTAGTGGAATTTCATCCAATAATTTATATTTAGTTATTTGATTTGGGCTTAAGGGACTGAACCCCTTAGTAAAGTGGCTTGAGAATTGGTTGTCTATTTTTCTGTTTCTGGTAATGTAGCATATTAGGAATAGAAATGTTCTTGCTATTTAAATTTTCCCTTTATGTTGAAGTTGTCTTGATTTGTTTATGCAATCTGTCAATGATCTATTGACTCAGGAATCATTGTTTTGTGAATTGAGATCACCCATTTATTTGCTTGACTTGCAGGAGTCTGGAGCGAATTTTTTTGCACCATCCCCTGTATCTTCGACAAATGAGCTTGTTACTGTCTGGGATCCTGAAGTTGGAAGGACAAATCCTTCAGAGCACAAGCAATTAAAGCTTGCTAGAAGCTTGACTCGTGGGATTATTGATAGGGATCTTAAACCAAGTGTTAACGAAAGGAGGTAATTTTAGACTGCAATTATGGCATTTATCATTTCATGTAGCATTTCTATACCTTCAGTACCTGGCCTTTTTCAATCTGCTTTTCTGAGGTAGTCTATCTGTGATATTGTTCCATACCTGACATTGTTTTCACATTTTTAACACAAGAATTTCATTATGTTTTGTGCTTGAACCTTTAGGCTAATAACAAATAGCCTAAAGGAAACATGAGCTAAAGAATGCACTTTCATGGTTGTGGGGACGATGAGATAGTTTATGTACGTTACACCACAGAAAGTTCCTAGCAGGTTATTTTTATGCCAAATGAATCTTGTACTTCTGTTATGAGGCATTTCCCCCTAGGCTTGAAGGCAGAAAAAATGTGTAGGAAGTACTGGCTGTCATCTATTTTTTGTCCAATGAGTATGGATTATGATGATTAACTTAATCCACAAAAGCACTTCTATATGCAAAGGCAATATTATCCCTTTCCTTCTAGCTTACGATGATGCATGATCTGGCATGAAGGTTAATACAGGGAATCCTGAAGTATCCTCCAACACGTGCACTAACTGGTGATGAGAGACAATTATTGTGGAAATTTCGTTTTTCTTTGATGTCAGAGAAGAAGGCCCTCACCAAATTTCTACGCTGTGTTGAATGGAGTGATGTTCAGGTTAGAATCTTGTAGCTCACTGAGATGCTACTTCAATATCATATTGTTGTTTCTTTTCAAATTTGCTGTATTTCCTTGTCTTCTCTGAGTCTTCTGTGAATTAATCTTGCATATGTCCATGAAATGTTGCACTTTGTGCATATGCTGCTGATTAATATCTTTCATCTAATGGTAATTATTTTAGCATGTAATCATTCCCCATTATAGGAGAGTTGGATTACATTTCAGAGTGAATTTTGGAGTTTTTGGTCTCTGCACATTCATCTGATACTTGGACCTCTAGATTTTTTCTGTCATATGGACTAAATGTGATCTTTTCATTGAAAATATGCTGCTTCAGTGCTTTAGATCTGTCATGTGTATTTTTTGTATATATTAGCTTCATATGGTACTTAGATTCTTACAGCTGTTCATCATGTCCATCGAAGTTGGCACATTCCTTGGGAAATGCAAATTTTAGTATTAATATATTTTTTTAATTTATGTACTTGTGTTATATGACTGTCCAAATGCTTCAGCATTATCTAGGTACATTAAAGAAACAATATTAGTCTTCATGATTGATATTTTGTACTTGTATAATTTCGTCACCAAATGTTCCTGATATATCTCTTTCTGCTATATTACACATTTAGGAGATTCATCATTGATTTTTTAACTGCCATTTAATTTATGATAAATCTTCCACAGGAAGCAAAACAGGCAATTGATTTGATGGGAAAGTGGGAAACCATTGATGTCACCGATGCATTGGAGCTTTTGTCTCCTGTTTTTGAAAGTGAAGAAGTGAGATTATAGAAAGCTTTTGTTGTTTCTGTATAATGTTTAGCCTAGATACTTGTGTCATTGACTAGTGATATTTGTCCAACTTTCATTGAAAGTTTAATAAACATTGTCTGATAATCTGATATGGCTATTGCAGGGATGGTACTCATTTATAATAGTGTATTCAATAGGCTGGACTTTTAATTCACTTCAATATTATGTTTAATGTTGCAATCTCACTTGACAAACTTGCTAGGCAGGTCCATTCTAGATTTATTTCTCAGTATAACTTATCATCATTTTCTAATGTTGGAGCATCACAGTTAAATTATAGGTTTCTGCATGATAGTTTCTCTCACTTAGGTTTGATGTTCTCCTCAATGTGCAACACGTAGCATATGTATCTTAAAATCATATCCTACAACATATGGGACGTATATAACCGTAAAGCAACTTCAAACCATGGTATCCCTTGTACTGTTCATGATTAGCCCTTTCATCTTCAATCTACTAATTGTCAGCTAATTTGATTAGAATATTTGATGATTTTAAGATTTCTTTAAGATACTTGTTTTGCTTACCTTAATACATGCTAACATCTCATCGTTATTGTCTAAGAATCTCCCCCATGAATGACTTCAAAAGTGCTTTGTACATTTTAGTTGGACTTCATAATTATTTGATCTTGTTACATGGATGAAACATAATTCTATGATATATGCGATGTTAACAATATCTTTTAGAGCATATATATGGATTATCTTGAAACCAACTAATGTAATCTAGAACTGACAGTGGTTGCTGCAAATTGACACCACTTCCTGATATTTTTAGTATTAGAGGTGATTTCATATTGATAAGTAGCAGCTATTCACATCTGATCCTGATGGATGAGAAGTTGACACACATGATCAATTACCTAAATTACATAAATATTTTTACTAGTTATCATGAACAACTGCATGTGATTCATTTTCTGATATGATACTTCAGTTATCAATTACAAATTCCTCTCGTTCAATGTGTTCTAAACAGGTTCGTGCATATGCTGTGAGTGTTCTTGAGAGGGCTGATGATGAGGAACTCAAATGTTATTTACTTCAGCTAGTGCAAGCTCTTCGTTTTGAGAGATCGGATAAGTCTCGCTTGTCACATTTTCTTGTGCAACGCTGTATGTTATTTTAACCCATTACAAATTCAAGTGCCATTAGTACCAAGAACAGTTGCAAGACTGCTTTTTACATTTTTGGTTGTGGATATTTAACTATGTAAGCATATTGTATATTTTGTACTTAAAATTATACTTTCCCTTGCATTTCAGGTCATCAGGATAAGTAGTCTGAGATTTGGTAGATTTTTGTTTGTGAAAATATACAACTTAGAGTACAAAAAGGTAATTGAGGCATGTGATAGTTAAGAGAGGAAATCACTTGACTATGAAATGACAAATTGACCCTACTAAAGGATTTTGGGAATTGGGATTACCATAACGGGTAACAAGATGGAGATGTCAACTGTCTATTCAATGTCACTTAGCACAGTTAGAAGGTGAAGTAATTTAAACCAGAGAACTTCTTTTCACTTGTATTGGTACGTTACGATTGGTATTTACCAGTCCCGGCATGAACCAGTACATGGTCCCAACCCATTTCAGGATGTCTTGTCCGGGTCATATATAAAAGAAAAAAATAGTTCTCACACTAATCTTCCTAATCGCAAACCTGAACATGTGATCTCCCTGCCGCTGCCTACCTCCCTGCTTTCCACCACACATCACCGACCAGGTATGCTCCTCTTCTCCTCCTCCTCTTCCTCTTCCCCCACTGCCACAGCATCTTCCTTCCTCATTCTCCTCCATCTTCCCATCTTCTTCCTTCCTCTTCCTCCATCGCCTTCTCTTCCTCCTTCCTCCTCTTCCTCCATCACTTCCTCTTCATCCTTCCTCTTCCTTTTTCTCTTCTTCTTTCGCTTTTTTCCTCCTTCACCACCACCTCTTACTTTCTCTTCTCCTTTTTGTTGTTCCTCTTTGAGTCTTCAGTACATGTGTACCAGTCAATACTCCGACCGGTAGAGTACCCCACTATGGGATTACAATCCTTGATCCTAGGTACCTGTTTGCTCAATTAAGATCAACTTATTGTCGCCTTCTTTGCTCGTTCCTTTGCTGAGTGATTGTTGACATTCCTTCATTCTGCTCTTCTACTGATAAATGAATATTCATTCACTTCAAGGATCTTTGATGATTTGGTCTTAGTGTCTTTCATTGGGTATTGAACATTTTTCATTTTTATTATTATGAGATAATGGTTATCTATTAATGTTTCTTTTATTGGGTATTGGACGTTTTTCATTGTTATCATTGAGATGATGATTATCTATGAACATATTTTTATTTCCTAACATTTGTATAGGCTTTCCTTTATTTTATCTATTTAACTTTTTTGTGCTGTTTCTTCCCTAACTTTTACAGCTTTATCAAATATCGAGATAGCTAGCTTCCTTCGTTGGTATGTAGCAGTCGAGCTTCATGATCCTGCTTATGCAAAGCGTTACTATTGTACTTACGACATGCTGGAAGATAGTATGATGAGAGTATAATTTTAACTTTCTTTGCAATGCCTTTCTTTTCTGTTATTTCTCAAATTATTTTGTTAATGATGTAATGCAAATTTTAGAACATAATAGGAAGCCACATGTCATGCACATGGATGTTCCTTCAAAGGACTACTTTGGAGTTACTTTTTGGAGATGATTAATGGCTTTATACCATCTCTTATCATTACCCAAATTATCATAGGGCTATGGACATGACATTTTTTCTGGCCATTTCGGTCAATGTCTTTAGTTGTCACTACGCCTATACTCTATCCCTACTAGACTACATCAGCATATGATGCCATAGTTGTCACTCTACCTAGAATCTTCCAAGGCTGGTCAATTGGCACTCTGCCTGGTAGCATACTCGTATATCATCCAAGGCCACCATTTTTATTGGGTTATTATCTACATGATCGTGGTCTCAAGTCAGGTATGATGTCATATCTGTCATGAAACATATGTGGAACCTCATGATAGATATGAACTTTTTTGATTACTTGGTCCAATAGAAAAGTCTTTCATATTACGAACATGGTGATATATGTATAGATGTTGTAGCCATCGTGTTTCACTTGCCAACATGAGGGATTCTTGTGATACAATGAGCCGTAGCAAAAACATAAAAAATTACAGGGAGACTGGCACCTGTGTGCCATATCAAAGATCCACTAAAATTGGAAAAATATAACTCCACTAAAAATTGCTACTATGCGTTAATGTACTATAATTTAGTCATCAGATCAAATAACTAAAAAACAATATTGAATGTCTTTTAACCTATTAGAGGCAACAACTCAAGTCTACAGAAATACCTAGCACTTTTTGTAATTTGTTAACCTTCAAAGACTTGAACAGTTTAGGAGAGGGACCAACCTAACCCGCTATCTCTTATTGTCTCGCCTTCACCAAATATCTCCATCTCCAGCAACTTATTGTCTTGTCACCTCTTTAACGTTCACGATGTTTGCATGGCCACTGCCCCCTTCTCCTTTAACACTGCTCAATGACAGTCTCTACTTCTTCCCTGCTCTTTCACCTTGTTGCTTTTCTCAAAATGGCCTCTCTCTTGTTCCATTTTATCCTATCTGACCATCCATTTGAGGCAATTTTGCCTCCACTGTACCCCCTAGAAGATCGAGATGAAAGCCTCTCATTAAAATGCTTGGACAATTGTCCCTTTGCATAATGTAGGGACTTCTGGCTTGGTCACATCAGATTCATCAGCAAATCATCAGGGATGTTCTATGCCACATCGTGATGTACAAGTTGGTTTCGCTCTTTTTCTGTCGTATCACTGTCTAGTGAACAGCTTAGGTGCATATCTGTTGAAAGTTAGTCAATTTTTTTGATAGAATTTTCCTTTTCAATGTATCTATGAACCAACTAATGACATGTCATTTTCTTAAGAATTCCATCCATTGTGTTTATTTTTCTATTTAATGCTAAAAAATCATCCTAATTAATATTCAAGAGACTTTAATTTATGTTCATTAATAATACAATGATAATTATTAAATATGCAACTTATAATTAATGTTCAAAACTCTAGTTTATTTGTCTATATTGTAGATTTGAAACTCCCAAATAGTTGGTACTTTATGGTTTTGTTGTTGTACATTTGAAACCGATGTTTAAATATTGTGTGAACGTTAAATATTTGAGATAACTTTACAGAAAGCCACATGGTCATTTCAATGTTGCTTAACATGCATCATTGTTATAGTTGGTATTTAAAATGTAAAATAAGAAAAGCAACTGGAGCCTCTTGCACTTGGTTGCTCTTCTTTAATAAAAGATTTTGACAAGAGTCCAACACTGTGTTTGATAACTCTGCATGACAGACCCATATAAACTTTTATTGGCAGTTCATTGCCTTGATGACAAATACTTCAAATGGATCTGAATTAGGACTGATTGCAAATTTAAAGGAAATACGACTCCCTAAACCCCACATTGGTTGGAGTCTCATGCATTACACTGCCTTTTTTTGTCTTGAAAAATAAAAAAAGAACAGATTCAATTTATTCAACAAATATGGTCAGATTTGGTTTTTTTACATGAAGTGTTCTTTCTTAAGCTTTTAAAATCTCAAAATTTCTTTTTTAATAAACAGTTGGAAGCTGGTGTAAATCAAGATGAAGATGGATTTAAGTTATGGCAAAGTTTGGTCCGTCAGACGGAATTGACAGCTCAGTTGTGTTCAATTATGAGGGATGTAAGAAATGTACGTGGTGGAACACAAAAGAAAATAGAAAAATTAAGGCAGCTTCTTTCTGGACTCCTTAGTGAGCTTACCTATTTTGATGAGGTAGCTGTTTTTGCTTCAAGGTTTACTCTTTTGTTAATTAGAGTTGGTTGTGAACCTGTGATATCTTTTTCTCTTGTTTATTGCTCTGTTTCCTCTATTGACAAATTTAGTGTTCTCTATTGTTGTTGATGTGTTTCAGCCTATTCGATCACCACTGGCTCCTGGTATCCTCATAACTGGTATTGTGCCAACAGAATCATCCATTTTCAAAAGTGCACTGCATCCTTTGCGTCTTACATTTAGGACAGCCAGTGGTGGAACTTGTAAAGTGATCTTTAAAAAGGGAGATGATCTCCGCCAAGATCAGTTGGTAGGTTGCTTTTTTTATTGTATTCCTAAAAAGGAGAATTTTGTACCTTTCAGCCTCATGCCTTGATTTTTTAAGGGTTATCATTCTTGTCCCTGGTAACAACTCTCTGTTGGATGAGATTCAAATTTCCTTATTTTCCAATGCTCTGGCAAACACAAGAAAATAACTGCACATATTCATATACTCTTTTGTCAGTGTGCGTGCCCTTTTTTTGCATGGATATGATGTTGATCTCTGGAATGTTATATCTATAGGTTATCTGTTCTTTCATATGGTCTCTCTGGTGTTCCCTTATAAATGTGAAACTAGTTTTTATTTTTTGGCAGTAAATCATCTAGATAAACATTTCTATTGTTTCTGTATTTGTTACCAAGCATGCTAAAACCATAGTTCAAAATTTTCTTTTGCCAGATAAACCGACATCAAATTGTCTTAAGTTAGAATTCCCATAGAAGTCAATCTTTTGGCTTCTCTCTATCCTCTCTGACTTCTGAATTGGAATTGGTACTTTGCCTTCTGGTTCATCCTGTTATTTTTGGATGTTAACAAGGTTTTTCTTTTATCTTTTAAGTGGTCACATTTTTACCTTGGATGCAATTTTTTTTTTCACGGCTATTAAAACCAGTCATTCAAGTGAGCCTTTTTAATTAAAGCTACAATAATTTTCTGACGTTGTAAACCAAAACTAAACTTGTTCTTCTGACTCTCTTTTTGGGATTTACATTTTTCTACAGCCATGTGTGCTTAATTTTTCTTTCCCTACATGCTTCCTACCTGTTAAGGGAGGTCCTGCGTTGGGGCTAAACTTAGTCCAAAACACATTGGCAAACTTTGTCCAGAACAGTTGACATTTAGAAGAGTACATTACATTGAATGCTTTCTATTAGGAGCTCCCAGCTACATGGTTTTACAAAGTTGTTATTTTTTGTTCATTTGCTTTCCTTTTTCTTGTGTTACTTTGACTTTGAAATCCGTAAATTAATATTGGTAGTCATGATGCTGGTCGAGGGGAACCTGTTACGTGCTGTATGAATTTGATTTGGTCGCACTGGTGCAGGTTATTCAAATGGTTTCTCTTATGGATCGGTTGCTTAAGTTGGAAAATCTTGACTTACATTTGACCCCCTACAAAGTTCTTGCTACTGGGCAAGATGAAGGAATGTTAGAATTTATTCCATCCAGCTCCCTTGCACAGGTAACTTGAAGTTCTTGCAATGCGTAGACAACTGCCTATGGAAGCTTGTATTTTTATGAAATGCAATGCTTTTGCTAATGAAGTTTCTTGTTGTGGTTGGTTATTCTTTTCTTGGAACATATAGTTGGTGAAGGTTCTACGATATAATATTATTTTCTAGTGTGACAATGTTTTCAGTCCTCTCCAACAGTCTAGATGGCTGCTACTTCGTTTCAACCATTTGCTGCCTTACCACACGGTCAATGGCAGGTGACTGGAGGGGCAAGGCAATGATGAAGAGGAAATATAAACCACATATTAGACAGTATGCTTAGGTTAATGTGGACCATATCTATGTGGAGCCATCTATTCCACTTATGTGGTAATTACATATATGGAGATTAAATCAACTTTATGTGTAAGCTAATCCTATCATATGACTGCATATGTAGATTTGGCCCCTTTGACTGCATTTTGGAAAATTAGATTATTTGCAAAGTCAGGTGTTCATGTATCTCAACAATCTGTTCTAGGCTATTATCCTTTGTCGTCCAATTAACACCTTAGAATAATGGGAGTTCTCCTGTGTATATATCTGTCCTTTATCTGTGGTCAGATACTAATCTAGAGCTGATACTAGCAAACCAGATTTCTTACCTGGGCAATTAATTTTAGTTTTTGATGTTTAGTCAAGGTAAGATATTGCCGAAGGTTAAAAGGTATGTATTCATTTTTAAGCTGTCAATACGAATATATGTCCAAAAGTAGGCAACTTTCCTCTTCCCACAGATTAAAGCCATCTAACCTGACACTCTTACTATGAAAATGTTTCACAAACAAAAATAATTTACATTTGAAGAGCAGAAATGGCCCAAGAAGGTTGCTACATTGCACAAGAGAAGATCTTGTCATCAAAGTGAAATTTTTTTACTATAATGCCAAAGCATTTTAGTATATATGAGTTTGTCTGAAGTTCTCTGGCTCTTACCATGGTAAAATGAAGATGGTTCTTTATGGTGTTTTGGTGTTCGACAAACTTTAGATTCTTATAATGTGTGATAAAATTTAATGGTGTCATTGCATCATAGAGTACTTAATGTAGTAGTAGTACATGGGTATGGTCCAAATAAGTATCATGTTCTACAATTTTGTTGTTTTATTTTGGAGTGATGGGTTCAATAAGCATATTCATCTGTTCCAATTTTATATTCATTTTAAGTCTTTGACAATTTTTTTAATTTCGAATTTAGTATATTTGTATAATTAGTTTCACACACTGACTGGGTAATGGTATATTAGATTTTGTCAGAACACCGTAGTATTGTGAGCTATCTACAGCGGTTTCACCCTGATGAAGATGGACCATTTGGCATAACAGCTCAATGCCTTGAAACATTTATAAAAAGTTGTGCAGGCTACTCAGTTATCACATATATACTGGGTATAGGTGACAGGTGAGGTTGCTTCGCTTTTTCGGTCATGTCCTTTCTTGTGAAAACATCATATCTGATTGTGTTTTATGCAATTTTTTTATATTTAGAGTGACATTTCCGTTTCTAAACATGACCAGTATAATCAATGGATTATTTAGGACAATGCCAAGTGACATTTCCGTTTTCGTTTTTATTTAGAGTAATATAGAGGGTACAAGTATAATCGATGGATTATTTAGGACAATGCCATTTGATGTTGCTAGTATGGCATCAGTATATCATTTGGTCACTTCTCGTTATTTTTTTCTGACCAAGGAGTTTTCTTGGATGATTATTGTTGATTTTTACAGGCCTTTTGAAATTTTTGCATGCAAGATACTGAGACAACATAAATAAAAAAATTGTGTAGGAAAGTTGATGATATTCAGATGGATTCAATGTTACTAGGAAAATAGAATAAATGTTATGTCCATGACCAACTAGTGGCAGTTCTGATCGAGGACAGAAAATGAGGGCAACTGTTTAGGTGTCCTGGACCTTGTCCAAAGTTATAAATGAACTAATTCGGTATGGTGGGTCAACTTATACAAGTGATGAGAGGAGCGGTAGAGGAAGCGGTATGAAGACTTCATGCGAAATCAAAATTAGGAATTTGAGAACTCTGACTAGTGACTTGCTCTTGGTAGAGCTCAATTATGAGCCAATATTCCTGTAATTAATTCCATATACTTGTGTTATATGCTTGTTGCTGTCATTGTATATATCAAGGTATGCAATACCGTATCGTACCGGTGTTTCGAGGTTTGCTCGGTACGGTATCGTGTACCGAGCGGTATACCAGGGCATACCGAGCGGTACACCTAATTTAGGTGTAAAACCTGGCGTACTAAGTAGTACACCTAATTTAGGTGTAAAACCCTCCGAAAATATCTGAAAATAAAAAAAGGTTAGGATAGAGTTTTTAAGTTAGAAATAAATATAGTAATAGCATAAGTTTAGCAAAATCAATGTAAATTAGGTAAGAATAGTATCACATATCTTTTTCGGACTTCGAAGAATATATTGTGCAAGGTTCGTATTTCAGTTAGTATGGATTGTCTTTATGTAAACATACCTGTTGATTAGAAAGATCTTCCTCTTAATCTTCTCAAATCAGTCTCGATTCAATTCACAAATCGTTGTTTTGTAGAGTTTAGGAGAGCACAAATGTGAGAAAAAAAAATTTAAGATAGTTTAAAAGATTATGAGAATGTAATTGAGTGAAATATGGGAGAAGAGTTTAAATACTATGAGAAAGGGCTCCAACGGTCAATTTGACCGTTGGAGTACTGTATCATTGTTACCGAGCAGTTTTAAATATTTCTTCCTCTTATTATAGCACTGCTATATTATAGCACTATAGCACGTTCCGTCCGGTAGCGGATGGTCCGTGTACCGGTATGCTATCGGATCGGTACGTACTGCTTATACCGGGCGGTACTATTCGAAATTACATACCTTGGTATATATGACCATCTGACTTAAGGATAATAATTACACACATTCTAATATCCATTTCATATTTCATTAGCTTCCAGTAATAAAATCCTTCTTTCTGTCTCACGATCAAATACATTACAAGAATACAATACTTCCTATGGTGCCTTATCCAAGCAAAACATCTCTTGAGCCGGTTAGCTCTCTTTGCGGTTCTTGGCTTCTCGCATTAAGCATGAGTTTCTAGGTGCCCTTTAGAGGGGAAGAAATCCTCCCAACTCTCGTGAACTTGGATTTCCCGCTCAGTTTCCGCATAGTTGTCTGATAACCATTTCATGTTCCATTAGCTTGGGTGCAAAAAGAGTAGTAAAAATTCACTTAGTGTAATGAAACAATTCCTGGTGGAATAAATGTATGCTGTGTTGTCTTAGTTTTCCATTCTAGAAGTCTCTGTTTATAACTTTTCTCTCTTGGAAGAGTGCTTTTCCATGTTTAGAAGAGTCTTGTCTATTTGCTCGGTGATTATAACTTTTTGAACTGTATTTAAATTCTTATGCTGACACTGGTATCATTTTTCATCAAATTGTTGAATATATTTTAAACAATATGGCAATTTCAATTTTCTGAGATATAATGAAACCAAAGTGTTAATCATGGCTGTAGACATCTGGATAACCTCCTCCTTAGAGATGATGGTCGTCTATTTCATGTGGATTTTGCCTTTATATTGGGTCGAGATCCCAAGCCATTTCCACCGCCTATGAAGCTTTGCAAAGAAATGGTCGAGGCCATGGGTGGAGCAGAAAGGTATACTGATTCATTGTTTATAACTTGTCACCTTTATGTAGTAGTACATATGCTTTATAGAGTTGATGATAAAAATGCAGATTCTTCTTAATGCATATAATTTGTCGTGGTATTGTACTGTCATGGACCTCCTTGCTTATGCTGCTGAAACCAAAATTCTTGATTGCCACAAATATATGGAATAAATTTGTTTTGTGCATTTTCATTCTGAGAAACTCTGCCATGTGCATGCATATGCCTGAGCACAAATCTTGCTTGGACCAGAACATATTGTAAAGCATCATTTAATTCATGACATGGTCATTCAAATTGCTCTCAACTGTTTTATATGTTATGGCAGTTTGCTGCAGTACTATAAGTGGTTTGATTGATTTTGACATTGCTGAGATCATGTGGATGACTAACAACTACTTTCTCTTAGTCATGGAATGCGATTTCACCTGTACTGGTATGAAACGGGCAGTATATACCAGTCGGGGTATGAACCAGTAGGCCCCCATATTGGTGGTCCTGTTTGACCCATTAAAAAGAGGAAAAAAAACCATTAAACAACTACAGGTTTAGGGCTAACTTTCATGAGCCCTCTTCACTGTAAATTGCCTATCACTACCCATTGCCGCTGATTTCGAGAACACTCTCTCCTCTTCTCCTCCTCGTCCTCTTCCTCCTCTTCTTCCTTTTTCTTCTTCTTTGTTCCTCCTTCCCAATGATTGCAAAAGGCGCTCGGGCGCTCGCCTAGGCGCTCGGGCGAGGCGAGGCGAGGCGAGGCCCGAGCGCCTCGCTAATGTCCCAGGCGGCGCGCTTCAAACAGGCGCCGCCTAGGCGCTGGGCGCTTCGGGCGAGCGCCTGGGTAAACCAAGGCGACCGAACCAGAATTTTAGGTCTGGTTCGGCCCTGGTTCGGTTGTTAGTTGGTTCAATCGAACCAACTAAACCGATATAACCCCAACCCTAACCCTAACCCAACACTAACCTGCTGCCGCTGCCTCTCTCGATCCCGATCCCGATCGCGATCTCGTCGCTCGCTGCCGCTACTCCCACTGCCGCTGCTCGCCGCTGTCGCTGCTCGCGCCTCCCGCGAGCCCTCTCGCTGCTCGCGCCTCCTGCGAGCCCTCCCACTGCTCGCGTCTCCTGCGAGCCCTCCCGCGAGCCTTCCCGCTGCTCGCGCCTCCCTCGAGGCCTCCCGCTGCTCACGCCTTCCGCTCCCTTTCCCTTTCCCGCTGTCGCTGCTGCTGCTGCTGCCGCTGCCGCCGCTCGCCGTTGCTGCTGCCGCCGCTCGCCGTTGCTTCCTCGTTTCTCCATCAGGCTCAGTATACTCTTAATATTAAGTTTATTTGAATTTTGAAATGATTAATTTTCTGTTAATAGATTAATAATATATTATTTTGATTTTAATGTTATTAATTTTTATTTATTTAAAATTATTAATTATATTATATATTTTTATATTTTAGCGCCTCGCTTCGCTCGGGCGAGCGCCTAGCGCCTCGGGCGTTTGTGGACCTTGGCGCCTTTTGGCGCCTAGCGCTTTTTAAATCACTGCTCCTTCCTTCTTCCTCCGTCACCATCTATTCTTTCCTCTACTCCGCCCTCTTTGAACCTTTGGTACATACCGGTGTACGTATCGGTTTGGCCATGGATCAATAATGTGGTTGGTACGAGACAGCAGTCCTTGCTCTTAGTAGTGTACAATGGATGAGTATCAAAAAAGCATGATTCATGTATCTCTAGATAATGTTTTCTTGCTCTTATCTTGTGTATTTTTTTGTCTGAAAGTATTAGACTGAAGATTATGAGCAAAATATTTGATGGAATAGATAAGAAAACTGATGGCCCTTAGCACATGTAATTAATTATTATCATGATAAAATAAGATATTGTGGCTTTTACAAGTTCACCAGTATTTCATCTTTTAATGATCAAATATATGACACATCATATAGTCACAAATGGATGTGCTTCTGCTATATGTAGGATTATGCATTGGCAAAACATAAACCCAGCATTAAAAGGTGTAACTCCCGTGTGCTTTGCATCATTCTGCATGTTATATTAATGCACTGTCATGTTATGAAATGTCATATTGATCAATGCATGAAACTACATGCTAAAAGTTTGCTCAAGTTATATCCTATTTGTTACAAATTTTTTTGTTGGATCAGCATCTTCATCTAGTTTGTTACAATTTAGAAGCTAATATGCACATCATGATTTAGTTCATTCCTTCATTGCAGCCAATATTATACAAGGTTCAAATCTTATTGTTGTGAAGCATACAACATTTTACGAAAGTCCAGCAACCTTATATTGAATCTCTTTCACCTAATGGCTGGTTCTAACATCCCTGACATAGCTTCTGATCCTGAAAAGGGGATTCTCAAGGTACTCCAATCCTGTTTCATTGTTTTAATATGAGATCCAAGTCTGATAGATGTTATATACATTCATTAAATGGTCATGTTTGTGATTAGCTTCAAGAGAAGTTTCGATTGGATCTGGACGACGAGGACGCCATCCATTTTTTCCAGGATCTCATAACTGACAGTGTTAGTGCATTGTTTCCTCAAATGGTTGAGACCATTCATCGTTGGGCTCAATATTGGCGGTGACTGAAGTTATCGATGGGCCACTAACATTCTGTGGGCATGCAGAAACAGAGTTAAGTTATCGTGTACCTGTCTTGTGCTCTCATTTTCATCTTGTTAGTGTGAATACCTGATGCACATTTTTCCTTCTAGTTCCGTAATAAATTTCATGCTACTTTCTGTTGGTTGCAGATGTTTTTATTCTTTTTTTGTGAATATCACAATTATATCCTTGTACCATTTTTTACCTAGTTCTAATTTGTGTTCTAGTAGATAATTTTGTTGGACGAGTCTATTCTTTAGGTGTAACCAGTCAATGGTTCTTTCTTCTGGTAGAAATCTTCCTCTTGGGATCCTTGAGGAAAGCAAACGAATCCTCCCTCCCTTGCAGAAAGAAAAAAGAAAGGGAATCATCTTTTGCTGGCCGTGTGGCATGTCTACTATCTTATGATTTTGTTGTTTGGTTGTCAGTAATTACCATCTCATTTCAGCATTTCAACAACATTATGTCGGTGCTTAGCGCATTGTTAATCATCCATGTAGCACTTTGGACCTGAAAGTTTTTGATCTTTTGCCAGGTCGGTTTCTGGAGACACCTGCAATGAGGCTTTTTTTTGTGGTCAGAACAACTCGCTGCCGCAACTCAGATTGTAAATTAACTATATGCTTGTTGGTATTTTTATTATCGGGGAAGATTGTGGTGTAAATATGTGGTGTAATTAACTATAAGCCCAGCATAGTCATGCGCTGCCAAAATAGTGATGCAGAGTTATATATGTGCTCACAGTTACACATTGGTCTCCTGCTATGCTTCTTTTTGTTTGTGCAATTTTACTATCAATTAATATACTGAAATGTTGAAGGTTTCAGCCGACATAATTAGCTGGTAAAGATTTTTATAATTTATCGTAAAGCTATGAGTTCGAATTTAATCTTTGTTATTTACTTTTTGTATAAAAAAAATTTGATGGTAATCAGTTAATGACTGTTATCAATTTTGTGATAACGTTATGCTGTTGTCATAACGTGATGTGAGACATCATGCCAATGATTAATCCATGCAAACAAGAATATTACGTGATTTGAACAGTTTCTTACACTGTTAATAAATTAGTACAATCAAGCGTTAATATCTGGTTGAAGTTGATCTCAACATAATCGGCAAGGAAGTTGGTAACTTAAATTTGTAATGCAAGAAGGATTGTAATAGAAATTTAAACGAAAGAGTCAGGCCACCGCAAGTCCCGAGATGGGGACGTATGTCTAATTGTGCTAGGGATTAATTTACCAAACCTCAAAGTCTTCACATGTCTACTTCGAATTCCACTGGGACTATTTGGGGGCATTTCCTCCCTTGTTGATGCTGTTAAAAGTATTTTTCTATATCGATCATCTTCCAGAAGGTTGGACGGTTTCAGTATTTATTCCAAGGCGTAGGAACCCGATATATATATATATATATATATATATCAAGGATTGTGCAAGATGATAATTGCCTAAAGTCCTTGCTAATAGCATCCTCCTCATTTGGATGCTTTTATTATACCTATGGAACATCAAGGGGTATGCCATTTAGATAATACTCTTTATTGCTCAAGAAACCATTCATTCTTTCTATAATTCCAAATGCACGAATCCTTAGGCGAGAATATTTCAATATATTCTTGTAGCAGTAGGTGAAAGAAATCACGTATAATGATTATGATGAGGCCAGAGTTGATGTCCCCAACTGAACTGATAGAATAATACGGATGCCACTGGAACAAAGAACTCGACAGACCAATGGCTACCGCCCACCATCTGACTCTTCTTCCTTCTACTTAAAAACGGGATATCAAACAACCGCATCAAAGCTCGGAAATAGCAAGCAGTCTACACTGGTCGAGATAACTTTCCAGGTCTCAACGAGCACACACCACCATACAATTAGGTCAAGAAACAAGGTTTGTGTTCACTAACCTGAGCAATCATGTGCCTAAAATGATCTATCAGATGTTAAAAATACTTGATAACACTGCGCGACTGTCCAAGCATGCAGACGTCAAACACAGACATGTAGGTAAAACAACTCGGTTGCTCATGTCCACACGCGCAGCGCGAGAGAGAGAGAGAGAGAGACAGACAGAGACAGAGAGAGAGATTGAAAAGTCTCGCCATGAGATATCGTCAGAATGAAAGCGAAGGAAGAGGACAATTAATACCAGCGGACGCGTTAAAAGGTCCAGTATGATCTCGGTGCCTTCGGATGCCCAAAAGTCTTCCATGCTCTATGGGGACGTCAAAGTCTTCGCCGACGTGTTCACGCGTCTCAGCTGCTGCTCCTCTCAACGCGGAGGCCAATGCAAGAAACCGTGTCCGGCAGAAGAATCTCCACCTTGTCTTTGTTACAACGAAGTCTACTGATGAAATCGTTTTCGTTGGACACTTCTGCATCACGAATTGTTTCTTGTGCGAGTTGGCAAGGAAGTTAACGCCCTCATGTCTTCATCTGATTGGTTCGGTGGAACGTTCAGCAGCCGATTGATGGCAGAGTGCGTTAAGAGCTTCTAATCTGAGAGCCTTTTTGCATTGAAGAGGTGTGCTCACCGTGACGGTTAACGGATCTTCACCGCGTGTTCGTGGGAAACGGAGAGAGGAGATCAGAAAGAGAGGCCGTGACGGTTGACCGTTGGAAGAAGTGACATCACATCAGGAGTTAATTACAAGCCATCTTCTTCTTCGCACGGAGCAAACTCGTTTCCCTTAATTTCGGAGCTGTTTCCTGGTACCTTCCTCTGTTCCACTGTCTCTTTGCTTCCACACGTCCCCGTTGCGGCTGTTCCCAATAAGTTGATGGCCACCCTCCCCCCCCACCCCCCGCCATCGACCGCCGAATTCCTCGGTTGCTCCTTACGACTTCTTCCTCTAAACCTTAGCTCTTCCACGGCCGACTCTGTTCCTTCCCTCCATCGAGAAAGCACCAGCAATGGCAGCTAAGAGGCTTCGTGATGACTCCGACAAAGAGTCTGAACCATCGGAGGAGAAACAGATGCGACGCCTGCCTTCATTCTCGACGTTAGTAGTCTCGAGAGCCTTCCTCCGCTCACCATTCTTACGACTTTTGCTCAATGGTTCTTTGATATGAAAGAGCCTTCCTCTGATTTCATTTGTGCGCAAGCTTTTGCCTATGATGATATCCTCCATCTTCCGCAAGGAAGTCCTCAAAAAGGCATCTTGTGGCATCGATTGATGGTTACCATCTTCTTCCTCTTAACATTGACAGGGTCATCAAAGAGGCGATGATGGCGAAATCCCTGAACAACTTCTTCTTCGCATTGGAGCCGCTGCTTCGCAGAGTGGTACGTTGAAATCTCTCTAATTTCATGCAAGCGATTGTTAATTAATCCTCGATGAACAGTTGAAAGATTTCTCGCAGCAGTGCATCAATGATTGTTCATGACAAAGAAACAGAGGATTAAATGATTTGTTTTGGTCTTCTGATGCGAAATAGGTGAAAGAGGAGGTGGAGCGAGGAGTAATCCACAGCATGCGCTCGTTTCAGAGGTAAAAGAATCAACTGGTCTTTGATCCAAGATCTGATCTTTGTTCATGGCGAGACCGATCAAAGACAATAACATTGATTCCCTCCTCAGGTCCACCCCAATGCAAATCGAAGCAGCAGCAGAATCATCAAGCTTCAAGCTTACCTTCAACAAGCAGCTGTCACTTCCCATATTCACCGGCAGCAAAATAGATGACATCGAGAGTAAGCCGCTCCAGATCGTCGTCGTAGATGTGCACACCGGCGAGGTCCCTTTGTCCACTCTGTCATCCCCTCTCAAGGTAGAAATAGTAGTCTTGGACGGAGATTTCCCTTCGGGGGATCAGGAGGACTGGACTGGCGCCGAGTTCCAGAACAACATCGTGAAGGAAAGGACGGGGAAGAGGCCACTGCTCACAGGAGACGTCAACGTCACATTGAGAGATGGCGCTGCTTCCATCTCCGACCTCTGCTTCACTGACAATTCTAGTTGGATAAGGAGTCGACACTTCAGGATCGGTGCCAGAGTCGTTCCCGGGAGCCACAACGCTCCAAGAATCAGAGAAGCCATCACCGAGCCCTTCATGGTCAAAGATCACAGAGGAGAACGTGAGTATGAAATCCTTGATCTTGCTGCTTTTGCACCATCAATTCAGCTCCCAATGGAGGCTAACTAAAGGAACCATCGCAACCCAGTATACAAGAAGCATTACCCACCAGCTCTCGGCGATGAGGTATGGCGACTGGAGAGGATTGGGAAGGACGGAGCGTTCCACAAAAAGCTGTCGGCTGTTAACATCAACACGGTCCAAGACTTCCTGAAGCTGCTGGCCGTCGACCCTCATTACCTTCGCAGCGTACGAACTCGGCCTCATTCCTCATCGCGCCAAGTGCTTTTCAGTCTTACTGACGCTTCTGCTCTCATGGATCAGATACTGGGCGTGGGGATGTCGGACCGGATGTGGGAGGGAACAGTCGCTCACGCCAAGACATGCGAGGTGGGCGACAAGCGTTACGTCCACCGAGCCCCGCAGTGTAGCCTTGTCTTCAACGCCGTGTGCGAAGTCGTGGAGATCATCTCCGACGACATGACACTAACATTGCAGAGCCTAAGCAAACCTCAGAGAGTAAGTACTGCACTCCAGCGATAGCTCTTTGCCTATACTCTCTGCAGTTCATCATCTTTGACAGTCTGCCTCAACTATCTTGCAGGCCTATGTGAACCTTCTGGTTCGCGAAGCACATCAGAACTGGGATAATTTGGAAGAGGCTGATGCATTCTTCGACCAGAGCATTGTTGCAGCGAGTGAGTACAACAAATTGCTAGTTTTCATCATAGGTTGAATTACTTGTGGGGGTTTCTGAATCAATTTAGCTTATCGACAGATGTGCAGATGCAGCAAAGTGAGATAGAGCCATTTCCCTGGCATGAAGTTGAAGAGAATGCAATAGAGTATCAGCTGGAAGACTATGAAATCCCTGATCCTGCTCAGCCTTCCTTTTGAGTAACACAATAGGTTGTGAGCTGTGACATGTTGTTTTATTAGGCACATATCATCTGCCCTGATTGCTTGTTTTGTGAACATAGGAAAATAAGCAAGCAGACACGAGGCTATTCTTTTGTTCATTATCTTACTTTCAGTGTTACTTTGTCTTGGAAGATTAGTTTGGGAGAGGAAGATGGAGTAGAATGATGTCCTTTGCAAGCATTTGGACACCCACTCCATCCCATCTGTCGAGTCCAATTGTAATTTGTTTCTGTGTTTTCCAACATCCTGTTGAAGGAATATTAGAAAGCTCTTGACATGCTTCCTGGTGTTGCCAAACATATACAGAAATTGCCAAAACAGAGTCACATCAACCACCATTTTCTTGATCAATCAATCAATCAAAGCTTTCTTGATTGTACCAAAAGAAGGCTGTCAGGAGTTTTGTGGAAGACAAAATGCCATGGAAAGAGTTCAAACTCTGTAAATGGTGAAGGTTTTACAAGTTGCATGCTGACCGCACAGGAGTCTCTTTCAAATAATGTAGTTTGAAACATCATAATTATGATTCTAATGACCAATGAAACTACTAGATGATCAAATTTGAGATATACATACAGTAGTACTCTGGAGACCTTACAAATTTATTTGAATTATTGTTGTGCACATCACCTCATTTGGTTTTAGGAAAAAATGGAAATGATTCATGAACAACATTATTTGAAAGAATTAGGTAATCAATACAAATGGACCCGGTCATAATGAAGAAATAACAAGCAACCAAGCAGGAACATAAACATAAGGGTTATGAAGATCAATATATCTGGTCGCTTGAGGTGACCATGTGAAGATTGTCACTTGGAATTCTCATAGCAAAATGATTTAATCAATACAAATGTTTCTTTTCTATGAAGTAGACAAAAAGTACAACAATTATGCTAATGCGGCAAAAGAATACAACCAAAATCAATTGTTATCTTAAGCATTTCTGCTTATTAGTTTTCTTGACTTTTCACTCCTATTGTAGAGCCACCGATCCAGGTCAAGGTGAAAGGGAATTATTAGTCAGTGTCCTGCGGCAAGTGTTCTCTTTGTCAACTAGATCTCTGGTGCTTCAAACTAGTCTCTTCATTTTCTGACTTCCAGCATCTGGGATTATTTCTGGATGGCTTTCTTCAGAAGGAACAAATTGATGCAAAAATCTTTGAATCATCTCATAACTGGTGAATGTGATAACAGCTGCTGGGGTGGTTCGTAACAAATTTGTGCCACAGCCACGGTAAAATCCAGATATGCCATCCTTCCGGAAGACCTTCTTAACACAGTCCACGACACCAGCATATTGAGTTAGAGAGTTGCGAGAATGTCCTTGTTCTTGCAGTTTGGACCGCACAACCTGAAGAAAGAATATGCCACATGATTCAGAAAAAAAGGAAAGAGAAAGAAGGCATCTTGGTCATGGTAGCTTTAAAACAGAACATCATGTCAAGAAGAATGAAAATCCAGTTCATTATATGAGGGCAACTTTGACAATGTCAAGGCATCACAGTGTTTCTTGTGTATGTCACGGTGGGGAAGTAGACAGACTGGAATAGTCCAATCTTCTTATAAAATCAATGAAAATCCAGCTCAAAAAGTGGCAGTGCTTCATGTACAGTTCTCTTAAGATCTTTTTTCACTTTTTCCCTCTAGTTTTTTGGAATTAAATAGATTTTCTAGATCTGAATTCTGCATCTGCCAAAATAAAGTGAAAATGTCAAAGAAATAATGATGGAAGGAGGAGCACCTCATGAGGGTAGGTCATTGTGGAGGCGAGCACTTTTGAGAGCGAAGAAGCAATAGCCACACTACCAGCACTAAGCTTATCCACCGTGGTGTTATCTGAAAACAATTAAGATTAGAGCACCATGTAATGAAGAAGAATAACTATCAGGTAGATATTATTACCTTTGTTTGCTAAGTGCAATTTGATATTTTCATATACTGGAAACTGGATTGCAACATGGCTAATACCAGCTAGAGCTGGAAGAAGACCACTGTTAACCACATGAAATCAGTCACCAAGAACATGACAATTAAGATCCCAACAGAAAAGAAAAATCATGAATTAGTTGTACATGGAGAGAATTGACTCACCTATAAAACCCTCGGATGCCTTCTTCATGTGAAATCCTTCTCAATGCAGACATTACACTTTTGTAAGGAACTACTCCAGGTCTGATCCTCTGAGTCTAGCACCAGACACAAAAGAAACATCAAGCATTGCAGAGCTGCTAGTTGAACCGAAAATATTAGAAGTCTAGAAGAGCTAAACTCGGAAAACACTACCACAGTCAAATAATCTAGATGGCTTAAACCCCCTATGCAAGTGTTTGGCATCATTAAGTACAAAGGTTCACAAGAGAAAGATCATCAAAATAATGGTAAGACAAGTTTGTGTATGAAACACACTCACAAATAAAGTTCTATCTGATACTTTTCTTCTCATTAAATTTAACAAATTAAAGCTTCTTGGACTAAAATTGGCATGAAGTTGGCTAAGATGAGAAGGGGATAAGAGAATGTACTTGAAGTCTGGTCTTAACAACCCACAGAGGATTGGTCACAACTGCCGTTGCAGCCCCTGCACCTGAGGCAGCAAGAACATTTGCTCCAACCGAAAGTTGATTGTCTACCTTAGTTGCATCTGAAATTCTAGTCCATGTTAGTCTTGCATGGCATGGAAAATTTTGATGATGAAAATGACTATAGCAGAAAAACCATACTGTATCTCTAAGAACCCAGAACTACAACCAAAGGAAATGGTGGAAAGAAAATCTTAAACCAACCATGTGAATGAAGTAGCCCTTTAAGCTTATCATAAACTGTAAAGTACACCTGGAAAAGAAGTTAAAGTGATATCAGAACAAAATAACTGAAACAACATTATCTAAATAAATCACTTCATCTATGATGAAGATAACAATAAAGCCTATAGCTGAAGCCACACAAATCAAAGCTATTATCTGTGGATTTTATTTTTCAGAAGTTTGAGATGTATAAACAAAACGAAGAGGAACTAGAAGCAAGATTAAATACTTACTGCCCAATTTGGAAGTAGCGCCAAAATTGTCGGAGAAAGGCCATGATACATTCCTTTAAATCCTTCTTTCCTAATTATTTGTTCTAAGCTTGAAATGATAAGACTTCCTAATTATAAAAAAAATCAAACACTTCAAAATCTTAACCAGTAATGAACTTGATGGATGCAAGGATGATATAATTCAAATAGTAGTAAATGATAATCTATTGCAAGCCTCAACCAGAACAATGAAACACATACTGGTGGAGAACATATTAAAACTAGTGAAAAGATCATCTACTATCAAAATTCAACTGGAAAATAGCATGATCATGAAGAAAACCATTATGAAAACAAGAATAGAAAGCATATTTTGATAAGCTCCCTAGACAGGTCACTAACATACAGCTGTGGTATGACAACCTACACTGGTCTTATACAAAGTCCACAAGCAACTTAATCAGCAAAACTGCATCTGATCTATATGTTATGATATTTATTAATCGTGCTAATATTTTATGTTAGAGGGTAATGATCCTACTATACTGTACATAACCATCATTGTCTTGGACCACAAAGCTTACATAATAGGAAACTGACATCGATTGCCATGATTTACTATACATCAATTTGAAGTCGTCAAACCTAATTCATGCTTTGATCACCATGTGAAAAGTTAGCAACAAAGCCTACTGCAAAGCTGTGTTAGTTAATGTTCACCCAACATTTTGCCAGGCTACAATTAGTTGCCATAATCCCTCGTCCATATTACCAATCTAGGAAATTGCTTCGACCATAACTAGCTAAAATTATCTTAGCAAGATTCTAACTTTAGATCGAAAACCACTTAATTCACAAGAGAATGGTAGTGAAAGTGAGTAAAAAAGAAAAAAAATCAGAAGAGCATACCCCGCCGCGAAGATTGTGGAAGATTGGCCAATCCATGCACTTGAAGCCTCGTCTTTACCACGTCCAGCGGGCACACAAACGTCGCTGCAATGATCCCTGCAACCATTCTTCGTCTTTATTAGAACAGACAAATTAAGAAGCCGATTCTCAAATCCTGACAGACAAAAAAGGAAAAACCTCAAACCCCTAAATCAAAAGGAAATTTTCGATTTTTTTTATTATCATACTCAAATGAACTCCAATTTGTAAATCCAAAAGAATAAATTTTACCACTCTAATCAACTCCAAGTAGAGAATGAGGGGGGAGAGAGGGAAGATCTCATGGGAAAGAAGGGAAGAAAGGGAAAAACTGACCGGCGGATGCCCCAGCGCATGCATTGCAGAGGAGATCGCGAAGGGACGGCCCGTGGAGATCACCCGGCATGACGCCGAGATCTTCCGCTAAACAACCGGCAGCAGATTCGATCTTTCGGGTTCCAAACCACAGAGCTCTTAATCGAGAAGTGCTATATGGTGGGCACGGATCAAATTAAGAGGAGAAGGGCGCCATGGTAGCCTTCGAGGAAGAGGAGGCGAAAGGGAGGGGTTCGTTCAAGCAAAAATTTCCGGAAAACGGAGGAGAAGCGAGTAAAGCGAGACGAAGGAAAGAAGAAAGACTGAATCGACCGATGCCGCTGACAACAGTTTGTTTCTTGTTCTTCGAATTGCTAATCACCGGCTACCGGGTGGTATATTTATACCTCGATATTTCTATTTTCATTCAGCGATATATTTCTAAAAACATTTTTGACCCTCAAAAAACATTTTTTTCTATTTTCTTCCACTCTTTCTTCTATAATTATGGTTGCGTTCACATATTATAAATATTATTATATTTTTTTTCGGTGACTTGACCTCACCATCATTTCCTGCAGAAGGGATCATTTGCGTGTTGGAACGGCCACAATTCAGCATCAATTGGATTGGTCCGTGGAGCACGTTGAAGACCCAAATGTTGGATCGTTCGCTGGTGATTCGCTTGGAAGAACGTTGATTCGTAATTGACCAACTAGTAAAGGATTGGTCATCAAGATGTTTATACGAATGTTGAAGTCCAGATGGATTCTCCAGATTTTTCTGGACCTAAATATACGGAACTCATACTTGCGTGTACGTCCACATCATGTGTGTACGTGGAAGATCACATTGTCCACGACAAACTCTTGAGGAGATCCAATTATTTATAATTAGCATTCATTAGTGAAGGCATCTAATAGCAGAAAAAAAATACACGCACAAACCAATATTTACGTGCAAATTACACCACAAAAGTCACTCGAAGTACTTCTCAAAAACTACTGCTGAACGAGACCTTCCGATGCAACAGTTGCACCCAAATCAGATAGGCCAAAAGCTGCAGCAAACGACGTCCTTCTCTTTGCCCCTCTTCTTGCTCGCTGCTCCGCCTGTGATCTCAACGGACCTTGCCTCGGGCTTCTTCATCTGCCGCTTGGGCACTATCAAGGTGAGCACCCCGTTCTCAATGGAGGCCTTCATCTCATCGGCCTTCGCATCCTCCGGCAGCCGGAACCGCCTGTAGAACCTGCCGCGGCTCCTCTCCGAGCAGTGCCACTCGCACTTCTCCTTGTCATCAATCGGATCCCCGCTTCGCTCGCCGCTTATGGAGAGGACCCTGCCGTCCTCCACCTCCACCTTCACGTCCCCCTTTCTGACCCCCGGGAGGTCGGCCTTGAAGACATGCGCCTCCGGGGTCTCCTTCCAGTCCATGTGGATGTCGTCTGCGCCGGAGTCATCCGAGGGAAAGCCACGGAGTGCATCGAAGATGTTGCCGTGACGACCCAACAAGTTGTGGGCGAGAGACATATTAGATGCTGCTGCTGCGTCTCCTTCTTGAAGCCGAGATATGTAGCAAACTCTGGTGTCCAAAGTTAGGGTGGGAGTGTCTTTATAACTGGTTGCTTCCAGCGTGGTATATCTATTCCACTAATAAACGAGACATTGGTGCTCCGGGCGTTTCGAGAAGCCTCGACACCTTTCTTCTCATGTCCACGAAGTTTTGGTGGGACCAGATAGACCAAGTAAGATAATTCTTTGGATGAAATCTTGATCGTCGAAAGAATTATTTATTAATATTATTGTGATTTGATTGAAATCAATCAATTCCAAACCAATTATTTTAATTTTAAATCAATTAAATATAATAAAAAAACAACACATAAAACATTATACCTTAGGAGGTTAAATCTTTGTCTAAAATCAATTAACTTGGATTTGAATCTTCAAATAACCATTTAATTTGATTAAAAAATTGTATAATTTTATTTTTATATCATTTTTAAGTCATTACACTCGTCATAATTATATGCCTATTCTTTAAAATTATAATTTTTTATATTTAAAATTAATTTTAATTAAAAATAAAAAAAAAACAATTCTAATCAAAATCGAAACCGTTCGAACCGATCCTAATGATTGATGATGACACATCAGACGGCTTAAAACAAAATAAACAGTAGAACCGATGTGAAATATACTGGAAGACGATGGAAGACCTGAGCACCTTCGAGAGCCCCGCTGACGACATGGCGTCGACAAAAGCAGCATCGAGCACAGTCTGGAGCCTTCAGGACCCATCCATCCGAGCCTATAAATGCTCATCGTACTTACTCAACTCACCAAGAACAAGGAAAAGAAATCCACAGCTTAGCAACGCATCCTACGCTACCACCAGAAATCCTTCGAAGGCATTTGCAACCATGTCGATCGTGAGGCGCAGCAACATCTTTGATCCCTTCTCTCTCGACGTTTTCGACCCCTTCCAGGGCTTTCCCTTCGACGCCTTTCGCTCCCTGAGCGAGACGCGCCCCGGCTTCGCGAGCGAAACCTCCGCCTTCGCCAACACCCGCATCGACTGGAAGGAGACGCCCGATGCCCACGTCTTCAAGGCCGACCTCCCCGGGGTGAACAAGGAGGAGGTGAAAGTGGAGGTGGAGGAAGGCAGGGTCCTTCAGATCAGCGGCGAGCGGAACAAGGAGCAGGAGGAGAAGAACGACAAGTGGCACCGCGTGGAGAGGAGCAGCGGCAAGTTCCTCAGGAGGTTCCGGCTGCCGGAGAACGCCAAGGTTGACCAGGTCAAGGCCTCCATGGAGAACGGCGTCCTCACTGTGACTGTCCCCAAGGAGGAAGTTAAGAAGCCCGACGTGAAGTCCATCGAGATCTGCGGCTGAGCTCCGATGCTTGCCGGAGAAACCCATAGCTGAGCTTGCGACCTATCCAAATAAGTCTCTGTGGCAGTCGAGTGAGTGTGTCCGTCCTATGTCTAAGTGTGCTATTTGGTTTGTGTCTTTCCGTGTCTATGTAGTCGGTCGACTTCGGGAACTCTGCGTTGCTCTCGCGGTAATAACGTTTGTCATGGAAGTATTCCTTAATTAAATATAAGTCGGTCTACTTCATCCGTTACATATGTTTCTACTTCGGGAACTCTGCCTTGCTCTCGCAGTGATGACGTTTGTAATGGAAGTATAGCAAGTAGTAACCAAAATGAACAGATAAGAATGACCAACTGGCTGACAAAAACTCACATGATCATCAGCATTGTGCATACTTGAAGTCCCTCCGTCAACCGGCCACGTGCACAATCCACGAGAAACGTGACCCCGCAAGCTTATCTTCTTCCATCGTGGGTAAGACGTGACGCACCGCCCGTTTTCCTCTGTCCCGAACCCTTTTATCATATATTCAAAGGGCCGTTGCGAAGTGCGGGACCCTCTCTTTCCGCGGCGATCGGGTTCCGATCATCGGCGAATTTTTCCCGATCTACTGTTGCCTTCGTGACGCGCTACTCGTGTGGGTCGTCTCCTCCACAGGATGGGCGATCCATCCAGTAGCTTCCCCGTTTTATCTCACGCTGACACGTTTCGTTTCATCCACGTGGTGTTTGCTCGTCCGTCGTCATCGTCCGGTGCTGTCCCATCACGCGCATTCCCCAACTGCTCACATGTCTCAGAGGATTATCATATAAAAAGAATACCGCGTCCTGCCCCCAATCTCGCTTGTCCTACCCATGTTAGCCGGTGCGGCCCATTTTCTACCTTCTTATTGATTGGAAACATGTGGTGAGGGCCACAATGCTCCCTCCAATTATAGATGGGTGGGTCGAGGGGAAATGGTGGAGTGGCAGTCAAAGAAATACTCGCTTTAATTCCTTTCTTTTAATTCTCTTTCCCTTCGCCCGTTCTTTCGTTCTACCTTCGTTCTCCTCTGCGTCACTCGAATTCCTTTCCATCAAGGCACTCTCTTCACCTATTTACGATCTCGTTTCTCTCTTGCATCTTTTTGTTTGGATACGATTGTGCTTTCCTTTGGATTCTTTAGGGTTGATTGCATCCAGAGTCCCCGCCGTTTTTCATCCCTCTGGTTTGGGAATTTAGGATTCTTGGGCCGGGACGTAGGGCTCCTTCTTGTAGTTATTGGAGTTTGGTGGAAATGTTGGGGAGTAGCGTGCAGTTGGGACGCGGGCATGGGGAGGATCGCGTCTGCTGCGTCGATAAGGCCCGGTGGAGCCGCCACAGCCACCAACGGCACTACCAGCAGAGTCCATGGAGGTCTTCAAGCACCTCCGCCGCCGGAACTTACCCCGCCCCTTCCTTTGCTTCTGGGAGCTCCGCAGAGGTTGTTGTGTCGGTCTCCGGCACCCGTGAGCAGGAGAACCGAGCAGGAACAGAGGATGATACTCCGAAGACCGGGATCGCGTCCGTTTCATCTTGGGGTCCGTCTGTTGCTCATTCTTGTAACTTGAAACGATTCTTGGAGTCCATAACCCCGTCCGTCCCGGCGTTGTACCCTTCCAAGGTTTAGAAAGTTTCCTCCTTTTGGTTGTTGTCGCTTTGGGATTCTTGGAGATTGACTGACTTTGATTGGCTTGCAGATGGATAAGAGGGGATGCAGGGCTTCTGACCAGGAGTGCCGGCCGTACTTTGCCCTGGCGGATCTGTGGGTCTCGTTCACGGAGTGGAGCGCGTATGGTGCTGGCGTTCCGCTGGTTCTGAGCGGTGCGGGCAGCGTGATCCAGTACTACGTGCCTTACTTGTCTGGAATCCAGTTATATGGTGAATCGAACAGGCCCTTTTCTGATTCTAGGTATTAGTGTTTGCCGGATGCTTTCTTTCTAATATATCTCGGTCCACAGAATTTTACATGAACAACTAATTTGTTTCTTTGTATATTTTCTTACTACAGCTTTTGTTGGCCACCCTAAAGTTCTGAATGTTCCTTGATGCATTGCTTCTTTGATACGTTTACGATGGCTTTCGTGTCGTAGTGTTCTTAGCTTATAAAAACTCCTTTTACTTTTCTCGGTGGTATATTTTGCCTTGTTTGTATCATCTGTCATAAAAGCGTAGGATTTGTTGAACATAAATGGTTACAATAAGAACCAATTGTCAGTTTATCTTTGCTTACCTCTATCTCAATGGTTTCGAATAATAATTTCTTTGGATTGGTTTAGCATCAAACCCTATATTGTCTTACATTCCTAAAGTAATTTCAATAATGAGTAATACCATTTCAGCAAATGCAACCTGAAAAACAACTCAAAATTGGTTATTTTTAGTATTTTCCTAATAAAAATTATTGATTTTGTTTACTGTTCGACATGTAGCATCGTAATAATAACTAGGTCACTGTGCATTTATTAGGTCTGTTTAAATTGTTTTTTTCCCTAAAATGCAGAAGACACTTTTCTAGTATTATCTTTTAACTACTCAAGCTCTAAAATTCTATTTGGAGAGCTTGGGAAAATGTTTAGATTGGGGAGCCAGCCTTGCGGAGAGTCCAAAGTGTGTGCCATGAAAATGAAAAGCAGTGTATTTGAAGCAGATCAGTCTCTTGATGCCCATAGCAGGGCCTTGTTGAATATGATCTACAGGACTCAGCATGGACCGTGTTTTATGTGATTTACATTCTTTTGTTATGGGTCAAATGTAGCTTTTTTAATTGTGATTTGATCCATTTATTTTGAGAACTATACAGGATAGATTGCATATTTGTTTTGTGGATTAATTTTTATTTTGTATTTGGTGTCTTGATCATGAGGGTGGGAAACAGTAAGATTGCTCCTTTGTGATCTTGGAGATCAGGATTTAAGTCATGGAAATAATCTCTTTATATATTTAAACGTAAGATTGCATATATTGATCCTCTCTAGATCCCGCATTGGCGAGAGCTTCGTGTACATGCTCTCAGAACTATAAAAAATTTCTTGCAGTTAAGGGTGGAAAGAGTTAAATGAAAATGATGTGGCATTTTCTGCATCAGTCAAATAATCTAACTTGAGGTATAAATTGAAACCTTTGTTGGTGGAGAAAAATAGACTTCCCAACTACTTGTAGTCTTAAAATTTTGGTGCTGATCACTCCAAGTTTTCAACTATCAGTCGATTTTCTTTGTTCAGGTAGCTTTCTACATATTCTGTTTTTCTAGCCGCAACTTTGTTGTCTTTTTAATGGATCATCCGGGAAGCAACATGTAAAGTTTTGTCATTTGATATGTATATTGGATGAGATACACTATTCACTTTTCACTTTTGATTGCAGTGTATGCTTGATCTTTTGGTACTTTTATCTAGCAGTTGAGGTATATTAACATGTTACTTTCGTTATCCATCTAGCAGGGGACACGGTGAGGAAAGTGATGGTGACTGTTCCCAGGATTCTAGTAGTGAAGGATGTAGTGACTATGAACACGAAAAGGGCCTTGGGTGTTCAACAGAATGGAACTCAAATCATGTCGCTGGAACCTTGAATCTGAGGATGGATAAATTATGTTTGAGAGAGAAACATGGGCATCAGCAAAAGGGATCTTCAAGTGGTGATGGAGATTTTGGACATTTTCGAGGTCACTTGCTCTTTGAGTTTCTTGAACAGGATCCACCATTCATTCGTGAACCTTTATCTGATAAGGTGTTTACATCTTGTTTACACAAGTAAAACAAATTTGATTTTCTGGTTTTGTTTGTGATGTTTGTTTAAGTATGTTCCTTCAGATTTCAGATCTTGCACGGTGTTTCCCTGCATTAAAGTCCCTTCGAAGTTGTGATCTTTTGCCATCCAGTTGGATATCTGTTGCATGGTGAGATTCAGATCGACTGAAAAACATTGTATTTGAAAAATAAATATTGATTTTCTGTGGCTTGCTTGTGTTTAAGGTATCCTATATATCGAATTCCTAATGGCCCTACATTGAAGGATCTGGACGCTTGCTTTTTGACCTTTCATTCTCTTTCCACACTGATGAAAGGTAAATATCATCTTTTGCACTGTCTTTTATTCCTCTCCTTGCTAGATGAACATGTACAATACATTATGCTTGAGATAAATATGGTCTAATCAAAATTAGGTTTGTTCTGGCTTGACAATTTTGTCCTAAATCGATTGATGTGCAATGCTGCTAGTTGGCATTGTTATTTTGACTTTTAGAAGTTGTAAGACAGACTCGATGACTGAAAAATTATTAAGCGTAAATTTTGTCGACTATGCACAATTTATCAATTGAACAAGCTTAATTCTGAGATTATCTATTCATCTACCTATAATAAATGGCTAGCTAGTGATAATTTGCATCTAAGTGAAGCCTCATTCAGTCTATGCCCAAGCTTAATTCAAGGTTAAATGTTGAACTTGTTTCAGGGTTGTCGGACATGGGCTCAAGCTCAAATTTATTATTCTTTGGACTGATCCATTGATGATGGATTTGTAGAATCAATCTAAGCTATATTTTGATTAAAACTGATGAAATCCACTGAAGAAGATTTGTTGTAGATGGTAACTTATTTTAAAATTGATGTAGTTTGATTCTTTCAACTATAATGAGCTGTGTTTGAGCGATGAACCATTTTTCATGCTAAAAATAGATGCTTTTAAAGTTTTGCTTGTGACCTCAGACCTGAGAGTACACTACTTTGCTGTTTTATAATATTAATCTTGTTTACTTATTCCTTGTGATTACTGGTTTTATTGCAGATGATGGTGGTGCCTCTGGCCCTTCCATTTCAATTTTACAAGGGGTTAATGGTGTTCCTATGGTCTCTCTTCCTGTTTTCGGACTTGCATCTTACAAGTGTCGGGGTTCCATATGGACTCCTAATGGTGGCACGGAGATGCAACTTGTGAATTCCCTGATGCAAGCTGCCGACGATTGGGTACGACTCCAAAATATTAATCACCCAGATTACCGGTTCTTCACTTCGCATGGCACATTCAGGAGATAGAACTACTATCACCCTGGTTTAATTTGTGCTCAAATTGGATCATGGGCAATAAGTCGGGATGCACATTAGCAGTGGCCTTCGATCTACTGTGTTGTGGAGCAAGTAATGACAAAAAATAAAAAAGCAAGTGTGAAAGCACAAAAGCGGGGTAATAGGAGGCAAAATCCTGTAAGAAGAAAAAAAGGATCAGGAGGAACCAAAAGATGATCAGACCGAGAAAAAAGGTAGCCCATGAAGGAGATAATTTCTCATCCATATAACCTGGTGGATGATGATGGTGTATGTTTTGGTGTGTTTTGTTGGAATGGTTACCTGAAAGGACATTTTATTGTTCACATGTCCAGATTGGTCCGTAACATAAGCTTACTTTCTGGGCATGTCTGACAATGATACCTTCGCGATGCCCACCAAAATCAAATTGTTGTGTTTTAGCATAATGAGCACTTCTAATAGGTTGATGACAGGATTTGTGTATCGGCTTGTGTTCTGTTGTCGGTACGTTTTGTTCTCTTCAAAGCTGGTCTCCCCGTTCCTTGAAAGATCGCATGCTTTTGTTTGAGAGACCACATAAATGTCTGCGTGTCTCGTGCAAAAGTATAGGAAGAGAAGGAAGTACAGGAAATAATTATTATTTGAGATTATTATCTGTAATCCCTTTAGGTTATTTTTATATTATTCTTTTATGAATAGATATATATCTTCTTAATTTATAAATATTTTTATTTTTTTATTTTTATTTATAATTTTTTCTTGCTTTTCTTTCTTCTTCTTTTAATCATCGCAGGTGATGTAAAATGATGGAAAAAAATAAAAAAAAAAATTAAAGATAAAAAATGAAGAGATGAGAAATAAATTTTATAATAATTTAATATTTTTAAAGTTATTTAGATCTTGTAATAGCACATAACACAACATCTTTCAGATTAGTTAGTATTTTATCAATACATTAAAGAATTATGAATATTATAAAGGGCTCCTCATTATTTATTTTTTTGGGGGGGAGAGCCTTCATTTGAAAGAAGAAGAAGAAGAAGAAGAAGAAGACACCATACTGTTTACACCTTTCTATAATAATGATGTAATCTTGAAATGTGTTCTTTGTCTATCCCATGTGTTTCCATCAGGAGACAAATTTTATCTGAGGGAGACGGAAAATAAGATCGGTGGCGGAGACCCAATTCGGCATGTTAACAACCTTCAAGCGGCCTTGATCTTCCTCTCCAACACATCGGAGCAGATCTGCCCCATCATGTGGTAGAAGGAGAGCAATTCCGACAGCTGCTCCACCGACATCTTCCGCATCACGTTCCTCGCCATCATCTCCCTCCCCTCGTTCATCTTAAGCTTCTGCAAGTAGGACGTGGCGTTCCTCACCGTCGCGCCCATCTGCTTCAGCCTCTGCTCCTGCTGAATGCTCAACGCCGTGTTCGACTAATGGCAAAAGAGAAGAACAAAAGGTCAGAAGATCCAAAACACCGCCTGTTACGGTCGACGCTCGTCCTCCTCCTGACGGATGATGAGCGGTAAAAGTACCTCAAGGAACTCGGCTCCGGCTTCGAGATCCTGCTCCTCCGAGGGTGGCATGTCGAGCCTCGCGTCGTACAAGTTCTTGGCAATCGAGAAGCTTCTCACGATGGTCTTCCTTTTCTTCTCCAGTTCCTGATCCATCTTGGGTGCGCGATTCAGATTCACCTTCCTCCGGTACGCGATCACCGCCTTCACAAATTCCTACACGATCCCAAGCCCATGCCATTATGTTGAGACGAACACGAAGACTTGATCTCGATCGAGATGATGTTGCATGCGCGTAGCTATGGATGTACCTGGTAAGCCCTGGGACATCCTGGGTAATCGAATTCGTCGGATTCAGAGCGCCTCATTCGTTCGGGGTGGAACTGCAAACCCATGATGAACTTGCCCTCTTCCGGATTGTACGCGTCGGGGTCGTAGAACCCTTCCACCAATCCGTCCCCGGCGAAGGCCATGGGGACGAACCGCTCCGCCAATCTCTTCACCCCCTGATGGTGATAGCTGTTGACCTCCAGCTCCATCTTGTCCTCGTCCAGCGACTCCCGGAACCAGGAGTGCAGCGGCGTGTTCTCCACCACCCGCGCCGCGTGCCGGTGGCCGTCGTAGTCGGCGTAGTTCATGTGGACGGTGGCGGTGCTGCCCCCGCCGTCGTCCTTCTTGGAGAGCTCCCTCTCGACGTCCTGGTACAGGGTGCCGCCGCAGGCGACGTTGAGGATCTGGGAGCCGCGGCAGATGCCGAGATAGGGGATGTTGCGCTCGAGGCAGAGCTTGGCGAGCCGGAGCTCGATGGAGTCCTTCTCGCGGTCGATGGCGGTGTCGCTGGTGTGGAGGTTGCGGATCTCGTCCAGCTCCTCGGGCGACAGCCCCGAGATGTCGGTCTCGTAGTGGGAAGGGTCGATGTCCTCCCCTTCGCACAGCAGCACGCCGTGGATCGGCTCGAAGCTATCGAGCAACATATGGACGCCGGCCACGCGGGGGACGATCACCGGCACCGCCCCGTACCCGACTATGAGATCGAGGTGGTATTCCCCTGATTGCATGCACGCGTGTAACAACAACAACACATCAAGAAGAATCATCACAAGAAGATGCGGGAGGGGAGAGGTGAGATCGTTGGTAAGGGTTGCGCACCGACGAAGTCGACGAACTTGTTCTTGCGGACGCAGCGGCGGGAGACGATGAGGACGCGAGGAAGGACGGTGGAGAGGTCAGGGGAGCCCATGTCCGTTCTTCTCGCTTCCTCGATTGCTTGGTGTTACCGGGGCGTGCATCGGCCTCTTTATAATATGACATGTTTATGAGGCAAACGTGGCCCTCAAAAGATATCAATGCTTAAGCTATTTCTAATTTTAGTGTTCCTCCTTATCCCCAATAATATAATATTTATTTTCCGTTTTGATGCATGCACGAGAGAAACAGCGAGGCCCCGCCGCGTCACGCATCGATGTCGGGAGGACGGCGATCGATCCATGGGTTTGGTTTAGGTCACTGATGAAGTGTCGATGACGATGACGATGATGATGACGACGCCGACGAGATTGGAACGCAGTCAAAGCTGCCAACAGCTCGATCGATTATTTTTAGAGAGAGAGAGAGAGAGCGAACGGAGTGGATCGGATCGGGTTGGTGGAACGCCACGTGGTGAGTGGTTATCCGGCGAAGTCAGAGCTGCCAACAGCAAGCTGACGTGCCACAATAAGCCCGCGAAGCACCTCTTCGTCTTCCTCGCTCGCGTCGGTGGTTGGTCGCATCCGTGAAGTAGGTGTCTGATTTGGCCAGGGGGATTGCGATGGAAGCCGACGCATGAGAGAGGAAGATGAAGGAAAGGTTTCCAGCAGTGTAATTAATACTTTGATTATTTGTAGGAAAATCCTTAATTACTGTATGGTAAATCTAATTCCTTAATTTTAATATTTTTTGATAGACTAGTATAATATTTATGTTTTTTTGTACTCCAAATAGATAAACTTACATGCAAACCAAAGGACTAAATCAAAATCTTGGTGTGATGGAAAACGAATCAACGTGAGGCACAAGATATCAAAGAAACATTAGTGGAAGGACGGAGAAACAGGTGAACTGTCAGCGTGCAATAAATAATGCAGGACGGACGGGGATGTATTTTTGGTCTCCTTAGGAAACAAAAAAATGTGCAGCGCATGGGGTATTGCTAAGTTCGCATGACACTAAGAAAATAGTGCAAATTAGGGCTGTCACTGTACAAAAGTTGATGAGTTCCATCTACCTCTGAAAGAGACATGGAGACATGAGGACATGTAGGTTCCTGTATTCCAGTGATCAGTTGTATGGATAGAAATGAAGCAAGAGATACGTCATAATCTTACTAGCTATTTGCTGCATACAAACAAGAAACAAGGCATTAAGTTTTGGAGCTACAACAAGTTGAGTTCAAACCTGATGAGAGGCAAAAGAAGCATGCAAGCATTCGCGGTGAATTGTTGGTGTGCTCGTGAGCTGACAGTGACATCTCTGTCCAGAACTTGACGAACTTGAAATACATCGAAGACAAGCCTGCTTCTATCGTTATCCATAAAGTCTACAACTAAATCATTATCTCACAAGATGAGTTGCTCGTGGAGGATACCGTGACGAGTCACGTTATTGGACTTGGACTTTGAGCATAGTACCTCAGCCCCCACGCAAGTCTTGGCGCTTATGTCAGAGATGGCTGGGACTACATGACCTGCAAAACTTTCATAGAAACTATTGAGAACCTTTAGAAGACAAACTGAAGTGTTAAACCCCTTCTCTTACTCTTATCCCAAATCCAACAAACTATGGTTCCTTAGAAGACAAGGATATACGAAGACAGAATTACACAATGAGAGACGAAACCTTCAACCATTTGTGTTTCCAAGCCCTCTCTTCTCAGGACCAAATTCTGCCATCCCCACACCGCCTTCGTTTTGGTGCTTCACCCATCCGCCCATGTCAGCCTTGGAGTAGCTCCAATAGTAAAGAAGTGAGGATATCATCGAAAGCAGCACGAAGGTAGCTCCTGCTGCGAAAACCCCCTTACGGAGCGCTGTGCAGGACGACAAGTCCTTCTTGGCAAAGTAACCCACATACTTAGTATGGTATGCATTCCTTGCAGATCCTGCCAACAGGCAAACTTCCGCCACCAGAAAACATATCCTGAGGGTCAACAGAATTTAATACAGAGGCTAATAATGTGAGCCATGATACACCTATATATGTAAAACTTAATCAACATGACAGGATATGATACTTAAATCATGAAATCACGATTTCTTCAAACAGAACATGTCTCACATGTACAATCAATGCCATGAACTATGAGGTGTGCTCATACTCATTGCATCCTTCAATTGCAGCTCATGCTACATGTACAGTAGAGATACTCATTTCAAATCATGAAGCAATTAATTTGCTCCAACTGATGATTAAAACAAAAACAATATATACTGGCACACCATGACATCTGCATGATGTAGTGCACCCAAACCTTTCGAGTTGGAACATCAGAGTCTTTTTTTATTCTAATACACTTGACCCTCGTTTTGTCCATCTACACATTGATGACGTTTGAGAATCTGGATAGCTAGTCTTTTTGAGATAACATTTATTCACTTCTACTCCACATGTAAATATGCCAAAATACTATTGGACTAAACTGGAACCATATCTATACCGTTGTATTTAAAAATTATGTGATGTAATCGATATATACAAGCTAGGTTGAAGTCGAGTCAATATAGATTGACTAAGCTCTAACATGTGAATTGCTTAACCTTGAGAAGATGCGATAAAGAATAATTAACTAAAATACCATCAAGACCCATATAGTTTTTGGCAAACCTAACCCGATGCGTTGGATCAAACTATCTATTGCCTCATGATGGGCTTGCAAGTGATTAAGGATATATGAAAACAAGATTCGTGTATACTTTGTGTACAACAAAAAATTATGATATGTTGGTTGGAATGATCAATACAACAATCTCACATGGTAGCTCTGGAATGCAAAAGAAAATTAGGGCTAACTACAGATTGCCCCATGTAATTAGCTACCTTTAGCGTCTCGGTCCTTATACTTTAAAAAGTTGCATTGACAACCCTGTAGTTACGAAAATGAAACGATTAGGTTTATTTACCTTAACAACGTCAGTTTTTATCGACGAAAACATGAAAATAAAGGGTAAAAAAGTAGTTTTACGTTCGATGGTGGACGACGTCGATAGCGAATGGCAACGTCGCTAGCATCGGTGGTGGCAAACGACAGCATCATTGGCGTCGGTGGTGGCGGATCCCTTCCCCTCCCCCCTCGTCCCCAGCATCAAGCGATCACTGCCCTCCGTCTCTTCAATCACTTCCTCATCGCTACCCCCTCTGCCTTCCCCCTCATCCTCCCCTTCTCCTTCTCCCCCCTCACCCCCGACGTCGAGCATGTCCGCCACCTTTCCTGCTACCATCCTATTCATAGCTTCATCCTAAGAAGATAAAGAAGGTGTCATCTCTCTCGGAGCTCAGCTTCACTGATGACATACACAAGACCCTATTTTGCCCCATCTAGCAGGCGATGTCGCTGTCTCTCACTCAACGTCAGACATCCGTGATCGATGTTGAGTACGTGGGCATGGCCATTGCCCAGACGATCCTGGCGAACGAGCTGGTGCTTGTGGATGTCAAACCCGACAAGCTACAGGGGGGATGCTGGACCTACAGCACACCACAGCCTTTCTCCCGCGCACATGGATCCTAGCATCTCTGGACTACACAGTGACGGCAAAACTTGGACATCTACATCAACACGATCGGCACTCAGTAGATTCAAGGGAGACGCAACTAAACCTACTGCAGCACAATTTGGCGCTATTCAAGGAGATCGTGTCGCCGCTGGCGAGGTACTCGTCGGGGAAGCTGCTGCTAGTGGTGTCAAATCTGATGGTGTTGATGTATATCGCCTGGAAGTTGTCGAGGCTTTCGCCAAACAGGGTGATCAGGTCGGGGACCAACCTCAACTCCTCGCGTTTCAAGTTCTTGCTCATCGATCATCCGGAAGTCAACGCTTAAGATGTCCAAGTAGGCGAAGAACTCATTGAAGCGATGGTTGGTGGAGAACTTCAACAGGACGCGGGGAGTGCTGAAGTCGACGACAAAGTGGTGGCTCATGTCGATGAAGAAGTTGGAGAGGAGGGTAGGTGACTTTTTATCGGCGAAACTGAGCTCCGAGAGAGATGACACCTTCTTCATCTTCTCAGGTCGAAGCTATGAACAGGATGGTAGCAGGAAAGGTGGCGAACGTGCACGATGCCAAGGGCAAGGTGGAGAAGAAGGGGAGGACGAGGGGGGAGGCAGAGGGGTAGCAACGAGGAAGTGGTCGAGGAAGCGGAGGGTGGCGACTGCTCGACGTCGGGGACGAGGGGGGGGTGGAGGGGGAGGGGTCCGCCACCACCGACGCCAGCAACGCCATCGTCCGTCACCATCCTACCATCAACACCGTCCATCATCAAACTTAAAATTACTTGTTTACCCTTTATTTTTATATTTTCGTCGATAAAAACTGATGTTGTTAGGGTAAATGGACGAAATCGTTTCACTTTCATAACTACAAGGATGCTAATGCAACTTTTTAAAGTATAGGGACCGGAATGTTAAAGACAGCTAACTACAGGGGGCAATCTGTAGTTATCCCAGAAAATTAAGATATTGGTTGTGATTAATACAACAATATCACATGGTAGTTTTTAAATATGGAAGAGCATGAATCAGATTGCCTTGACTTCAAGAACCCAAACTAGACAGAAACTTATTATATAAAAAGCTCCAAAGTCACACAAGCAAGTGACTACAGGAAAAAAAATCATACAGAAACCAAACCAAAGACATCCCATTCAAATTATGAGCATACAACATAATATTTGTAAGCATAAAATTTAATAAATTGGTGCCGTCAAGGAGTGTTTTATAAATGATTGCATAAAATTTAACTCATGTCTGTTCTGGCAGCTTCTTAGCCCCAAATTAAAGTCGAGCAGAAAGTTGTATAATTTCTTAGGTTTGGTTTCTCTTTTGACAGGATTAAAAAAAATGGAAAATGTAACCAAATGCACAGGTTTGATTTTATTTTGATTTACAATTTCTGTGAGGTTGCATGGACACATCTATTCGTGACCAAAAGACATCCATCCATGTCTAATTAAATGTAGTAAACACCATCGACAAATCTCGCAAACGTGTGTATATACCACTTGTCAATTGATAGCTGTGATTAGAGAAGTTTATCTATGATTACCTCAAAGCAGTAAAATTTTAATGGGGCTTGCAAGACATACATGTAACACCTTTCTTGTTATAGTAACAACACAAAATGTTCTGATTTACTCTATGAAGCTAAAAATATAAATCATTATATCAAGGGAAACATACAGAAAATGATATCTAGTAAAATGCCCATAAACTAACACAAAAGCTTGATATTGCAATCAAGGATGCAAAGAAAGATTTTTTTTTCCCATCTTCCACTTAATACGATGTTTTTTATACATATATCTTATATACTAACTAGATGTATTTTACACTATCTCACAAATTTATTTTGTTTGGCTATCTAATTAAGGAATAATAAACTTAAATGTGCCAACTGATTCACTACAATATTATGTAACAGCTATCTGATACCAAACTCAGTTATTAGAATTTGATATTGGATATGTATATCATTGGATGTAGTTGTGGGATTCTGCTTACAAATCCTACATAAATCACTTGATTTTGATTGAAGATACTACCAACAGAACCATTAATTACTGCTGCTTGACTTTCAAGGAAGCTATTATAACCTGGGCATCGTTTGTTTGTGGAGTGAACATGAGCTACTAAATAAGATCCCATATAACCCCATTAACGAAAATAATAAAACCATGCCCAAGCAGCGCTAGTTTGTTGCGTCTGCATACAATCATCGAAGTGGGGACTAATTACATATTACCCTCTGTAATTAATTATCTTTAGCATCCCGGTCCTTATACTTTCAAAAGTTATTTTGAAATCTTTATACTTACGAAAGTAAAACATTTAACTCCGTTGCTCCAAAAATTTTATTTACTTTTTAACCCTGTGAAATTATTTTTATAACCCAATATAGGGATCTCAATGTTTCACTTTCATAAATATAAGGATCCCAATATAATTTTTAAAAGATATAAAGATCGGGATGCTAAAGATAACTAATTACAGGGGCTAATATGTAATTAGCACTCGAAGTGAAGGTTTCTGCACACCATGTGTTTGTGAGTTGGTTCTTCGGCTTTTTTTCTTCTTTAAAACTATTACCAAACCATTAGAGAAATCACAAGGCACCTTCTTCTTCTTCAACTTCGATTACCTTAGCGAGTAGAATAATTCTACTGTCAGATGTGAAAAATTTTATCTCCAGAGCAACAGCCACAAAAAGGTAAAATTTTATGCTATAGAGAGAAGGGGGAGGGACGACCCACCAGGAGACGACGAACGAGGCGATGGCACAGGTCCTTGGGCCACCGGCGGAGAGGCCCCGACCGAAGCAAAGGCATCGGGTAGCGGCGCTCACCACCGCCTGGCTCAGCAACAGGAGGCCGAACGCGGACAGGCCGTAAGCCGTGGACGCGTCCGAGTCGTACGCGCAGAACGTCCGCTCGTCGTACTCGTCCGGCACCACCTTGCCCTTCATCATCACCACCCCGCCTCAGATACCAGGAGGAACTAGAAACAGAAACAGAACTAGGAGCAAGAGAAGTAGAAGCAGCGTACGGTACTCCGGCGCATCTCGGCGCCGATGGCGAGGACAAAGGCGAGGATGTGGAGGAAAGCGACGACGACAACCACTATGACCGATATCCCCGCCATGCCCGCCGCTGCCACCACCACAGTTAGACAGATCGCCAGAAAAAAGAGGGCCTTTCCTTTGGCTTTACCTTTAGCCTTCTCCTTCCTCTTTAATAATGGCACGATTCCGTCCGATTAACCCTAACATTCCATTAACTTTTTTCCTGTAACAAGAATGGTAAATTCCATTTACTAGTAAACAAAATAAAGAAGGGAATCCCAAGCAAATGTGGATGGATAAGAGCAGCGGGAGCGATCGTTGTCGTCCTCCTGTAACATCGCTCATCGGCCTCAGTTCAGTGGACTGAAGTGACCAGTAAAGTAAACGTCGAAGGTAAAGAAGGGAAAAGAAGGACCCAACCCACGACAGCTGTACTAAATTACAGCAATTTAATCTAATTTAATAATACTCTGGAAAACATTTTTTATGAGCTTAAGGAATATTTTTAAGGTTTATATATAAAGAGTATATTTAAAATTGAAACTATCGAGCCATAGTTAATTGTGGTCGCCATCGACGTCTTAATTCGTGGTAGGACGTGATCGAGTCACATTTCCACCGGAGATCGCATGGCTCTCTATTGATTTATAGGTTGAGATATTGAATCTGCAAGCAAGTTAAAATGGGCCTTATTGGGCTTCCTCTAATGTGCCGTGATTCCATGAAAGACCTGCTGCTGCCTCACCGGGAATAAAGTGGCGGCACACTACCACATGCTTGCTTATTGCATCTATCCTTCTACAATGATGTCTTCTTACGTCCGCTAAGGTCATTTCGGGAGAAAGAAATATCAGGACCGGTCAGGTCCTCTCTACGTCCATTATGATGTCTTCTACAATGATGTCTTCTTAATGGAGCTCCCATTAAGATTTGAGGTCACTCATTTTTCCTATCTAATTAACCGGTCTAAATTACTAATCATATGATGTGATCTACGGTTTAGAAACATTGGTTTCAGTTTTAAAGTCTCTAGTTTCGATTTTTCAAAATAAAAAAATGTCAATTTTTTATAATCTTTATATAAATAAAATTATATTTTTTTTATTTTTTTATAATGTTATAAATAAAATTATATATTTTTTTTAAATAAAAGTATATTTTTTATAATTTTTATATAAATAAAATTATCTTTTAAGTTTTAAAACGGATAGGAATGAGTTGTAGCTTGGCGAAAGGTAATCGAATCGGTGGATTGTTCTCTTCTCTTTCGTAGAGCAAGGCTCGCTAGTAAATGCTATACAATATGTTAGCTCTACTGACGTAAGATTGAAAGTTCGAGAGAGAAAGCGACCGAAGGAAGACCAATGGAAAAAATAGCAATGATCATACTTTACTGAAGGAAGGAGAGGAGGAAGCCCCTAGGAGTAAAAATCAATCGTGAGAAGGGTGGTTTGGACTGAAAAGAGGGAGTTGTCGAGTAATAATGTCATGAAGATTTAAACCCGAATTTATTAGATTCGAAACTAATTATTTAACCATTATACATACCACAAGTAATAAAAATATTATATTATATATTTTATATATATATTTATATATATACTTAACCAATTTAGAACCGAACCGTCGGTCTACAATCAAAATTAGAAACCAAATCGAACCGAACCCTTCGAGCTATACTGTACATCTCTGGTCATGCAGCACAAGTGGCTCGGTCTTGTCATGAACAGTGACTCCCAGCTTTCTATGTCTCCATTGCAAGAAAGCGGCATCCAAATAAAGCATCACTAGCATCATTTAAACCGGATAACGTAGAGGGCATCTTGTTCTGTGATGGACGTGTTGTTCCATTAAAGCATCCCTTGGAGACAGAGATGGAGTTGAAGCTATAACAGTTTGACTTTTTTTGGAGGCCAACAGCACATTTTTGTTATCATGTTAGAAAATCTTATAATGGTTTGATGAATATTAAAAAAATAAAAAAAAAATATTTTAAACCTATAAACTCATATAAATCTGAATCTTTGAACCTCTTTTTACTCTTACCTCATGTCTTCTCTTTCGCAGTGACCTTCCTTTCCAAGACAAAGAACCTTCGATCCTGCACTACTAACTTTGCTTTGTTTAGTGCTTATACAGATTGCAGCCTTTCCTGTGTCTTCGCCAATAAGCCGCGAGTAGCGTACACGAAGAGATATGTTTGGATTCTGGAGGCGCCGTGGAGGCTGTGTTTAGTGCCCATCGAAAGGAAGAGGAAGTGGACACGATCTGCATTATTAGAGGCAGAGCCTTCGATGGGATCGCGAACAGCTCCCGCACTCGCCACGGTGTCTCCAAATTGACCCCTTGGATTGCAGCTGGCCATACGTTGTGCTCTGGTCCATTTGACTTACGCGGGAAGATTACGATCTTCTTCTGCTCGACCACCAAGCGTTGCTCATCATGATATCCGTCCGCCTGCCTCTCTTGCGCTGCTCGAAGATGAGAAGTGGCTGAGCATGGAAACAGGAGGTGGTGGTGATGGTGGTAGCGTTCTGCTGCTGTTTGCTATTGTTCTCGCAACTCTGTGTGCAGTCTCAGCTGTCATTTTCTCTTGCGCCGATGGATTCTCGAAGGGCAAAGCTTCTGCGGCAGGGAACACTCACATACACAGCGGCGGCGACGGGTTCTCGGCCGAGTGCGGTGCGGCTTGCGGTGGAGGCTGCGGCGCCTGAGGTGACTCTGCCCTACTCTGGATCTGCCATCATCAGATCCCTGATCTGTATCCACTTGCTGGTTTCTTATCGTACTCGAGTAACTCACCATGGAAGTTAAATGATTAGAAAAACATGTTTCTGGACTTCCAAGCCTCCGTGAGGTTGTGTTTGAAACCATGAAGATAAACACTGACCAGACTTTGCTATTTGGAAATGCCTTTTGCTCATATAAAGTAGTCAAGTATTGATCACTGTAGAGTTAAGTCATTTGTGTTATATGCTTGCTCAACTTTACGCATGAATTCTTGCTCCCCCTCTCGGGCTATGGTGCTTTCCTTTATCTATTTATCCCATTCGAGGGTTTGACTTCCTCAACTTCCATGCATGGCCCCAAGTTACCTTCAAAGAAAGGAGAGAGAGAGAGAGTGAGTAGTAACGTTACACAAATTGATATTAGCATCCTCTTCGAAAATATAAAAATTAAGATTACTCTGATAATTGATGAGAGTAATAAAGGACAAGTTCTTTTAGGAATATATATATATATATATATATATATATATATATATATATATATATATATATATATATATATATATATATAAGACTGTCGTTGGAATTATTTTAAGACAAGCCAAATGTAATTAAAGATCGATTATTCCCCATCAAATTTCTTTCTCTCTTATGACCTCTCGAACGCAATTGTTATGTTAGTACTGTACTGAAACAGGAATCACATGACACTCCACAAAACTTCTTTGAATCACATAAAATACTTAGTTATTCAGCAACCTAATGAAAAAACTAATAGTTGCAATAATAAGAAAGAATAAAAAGGACTACTGCCGACATCTGAAGTCTCAGGTGGCACGCGGCATTTGCACCTATTTCCAACTTAGAGAGAGAAAGAGGATGAGACAGGAGTGGTGTTATTGGAGCTCGCAATCTTTGCTGTTGATTTCTGTAGTTCCCTGGGTTGCTGCGTTTCATTCTCCCTTACCAACATCGACTTAAACCTTCGACCTTTTGATCTCTCCTCGAGTGTAAGGATGTCATTCTCATATACGTATACCTCTCATTGTTCTTTCTTTAGAGAAGAGAAAGGAGTTAGACAGATGTATAGAAAAGGATACGGTTGTCACTTTGCTTGCCACACATGACTCTCATTATAGTCCCAAGCAATGGATAGACGTAAAGCTGACATGCCTCACAAGATCCAGAACGATTTGCTTTGGCTACAGAACGAGCAGATGCAAGCAAAGTCTCGGAGCTTGCTCCAGACGACCGTAACAGGGAACACATCCCACACCTTTTCTCATGCATGTGTACTCGGATCTCAGAGGGAATAAGATGCTCAGAAAAGATCCAAGCTCGGCTGCAGGGATGACCAGAGATGATGTATAGGTGACATGGCTGAATGAGTTCGGCCGTGTGTCTTCGGATCTAGCAAGAACCGATGGGTGATGATCTTCGTGGAACAATAAAGCTTTCATCGTAATAGTAATATATAGGACAAATGACACATGATGATGGTACACTGCTAGCTTACATCTCTGCGGTAATTCATGTGCATGAACATGGATGCTTTAATTTTAAGCTCTTTATCTGTGTGCTTACTTTTGCAAGCCCAAGATGTTCTTAATCTGCACCTACGTGAAAATACGTGGATTTCGATGCTTGTATGATATTTTGTGATGTATATTTCAGCCTCCATTGTATAGGAGAAGTTCTCTGCTTCCGCATCCATGGCGAACGGGCCCAGAAACCTCGTCCTCTCTCTCTCTCTCTCTCTCTCTCTATATATATATATATATATATATATATATATATATATATATATGATAGTAAAATTTCTTTTTCTGAGGCGCGGACACGTAGGAAAGAAAATAAGACGAGATTACATAACCCAGCTTAGCTTTTCCTCCTTCCACGACCCAAACCCCGCTCCGCTTTGGATCCATCTGCCGCTCCGGTTGGCTCGATTCCATGGCGGAAACCGAGGCTTCCGCTGGTGAAGGAGGCGGCCTCGGATACGCGGACTCGCTCGACTCTTGCGACGAGCCCCCCTTCTCCTCCGCAGGCCGCCTCCGCTTGATGTGCAGCTATGGCGGCCGCATCGTCCCCCGGCCCACCGAGAAGTCCCTCTGCTACCTCGGCGGCGAGACCCGCATCGTCGTCGTCGACCGTCACTCCGCCCTCGCTGACATCTGCGCCAAGCTCTCACGGACCCTCCTCGGCGGTCGAACCTTTTCCCTCAAGTACCAGCTTCCCAGCGAGGACCTCGACTCCCTCATCTCCGTCGCCACTGACGAGGACCTCGACAACATGATCGACGAGTACGACCGCGTCCTGGCCACGTCCTCAGCCGGCGCTGGGGGCGGATGTTCATCCGGCTCCTCCCGCCTCCGGCTGTTCCTGTTCCCTTCCAAGCCTGAGATGTCACCTGCGTCCTCGATCGGGACGCTGCTGGATGACTCCAAGTCGGAGACTTGGTTCGTGGACGCGCTCAATAGCGTCATGGGAGGGATGGAGGTTGACGGCCTGCCCCGCGGCCTCTCCTCCGACTCCGCCTCCGTTAACTGCCTCCTCGGTCTGGAGGAAGGCTCCTCTGTGCATTCCCGTAGCGGCGCAGCCATCGCCGCCTGCGGCGCCCACTCGGATCCACCGGATCAGCTTGCACTCCCGAGCCCGGACTCGTCCGGCAAGCTCGCCCGCCACGGCCACGATCTATACTCGGTCCCAGACTCGCCGATGCTCGACTCGACTTCCTCCTTTGGATCGGCCTCCTCCGCTCCTTCTCTGTCCAATCTCCCGCCCATCCGCGTCCGTCCCGATGACCGCCTATGCGATCCCGGGATCGCGGGCCTCGATGACCACTTCGCCCACATTAACCTCTCCGCTTCCGTAGCTACCGGCGGACAGAGGCTGCAAGACGACTTCAAGGAGCCATCTTACGCACCCCAACTGCAACTCCATCCATTGATCCCCTTCTCTGCTTCCTCCGCCTCCACCTCCCCCACCGAATACCGTAGGATAAGTTCCGCCTCTGACGACGAGAAGTCGGACCGTGGCGCCATCTGGAAACCGCAACGGCAGCCTCCGAAACCAACCGAGATCGACGTTTCCATCTCCGATCCTGTTTCAAGGTATCGCTTCTTTCCCTAACCTCCGGATAAAAAAATTCACTTTTGAGTACGTTTATGCCTAAAAGAAAGGCGACTTTACTTTGATCTCATTATCTAGAGCGATGTACTTGAATGCGACGTCTGATCAAAAAAGAGAACTCTCGGTCTTCTCGGATCCAAGCTATGGCGTTCCAATTCCGGCCACCAATGCTGCCAGCTACCGATTGCCCTCGATGCAGCCGGAGCGGTTTCAGCAGCAACAACTCTACCCCCAGCTACAGCTGCAGCAGCAGTATATTCCGGGGAATCCCCATTACATCCACCACCCTTCCGCCGGCGGTGTCATCCCCGTTCCGTCGTACTTACCAATAGCCGCCCACACGATCCAGCAATCGCCTCAAGCTCACCCGCACGATCCCCAGATTCCCCTGTACTACTACCCCGTTCAGCCGACTCCATCATACAATTTGGCGGCTGTGCAGCCCGGTATGGTTGATCCCAATTCCCTAACATCAGCAGCAAAACCTCCCATGGCGGTCCCTCAAGTCCCCGCAAAGCCCGAACTGCCGGCGAGTCTGTATCGCACCGCTGCACTGCAACCACAGCTGATTCACATGGCGGCCGACCAACCCCACTCGTACGCCGGAATGGGGTATCGTGTGGTGCAGCACCACCATGTCTCTCAGTCCCCTGCGACGGTGGCCAACCACGGCTATGAATTTGCTGCCGACCAAAGCCGCCCTCAGATGTACCACTCTCAGGCCACTCCCTCCCTCGCATCGACTCCTCAGTGTCAGCCACCGACCTCTGGTATCGTGATCATCGATGCGATGGCACAAGCTGACACCAAGGCGACCAGGGCATCATGATCCGATCGGTCTGCCGCAAGTGGATTGGTAGTTTTGTTACTATGGTATCTAAATAAGTCCGTCCCTGTTCTGTGTGTCATCTCGTCACTGAACTCGAGTTTGATTTATGAGTCTTGAAGTCCATGCAGCATATGCTCTGGAAGCAGGTAATAATAAGTGTTTGAACGCAGTCTCAAGTCTGTTCGTAGCTACCTGTCTTCTTCCTTGATGTGGATTTGCAAATGAGAGTGACGTAATCTAGTGGTACAGACGGGAACTACGTGATCCAGCAGCACTGGGATACTAAGATTCTTTGTCGGACGAGCTTTTCTTTTGTTATCTTTATGAGATGCTATGTGTGGCACCCGGCGATTGGCAGGTCCCACCGGCTACATCAGCAAACACGAAACCTAAAGCAGCGCTAAACCCTTGGTTAGTATCTTCAATATTCTATCATAAAATGCGTTTCTTAAAGTTCAACCGAATGAGATTAAATTATAAACACAAAAACAAATAATAATAATAATAATTTTACTGAAACTCGCGAAGCTTTTATGGATTGTGGTGATAGGGTTTGGATCACCACTCACCAGCTGATTGTGTTCTTGGTTGGGGGTGCAGAAACTCTTGATTGATTCGCTGGTGGAAACAACATGGCTTTGGACACTGAAGAATCCATGTCCTTTCTGTTCTGTTCCCTGAGTTCTGGTATCGGTGAACTTGGAAGAGTCAGTTGTTGCCAAACGGTTGCAATGTGGTAGGATTTAATAATTCACAGAGGGAAAAATAAGATTATTGGGATTTATAGTCCTAATCAAAATCTTGGTTCTTTCTAAAGTTTAATTCGCCTTCCATCACATTGGAACATAACAATGGGAATTCAAACATTTAAATGTACTCTTACAATGTTCATATGCAAAAAGTTTCTCTTTTCTTTTCATTTGTTTTAATTTTTTCGTGTTAATGTATGATCTCTCACAATCAGGCTAATTATGTGACATGTGTTTCCCATAGTAGTCCTCGATTATGTATATTATATTAAAAATTTTAAGATCAAAATATGTTTCTAAACCAAACACAAGAAAATTATGTATCTCTAGTCATTATTATCAAGAATTTTAACATTGATTTCTTTTAATATTTTGACAGTTCTAGGTTTCGAACTCTCGCTTTAGATGACATAGAAAATCTTTAAGACTTAGAGAGATAATAGAACCTTTAGATCAAAAATCTTATTCATATAGACGTTCTCCCATCAAGAACATTTATTATTATCAACTTTGTAACGTTCAAAAATTAATTCAAGTTTATAACGTTTGGATCATAATAAAAAAATTTAATAATACTAAATAAAAAATTTAATAATAACGATTACATTCATAATGCATGAAAATTCAAAATATATAATTGCATTCTCCTGATCCATATGTTTAACTTAATAACTCGAATTAATCTTATCAAATAATTTTCTTAAGAAACAAATACATGAATCATATCAATAAGTTTTTTAAGAGCGAGTATTATCATAATATATCACGATGTATTTAGTTACTTAAGAATTAATTTTAATATGATAATATTACTTAATGAATAAACCATATGTTTATTCTTATTCCAAAACAAATATATTTTCTTAAATTAATATGCACATGAATGAGAAAATATCATAATATATAAAAGTTTCAATATAATTACAAAGTGGAACCAAGTCCTATTTTCTCTACATGATCCTTGAATTTCAGAGGTGGTATGCCTTTAGTCAAAGGATCAACAATAATTAATTTAGTGCTAATATGCTCAATGACCATTTTCTTTTCTTTTACATATCTTCTTATGACTAAATAAATACTTAATGTCGATATGTTTACTTCGACTTTCACTTTTATTATTTTTAATTATAAAGATAGTAGTTGAATTGTTGTAGAAAATTATTAATGGCCTAGAAATAAAATTCATGATTCTAAGCCCAGAAATGAAACTTTTTAAGCCATACACCATGTGAAGTAGCCTCAAAACCAAAGGCAAACTCAACTTCTATGGTAGAAGTAGCAGTCAATGTTTGCTTGACACTTCTCTAAGAAATAACTCCACTAGTCATCATAAAAATGTATCTTGATGTTGATTTACAAGAATCAACATAGCCGACGAAGTTTGAATCTGACTAATCAATCACATCCAGATTATCTATATGTCTATACATAAGCATGTAATTTTTGGTTTCTTGAATATACTTCATCACTTTCTTTGCAGCTCTCCAATGGTTGATATCTTGATTACTCTGATATCTTTTTATAAAAGAAACATTTTGCTTCCTCTTAATATCAGCTTGGGGTGGTTTCTCTACTGATTAGCTTTCTGATTGACTTGATTTTTATCAGTTTTATTCCTCTCACGAGTGGTTACCACCAATGCACTTTCACTCAACTTCGTTACTAACCTTTCTTCTTCTTAAATACACAGTCATTAATTCATTGATTGATCATTTGTCCTTATATGTGTTGTATGATATCTTAAAAAGTTTGTATTGATGTGGAAGGGTGTTCAGAATATAGTGTATTATAAAAGATTCTAACATATTAACCTCGAGTTTCTTAAGTTAAGCTGCAATATCTCATATTTACATTATATTCTCATACACACTCTTTATATTGGTGAGTTTGAGGGATGGAAAATTTCATTGTTAGGGTACTTGCTAATGCCTTTTCCAAAGTGACAAATTGCTCAATAGCTTTTAGCAAGTTTCAAATATTTTCACGTCGGTCAATAAAACTATGTATGCTGGCAGTTATCTTAGTCTTGATAAATATCACGCTGAGCCGATTGGATTGCTCTCACTGCTTATATAACACGATCTTAACTAGAGTACTGATATTAGTGACTACAGGTGGTTTATCTTTCCTAATAGTATAATCAATATCCATCTATTCTAAATGGAGGAGAATCCTCTTATTCTATATCTTATGGTTATCGCTCCTAAGTTTGGGAATGTCACATCAGATGTCAAAGAAATTAATAATTTAAGAAATTATATAAAATCCAAAATGCTTATGTCAAAATTTAAGGTTTAATAGTCTAAATTGCATGTTTTAACAATGTGAAACATGTAAAAAAAATGAATCTCATGGGTTAAAATTTTAATTCAAATAGATGTAAATGATCTTTATGATAAAACTATCAAATTATATTTCAATTCATAATCCCTGTGGGTAAATTATGAAAATAATATGATATTTTATCCTAATTAATTATATAAATATAATAAAAGATCATATAAGATAATAACTATTATATTAAATATAATCAATCATAATATTATATCTAATTATTATATTAAAGATCCTTATTTTAACTTTATATATAATTTTAATTAATTAAGGATGCTATGGCTAATCCCAAATTAATTAAGATTATATATACCACTCTAGCCATTTTGAATATATAAAATTTGGCTCATAAGCATGAATTAATATAACCAAATATTCATATAGAATATGAGCATTCTATTGATAATGAATGTTTCATTTCACTAAAAATATTGAAAATCTTATATCCTCATGAATTTCAATAGCAATGTATCAAAATGTTTTGAAAGAAAAACCAAAATTAAGCCATATTTATGGTATAAAAATGAAAACTTCTTTCACATTTAAGGTTAATCACAGCTCTAATGAACTATTAGAAAATTTAAGATCAAAATGTGTTTCTAAATCACCATTATAAAAACACAAGGAAATTAATACGAAAATAAAAATTATGTACCTCTAGCTATTATTGTAGAGAATTTTAGTAATGATTTCTCTTAGTATTTTGACATTTCTCTCGCTTTAAATCGTGTAAAAAATCCTTAAGATTTGATAAAGATAGAGCGTAGAGATCAAAAACCTCATTTATATAGACGTTCTCCCATTTATTACCATTAACTTTGTAATATTCAAGAATTAATTAAGTTTATAATGTTTGAAAATTTTTAATGATAATGAATAAAAAAATTAATAATAACTGTTATATTCATAATGAATGAAAAATCAAAATATTTAGATCATAATAAATAAAAAATTAATGATAATAGATGAGAAACTTAATGAGAACGGTTAATGTTACGTATTAATGATTAATACTGTGATGTTTAGAAAACAACTTGTGATTAATACTGTAGCTTGGAATTTGGGCCTGAGTTATAATGTTGGTATAAGATTATTAGAGACACTCGAGGAGATCACATCAACGAGGAAACGAAAAGAAAAATATGATCAGATGGATCCGCTTCATGTGAAATGTAGAAGATTATATTGGAATTCCTTTATGATTTATCTGTGGATGAGACTACGCCTATATAAATCATTATCCAGGAAAGATATCGATTGCAAGACTGATAATGACTCACAAGCCTGCAGCTTTCGAGCCATTTGCAGAAACTGCCCATGTTTGAATCCCATAAAACCACAAGCTCTACAAAGGATGTGCTACTGTCATTATGTGAAACTTCACTTTGAATTCTCCTTCGTGTGTGCGTGAGTAGATATCTTGCATGTCCTTTATACGTGTGGAGACGCACGCACAAAGTGCAAGATCAATTCGTACCGCTCGTGCACGCGGCTGTGGAAAGTGCCACGCCAGATTCTCATACATTTCCAACTTGATTGGCGTCTCTCTTTGCGACTGTTGATAGATTCTGAGAGGTACATTGCTGTACATATGTGGAAACGATTATATCTCATCCTATTTGTCCATACGATTTCCTATCACAGACCGGTGGTGAAGGGAAAGGCAGTAAGTTAAAGCACCCAATCCATTTTGCTTTGCCTACAACTGCAGCCTATCTTTGTTGGTGGGTCTCTCCTGTGGTGATGAGCAAGCAGAGGTGGACTGTGGAAGTCGAAATCCTCTTTGGAGGCTCCAAAACCAGCACGGAAAGGTGGACGTCGCTCATGGTTTCTGCAACTTGGCCAAAACCAGATTCAGCTTTCGAGCTGGACAAGCAAATCCAAAGCACAAGTTGGTACCCTCCCCGTAATATTTCGTTTGGCAAAGCTTACCAAGTTGAGCTCGCCAAGGAGCATGGAAGATCCACAGTGAGCAAATTGATTCCCCCAAACCGCAGCACGCCAATCACATCCCCTCTTCGTGGCCTTTCAAGACCCCCGTCGGTTAATGGCGTTTGCTGGCCGACGTACGTCACGCCTTGGCTTGCCATATGGGAGTGGAAGCTGCTTAAATATATAGCTGAACGAGGTGTGATGGATACATCTACGTGTCTTGTTGACGCCCACGAGAACGAAGGCTTTCTTTTTGAGCCTGCTGATGCTCAACTCGGCACGGGTCGTTGCTTCTCATATCCCATGTATCATACACATCCGACGTATCTGCAGCGGAAGGTCGACATGTGATCCCATGGGTTGCTGGTGAATAAGGTGGCCCAAAGCGTGAGCTTCGAGATTTGACCACTTTCCAAGAGGCCACAAAGGTTGTCTAATCTTGCAAAGCGACGCCTCAACTTGCATAGTTTAATATGGTGTTTCTGCAGCTTGGGATGTGTAATGAATGACATGGTCATTCGTTGCGTGCTAAACTGTAGTTCACAATGTGAGCAGCCACTTTGGAGGGACCTTCAATGGAAGGAACCACAAGGCAGAATTGAAACACGGGGCAAATTGTTAGAGGAACACATAAAATAACGGGGGCTTTGACTTGACATCTACCCAATCGATCGGCAGATTCATGTTGCGGTGGACGCTACCCTCGCTTGGGTCTCCGTTTCCTGACCTAATCCACATTCTGTACATGAATAATGTACGTATTTTGTGACGCAGAAGGAAGGAAAGAAGACAGCTTCAGAAGCTTCAGTTGCTGAGGAATGAAAGATAAATTGAAGGTTTTGCAATGATAGGGAAAGATTCAGAATTATGTGGTATCTAAAGCTTCTCCTATCTTTGATAATTATCCTTCCAGCAGGATTATTCTTGAACAAAGTTTGCCTCGGTACATGCTAAGAAGCATTTCATTGCAAGTGCAGTAATGGGGGATGAGGAAGATACTCTTTCCATGGATTCCTTCAAGAGAAAAGGTGAGCTCCCTGTACTTCTATAACACGAGCATAGATGTTTTAGGCTAAAATGATCGAGAACAAGAGAAATTATGTTCGATTCGATTGAACACCGTTTAAATCATTGCTTTCGTCGATCGACGCGACGTTTCTTCAGCTCAGACTTGAAAGTTATTACTCATCAAGGAAGTCAAAATGAAGCCCCCATTTTGATTCGAAAGTTATGAACTCCATCAAAACGAAGCCCCCATTTTGATTTGAAAGTTATCACTCATCAAGGAAGTAGCAAACAAAGCAGGAGAGATGAGTAAAGACAACTTCATTCAAGAATGTATAGCTCCTCATTTATGGAACGTGTACAATTTCTTGTACTACGTGGGAGGAAGGAAGGAGAGATTAGAAGAGACAGGAAAAAGGAGTATGTAGGAGCTAATTAAGGACTACAAATCGCTAATACGTTGTTACTTGAAGAAGAATGACTGTGGAAATTATTCCATCTCTGCTGCCGTCTTCCCAATGCCACCACTCGCGGGCAACTCTGATATGGTGACACCAAACAGCCTGAAAGCATGAGCAGGCCTCACTGGCTTTGTAGTGCAACTGGTGTTCTCAGGCCTCGGCTTCCTGTCGATGAACAAATGTTTCTCTGGCCCCATCGATCGCCAGAAGCTAACGGCATCGCCGGCCTTGAGGCTCTTCTCCTTCACGAACCGGATCCACCCTTTGGTTATCACGTAGCTCTGGCTGCTGTTCCAGTATGAGTACCGAAACCTCCACATCTTCCCGGTGGCGTCCTCAAAGTTCAGCAGCACGCCCTCGCATGCCGCGGCCGTGCCGGCCTTCAACGGGAAGTGTTTCTCGGCGTGCTGCTTCGGGATCACCAGCCGATTAAGCTTCCCGACGTCGCTCGGCGTGACCACCTTGTCGAAGAGCAGCTCGCGAACGGATCCGTAATAGCTCGGCATCCTCTTCCTGCCGAAGCCCATGCCGTGGCCTGCGGCGTGGAAGCGCTTGCTCTGCTGGAGCTCGTCGTGGTATGTGTGCTTACGCAGCATGTCGACGATCTCGGCTTTGGAGTGCGCTGCGAGGAAGAATAGCACCATGGAGTCTTCGTCGTCGGACTCGGACAGGGGCTTGAAGTTGGTGACGGCGTCGCGGCCACGGAATCGCTGTGCGGCGACGTCGTAGACGCGCGCGGCCTCGGCTTCATCCCCGAACGTCCCGAGCCACACCCGCTGGTGCCTCTCGTAGATCTGGGCGCCCCATCGGCCGTTGGGCTGGGGGACGACGCCCTTGTACCTGGAGGAGGGCAGCCTCCGACCGGACTCGGCCTCGATCCCGACCTCCGGGGTTGAGTCGAGGACGATGCTGACGCCGCTCCCCATCCGCCTGATGGGATCGGCCACAGGTGACGGCACCTCAGGGCGCTTTTCACCGTCGCTCATGGCGTCTTCGATGCAGCTCCATTCCATAACTCCGGCAGTTCCAAGGGAGACAAGCAGAGGATAAGCTCTATATGACGATCCTGAGAGGAAGGAAGGTGTTATGTAGACATAATGCAGTCAAAAGTCTTGTTGCAGTTGGAGCTCCTGTGCGGTCTCCAGGAAACGTGCTTAACCCCGATGGCTGTTCATGGAGGCGGATGGTGTGGTCAACCCCTGTGGTTGTGGGAATCCACCGGGAAGAACATTCAAGGAAAGCGAGGTGGATAGATCTCTCACTCTTCTTTAGGGTTTCATGCGTTGGGGAGAGGTGAGGTGAACTCGACAGAGGGACCCAGAGAGGTGCAAGTTGGCTCGAATGGCGTCCGCATCAGTGATGACCATGGTATTAATGTCAGTACATCCCCCGTGGAGCCATGGCTTCCTGTAGCTACAGTGGGGATGATTTTGGCTCTTTATCTGCTCTTCATCTCTTCCCTTTCACCCAAAGTATTGTCTATAATTTTAATTATACGCATCCAAACCGAAGCATCTGTCAACATTTCGGTGCAGGGAATTCAGCTCGGATTCTCGTTGCAGAAATAGCTTCCTCTGTAACATATGGCAGCTCCGTCCTCGGAATCCTCACGGACTTCAAAGCCACTAATAACATATTTCTCGATGGATTGAAACACCGGAAATAACCTTGATGCTCGGGTATGATAGAAATAATAGAAGATAAGAACAATGATTGAAGAAGCTTTATTGTAGAAATGAAGAAATAGCTTTAGCTTGAATCTATTAACATGTTCCCTCTCCTATTTATACAAATTAGGAGGAAGGATTTCCCTAACAGAATAGAGGATTTTCCTCAACAGAATAGAGAAATTTCCTCATATAGTTAGGAAAATCTTATCTTCTATCATGCCCCTGCAAGATGGTGCTCCTGACAAGGATACCAATCTTGGATCGATGCAAAGAATTGTTTACAAACGAGAGGCTTCATGAGTAAGATAAGTGTAGATCGCTGCTGCTGTTGTTGCGATTGCTGTTGCTGTGATGGCACAGGCGTTCCCTTCATTCTCCTTAAGTCTGTCAAATGTTGATAGATCAGCGAAGACTACCGCGATGAGGAAGATGAGGATTGACCACGGAGCCTCTTAGGAATGCAACGGCATTGGTCGCTGGCTGAAGGGTGAAGCTTCACTTTCTTCAGCGACGTTGGTCGCTGGCCGAAGGCAAGAGCGAAGCCTCGAGGAAGCTGTAGCAAAAGAGGAAGGAAAATAGCTACAACGAGGAAGAAAGGTGGGGCAGTGCTGATGAGCAGCACTAAAGATGCCGTAGCGGAAGGGAACGGACGTTGGCGCAGAGTGGCCAATTCATCATTGGTGTTGCCACTCTGCGCCAACGTCCGTTCCCTTCCGCTACGGCATCTTTAGTGCTGCTCATCAGCACTGCCCCACATTTCTTCCTCGTTGTAGCTATTTTCCTTCCTCTTCTGCTACAGCTTCCTCCTCTGTTGCAGTTTCCTCTTTTGCTGTAGTAGCATCACTGCAATATTGCTGTAGATTTCTTCTCTACCGTTACAGCCGACCACGACCAACGTCGTTGAGAAAAGCGAAGCTTCACTCTTGCCTTCGGCCAGTGACCAACGTCGCTAAGAAAAGTGAAGCTTCACCCTTCGGCTAGCGACCAATGCCGTTGCATTCCTAAGAGGTTCCGTGGTCAATCCTCATCTTCCTCACCGCGGTAGTCTTCGCTGATCTGTCAACATTCGGCAGACTTAAGGAGAATGAAGGGAACGCCTGTGCCATCACAGCAACAGCAATCGCAACAACAGCGGCAGCGATCTACACTTATCTTACTCATGAAGCCTCTCATTTGTAAACAATTCTTTGCATCGATCCAAGATTGGTATCCTTGTCAGGAGCACCATCTTTTGCGTGGGCATGATAGAAGATAAGATTTTCCTAATTATATGAGGAATTTCTCTATTCTGTTGAGGAAAATCCTCTATTCTGTTAGGGAAATCCTCCCTCCTAATTTGTATAAATAGGAGAACGAACATGTTAATAGATTCAAGCTAAAGCTATTTCATTTCTATAATAAAGCTTCTTCAATTATTGTTCTTATCTTCTATTATTTCTATCAGGGTAAAACTCCTGCTTCGGTTTTCTCGTTTCCTTCACCGATACATGGAATCATCAGACGCGTTTGAAGACGAGAACATGTGCGAAAGGAAGAAGAGCTTGTGGTCAGAGACTCCAGGAAACAAAGCTGCTCTTGGAGTATACTGGGACTTCATAGGCGAGCGAATCGATTAATGATTTCCTTAACTTATTTACTGGCAAGAAGATTTAATCTTCTTTCAGGTTGTGGACGGTGTGCAGCGGCAGAAGAACCAGCCGAGCTTCTACCTGATAAACTCGATGCTTTTCCGGTTCTTTCTCCTGTAATGCGCCCTGCCAAACCCTGGTTTGCTTTGTTGTGACATTTCTGTACGTAGAGCTTTCCCCACTCTTTCCGATCTGCGACAGGAAAGCTTAGATTTCTTGTTAAGTGGAAGAAAAGCTTCAGCTCCTTTTTCTTTTTGAGGGAACTTTGTAATGATCAAATGGATTGTTCTCCTCGCCGACGGTTTGCTATTTGTCTACACGTTGGTCTTCGAACAACATCGTCAGTTCAAAGTACTATCCGTGCTACTCCCTTTTGTTGAATTGTCGCATTCAGAAAGTGGATGGAAAACTCGATGACTTCTGCATTTCTGATGATGCAAAAGCCTTGTTTTCGTTGTTTACAAGATGTTTGCATGGTCGTCTTCCGATACTTGTGGTCTGCAACACAGTAACTCTTATCTTGGATTCAAGGATCAGATGAGGAAGCTCTGCTTTTGGATAGAAACAGCCTCATATTCTAAGAATCAGAATTCGAATGACGGCTATGGAATACGTGAAGGCAACCGAGTTTGAACGAGTCCATTAAGTTCATACACCGGTCTTTGTACATAAATATATTCTTCTTGGATGGTGTTGAGGGGTTGAAGAAGGGGTGTGTGTAGACAGATTGTTTGTGGAAGAATTGTTTGTGTGATAGTTGGAGAAACACTTTCAGGTATATTTTATATATAGCTTTTCTTTTGTGATCAGTCTGTCAAGCAAACTTCTTTTCCGATGGTTTAAACTATTTCTTGGCTTATGAGATAGACTTAAGTGTTAAGCTTCTCGGTCTCCTTTCTTTTCTTGATGATCTATCTTATGATATGCTTTCAAGTAACACGATGCAGCTCGATGCTTAATTGCACTTCAAATCCACTTTCTAGGAGAATAGATTGGGAGTTAGCAGTTGCATTAGGGATGACTTGTGGTGGTGGTGTAGGAGTGACAAGAGGAATATGATAAGGCAAATGACATGATAATTTGCACAACTCCAAATAATACTTGATTATGTTAAGTTGGAGAAAACTTTCCATGGTAGGGTGACGGAGAGCAGATTTACACAAGTGGAGCGACCTCCGAATTATTAAAAAGTCGTTTGAATATAAAAATAACATCAGAGGCTTCATGAATCGAGAAAAAAAGGGTTTCTCCACCCTAATCTTTAAGCCAGTATCATCTTTTATTATGAGATCTTTTTGTATGGTACTGATTTAGTATGCGCTCAAGTGAGACGAGGCGAGGTGAGGCCCGAGCTCTTTGCTTCATTTCTAAGCGGCGCGCTTCAAAGAGGGGCCACCAGGATGCTCGCCCGAGCCTAAGCGTCGGGCGTTTCAGGAGAGCGCCCAGGTTAAACAAGATGATCGAACCAACGTTTTAGGTCTGGTTCGATCTTCAATGCTTTAGTTGGTTTAATTGAATTAACTAAAGCACCGATATCTGTTTTCCTCTCGTAACTTTCCAACTATAACCCTACTCATCACTGTCGTTGCTCGCTACTATCGTTACCACCGTCGTCGCTCCCGTTGCTCATTGCTATCATTGTCGCTCTCGCTTTTACCGCTCGCTGTTGCTCCTGCTCCTGATGCTCACTAATGCTGCTCGCAGCTACCGCTACTGCCACTATGGTTGCTCATGGCTTCCGCTCTCGTTGCTGTTACCACTATCGTCGCTCACCTCTCCCGCACTCACTACCATTGCTCGCTGCTACCTCGTCTCACCTCGACTCGATAGTATATTAACAATATACTGTTAACTGTATGCTAGTAATAAATTTTTTATTAGATTAATAATATATTTATTTTAATTTTAATACTATTAGTTTTTATTTATTTGAAATTATTGTTATTATTTTGTTTTGAGATTTTTTTGTTAATGTGACATTATGATTTTATAAGATTTCATTAATTTAATATTATTTTTTATTTAAATAATTATATTTATTAATTATATTATATGTTTTTATATTTTAGCATATCGCTTCGCTCGGGCGAGCGCCTAACGCCTTAGGCGTTTTTAGACCTTGGCGCCTAACACTTTTTAAATCACTATTATACGATCATATAAAATTTTGATTTCGTTATTTTGTGATATATTGGCTCTATTTCTAATACCAATATATCATTACAGAATTTAATATAAAAAAGGAGTTAAGTTCGATTGAGACTCCTTCAAAACTCTATCGAGGGAGGGTACGTAAAATAAAAAATGCTTATTTGATGCTTAAGTTTGAAAATAGATTCAGAGAATTTAAAACTTAAAAATATAATAGTTTTTAATAACTAACTAAACTAAATAGGCTGACAAAGATATAACCAATTGTATTATTTCAAATAACTAAATCAGAAAAAACTCCTATAGAAAAAGATATAATAAAAAAATCTTATACTTATTTGCGGAGGAAAATTAGTTATACACATGACACTATATCCTAAATTCCTTTCGATGTTATTGACATGAAAATTACTTCACTGCTATAACGTTGAATCATTTCAAATGGTAAATACTTTCATTGTATACAACGAAGAGAAGATAGTAAGTCATCCTTTTATGGAACCCCACAGCATGCAGCAGACCGGGCTGAGACGAGGCCCAATTCTCCCAGCTGTGTGACCCACGACAGGGGTCAGGGTTCTCCTCAAAACTGGTGGGCCACGAGTCCTTTTGACCCATAAAGAGAAACCTGTTCCGCGTTGGCCGTTTTACAGGAAATCCCTCCCCCTGGCCTTAAAAACCCTAACCTCGGCTCCACGGCAAGAAGATCGAGTCAAGAGAGAGGCGGAGAGCGAAGAGGCGAGATGGATCCGCAGTTGGTGGAACTCACGCAGCTCTTCGAGCGATTCAAGGCCGCCTGCGTGAGGAACGATTTCAGCACCTGCGCCAATCTACTCTCCCAGCTCAAGGTACGTTGCTCTCTCCTCCCCGCTTTCCATGATTTTTAATGGGCTGATGCCGGCAGATGTTCCTTCTTCTTGTGGTGAAGTAGGGGAGATTTAACATGCTTTCTAACCCTAATATGTGCGAATTGGTGGATTAGCAACTCCGAATTTAAGCGATTGCGTGGTATGAACTTTTTAGGGTTTGAAACTGAAGGCTTTCAGAAACCTACCCTTTTAAATGATGAAATACTGGAGAAGAAAAAAAAAAAAAGAGAAATTTAGATTAATGGAATGCAAGCTTCCATGAAAATGCAGAGAACATGAAGCCCTTGGTTTTGCTGGTCCTGTAAGCTTTAATTGCTATATATGTACAGCCAAAGATAGCTGTTTGGATCTGATGCAACTGACGTTGATCGTCTTATTCTCGGAAATTTGTTTCAAAAGCTCAGGCTTTATCTGCAGGAACATGATCAAGGGCCAGATTCAAGATGATAAATCACATCTAAGGATAGATTAATGCATCATTTGTTATTCATTTTATTTGCCTCTCTTTTGACATATTGCTCAAGGAATCTTCTTTAGGTTTTCATACAAAAAAGCTTTGTGCACTCTGCAGGTACGATTGACGGCATTTCCTAGTCTGCCACCATCATTTCAGGAAACACCAAGTGCTGTTCAGGAGCTGACAATAGCAAGTAACATTTTTTTCACTCATAAAGCTTCATTTCTTTTATCTTAATTTAATTCTTAATATAGTTATGGCAGTTCTGTGAGATAGTCATTTGGCTTAATTGATTGATGCAGACCTTCATTTATGTCTGCAGTGGACTTTTATAGTCCATCTGTGTGGTGTGTTATTGGATATGACCAACAAAATCATGTGATGAAGTCATACATGGTTTAAGTGGATGGGTGTAGTTAAGCTAGTAGAATAATATGTTGGTTGCAAGTTATCGACCAAGTTATATATTGGAATCTTGTGAGGTTTGTTGTGCCAAGATAATTATGTATGCCAAACTGTCTTCGATGATGTTGCACGCCGTACTTTTTTTTTCCATCAATTTAATTCGGTTTATCATAGTAATTGTTTGTAGTGAATGAGAAAACCTGATGGATTCTCTCATTTTTCAACTTATGATGTTTGCTTCTTCAGATAACTGAACGGGTATAATCCCTCAGTTCCATTGTTCATTGTTTCTTATTCTTGCATTTATGGTCTCCAGAAATTTTTGAATGACCATTTTTGACATATTATGTTGGTTATTATAAGTTTCTTGATATTACAAAATGTCCGCCATATTCTTCTTTCAATAAAATCATGAATGCTATTGCTGGAGAAATTTCAGGAGATATATTTGAACATGCTGTTGTGTTGAGTGTGAAGACTGAAGATCAAGATGCCTTTGAAAGGGATTTCTTTCAACTTAAGCCTTACTATACTGATACAAGGTATGTTGCCTCAATTATATTTGCATATTTATTTTATTTTATTGCAAAAATAAAAGACATAGATGAAAAGGTTCTTTTCTCAATGCTTATGAAACTAGTTGTACAGAATTGACATTTGTTTTTTATTGGTGGAACGTATACATTGTAGTAAAACATGGTCACACCACCATGTTGGTTATAATTGATCTTTTTGTGTATCACCTAAGCATGAGCCCTTCTAAGAACCATAGTAGTTACAGTTGAACTATGTTGACTTAATGAAATTACTTTTGCTGACGCTTTGGTGTGGGTACTGTTACTGCATTACTAACATTAGGCTAAAATTTTAATGTTTGCTGTTTTTTATTGGTTTTCTTTATGATTCAATTATCTATTGTCATCTATCATCCATTGTCTCACTGTGGTAGTGTTAGAATACACTGATAGCTAGCGACAGCCTTTCTTAATTATCCTATGTATGAATTTAAGTTAATGGATGGCTACTTGCATCATTTGTAACCATGCTAAATGCGTCTTCAGAAACTATTGGGGCTCTATGGTTTTGCAACTATTATGTCTTAACTTCTTTATAACTTTGTCTTTTAACAGCGGTATAATACCACCATCACCCCAGGAGTACCCGATCTTGGGCCTTAACCTACTGAGGCTGCTGGTACAAAATAGAATCGCGGAATTCCACACGGAACTTGAACTTCTTCCGCAAAGTGCTTTGGAAAATGCTTGCATCAAGCATGCCGTGGAGCTGGAACAATCTTTCATGGAAGGAGCTTACAACCGTGTCTTGAGTGCAAGGCAGACTGTGCCACATGATACTTACGTTTATTTCATGGATCTTCTTGCAAAGACGGTCAGGTAATGTGCCTTGCATGTCCTTTAACCCATATTTACATTTTTTGGAACTTCCGAGTTATCCAGAGGATATTTAGAAATTCTTTCACTCGCAGAGATGAGATTGCTGGATGCAGTGAAAAAGCCTATGATTATTTGTCAATTAATGATGCCAAGAAAATCTTAATGTTCTCTTCTGATCAAGAGCTTTCTGAGTATATCACAGAGGTATGGATATGATAGTAGGATGGACGTACCTTTCCTAATACTAAGAACTTTTTTCATGTTTAAGTCATGCCGTCCCTCCATGCAGGAGCATCCGGAATGGGAAATCAATAATGGATGTGTGTTCTTTCAGAAGGCCAAAGAATCTCAACCTTCCAAGGAGATACCGGCGCTTCAACTGATCAACCAGACATTGAGTTATGCTAGAGAATTGGAGCGCATCGTCTGAATGTATCCATGGTGTATTTTTCTTGTTAATGACAACCATAAGCTTAAGATCTTTGCTTATCGTCCGAATGACAGTTTTTAAATACCTTTGGTTTGCTTGTTTCTTTTATTCATGCAGACACCCTTTAATTTTCTTATCGCCTTAAATGTATAAGAAAAAGGTGACCAGATCTCTATTCCAAACCTCATTCATTGTGTTTCTGTGCAGCTGATCCGATGGATTCTTGAAACATTACCAGGTGAAGGTTTCTTAACCTACGTTTCACCGTGCGACCAAAAGGTATTATTGCCCCCATGTGTTCTGTTCATGGTACTCAGATTGTCTATGTAATTCCACGCTACAACTTAGTTTCGTACTTGACTTTTTTTCATGCTTCATGAAAATTATTTTCGGAAAAAAATACACCAAAAAAGTGATTTTTGTATCTGTCCTGTTAGATTTAACATAAACATCATGCCTATAGAAATCTCCTTCCATTTGGTTGTCATCACCATCACCGCGTCGCCATACCCCACCGAGGATGAAACGTATCGACCCTTCTTTTCATGTTCGTGGATGTATCTTGTGGACTAATTGCTGCAATGGGTATAAGTTTGGAGGTGCTTCCGCGTCTTCTCGAGTTCCTTTCCCTGCTTTTGACTTGGCTCCACACTAACCATGCACGACTAAATTGCTTATCATTTGCTCCCTGTGGTTTGAATTAAAAATCGCGAGGCATGAATCTTATTATTACGCAATCTTATTATAGCAGCAACACGTTGCGGAATCCATCCTATGACAGATAGTTTGACCCGGGACGAAGACCTACAAGTTTGGAGGCTTCGCCACCAGGATCAAGCTCGATTTCTTGTGCACCGCAATCCCGGACGCTTCGCTCATGTCCATCTCCTCCCCAGCCATCCCGTCCGGCAGCTGCCAGTCGAAATGGTACAACAAGTTCGCCAGCGCAAGCTCGGTGGTGACCATGGCGAAAGCGACCCCGGGACAACCTCTCCGGCCTGCCCCGAACGGTATCAACTGGAAGTCCTGCCCCTTGAAATCGATGCTGTTGCCCACGAATCTCTCGGGCCAGAACTCCTCCGGCTTCTCCCACGAAACTGGATCCCTTCCGATTGCCCAGGCGTTGATCACCACCCTCGTGCCTTTGGGAATGAGGTAGCCCTGCAGTCGGGCGTCTTCCATGGACTCTCGTGGCACCAGCAGAGGAAGAGCAGGGTGCAATCGAAGCGTCTCCTTGATTGCTGCCCTCAAGTACTCCATCCCTTCCACCATCTCCTCTCTCAGTTCCCCTCCCGATCCAACAATCTTTCTGATCTCCTCTTGTGCCCTCTCCATCTTTCTTGGGTGCTTGACGAGCTCCGCCATCGCCCATTCGATTGTCGTGTACGTCGTGTCGATCCCTCCAGTAATCATATCCTACATCGTATCGAACGAGAACGTTGTGGAAAGGAAGAACTATTCTATGCGGCGATTGAGCATAGTAAGAAGATGAAGATTATGTGAAGAAAGAGGGCTACCAAAATGTTGGCCTTGATGCAGTCTCTGCTGAGTGCAATACCGTCGACAGCCTCCGAGGCGAGCAAGATGTCCGAGAAATCCATAGTGCTGCTGTCGTCGCGAGCATGGTTGGTGTGCGTCTTACGCTCGTGCTCCTCTAAGATCGTCTCGATGAAGGCGTCGAATTTGATTGCCGTCTTCCTCACCCTGGCGTCCAACCCGTTCAACCGGTCGATCCAACCCAATAATGGCACGAAATCCCGCAGCGGGAACGACCCCAGTACCGTGGTTAACTCCGAGAACAAGGCACGGACTCCGCTTCCGCCACCCTCCTCCTCGACGTGCTTCCTCCCGAACGCAACTCTGCAGATTATGTCACTGGTGAGGGAGACGATCATCTCGCTAATGTTCACCCGGCTGGAGGCGGCACGAATTCTTCCCACGAGAAGGGCCACCTCCTCTTCTCGAATCGGGCGAAATGAGTGTACCCGCCTGAGGCTGAGAAGGTGGAGGACGCATACGCGTCTCACCTGCCGCCATAACTCGCCGTACTTGCAGAAGCCGACGTCCTGGGAACCGTAGAAGAGCCTGTCGCTCAAGCTCGAGTCGGGGCGGCTGGCGAAGGCCAGGTCGTGGGTCTTCATCACCTCCTGCGCGGCCGCAGCGGAGGAGACCACGACGGTAGGGACTCGGCCGAACCAGAGGAGCATCACAGGACCATGTTTCTGAGACAGCGACCTCAGGGAGCGGTGCGGGAGGGAGCCGAGTTGGTGGAGGTTGCCGATGAGAGGAAGCCGCCATGGGGAGGGGACATGGCTGGGCTTCTTGGGTCGTGCCCGGAACAAGAGAAAGATGGAGGAGAGGGCGACGAGGGCGAGGAGGGAGAGAGGGAGGGCGTCGAGGTGTGAGACGAGGAAGTGGTGGAACGACATCCTTCAGCTGGCGAGCATGGATCGCGGAGTGCCGCTTGGTGCAGTCGGTTGTCTGCGGTGCTTGTGGTGGTGAGATGGTAACGTAATTGTGTTGTGCCGCTTCTGGCAGCTCGACGCATCGAGTGGACCGCAGGAGCGCGGCGGTGTTCAACACTGACTTTGACATCACACCACAAGACGTCCGATCCCATCTTACATGTTTTCCACGGATGTGCACTTCTATCTTAGCTCTAAATGGTTCCAACAATTAATACATTATATAAACATAAAAATATGCCTGATCATATTTGTAAGACTCTATTAGGATGATATCCATAATTCTTTGTCCGTATGCCTATTTCGGATTCCTCGTGTCGAAGACTTCATTTGGTGTGCACTCATCTCTTTCCTACGGTTGAAGAGCTCCCTCGTCTGAATTTTTGTACATGCCTTTGGACTGTTTGTTTGTTCTCTGCATTGTATTTTTCGGATCCGTATGACCAAAAGGATGCATTATGAAATCTTCCTCTTCCCCGGACAGAAGAAGCGGCTGACTTTTTCCAACTTGCATTTACCAACAGAGAATGAGTGCTGTACTTTAGAATGTCTTGAGCTCAGCTTTTGACAGAATCTTGGCACCTGCAGTTTGTGTTTGCCTGTGACAAGATATGTGCTTGCATGAGGTGTTCGTCTTGGTTTCGAGGGGGGTTTTGCTCTTGAGGATAGTCTCAGACCATGCTCCATTGACAGAGACCAACAGTGGCCAGACATGACACTGTAGATCCATGTAGATGTTTGTTTGAGCATCAATAATGATCACTGTGACATTACGCATCTTGGTCTTTTTGCCTTCTGTATAGCGGCCAATCTGCCCTTACGTTTGCTGGGTGTTCTCTACTTGAAAAAGAAGGAACAAGGAAAGGAAAAAGTGAGCAAGTACCTGCAGAAGAGCAGTCCTGCCACCGGCAGTGTGTAGGACATTTCATTCAGCTGGAGCGTATATAATCACAGTTCAAAGCCCATGATGTGTCAGGATTCATCATCTGAGAAGAAGAAGAAGAAGATGACCTCCATCCTTGAAGCAGTACACATCCTTAATGTTTCTTATTGCACTACTTGTTCATTTACCGATATTGATCTACTGCGACTAAGTCTGCTTTGTGCGGCTTAACAATGTTGATGCACATGATTCAGATTTCTTCGTTCGGATAGCTGGAACACTTGATCATCCTCTTCTGTTTTCTTCTTGATTTGACACAGCAAACACGACGTAGAAAGGAAGGGAAAGGAAATGAATACGAGTGACATATCGGAACACTATCAAGCCACGCTTTTTAGCTTGTCGCAGTTAGATATGACAGTGTGAAAGAAGTTGCTGCTATCTGTGTCCTTCCAAATCCTTTCATGGTGGTTTTAAGGTATTATGTGTCATTTAATCATGGAGACAGAATAAAAAGCAGTCCTCGAAGCTACGATTAAACATCATGAGATTAGATCTGTAGCTTTTCTAGTGGGTTTCTGATCTCATGACTGCTCCCGGAATCCTCTTGCATGCTCTCTTCCTCTACGATTGGAATTGCACTGGTCGTGAAGACACAATCTCATGCAGCATTAAGCACTATGAGGAGGGAATTGAGAGCACTGAGTCGAGGCCTAAAAAGAAGGGTGTCACTGCATGCGCTCAATCCGAGTCCATGATGGCCACGATACGGTGTACATGTAGGGAACAAAGAAGGTCGGGGGTGATCAACAGCATCAGTGCTCGCCATTACCCACGTAAGGCCGTGGTGTTACTGACATCATCATCAACCTCTCTCTCTCTCTCTCTCTCTGTGTGTGTTTCTCTATCTACTCCTCGCTGCTCTTCCTCCTCTTCTTTGTGCTTGTGGTGGTGGTGGTCGCATCATTGGGATCTTTGAATGGGGTGTGGCAAAAAGGATGGAAAGGCTCGGCCATGGGGGACCAACTCGAGCGCATGTGCCCGCCCACCCAAGCCACTGCGAGTCCGTATTGATGCGGTAGCAACTCACAGTCCCACATATTTTACAGATAAAACAACTCCACAAACCCAATCCAAATCCTCCGTTGTGCGAGGGTGAAAAGGAAAGGCGAGGGATTTCTTAGAAAGCAGTCTCGAGTGGTCAGTAGGATCTCGGTGGAGAGACAAGGGCGCAGGTGCAGAAGCAAAGATGGCTGCGATCATGTTACTCAAGCCTGTGCAGGTGAAGAAGGGGAGATACTTGCAAAGACGGGGAGACGCTAAGAGAGAGAACGTAGAAAGAGAGAAGAGAGGAGTGTATTCCAAGACACAATGATTACTTCGTTTTGGGGGAGGCAGGAGGAGAGGCGTGGAATTGGAAAGCGGAGGATGGGACGGGAGCAGAACGTGGGGCTTGACCGAGGTGGGTCTCTCCATCTAATCTTTTTCCCATGTTTTCTTTCCTTTCACCTTTTGCTCGGTTCATCAGGCCTGGTCGGTTCCACTTCTATTCTCTCCCTCTCGTTTCTTCTTCCTCCTCTACCTCCTTTCCTCTCTTCTCTCTCCTCTCCTCTCCTCTCCTCTCCTCAGAGCCGTAGCAGCAGCGTAATAATACGTCTAGGGGGCGGTGGAAGCCCTCGGAACATGGGGAACCGCAGAGAGAATCGCGTAAGAGCAAAGTAAGACACCTCCCCCGAGCTGGACTTTGCCGTACTCCCACATAGCCAAAAGCAAGTTTCATTTCTCCCGAAAGGATTATAAGCCCAAAGGGGAAGACAAAAAGGTCATCCACCCCTCTAAAGGCATCATTGTAGCATGCTAGCGCTGCGTCGTAAGAGCTATATACGCATAGGGGGAAGTCACAGGTTTGGGAGTTCAAGAATGGAGAACTGCGGAGAAGGCCATGAATTCCAAGCCTACCAAGAAGAAGACCACAACACCGTCGCCGCCGCCGCCGCCACCGCCAACAACAATAGCATTAGCAACATCCAAAGTGGTGGGGGGTCTGCAACGTTTATGTTCCCGGCCCAGGTCGCCATGGGTGATGGCGCTGGCGATGCTGCTGCTTCTGGTCTCCTGCCTTGGCCACTTCCCCTCCTGAACAATTTACATCCGACTCACTTCCCGAGCTCGGGGCAAATTCGCGATCAAGACCGCTTCTTCCCTTCTCTTCCACCGCTTCCTCCTCTGCCACCGCCGCCCCCGCCCGCCTTCTACCATGACCTGCATGCCCGTCGGGCTTCAGCCGCACTGCAGCTCGCTTACGATGGTAGCGGCCTCGGTTCGTCGTCGTCGGACCCCTTGGGACTGGCGGGGCTTTACTTGGGACCCGAAGCATTAATTCGCGGCCGAGGGATGATGTCGTCCTCCCCCTTCGGAGCTCTTCATGCCGAGCTGTGCAAGATGACACCGCAGGAAATCATGGACGCGAAGGCGCTAGCCGCGTCGAAAAGCCATAGCGAAGCCGAGCGGCGACGCCGCGAGCGCATCAACGCCCATCTCGCAAGGCTGCGCAGCTTGCTTCCCAGCACCACCAAAGTAAGCACATACCCTATACCCCCAACAATCTTCGCTCACAAGATTCACATATTTCATTTCGGCAGCCTTCTCAATTCATTGTGAATCTCCAATTCCCTCTGCCCTATCTGATCTATATCGACAATGATCCTTCTACATCATGGATAATAATCATAACAGAAGACTTAGAAAGGAATTTTTAGGATTCAATACGAGACAATCCAACCATGGCTCATATACTGCAAGCCTTGAGCCTTCTGGTGCTTGGGGACGCCTGATAGTCTACGACGATAGGAAGACTGAGTTGACGAAGAAGAGAGAGAGAGAGAGAGAGGAGGGACAAGGGCTGTGGAAGAGCCGCCTGGTTGACAGGATGAGAGGAAGCAGGAGAGTATCAGGCTACCAAATAGCCTCCACGGAGATTGTTACTGCCGGAGAACAGTGAACCTAAGAAAGACAAACATGCGCACTCCTGTCAGAAAAAGGAATGCACTCGCAGTCGCTTCTCGTCCTTCCACCACCGCAAGTTCCACTCCCATGTGGAAGCGTGCATGCGAGCACCTCCAGCTCCCTCCACCTCTGGGACTACACAGTTCAAGAACAAAAGGGTAGCAAATAGTAGTTTATTAGGTAATCTGTGTATATTAGTCTCACTTCTTCCTCCTCTGACTTGTTTGTCCCCTTTCTTGTACTTCCCTTTCTTCGTCATCTTCATGCACGGAGCTCGTCTCTATTCTTTTATTCTCTTACCGTTCCATGGTCTGCAACTCATTCACCAACCCGCGATGTGCAGACGGACAAGGCGTCATTGCTAGCAGAGGTGATTCAACACGTCAAAGAACTGAAGCGCCAGACGCTGGAGATCGCGGAAGAGAGCCCACTTCCCACGGAGACCGATGAGCTCACCGTCGATGCCACCAACGATGAGGACGGCAAGTTTTTGGTCTCGGCTACGCTGTGCTGTGATGACCGACCGGACCTCCTTCCGGACCTCATCAAAGCCCTCAAGGCCTTAAAACTACGAACACTCAAGGCCGAGATCACCACCCTCGGCGGCCGCATCAAGAGCATGCTCCTCATCACCGGAGAGGATGGTTCTGACCACCTGCAACAGGAGCAATCCATCGCGTCCATCCAAGATGCGCTCAAGGCCGTCATGGATCGGACATCGTCAGCCGATGAGGCATCCACCGCCGGTGGCATCAAGCGGCAGCGCACCACCAACTTGTCTAGCATACTCGAACACAGGTCCATTTAACTCAAACCATACCATGCACATGTAATGATAGCTAGCGTGATCAAACTATATACCTACCTTACAGTCATTCATGTTTCTCGTTTTCTTGCATGGGCAGTATTCATACTTTTATGTTTTTGATTGTGTGGAGTTTAATCCGAAGGGAAATTATCTTGGATTTTTCATCATGTGGGATTGCAGTGGTGGGAAAAAGGTTTGTTGATGACTAATCCCAAATGGATGGGGTGGGAACTGGGAAGGGTTTGTACAATAAACACACTGAATGGAAGACAGAGTTTTGAGTGATGGATGAGCTCAGTTTCTTCTTGTGTTTGTTGCTCACTGAGACTCGCAGTTGACTCTCTCACAGAGATCGGCATGCCGTGCATGAGACGCAGAACCCAAGGCATGCATGCAACTCCCATGCGGCCACTACAAAGGAAAGAGAAGGTTGGAATTCGGTGTCTCCATCGAGGTGATGGATTTCGCGACGCTCTACTTCTTATGAATCTCATCACGTACAGTAATAGTTACATCTTAAAGTTCGCATTATTGTGTACTTAGGTGTAGTGTTGTCATTACTCTCTTCCCTATGTTTCTTAGTCTGACACAAACAACTGGAAATCTCCTTCGCAAGTTTCCGCCATGGATATATTTAGTTTGGTACACAAATCTTAGAACTGTGATTCATGGAAAAAGTGACATGGGCAGATAGAGAGAGACAAAAATAAAAGCCAATGAAAGCTCACAGTCGAAGTTGTGAGGAAAGTACAAGTTAATGGAGGTAATTCAAAGAAAAGAGAGGTATAGAAATGGTTCGAAAAGCTGAGAAGATATAAAAGCAAACAAAGCAAGTGGCAGAACTCAGAAAGGGTAGGGTAGCAGAGTTCCACTAGCTTCATCTCGATGGGTTCAACAGCAAAATACAAAAGTCGAGAGCAGCAGACTTGGTTCTTTGACTTCTATAAATGGTGACAATGTTCAGGATGTACTATTTCCTGTTCTACATACCACCCAGAGCATGGTTAACAGTCCACACTTGTAGCATGTTGAGTTCAATGTATGTGCAGCATTACCTTTGACATTTATCGATTGGCTTCATACTATATCAGTGTAGAAGAACAGCTGTGAGTTGATCATCTTGTAAATGGAAATAAGGTGAGTTGAGGAGTAAATACCCAACATCTTTATTAATACGAATCATTTGTAAGCTACTTTGTTATAGTCTGATCAGCGTATATGAGATAAAGCACATTACTGATGAGGTTCCTTTATCTTGACATAGGGACTCTATTGTTCTTGGATCAAGTAGATTTGTTTAGTGAGCTATTACTATCTTATGTCAATGTAAGTAAAACATTTTTTCATCACTGTCTAACATGAATTAACCTGATTAGGGGATATCTTAATCATCAACCAGGGAGATTAGCTTATAATCTATGAAATTGCACCTGAGTTACTATGCCTGGTTCTCTTTCTTTGTGTGTTGTTGATTGAGATCATGAAGAGGTAGGAGATCAGCATGGCATTAATGATATCAAGTTATTAGACCCTAACATATTTTTACTTCTGTTTCTCATCAGTGCAACATCATGATCATTAACTACAACTCCAAGGAATGTGCAGCAAATCAAGCTTCATCCATATGTTTTTACTTCAGAAACGGCAATAACCAAGCATGTTTACATAGAATGCTGCATTGTGAGCAACAATAACTCAAAATACAAGTAAAATATAGAAAACTGCCTTTGTGGACTTCAAGTTCAATGGTTCACAAGGATTATTCTCATGACAGAGAAATGCAGGTGAAGATTTGCTACTTGTCTGTGCAGAAGGAATTAGCCAGTCATGAAGCAAGCAGCCACAGTTCTTCATCAAGTTGTTTCAATTACAACTTGAAACCTACTACACCTGCAACACAATTTCTTCTCATGCTACAAGTATTCTGAACTATATATTGTCACCAAGCCATATATAAACCCTAAGTCTATCTTCTTGTCATGCTGTTGAAATGCTTAATCTTCTTCTCCTCCTTTTCTCGTGATGTGAAGGTGGGACTTTGTCCTTCAGTTTTGTTCTTCATGTACTGTCACTGCCATACAGCTTCAAATATCTATGGATTCTTAAGCTGAACTACGATGAAACTTGCTATCTTCAACGGTCAAATCTCTTGGCAACTCAGACAAGGAAAGGAAGTAAAGTTATTAGTGCAGGTATAAAAAGAGTTTCTTTTTCTGATGGACGAGTATAATAGGAAACGCCAGTTCACTCTTTTTTGGACAAACATTGACGCCTACGTGATACAGAAGATTTGTTTGACCAATATATGGGGCATCAGATCTTCTGTATCCAACTTTAGATTAGCTTTTGTAAAGGCATCATTACCTACCTGTAACACGCGTGTGAAGTTTCAGGACTCGGCTTCTACGTCACTCACCTTGCCATGCACGGTTCCACCATCTTCATTTCCCAAACGCCCCTCTAAACTTCACAAGCTACAGTATATATATCATTACCGGTGTTGTTGTTCTATTTGAGTTCGTAAACGCCATGAACGTACGACTGTCGTAGGTTTGGATGAAGAAATCCTCAGCTCAAACTCGGCACGCGCCAACCACGTGAGGTCGTGACGGGAAGCACAGTAGAACCGTCCCTCCCAGCGGATTCGGATCTTCAACTCTACAGTGTTTTCAGTCTGAGACCGTCCATCTTGCTTTGCGATCAGCACAATAACTTGATCCACGTGAGCCCGATCCATTAAAGAATCATGATGGGCTCTTTTGATGCGGCCCAAATGCTACAGTGTTTTCGTTCTGAGACCGTCCATCTTGCTTTGTGATCCGCATTAAAGAATCAAGAAGGGCTCTTCCGATTGCGGCCCAAATGCGTACGAGAGGCAGCTCCGAGTTGGGAACCCCATCTGCGCCGCCTCGTTAGGCCACAACTCTTTGCTCTTCGCCTGTGTTAGTGCCCAAGACGGCTCGTTCGCCCACCACACTCGTTGGCGTTTTAATAATCTCCGGCTAGAATCAATAACCCAATTTGGGTATAAAACACTACATTCCTCGTTATTTAGGTCGATCGAGAGAGGGAGAGAGATAGAGAGAGAGAGGGGGATGGATAAAAGGAGGTGAAGGAACGAAAAGAAAGCGAACAGCCCGGTTCTGGTGTTATCCTTCCCCATCCCCTTCTGCCGCCTCTGCACTCCCAAACCCCGACGCAAGGAAGAAGAAGCGGAAAAAGAAGATTAAAGAAGAAGAAAAAACCATGCCTTCCCCTTACGGGCCATCATCCAACCTATGGGTCCTTCTCGGGCTGGGCGTCGCCAGCATATTCATCATGACGCGGCGGATGCGGCGGCGGGCTTTGAAGGAGGATTTCGGCGCCTTCGTTGAGCGCCTACAGCTCCTACCGCCACCGCCGCCGGCGCCCCCGAAAGCCCCCCACCCCTTGAGTGGCCTCACCTTCGCCGTCGCCGACATGTGAGCGCTCTCGTCCCCCGCATCTCCCGGCCCTTCTCTTCATTCCGGCCTTTCTTTTGTTCATCTCGAATATTGTGTTTGTGGATGGAGGGATTTCTTTGCCTGCCGTTTAGGGTTTATGCGGTTGACTGATTTGCTGAGGCTGTATATTTAGCTGTCTGGTCATAGTAAAATTATAACGAGATATCAGATTTATATTCGATCAAATCGTGTAGCGATTGTTACAAGATGTCATTAATGGCAAAATAATGGGAATGGTGTAGATGATCTTGTTGAGAGTTGTGGAAAGTCCAATTCTTGCAGATGATGAACAATATATACTGGTAAAGCTGGTGTCCTAGTTTTGGTTGTACATAATTTGCTAGCAATTTTTTTTTCTTCATGTTTATACGTGTATGTATAAAGAATTTTGGCTATATGTATCTCTTTTACCCAGCTCCTTCAATTTTGGTGATATATTGTTGTGGAAATCTTTTTATCTAGAAATCTCATTACTTCCTTGATTTTATCAATGAGTTTCCCAAGTGAATTTTGCTTTGGGCTTATATGATAAAAATTTCAGCTCATTCATTTTCTGAGGTCATGAAGAAAGTATTGTTGATAGATTGTCTCTTGCCATTGTGCTATATGATATGCTAACAATGTTTTCCATCTTTACAAGTAGAAGTATAATAAATTTTGGTTATTTGTATCCATTTTACCATTGTTTCTTTAATTTTCGTAATATATGATTCCGAACATTTTTTCATCTAGAACCACATTGTTTCTTTGAGTTGTCACTGAGTTTCCAATTGAAATTTGCTTCGACTTTTACGATAATATTTTCAGCTCATTCATTTTCCAAGGTCATGAAGATAGTATTGCAGACAGGTTGTGTCTTGCCATTGTGCTATATTATGGTCTCTTAAACTGTTTCAATTGAGCTTTGACAGTATTTCTAGCTTAAGCTATTCTCTGCGAGTGTGGTTGCTCATGCTCGAGAATCAAGTTTGTTTCCAATTATGGCCTTGGTGAGATTCTTGACTGTTTCATTAATTAACAGATTTGATATCGAGGGATATGTCACTGGGTTTGGAAACCTGGACTGGGCTAGGACTCATGAATCTGCAGCAAGAACAGCACCGATAATTTTGGCTCTTGTAGATGGTGGTGCCACTTGTATTGGAAAAACTATCATTGATGAGTTGGCATATGGGTAAGAATACTTGGTTTGTCACATAACCTTGTGACCTTTTTGCTTCTATATGTGTTTCACATAATTCTGCTGACCAACCAATAATTTCTTTGAAGCCATTTAAATTATTTGTTATTATTTTGCAAACAATGTTCCAAGTGAATACTCATATTCCGTTGATTTTGTTCCCTTTAATGTTTATTTACCAATTTAAACTTTTGCCAGCATGAGTGGCGAAAACAAACATTATGATACGCCTACAAACCCTACAGTTCCTGAGCGAGTGCCTGGAGGATGTTCAAGTGGATCAGCTGTAGCTGTTGCTAGTGGTTTGGCAGAGTTTTCCTTGGGTGAGTTCTCACAGTACCATTCTCGTGCCAATGAGCTCTTTGAGATGAAACATTCGTAAAGTCTGTTTCTAGGCTAACTTTCCATGTTCTGCACAACTTTTCTGGAAACTAAGTCTTGTTATTTGCTTGTGTTTATCATGGTTTCATCATGGTCAGTATTTTTTTATATATACACAGGCGTTGATACAATTGGTGGAGTGAGAATACCTGGGGCTTACTGTGGCATCTTAGCTTTCCGGCCTTCTTATGCAGCTGTGTCTACTTTGGGCTTTGTTCCTGTTTCCCCAAGTCTTGACACAATTGGTATGTAAAGTTTTTTCTAGCACATGATTGAATGGAGTTTGACATTTACACTTCTGTAGTCTTCAATATGTATTCTGATGTCAATGAATGAGACTGACTACTTTAACTACTAGTAAAAGGAGGTTACTTTATGTCCATGTTGTCACCCCGTGATGAAAGTGCAGATGCACGTGTCAGGATGTAGTTATCAGATTTATGCCAAAATTCTGATGAGATGTGTTATATATGATTTCATGGTTTGTTTCTATAGACTTCTAAATATTTATAAACAAAAAACTGCATACCGAATGTATTATCCAATGCAAAAGAGCGAACAGAAATTAGATCTAATCCTTTTTTTTTTCCTGATTTCATGTTGTGCCAGGGTCATGCTTTTGTTTTAGATCAGGTGGGGGTTCTCCTAAGTAACATTAACAACCAAACCTATGAAAATCTTATATACTGGAATACAAACTATAGTGTTTATTTTGATCAATTCTAAAGAGATCTCAGGTTAGGTTGTCCATAATTTATGTATCTTGTTTGTTCCTTGCTTTTATGTCCTGTTAATTAGTTTGACATGTGTATTATGTTGCATTTGTGCTCTAAGCATGTCCAATTTAAATTTCAGATGTTAGTACAGTCTCTTTGGAGTATTAATAATTTCTCAGTATATGAAGCATTAACTGCATGTGATATGCTCTACATTAGTACTTACTGCAACCATTGGACCTCCCATCTGATGGAGGTAAGGGACATTGTGGAGGTTCATAGATGTGTGGTGGAGAAGAGATGCCTCTGAAATGCCATCAGCTGTGATGATTCTAGAGTTGGAGGTGGGATAGGAAATGGGCAATTGTTGAATAATTATCCCCAAAAAGTTACTTCTGTGTTATAATTTTTGGAGTTTAGCGTGTGCGACTTCAGGTTTGTGCCTTTAAATAATTTCTTACAGAATGAAGTAAAATATTTTCTCTCGTGTCCTCAAATCTCATTTGTACCTTGTAAAATAGTTACAAACCTGAAGAAAAATATCTTCAGGTTTGTGCCTTTACAGAATGAAGTAAAATACCATTGCTTATACCGAAGTACCAAATATCCTCTCCTTATGCAAAGATCAAAATTTATGATGTCAATGTTCACCTGTCAGATGGTACCTCAAGGCGTAAAGGTTTTGAAGCACTAGTAATAAAAAATGTTAGGTTTGATATCTCATAATGCTTGATTTTTGGTTGATCGTTGGGATGCTAGCTTGCTTACGCTTTATTCCAACTGTTTTTAGAACTTGTGTGCTACCAATTTTACTTAGTATGATGCAGCATAAACAGGAATACTGGCCTACGAATTATTGACAATTTGGTTGTTGTGTTTCTGATCCACAGGTTTCTTCTCGAAGGACCCTAATGTCTTTCGTCGTGTAGCTTATTTATTAATCCAGGCTCCATATTCTGGTCTGCGCCAGCCTAGAAATATATTTATTGCAGATGACTGTTTTGAACTGTTGAAGATACCAACAAGCAGGGTGACTCGGGTGCTGATCAATTCTGTAGAGAAGCTATTTGGAAGTGCGTGTCTGTGTATTGGATTCTTCTCCATGAAGATATTCTTTCCTGTTTCATTATTGTCATTTTTTGTGTTATTGATTTTGTTTGAACAGTAACTTCATTGATTTATGACTGCAGAGAAACTTCTAAAGCATCTAAACCTTGGAGATTATTTATCTTCAAAACTTCCTAGCTTGAAGCAACTTCAAAATGGAAAAAAGAATGGTGACTCAAAGAGTACACTGTTGTCACTTGCAAAGGCTATGCAATCACTATTCAAGTAAGTGTGGAATTCTGTTGATAGTTAACCAGCTTTCAATATTCTTTATCCACACATGTATATTCATGACTTTGTTATGGATTTTTCCTTAAGTTGGTAGTGGTAGGATTTATTTTTAAAAGTTTGGATCACTACATAATTGAGTTGGTTTTTATCAAATGATAACAAAGTGAAACTAATAAAATATTGAAGCTTTTAGCTAACCTAGCTGGTAAAACTTTGATAGTTTATCGCAAGGTCATAGGTTTGAATTTTGCCTTCACCACTTATCCTTTGCAAAATAATAATAAACAGTCTAGCAAATTTATGCAATCAAAAAGGGAGATGCAATACATTTTCTAATATGAGACCGATCATTATTCCTGATTCAAATTATTTAAATATTTTTTGGATGGCCTGGTTCAAATTATTCAAATACATTTTCTAAGAGCGGGTATGTCACAAATTAAAAAAATATATAAAGAAAGAAGAAAACGGAGTAAATGATTGACAATGTCTGACCTCAGGCTCAGGAGAAGTATATAAGATTACAAGATAAAAAGAGCACGCAATTTCCATATTAAGATTGCGTGTCGTACGAAACTCTTTAGGGGGTACTGTTGCTATTGACTTGTGTTTAACTGGCTCAAGGTTGACTTTAGACCTTTTTTTAGCAAACATCTTATGTTGGATCCAGTAAGTTGCAAAAGAAAATTGTATATTTATTTGCAATAATTCAATATATTGTTTTTCTAATTATTGACGTTTGATTGGTTTGTACCAAATTACTTACTGACCAAGGCACCAGCGATATGTTTGTGATGATGAAGTATACTAGTTAATAGTCAAAGTTCTTTAACATTTCAAGGCATCAGTCTCTAGAACTGTGACTTTGAGTTATGAAAATTATTAGTCATGCCATGTTATGTTGAGACAGTATCAGCATGTGGCATGGCTCATGGTATGCTGACACATCCTTTTTTCTATTGTTAACTTGTGCTGCTTACATGTTGATTGGTATACCAACAAAATTCATCATTGAAAATTAATTCTCTCCAGGAACATCTGGGATTTACTGAATTAGTGGGCCATCTTTTGCTTTCCATATACATGCATTTAGCCAGATAATGTGTATCTGGAAATTTATTTTAATACTTTCTGGTTCGTAGTGATGCTTAGTATATGCTTACATCCAATTTCATAGTTATTGCTTACCAATACATACAGTGACTTTTCAAAATCCTGTTAATGTGATTGCTGAACCATAATTATCATTGTGTTGTATTTACAGCCATGAGTTTAGAAATAATCATGAGGAGTGGATCAGCTCCACTAAGCCTGCCCTTGATCCATTTATATCAGCTCAAATTAATAGATTGGCAGATGATAGTCTTGCACTTGATTGCTGTCAGTCTGCAAGAGAAGAATCACACTTAGCCCTCAATGCTCTTCTAAAGGTAGCCCTATACAATTTTTTTTCTTTTTGATATTTATTTGTTGAAAACACTGAATGGTTTTATAGATTATATAAGTCATATTGAAAATTGATGGGATTGCCATTCAAGATTTTGTTCTTGTGGCTCAAAAATGTGCTTCGGCTTCTTGTTGACATGTTGCAGTTGTTTGGACCTTTCATTAAATAGTTGATCTTCAAGTTAATGTTCAATCTTATGATCTGCAATGAAGGCACCATATATTTAAGCTCTATGATTGGCGCCATTTCTATATGCTTTTGTGGGTGTTTGTACACATCCTTCAGAACTCTACTGTCAAATTTTAATTAAGGTGAAATTACACCTACCAGTGAGAGCCAGATCTTGCATCTTGACCACCAATTTATATAGCTAATCGCATTCTGTCAGTTTAAGCATAACATACTGGGAAGTGGAAGAATGTTGTAGTGGGTTGTGAAAATGATCAAAATGCAAGTAGTATAATGAAATGTTGGAATTTGATGGTGGAACATAAGGATTCTAGACTTCATGATACCAAGTATTTATGCAACAAGTGCACTGTGTGATGGATTGCAAGGATGGAATAGGGTTGACAGAACAATTATGTAGGCAGTTGGGTGCCAGCAGGGATACATAAAGGCAAAGTACTAGAAGACAGACAAAGAGAAATTCCTACGTAGCCTGCAAGCTAGGAATTGGTATCTGTTGTGTAAGGTTCATATATGTTATCTGAGAACTGAACAGTTTTCCAGTTTGCAGTTACAGAAATAAATTCATACTAATCTTACTATTTTGTGGGACGTTTGTATTGCTGATCCTTGCTATAATTGAACTAAAATTTGAATTTATTCCAATGTTGAACTTGGCTTACATACATACACGTGGACATCCACGTGCTGACACACAGCAAGTCCCCTAATTTCTAATAATCACATGATGATATATAGTTGAAAATGCTATATACACCTTGTGAGGTAACGTATTGCGGATGATAATTGTAGTTGTCATATACCATGGAATAAATAGGAGCCATCTAATATGTTTTATCACTGTAACTGGATGTTATACTAGTTCAAGTTGACTGAGCTGATGATTCTTACAGGACGAAGGAATACTTGTTCTTCCTACTGTCTTAGGACTTCCTCCGAAGCTTAATGCAAAGGAGCTGTCATCCGAGGACTATCTAAACCATACATTTTGTTTATCTGCTATTGCTAGCATGTCAGGCTGTTGTCAGGTGCAGTGCTTTTCCATGTAAACTCATGAAATGCGTTGGTGGACATCAACATGTTCAGCTGATACTGATCCAGCAGTTATTTTGTCATGCTAACCACTGTCATTGTGTGTTTTTTTCATTTCCTCACTACAGGTCACAATACCCTTAGGATTGTTTGAAAAATGTCCAGTCTCAGTTTCCTTTATTGCCAGGCATGGAGGTGATCACCTTTTGCTAGATACTATTCAGACGATGTATGCCATTCTTCAAGAACAAGCGGACATAGCATCCAAGTCCAACTTCTCAAAAAGCAGCATTACGAATGAAGAATCTGCAGAAATTGCTAAAGAAAAAGTCAGTTACATATCTTTTTTATGTTCCGTTGTGTTCCTTTGTAGTCTTGTAGATATGTAGCTGTCGTAACATCACATCTATCGTTTAACATAGTACTGTTTTTCTGAATTTACGTTTTATGCCGACCCTGTTCTGCTTCATTTGTCATGATCTCTTGTGAGATTTTACATGGATTTTTTAACTTATAATTTGGTCAAAATTGCAAGAAGAATTTCCAACCTTGGTTTAGATGCTACTACCATAGTACCATTTTTCTTATTGTGAATACTGTTTAAGTTCTTTTTTCCCCTCAATTGCAGGGTAATGTTGCTTACAAGGATAAACAGTGGCAAAAAGCTATAAGTTTGTACACAGAAGCAATCAAACTAAATGGGAAAAATGCAACATACTACAGTAATAGGGCCGCTGCATATCTGGAACTGGGAAGGTATTTCTTGTTTTTGGCCTCTTGTTTTAAGATGTTCATCACTTCTTTGTTTTTTTTTTCTAATCACATGTTCGTTTTGTCTGAACAGTTACCTTCAAGCTGAAGCTGATTGCAGCTCTGCTATTAACCTTGACAAAAAGGTCAGTAGTTGTAAAATTACAATAATCTAATCTGTGATGTTTTATTTGATCATTTATTATTTTCTTCTATTTGATTATTAAGGAACTTTATTTTAGTTCCTTAATGAGCATCTTGTTCTCCTATTTTATTTCTTATGTAGCATCCGTTAGTATGTAGTTGACGCTACTAGTAACTTGCTTTGTGCACAGAACATTGGTTTCGTAATATATCTTATGTAGAGTATGTTGGTCTGCTGAAAATTTTTCTGCTGATATTCTACCATAGTGGCCTTTTAAGAAATTGGAAGCCTTCTAGTTGACTAAATTTTGTTTCCTTATGCCAGTTCAAAAGGCTGGTTCAACATGGTTAGTGGCCTGGGTTTCTGTTGCTTTTCTATATTATACTTTCTATTGCTGCTAACTGAACCTTAGTTCATGTTTCTGTGCATGCTGGTTACTTTTTACATGGTCAAAGTTTTAATTTGGATCCAGTTTTGATTGTTGGTAAGTATGAATACAATGCAGGTGCTAATAGTCAGAAGGTTTTTGTTTTAGGCATGTCCTTGATTTGAACAAGAAAGGTTCAGAAGACATGAGTAAATAATAGAAAGAAATAAGGCAAAAATAACAAAGTCACTGTAGTTTAGATTACAAAAATAATGCTAAATGCAATTCTGTTACATTATCTTTAATTTAAGAGTTCTAGGTAATATAATTGAATGAGTAAACATGAATTAATTGAAAACTAAATCTCTTCAGGTCAATGCAAGCTTATAAATGGTAATACTGTTAACCTTGAAAATAATATATGAGATTATGACATCACTGTTCTCCCCATTGGATGGTAATGTTAACCTAGGAAACAATAGTATAGCGTCTCAAATTCAGTTTACATCTTGAGCTTATGTACTATTTAAGACTATGACTTCACTGTTTTCTGTTGGACGGAGCCTCATACCAAAGTTTAGTCTTTCTCTATGCATGTCAATGATTTTCTGGGTGTACATGCTTATACAGGCACACCTATGCACGTTCTCCCAGTCTAGGTTTTCTATTCTGTATTCCATGCATTGATCATGATTCTAGCCTGCAAGTGCCTGTTGATTGTTGTAGTCAAAACCTAGCAAATAGTCCGATTGGTGGTGGAGAGTGCAGGTACACAGTTGAAATTTTATGGTTGCCAATCTTTTTTATCTTGCCATTTTTTGGTTTGAAACCAGGGCAAGAGTACGTGATTATGCTTTCCTCAAAGGCATTGTATGTCCGTCTGTTTTAATCAGCTTATTGTTCTGGAAAACCATCCTTTAAAGTTGGTGATACATTCAATTTGTTGGATGCTTTAGATGCACTCAAGTGATATCAGTAAATCTTCATTTTGCATTTTCTTTATTTTCATTCTCTCAAGTGAGTATTTACCTTGTTTCTATGGATTTTGTCAGAATGTTAAAGCATATCTGCGAAGAGGTACAGCAAGGGAGATGTTGGGCTATTACAAAGAGGCAATTGAAGGTCTCTCTCTTACTCACATGGACACGACACACTATTCACACATGCTGACGTGCTTTAATCATGGGCTTCTTATCGTGATTGAGATATCTTATCCTTTCATATGAATTGCATCATCTCTGTTTCAACAAATCTTAATAGCATCTAGGGACTGTGCCTTCTCCCATTACCAGTAAAGAATTGTATAGATGTTAATATAATCATGGTTAACAGTGTTAATATATAACGTCAATTGCTAACTGCCTTGTCTGATCTTTCTCAGATTTCAAGTATGCCCTTGTTCTGGAACCGACAAACAAAACAGCAAACCTCGCCAGCAATAGGCTAAAGCAGCTATTTCAATAAATACAAATCAAGTTGCAGAAGTCATGTTTCCTGAAATTTCTGGGAGTCGGTGGTTTGCGCGGTCATTCAGGTTCCAGCAATGCATCTTGCAAGAGCACCAATCGAAAGATCAGCAAGGCCACAGGGAACACCAAACACTTGATTAAATTACTGGGATGCTGATGTCTGCCATCCTGTTGCTTGTGAAGGTGCCTCAGCTTTCTCCTATGGTTAATGTCAAATGAGAAGCATTACTTTAATGTTAATTCTGTCATCTTGCTGAGTTTCTCTACGTTCTTCTTTTTACTTGTACAATAGTCTCATTCAATAGCTGAATAAACTTGCAATGGTTGAGACATTTTCGATGTCTTGAATTAGATTCTTCGTTTCTTTAATTACATGATGGCCGTCTTGTTGATCTTTCATTTTTTCTCTAGAAATTATTTAAAGTTCTATTTTAAGAGCTGGTCATGTTTTACTGTGTAGACAATTAGTTCAGAAAACTGCATGATCAGCATGTGTTTGACTGAGTTCTGAAGGTTAATTGATCTTTTTAAAAATCATTCTTTAGTGGAGCATGACAGCAAATGTTTGAATCATGGTTGCTTGTCAAACCATGATTTGAGGCTTGTTACATCCTAATAGTTAGGAATGAGTTGGGATTCTTGACATGCAAATTCGATTATAGAAATATTAGTTCAATTAATGAAAGAACAAGTAGTGCAAATTCAAGTGTACTCTTTTTTCTTTTTTTTGAGAGAAGGGAGAAAGATGTTGATATGCTCTTCTGGGCTAGTTTGAAATGTTGGGTGGCTTCAACATCAAGTGGTTAGCAATTTGGGGCCCGATGGATCATGCGTGATCCAACGGAAGCCTAAGATAACAATTAGTCTGCTGATGCAGGGATTTTGTGATGATATCTTTTCGTAAGTTGGGTCTGTAGGTTTCGTCATTATCTGGTCCATGGATAATGCAGAAGAAGAAGTGAGAAGATGAAAAGTGGCTAGGTGGTGGTTCACTGGTTGCCATCAGATGATTGCCCTCTCATCACCGCCGCTCTTTTAGGTGGGAACAATAGTTAAGAGCTCGGCTGATGATGACATGATCCGGGCGGCTGTACGCGGCAACTACGCCGGGCCGCTGTCGTTGACGGCGACATGGGCGATCAGGTCCAAAGGAGAGGGAGTAGTTGGGTGAAACACCTCTCCTGTTCATGTGAATCAGCAGCGTTTGGGGTGGTGGTGGAAGAAGAAGGCGTTTGCGATATTGTCTTTGACTTGGCTTCTCGAGATGCTGTTGCCGTCCCAGGGAAGACGAAGGGAGCCGATCGATATTTGTTCCTTGCACGAGTGGGTTGCCGCGGCTCTCCCCATTCCTTCGAGTGGTAGGACTAAAAGGCCCCTTTACTGCTTACTCGTGTTGAGATCGGCATCGAAGTAGTCGCACATAGAATAGAAAAGCTGAACCACCAATAGGAATCGTCGTCAATCTCTGACCTGTGCCACGGTGCCGACATGGGAATCAGCCATCTGTTGGGTTCCCTTCGCACGCACATGAATGCCTTGCGCTGAGTTCCAAAGGCATCACAGTAGACTTAGTAGTACTCGGGCCACTTGCATTTGTCTGCAGGAATAATAGCACGTTGATCGTCCCTTCTGGAACCCGTGTTTGGTGTTCCCTGTGCCTCGATGTCTAGGGAGAGAGAGAGAGAGAGAGAGAGAGGGATGTGGCTGATATTTGTTTTGGGAAAGACGGGGAGCGGCCGATGAGACACTCCATCTGCTGCAGAGAGCGATGATGGGGCCAAGGGGACACCATCTCACCCTTATCTCCCGATCGGCACTGCTTGATAGTGCCATCGTGACGACTCCATTATTAGGAGAAGATTCAATGAATTTGGACTTAGAAAGTAAGAAAGATCGTGGCAATATTATTACTGCCTCTTCGATTCAACCTCACTCGATAGATGGACAGGAGGAGGAGGATGTAGCGTTACTGATGCGATAGAGGCTTGGATAGTGGGATTATTACATCACAGTGAGACTCACTCTATTAGAAAGAGAGAACAAAACTAGGGAATAAAAGGGAAGAGCGAGCGGGAGAGCAAACCCTTGATGGGTCAACGTGCCCACCAATCCATGGCCGTCAATTGCCGCGAGGACCGCGTGGACGCACCTGACCCGCGCACGGGCGGTGGGTCCGGCACGAGGGAAGAGCAGCAGCAGCAGACGGTTCGGAGGGAGAGAGCGATCCGGGTCAGTGGGCGGAGGCGGCGGAGACTCGCCAGGCGGAGGTGGCAATGAGGGGGCGGGTGTGCCAGCCGAGGGTGAGGCAGCCGTCCGTCTCCTCCACTCGAAACCCATCGCCACCGGCGTAAAGGGCGAGGAGCATGCTGGCCTGCTTGAATGCGTTGGAGCCGAGGTGGGCGGGCTCAAACCCGGCGCGGGCCATCCGCACCCGCCACTGCCCCAGCGTCTCGTGCCGCTCTGTCCGTTCCGCCCCCTCGCACGCCACCACGTTGCAGATCTGCCGCCCCAGGTAGGCCTCCGCCATCGCCCGGTGCTTCTGCTGCTGCTCCTCCTCGCCCGCCGCCGCCGCCTGCCCCCCGCCGCCTTCCAGCGAGTCGAACATGCTCGAGTAATAGTGCAGCGCCTCCGTGAACCGATCCAGGAACGTGCCCCCGTTGTGGTTCGCCTCCTCCTCCACCACCGTCACGATCCGCGGGCGCACCGCCAGCACCATCCTGAGCACCTTCTCCAACGCCCCCGTCCGAGCCAGCAGCCGGTGCAGCTCCATCACCGAGTTCACCGCGACCGCCTCTTCCTCCCCCTCATCATCACGATCGCCTTCACTACCGTCCCGTTCGAGCAGCATCCGAGACTCGAGGTCCGCAAGGCTGGAGGCCACGAAGCCGCGGTAGCGGAAGTCCACGCCGATGGTCTTGGCGAGCATGTCGAGCTTCCAGCCCACCTGCTGCAGGGCGTCCGAGTGGTCCGATTGCGGCGGGCCGATGCCAGTGAGGCGGAGCGACGGCGGCCCCCCCGGGCGGAGGGCGAGCGCTTGGAGCAGCGCTGGCCACTGCAACCCCTGCCTCATCCCGAAGTCGATGACGTGCACGCGACGGCAGCCCGAGAAGGCCTCAAGAATGGCTTGGTTCGCGGTGAAGTGGGCGAACTTGAGGTACGGGCAGCTCTCGTAGAAGTGTAGGTGAAGGAGATCCTCCAAGGCCGGGGAATCGAGGGCGCGGTCGACCTGGGAGAGAGGACGGCGACGGTAGATCCGACGGGCGATGGCTTCAGCGAAATACCCGGCCACTTTCCGCATCGGGCCGTCCTGAGAGGCGGCCAGCACCGAGATATGCTTCACCAGAGCGTCCGCCGCCTTGAGGTTCTCCTGCTGCACCGCCTCGGCGCACGCCATCAGGGCGTGAACCAGGCGGATCCCCGTCTCCTGCGTGTCCACAACTACCACTGGAAGCGCTGCTGCCGGCTTCGCGGACGACGCCCCTTCCGTCCTCGATCCCCTCGCTCTTCCAGCCTCTGCGCCCCAGGAAGATGACGAGGAAGGAGAGCAAGTCCTCTTCCGTTTCTGATCTCTCGGTGACACGATCATCTCAGATTGGGGATCTAAGCCATAGACAACGCGGCCACCGGAGGCGGCAGCCGGTGGAGGAACGGGTTTGAAGCCGTAGGCGTCCGATGGGCGCAGCGGAGCAACGGTGGTGATGGCAGGTGGCTCAGAGACGGCAGAGGCGGTGGAGACATCAAACCTCTGATGGTGGTGGTGGTGGACGGCGGCGGCGACGGGCGGTGGAGGGGGAAGCGGGGGAGGCGGCGCATTAAGCTCGGAGAGCATGCTGTCGAGCCAGGCGGCCAAGTGCGAGGGGTCGTAGTGGACGGTGTCGGAGGCAATCTGGGGGAGGACCGAGGCATCGTCGCTTGCGGCCGCGGCGGTGCTGGCCATCGCCATCTCCAGCTGCTCCAGCTTCTGGGCGACGTCCGCCATGTCCGACGACCGCACCTTGTAGCCGAGCGCCGCCAGCAGCTCGTCTACGCCGCAGTCGTCGTCCTCCATCCCCATCGATGACGCCGCCGTCATCTTCCCCTTCGCGCCCGCCATGTCCGCCGCCGTCGCCACATGGTAACCGCTACCACCTCCTGCTCCAGTCTCTTGATGCTCTCGTTTCATCTTTGCGCCACCTTGTTATTATCATACGATGGCTCAGCTACTTAATTTGCCGAAGCCAAAAAAAGGCTTCCTTTCCACACACACACACACTCTCTCTCTCTTTTCTGTTCTTATGTTTTGGTGGAAGGCGAAAATTTTCAGGAAGCAGCTGAAGGAAGATGGAGGAGGAGGAATTAGGGGATGCATAGATCGAGAGGTACGCTCGAGAAGAAAAGAAGAAGAAAAAGGTAAGGTGGGCGCAACCGTGGCATCTCTCCGGTCATTCCTTTGCTTTCCTTTTCACTGGAACTTTGGCTACCCCCGTAGATACCATTCGCCTACTTTACGATTTGAGATAAACCAACCACCAAACCCAAAACCATAATAAATAAAATAAATAAATAAATCTTACAATAGTTCTCATGGATAACAATGTTAGGTATGTCTGATGACACAAATTCAGCATCGCTGGTCTTCCTACAAAATCTTTCAATCTCAGACTTTTTCTTTTGGATAATTGTATGTAGATAATAATTCAATCGAAACCCAAATAATTCATGCCCAGATTCAAATGCTAAACGACAACACTTCGATTCAATTGCTGGACTCCCCACAAAGCACCACCCATGTTACTATTATTATTACTATTCATATTATTATTATTATTATTATTATTATTATTATTATTATTATTTTGGAAAACTAGATAAGAGAAAGCGAACAAGAGCGAATCGAATGGCCACCGCAACTTTGTCTTCGTTGAGAACACCGACTCGCTGCGGCGAAGATGCCAACGCCTCCCACCACCCGTGCCTCACGATTCGTGCAGATACATATGATGCCCCTAGCGCGAGTCTTAAAGCGCATCTTTGATCGGAGCCACGTCCCACCGCCACCGCCTTCCGTTGCTGCCACGAATCACGACACTGTTACCTGTCCTTGAATCTTCGGTTTCCGCAAGACGGAGAACTCTTGGACGGTGACGGTGACAGCGACAGCCGCGCTTCTCCCGCCTGTGCACTACGTACCCGTTCGGCTACCCGATGCTGGATTGGGGGTGACCGTGGGGCCTCACGTTCGGCTTGTGGCATCCAGGGACACATAGTACGCTGAGTGGGGACACGAGAGCTACCCCACATCACGTGGACGCGAGCCCCGCAGGGCACCATACATCCACTCGCAGTTCGATACGGTAGCAAGTCGTGAGGGGACCACTCGGCAAAGCTCCGGCGAATGCGTCGGAAACGGATTAAAGTCGCTGTTCCGGGTGGTCCCAAGTGACTGCATCCGTAACGGCCCCTATCGTCGGTGTCATCCGGTGGATGTGTGGATTACATGCTAATTCACATCGAAGCATGTAATCATCTGTTTGCGTCCATCATAGGCGGAAGGGTTTTTACGACGTTAAATTTCTTGGTGGGTTTATTATCCCTTCAAAAAGAAAACAATACAATTAAATGTCGCCAAAGTATTTTTTTTTTTGTTACTATCTCTCTGCTGTTGTTACTGATGTGTTACTCGGTACGCTTGAAAGCGCAGTAAGGCGACCTCCCTGGCCTGTGATTGGCGGGAGAGAGGGATTTTGAGTGGGTCCGGGATGGGTTCATATCGGTGGACGACCAGAAGGAAGGTAGAAGAGGGTGGGTCGGTTCCAAAGGGTTAAGAAAAGCCGGATGGAAGCATTTGTCATGCGTTATGGCCGTCCATATCTGACGCTGCCGTCGGGACGAGGTCGACGTTGCCGGCGACGGCGGGCCCGTGGCGTCCCCATTAGTCTCTCGACACCTTCGCCGTCCGTCGTTCGTTCTTTTCTTTTCTTGCTTTCTTCTCCATGTGTTTTTCCGCCAACAAATAATTATTTACGTTGATTCGAGATCAATTTGTTTATGAGATGATCATTATTTAGACTTGACAGAAAATAACAGAAAACGACGAGTTGATATAAATCAAATCAAAACGTATGATCCGATCGCGGTTCGATTTGAATAGCTAAAGCATCGGAATCAAATCGGATTAATTGTTTGATGATTTCAAATCAAATCAGAATCAATGGTTTAGACTATGTTTCAGATCGATCAAAAAAATACAAAAAATCTCAACAATCAAATGTCATTCTAAGTAACAAATGTCTTCCTTCCAACAATTAATTAGAGAAATATTTTATAATAAAAAAAGATAATTTCGGTGCGAAACCTGAATTATGAAATCGATTCAATTCGGATTTCAAATTATCGATCCTAAAACCAGAATCAATACTATCAAAACTAATGATTGGTGAGGCAAAGAAAAGAACAATACCATACCATGAAAAGGCATGTCCTCCCCCGACTCAAACCACCAAACAAAACTGGAGGGTAAGAGGCGGAAGAAGACGACGTTGCAGTGTTGGTAGGCGGTCCAAGTTCAGTGCGCATGGAATGATGCAGAAAGCATGGGGGCGAGCACCGGCACATGCATGCATCCATGGCGGGCTCCTGCGCTCACCAAGCTTCCACGCACAGCTATCAAGCACCGCCGCCTCTTAATTGTCCCAACAACAGCAGACTCAAAACCTTATGCTATTCGGATTTCATTTTTTTTCTCATTAACTTAAAATTTTACTTATAATTAAATGTTTTCTATTAAATTTATATTGGGTCTTGGCTTTTTTGATGATCAACTTTGACCCCCTTGCATCAATCTCGAAGCAGATGCGTCGAGAAGAGATACATACCATCATGGCCTTTATTCGGCCCAATCTACCAATTTTGAGCTCCACATCTGTGCCATATCCATGAAGCCCATAAAACCCAGTAAGAAAGAATACCTTCGCCTTCGTCGAGCCGTCCTTTCGACCACCCTTTTCTTTCCCCGCTGGGCTACGGTTAACTCGCTCCGCTCACTAAAACTATTTAAGACACCAACTTACACCCAAGTAGAGAACGCTTCGATGACATTTATAATAACTACAGGAGCAAAATGAGCCGCCAAATTGACCGCGCAGAGAACCTTCGACCATCATATACCATAGAGATAGTATATGATCAGAGGAAAAATATTACTAATGTTAAAACAAAGATATTGATGTCTGTTTCCAAAATCAAGTAATAGTATGGTTTCACTTTCAACTACATAAGATACATTGATAATTTATTAAAATCATGTATTGGACTATCGACTGATTCATTTGTATAACTGTAGTAATTTTTTTATACCATTAATTTATAAATTTTTTATAAGAGGTAAAGATCCCCCCAAAAAAAAAAGGGTTACTTAAAAGAGTCCTAATTAGATTCTAACTTGTTCTAAGATCAGAATGAGGCTCGGGTTTGTGATAGGCCGTAACTGCAGGCATGATTGATATGAGAGGCTTCATCTGAGGAGTGTAGGATTTATGTTAGCCCAAGAGAGATATTACTTTTATTTATTTTTTAATAAAGAAAAGTTGATATTCTTATATATTATTTGATTATTAATATATAAATTTCTCTTTTTATTTTTTATTTTAAGACCTTCTTTCCCTCCATCACATTGAAGCTTCGAATTCAAACCCCGATAAGAAAGGAAAAGAAGCAGAAGTTTGAGGCCGCAAGAAGCAAAAGAAACCCACAAAGGGCCAAACTTCAAAACCTTATACCAAAAAAGACGATCGATGCGCAAGATAGTACAGAGCTCTTACCTTGGATTTCCGCTTCCCCGTACCCTCCATCACATTGAAGCTTCGAATCCAAACCCCGATAACAAAGGAAAAGAAGCAGAAGTTTGAGGCCGCAAGAAGCAAAAGAAACCCACAAAGGGCCAAACTTCAAAGCCTTGTACCAAAAAAGACGATCGATGTGCAAGATAGTACAGAGCTCTTACCTTGGATTTCCGCTTCCCCGTACCCTCCTCCTGGCTGCCTTCCTCCTCCCCACTCTCCGTCACCTCCGTCGCGGCCGCCTGCCCAGCATCTACTCCGGCAGATATTTCCCCATCAGAATTTCCGGAAGCGATCGTTCCACATTGAACGCGAGACAACCGTCGTCCCGATTGATAACAGCCAGGGTATGAAAAGGGGAGCTACCGGCGGGAGATTTAGCGAGTCTTGAGGAGGGATGGGCGGGCAGGTTTGGAATCTCCGAGAAATAATTCGATCTCCTCCGCACGTTTGTAATTTAAACCTAGAGGGGCCCCAGACGCAAGTAAACAATGTGGGGGCCATCTCCAACACAGCAAGGGTCCTTGTGGCCCCACAGAAACAAAAAGTAACCCTCATTACCACAATTATTGGTCCAAAAGAAGGCACAAAAGCCAACATAGCTTAATAGCCCCACTTTGAAACAGTTAACACACGGACACACAGACTCTCTCTCCCACAGATAATAAAGCCAAAACCAATTATGGAGGTTCAAAGGAGGACAGACAGATCGGGAGGGAGAAGAGACGGTGTTGGATCTCGACGGCGATGACAACCCCAAACAACCGCAGTAACGGCGACAACCACCACCGGCCTAACTCTCCGCCTGACCCTCGTCGGCGACGCCATTACTTGGGCCCGCCCATCTCTACCTCCTCCTCCTCGGCCGCCTCATTCAAGGGCTGCTGCTGCTGCCTGTTCCTCCTCCTCATCTTCCTCGCCTTTCTCGCCGTCGCCGTCGCCCTCGTCGTCGTCCTCGTCCTCAAGCCCAAGAAGCCCCAGTTCGACCTCCAGCAGGTGGCCGTGCAGTACCTCCTGGTCGCCCCGGCCGTCGGGGGAGGGGCTCCGCCGGCCGCGGCGTACCTGTCGCTCAACATCACCCTGATGTTCATTGCGAACAACCCGAACAAGGTGGGGATCCGCTACGACGCGGCGGCGCTGGACGTGATGTACCGCGGGGTGCCGTTGGGTGTGGCGACGGTGCCGGGGTTCGAGCAGCCGGCCCACAGCCGTCGCCTAGTCCAGACCCGCGTCGTCGTCGACCACTTCAACGTGCTCCAGTCCGACGCCCTCGACCTCGTTCGCGACGCCCTTCTCAACGACCGCGTCGACCTCCGCCTCACCGGCGACGTCTCCGCGAAGATCCTCGTCCTCGGGGTCTCCACCCCTAGGGTTCAGGTGACGCCCTTCACCCTCCGCTCTCTCTGCCCGATTCCTACCCAACATTCCAATTTCTTTAGATAAAAATTAAATAATATGTTGCAGAAATTAAGGTTACTATTTATTTAAATCAAGTAGGTATCGGTGGATTGTGCGATCGTGATCAGCCCCAGGAGGCAATCGCTCACTTACAAGCAATGTGGAGTCGACGGATTAAATTTCTGATTTGGAAATAGGAAAAAATAAATTTAAGCTAAAAAAAAAGTTCTTTCTCTATTTTTTATTGCTTCCATATTTTAATCTATCATGCGCCGTGGTGGTCTCAATTTAGTAATATTTCATGTTTATCTTTTCTTTTTTGGGGGTCGGTTTTTTTTGTTGGGCCGTTTTGGCCTGAGTGGTGGTCTCAGCTCTGTCAGTTAACCCATTAGTATTATCTTTGTAGCTGCTTGGGGATTTAGAAGGGCATGAAGAGTCATGATGTTACACCTGTTCAAGTTTTATCTGGAGTATTCAATCATCGCATGGCTGGTTTGGATTAGGCTGGTGAGGGCTTCTGGTAACACCATTAAGGGACCGGGGGGGTCTTATTACAAGCATCTCGTGGTGTGGAACGGGGAGAGTGGGGAGGATGGGGTTGAGTGGTTACTTTGTTTTAGTGGATTCTGAGGCCAATCCTCGGTGCTGCTTTTCGCAGGCAACTATAAAGCACCGAAAGTGCGAAGAAAAGTGATCCTTCAATTCATCATCTGCGACAGAATAGTCGCGGAAGGACATTTCCGGTTCTGTGCCTATTTCAATCAGGTTGACACGGACAGTAAGAGTCTCTTTAGCAGGTAATAAGGGATCTCGACGATCGAGTATCATATTCCAGTGTCATACTGATTCCATTGTTTCTGACTCTCTAATTAATATTCTACACAATCTTCTGAACCATCCGAAAGTTTTGTAGGTATACCCAATCCATTATTATTATTATTATTATTATTATTATTATTATTATTATTATCGAGATTTTACATCCAAATTGATTTGGAATCTTGATAATCAGATTCGCTGTTATCTATAAATGTCTTTTACGAATGAGATTATATTTTTATTATGAGTTAATTATAAATTATCTCTTATAATTGGCTGCATCTAATATCTTGGTCTTTATACTTTCAAAAGTTAAAATTCTTATACTTATAAAAATAAAATATTTAATTTCGTTATTTTAATATTTTTTATTTTTAATCCTGTAAAATTATTATATTTTATTTTATATACGGATTTTAATATTTTATTTTTATAAATATAAATGTGTCAGCATAATTTTTGAAAGTATAAAAATTAAAATATTAAAGATAACTAATTACAAAAAATATATATAATTAATCTTTTTATTATTGTATGAGTGTTCTAATATACAAAGCATCACCGATCCTAACACATACTCTTACAAAGCTTAGCAAAAATGCTAGCTTACAAATGGACTCAAATTGATTTTTAAACAAGTGCTAAATAATATTACTTATCTTCCACGATACAATCCTCACTTTTCTTTCCGTTTAGCAAAAAGAATAATATATTCATAAAGGTAACGTTTTATATAATAATATAAATATTGTTTAGACTTACACGAACGAAACTATACATTGTCCATTCAAGCTTCAATTAGTCGAACCTAAAGTTAGTCTCATCATAAGATAATTGTAATGTTCTTACCAAATATATATCCAAAATATGCTTCGAGGAAGAAATTGGAATAAATACACTTCATAAAACCAAATCTAGATTCTAGTCATTTAGCAAGTTAACAAAGCCATTCATATATTAATCCCAAGGGTGTACTTACAAAGACAATAGAATAATTATGTGTGCAATAAATCTCAGACGAATCAACAAAGAAAGCTCTTTCTTCTTTTTCGAGGGATTTTTGGAACTATCTCTCATTTTTAATATTTTCCAATAGTATTCTTTTTCCCTTACTATCTGGAATACCCGTGGTCAGCCACATATATATTTTTCATTTTTTTTCCTTTTTGTCTATGACTACTAGTTCATATTATGAACTGGTCAAATTATAATATTTTTAAAACATTATATATACTATTAAAACATTATGACGTAATAAAAAATATTGTACTGTAATTTTTAAATATTATTATAATATTTTCAATGAAAATAGAAAATACTATAATATAATATAAAAAATACTAGAATGTAATATTTTTTGCTACATTATAATATTTTTTGATATTTTAAAAATAAACATAGTGTAAGAACACTATAATTATATGGATTCATCAAAAGAAAAAGAAGGAAATAAAAGGGATAGGAGTATTTTAGGCATTAGGTAAAAAAGAAAAAAAGGGGGCACTTGAAAGATTTCTGAATATGGGTATTCCTCCGGAAAAACATAAATAGAGGGATTTTTTTCTCAGAAATTCGCTCATAAATATTATTAATTTAATTTAATTTAATTTATAATGCACGGTCCAAATTAATTTGGTCTTACGCTACATTGCTTCTGTGATATTTACGTTATTACCAGTAGGGCACCTGCGACCACGTGTATACAAAAACTGAAACGCCAACAGAACAACCGAGGCGGAGCTTCGAGGCTTGAACCAATATGGCGAGCGGCGCGGTCGAGAAGACGGCGGAGGATCTACGCAAGGAGATCCAAGAACTACATCGCCAGCAGCGGGAGGTTCTCCGCTCCTTCCGACCCTTCCCTCTGTCTTTCTCTCATCTCGCTTCGATTCGTCTAAAACCCTAACTTCTCTTTGGCCGCAGATCACCGAGCGGCTTCGAGATCCCAGAGGCATCCGCCGTGGCGGCCTCGCTCCCAGGGGAGCCCGCCTCGCAGCCGCCGCCGCCGGACCCCTAAACCGTGGAATAGTTCGACCGGTACGACCCTCCGTCGAGGTCCATTGATTGCTTCTGGTTGATTTCTATCGGTTAAATCTGTTTTTTCGGTTTCAGGCGGATGAATCCGAGGACCAGCCACCGCCCAAGAGACGGCTCTCATCAGCGGTTGTCAAAGTAATCTTCCCCCGCGCACTGCTTCTCTATCCAATTTCAAGCACTTTTTTGTGCAAACAAAGGGTGTTTTTTTTATTCATATACTTATTGGTTTCGCAATTTTGTTTGATGGAGTTGGAGGATGGGGAGGTCAAAGAAGATGTGGGTGCTGCGAAGGATGCCAAGGAGGAGGATCCTCTGGCAGAGGCGAGTGCTGCTGCGAGTGGGGAGAGGAACGAGCAAAAGACATCGTATTCACAGAGCAATGGCGGTGGGTTTAGAAGGGATGGGAATTCTAGAATGCGAAAGACAGTAAGTTCCAAATTCGGTGTACTTTTGGTTGTTAGTGTTGTGTGGGCTAATTTTAGTGATTGCATTTTGGGAAATATTCTAGGATATTGACATGTCACTGCCAGAGCCGACGCCAAGAGAGCCCAAATTAATTCAGGATGCTAGCTTGATGAAGAGGAACAAAAGAATGCTAGGCCAGCTATTGGGGACATTGGAGGTAATACTATGAGATATATGCAATGCAATTTCTATTTCTCTGTCCTAAATATATAAAGGAATAAGGAAAAATGTTGTGCTTGCTATGTTCTTTTCTTTGTACATTATAGCAGCATTCTGTTGCTCGATAGCTAACTCTTTAGATAATTGATGATATGTTATTGTACTCCTAAACATACAACAGCTGAGAGTTTATTTAGTGAGTCAGCAACACTCCTTACTCCTATGATGGTGGATAGGAGATCATGCTGGGATGAATAGATGGTGTCATTGTGTACTCCACATCATCTATATGCAACAGATTTTGATTAGCATTGGCTAGTTGGATAAAGAATCACAGTAAAACTTTGCCTCATGGACCTTTCAACACATTTTGTATTGCTTCTGATCTTCTTGTCAATGGCAGTAAAATTGGGTTTAACAAGATGTCGTAGTATCTGCTTTATTTATGATGGAGTTGCTGGGTATATAATTCGAGCAACTTTATTTTCTTTCTTGGATATAAATTTCTTATTCTTGCTTAATTCAGAAATTTCGTGAAGAGGATGAGAAATTATCATCGACGGATGCATACATGCGTAGGTCAGACTCATTGAGAAGGGTGAGTACTTTCGTCTTTAATTTTGTGCTGAAATCAATCTGTTTCATTTGTCAGATAGGTTGCTTTTATTCACAGCAAGTTCTATCTAGCATGTAGTATAAGTCTTCTAGAATCAGGGGATTCAATTTCAACACCACATTTTATTTTATTCAAGTTGTTTTTGTTCTTTATTATTTGGAGTAAACCTGGTTCCCTGATATGATGCTGATTTATTATCTTTTAAAGATTGGCTTAACAATTTCTAGAATTGTTCAATAACTTAGAGTTCAGCAACTTCTAAAAGTACTATACCTTTGGGAAGCTCATCACATTCTGATTAGAAAAAGGTCTTTTCTTTCTGATTGATGGAGAAACAGAATAAGTTTTCATTTTTTTTAGCATGACAAAAATTTTGTAGTGGCAATGTTGTAGGAAGCTGTTGTGCTCATGATGAAGATTTTCTCTGTCTACCTGTTATGAGCCCTGGTGGTTGTTAGCGATGTGTGGTTCCTGAGATCATTCTAACTGTATATTTGTTTGTTGGTGTTTTTACTGTGGATATAAGCATGATTACTGTATGCGTTTGAATCATTTTTCTTGTGTTTGAATGTGCAACTATTATGTTCATCCTTTCTTGCTAATTGTTCCTTGAATTTTTCTGGCATTTTTCTATAATTCATACATTGCTTATCATTCATATAATTTATGTTAAATGGTTTTTGCAAGCAGGCAGAAGAGAAGGTTCGAGAAGAAAGTGAGAGACTGCGACAACAAGAGCGGGAACAAATTGCAGAGAAACGGAAACGTGACCTAGTAATTCCCCTTGCATGCTATTAGTATGTAACTTAATAGCGCCATGAATCTGGAAGTTACTAATGTTTATTTATTGCTATATGACAATAATAGACTCTTAGAGCTCGTGTTGCCGCTAAGGCACAAGAGAAGAAGTTGGAGTTGCTATTTCTGTCCTGGTCGGAGCATCATAAGAAGCTTTCAAATTTTTTAAGGTATATATACTTTAAAGGTTTGGCCCAGAGATATTCTTCTATTTTCCTTTTCCCCTTCTCCTCTGCGTATCTTTATCCTTAATATAATTTTTTCTTTGTTGCATTCTATGCTTCTGGCTATGCTTTGATATTATACATCTACAAGTTGATTCACATTTTCTCCTCTGGCTATCCTTTTGACCGTATATATGTAACTTACTTGACCTCAGTGAAACATTTCTTTTTATACTGCAGGTTATTTTTTTTCTGGCCCAAGTCTACATATTGACAATTTAATTCAGACAGATAAGTTTCTTATGTATGCATAGCTCTAGCATTCAGCGAGACTAGAAGCTCCTCTATGCATGTTATTAATATTACTCCAATTTGGTTTATTATTTTTACTCCACCTTTGTTCTTGTTTTCATCAGGACCAAGGCAGAACCTCCAATATACTACATGCCAGCCAAGCCTCTGGTAGATGATCCTGCACTTGTTGAGCAGCAAAGAGAACAGGCATGATATAATTACCACTTTTTTCCTCTGAAGACAGCTTGTGTTTCTTTCTGCATTAGGATACATGTTATAATATGATGTTACTAACTGGTACCTTAAGGGTACCCCTGACATTCACGTACGACTTGTTTGGAAGAAGAAATTGCCTTTTGTATAACATGCCCAGCCACATATTTGTTAATCAAAGTCCAATATTTATGGTTAATCAATTGTGGTCATCATTGATGGTACATGACTAATCATCATGGGTTGCTATAATGAGTTGCGATATCCATATTCTTTCCCCCCTCTTATAACCTGCAGGAGAGGGGAAAGGAATCTAGATAGATGTCCACATAGGCATCTGTATCTTTGTGTTTGTTTATGCCAGCACACATGCCTCTGCATATGAATTTCTTAGAACAAAGAGCAGTCTGTTCTTTCTCGGCAACCTTTGTACAATCATGAAAGACCGTTGGCTAATTTTTAGAAAAAACCTTCATCCAGTGTTACAAATGTCAAGTTTGGAGTCAGCAAGTTATATGATAACTACCATGTCTGATAGAAGCTAAGACTTATGCACGTACTTTACAGGTTTTTCTTGAATGGAAGACCACAAGAAGGGCTGAGCTGTCAGAGTACCAGAGGCTCATGGAGGAGCAATATCTTTCGAATGTCGAGCAGCAGCTTGAGAGGTGGCATAATGCCAGGAACGCCAGGAAAGCCGACAACTTGGTGAATCTACAGGAGACAATGGACAGGGAACTGGAGACACACAAGCTGGAGCATGGACCCAAGACAAGGAGGATACCTGGAGGCAATGACGATGAAGAGGATGTGGAGGATATAGCCGCTGAAGATGAGTTAATGGATGAAGTCCTCGAGGTCCATGAGAGGATCGATGGTGATACACCAAAGCCGTCTGATATTGGTAATGGCAGTTGAAGAATTCCTGTAGTGATGCAATAGTGGGATTTAGTGATTAGGTATTGTTTTGAAGCCTGTTCAAACATCTTATTGTGATTTATGTTTTTATTTAGTTGACTTGTACTATGATGGCTGTGTTTGATGTTCCCCACTTGGTATACTAACCAATGGATTAATGCTGCTTCGAGAACTGTAGTGCCAGTAGTATAATATAGATCTGGAACTTTTGTTTGGCAAAATCTGATATCGGTATCCTGATGCAGGTGGGATAGGGTGGTGTTGCAGGTGACTCCAGGAGACACATATTTGATGTATATGGTGACAAGCAGGATAAGTTGGATATATTTTATCTTGGTTGAGCTGAGCTGATAACTAAATTTGGGAAATATTGCATTCATATTGTTTCCTTAGGACTCTCATATCCTTTCCATTTACATGCTTGGAAGTTTTACAAATTATTTTCATCCAGGCTGCATGAAGTTTTTGTTATATCTGAGTGCTGAAGAAAAAGCAAAAAAAAAATGACACAGGGCTTCGAAGCATACGAGTGCACAAATCACAGTTGTAAAATGTAATGAATTGTGCACTGTTGCATAATTGATACTTATGATCAACTATGAGTCTAAGTTGCTTTTGTTAATTGAACACAATCAAATCTAATATGATAAAAGAAGAAGGGTAGAAAAACTTGTTAGATATCAATCCATCAACTCCGACATAATTAATTTTTAATAAATTAGTTATTTGCAATTTGTGATTTCATGAACACCATTTTTAATATAATGAAAAATTAAAAATGGTCATTGAATACTTTATTTAATTAATCCCTAAACCTTTTTTTTTTTTACACCAAATCAGTCTCCTTATTAGGAATATTATTCCTCTGGAAAATTCGAATTAACATATGTATCCCTTTACCTATTAAAAATTTCCATTTATCGGACTCCAAATATGATAAAACAAATGATACAAGTTTAAGCAGCCTTCTTAGATTGTATTGGGACTTCATTAATTGTATCCGCTCTTGGCGTGGGGCTTCGGTCGACCGTCCGTGAAACGTGCCCTTTTCCCTCTTCTTCCTCCTCCTCCTCGCGATCAAATTAGCTCCGAACTGCGAGACCTCTATTCCGATCTAGGGTTAGCTCTCTAGCGACACCCGTTCTCCCATCCTTCGATCTATTGATCTATCGATTCATTGTAAGTCCATATAGGGAGAGGAGGGATGGTGGGGCACGCGCATAGGATCCCGCTCGAGGTGGTGACATCGATGCTCGAGATGGCGGACTTGGCCTGGGTTGCTCTTGAGCACCGGCGCGGGGGCAGAGCCGGGGACGCCAAGGATGATGAGGCCGCACAGCTCCGGGCCGAGAACCTCCGTCTGAGAGCCATACTCGCCGACAATCTTGCGATCCTGCAAACCATCTATGATTCGCCGACTCTCTCCAGCGATTGCCCTCCCGATGTGAGCCCCCCTTGACCCACCTCAAGAATTAATAAAAGGATGTGATTTTGGTTGCTGTTATTGTTATATATGTTGAAAGGGAGAAATCTTGTTTTTTTTTTTTTGTTCTTTTGTTTGTTGTTTTGTTTTAGCACGATTAAGAAGATTGCAATCTAGGATATAAGGCTATACCAAGCTGGAGGGTGAACTAATTTTAAAAGCTCAAGTTTTATTAGAGTAGCCTAAATCAATTGGCCCGATATAATATTGAGCATCCTTTGATGATTGACAAAGCATCAATTAATGAATATGCAGATCTTGATCACCTTATGACTGCTATGTGTGCTAGCCATTCTACAACGGAAGAGCCGCCCCTTTTTCCTGCTCTTACACTTGAAAATTTTGAATTAAGGCTCCCTGTTTGTGCTTGCACTCTTATTTTCTTGCAAAATTTTACTACGAGTTTTGTAGTTTTAACTTCTGAAATGGAAGAGATCAGATTTTTTGTATTTTGGTTATTCAATTTGTTGATGCAATAGGAGAAGAAAAAATATACTAGTTGATCCTGCAGGACAAAGTTTTGTAAAAGATTAGAGGTTCATGAGTGTCAGATGATAGCCTTAAGTCCAATTTATTGTGGATGTATAGCCTTACGCTTTTGTAATTTTTATATTGAAATTTTGCAGTTGCATTCCCGCCTTTTAGCTGCAGTTGAGAACTCGAGCTTTCTGGGAGAACTTGAATTGCTTCGTAAAGGGTCAAAAGACATTCCGAATTGTGGAATCCCAGCAGCCGAAACGAAAGGTTTGTCTTAGAACACTTAGATTCATTGGTGCCCAATGTATGTAAGTTTCCAAGACCAACTTTTAGTTATTAATTTGTGAACATTCTAACTCAGGTGCCGAGCTGAATGGTGTGGAAGTTCCGATCAAGATTGATGATGGGGAACCTAGTTGGTGGGTTTGGATAACGCATGAAATCACTCCAGATTGTTTGGAAGAAGTCAGCAGGATTGACAATGAAAATTATGTTATCATTAGTGAAGAAAATGTAGTTGATGGAATTTCAAACTTCATTGCAAGGTGCATTTTGGAACACCCAGAATCTAAGGTATATAGTTTGAACTATGGATGCTTAACATGTAATTGATTGGTTTTTGTATGTTCTAATATTCTGCTTTCTTAATCTCAGATATTGTCCCCAGAAGAGCTGCAAAAAGGTATGATTGTACCTTAAACCTATTTAATTATGTGCTACCACTTGCTCTCGGAAGTCTCAGCTAATCTAATATATTTTCTTGATTCCTTGATAAGTTATGGCTTTTTTCCTGCTTAATGTAAGTTCAGTTGTGACAGTGATTTTCCTATAATTGGAATATATCCTTGTTACGATTGGGGATTGATGGATCTATATATGGGCTAGTATCTGAGAGAGTAAAGTTAATTTATCCTATGAAATTATTTAGATTTTGTTTGTTCATTTTGCTTCTTTGTATTTTGCATAAATTTTGTGTTATACTAATTTATTTTGTGTTTTGTGCTGGGTATAAGAATGCCTCATTCAGTGCTACTTTACAAATGTGATATAGATTGTGCAAGGAATGATTTTTGGGATTATATGATTCTGATTATATATTTTTCTGCCAGTATTTCTGTGCACCGGTTTAATTGAATTTTTCTGCATATTTCAGCAGACATGGCATTCTTTTTTTGTCAGTGATTTGAAATATGGCTTATTAATATCTTCTCTATGTTTCATTTGGATCAAGGAGATAGCCGTTGCCTTCCTAGCATTTCTTCAGGTTTAAATGGCCCTTTAAACATGCATTATATTTTAAAGAGTTTGCCGAATGTGTTGCTTACAGTATGTTTCCATGATTTCTTAATTCCATTTTTGGTTTTAGCAATGGGACGTTTCTGGTAAAACTCTTCCAAGAAGTGGGCACTTGTGGTAATTGAACTTGGCAAATGATTGATTCCATGGATGTTACTGATTAAGACTGAAGGCTGCTATTGCTTAATTTCTTCATAGCTTTTTATTATGATTTACTGTGGATTCCTACATGTTTGTTCAATTCTTTGTTCACATAATTTGCTTGTAGCGAAGACTATTGTTTCATTGTCATATCTACTTATACACAGTCTTATTTTGGATGCTATATGGTTATGGTTATTTTGATGATATTCAAGTAGCAGTAGGTTGTAACTGGATAAATCATAAAGGCCATTCTTGGTTTAGGACACCCTAAAATGAGCTGAAGCAATCATTGTGTTAGAATGGATACTCTCAATTTTGGTATGGCTCATGCTGTTCTAACATTAATAAGAATTGACATCTTTAAGCAGACAGATATCTTTCAAACTTAGGATGAAATAATATTGTCTTTTACAGATGTTGAATGTTAATTATTTTTTCAATCTGGAGTTGGTGAGTGAATTTCCTGAAAGTTGAGCATAAAAAATGAAATGATATTCAATTTAAAGAGGACTGTCACAAAGTTTAGCTCTTTAGTTCATACTTCATAGCGAGCATGCACTCTCTTCAAGAGATGGTGATGTTCTATAAGTTCTTAATAATTATTCTCTGAGAATTATTAGACGATCCACAAGGTTAAATACAACATTGGTCGACATACGAGGAATCTGCACAAAGATAAATAATTTCCAATGTATTGGTAAAAGTATGTACAACAAAATACAGAATTCTTAGGTGAATTTTCTCTGTGTCCAGCACCAAACCAGTATGCCAATGGCGTTCCATTAAAATAATTTTACTTCTTGAATATTTCTCGCTGGTCCTAAGCAGGCTGCTCACATCGCAAATGCTATTATAGTTCAATCTAAGGTTCTGTAGTATGCACAAAGTTTATCTCTCCCAATGTTTATATGCAACAAGCTGAATTAAGAGGAAGTATCTATGGAGAAATTATAAAAATGAGTCTAAAAAATGAAATTTCAATCAGTTAATTTTCTTTGTTATCTTTCACAATTAAGTTTTTGAAAATTTTTAAATATTTTTGCATAGGAACATATAGCTATTTGAGTACCTGCCCTTTTAATACTTCCACTTGTCCATATTTATGCTCTCTTTATTGGATCATCTGAATTTTCTTTATAGATCAGCAGTTTTATTGGCATGAATATTGTACCTTTGACAATGCAGCTGTGGTAAGGGCCATGGATAACACGAAAGATAAGAGGAAATGGAAGCACATTTGGGAGGCTGGGAAAGTCATTTATACCTTGTCGACCTGGGGTATTGCTTTAGCAGGGTGAGCATATATTTGCTTTTCTGAGTTTCCAATCAGTGCATTAAGATATCCTGTACTCGGTAACACATAATCACCAATTTGTACTATCTTAAGATGCTGACTGACATGTTATTCTGTGAAGATTGGATAAAGACTGTATCGAGGATAATACTTTACACTAGATCCTCACAGGAACTTATTAAATGTGGTTCTATATGCTTTGTCATTGCATGTAAGGCTATGCCCTCTGCTCATATGTGACATCATTAGAATACCGTGTAACTATACAGATTCATTATCAATGATACTCCTTGTTGCACACTTTTAAGCAGGCATTGGAGATATAGTTCCGTTAGTTTGAGACCTTACTTGTAGAGTTAAAATTATCTTCTTAATTTGCTCGTCTCTATTACCAATTAGGTGACTCATTGCTTCTTTGTCAATATATAAGTAGTGTTAACATAATTTCATAAACCTCCTCTGAAAAATTTTAGTTAGCATAATACTTTTAACAATAAGCTGAGAAATTGTTATTTAGCAAATTTTCAAGTAATCAGTGACTATCTTCCAAGAAGTTCAGATCGATAGCTAGGATCCCCATGTAGTTCTTTCAGCAACCTATAAATTATGGATTTTTTGGTCTTTTCTCATTTTTAACGACCACAGTTGTCTTTTTCATTTAGTGCTTGCTTAATCGGCAATAAGCCAGTGAGTAGATATCCTCAATCTGCTGCCTTTATATGTATACATTGGTGGGGGATAAACAATGATTTATGTAGTTGTTCAGATGTGGATGTATTAAGGGTTCTCAGCTTGATGGATTGCAGGTTATACAGGCAAAGGGCTCTCCTGAAAGCTGCAGCAAGGGGGGTCAGCGCATCCGCCAACTTTGTTCTCAAGGCCCTCTAGAATCCATTGAACTGTATGATCACTACTACTTCTGCAATCGCTGTTTCTTCAAGTTATTGTGCATCGTGTACAGTGAGTGATCTGAATGTTGTCTAGTTTACCCATCAAAACTAATGTTTGAGAAGACGGTGTATTTTATCCACAAATTGAAAGCATGGTCATTTTATTGTGTCTCTTTCTCATCTCAATTAACACTTTTTTTTGGATTGATGGATGAATCGGCGGGATCAAATTCAATAAAATATATTAATATAATAATTGGCCTTCAATTTGATGGTACCGGAGGAATCCCGTGAATTCGGTGTCGATGGCGACGAACCGGAAGGAGCGGCGGAGACTGCCGATGATGTGCAACTGCTCACGGAGGTTCCTCTGCCGGCGATCAGAGAGGAGTCCTGTCATTTCCGACCCCGATTAGAACCAGGTAATAATTAGTTCTTTCCGACTTCGGCTCGGATAGGAAAGCAAAAAATACATATTCGTATTCCAACCCGATTGAGAATACGGGCGGAGTTCCACTTGGATTAGAAAACAAAAACAGGATGTAAATACATATCCTGTCCCGACTTGGAATATAGTATGGGCGGAGCAAATATATCTATCTTAATACCGATTTAATTAAACATGATAATATACGTGGAGTTGAAATTGGAAGGACATTAGCTTTTGAATTCCTAACTCATGAAATATAATTTATTAATCTAAAAGGTTTCTTTGATCCTACGATACGATCACTTGTTTCTAAATCTCTTTATAGAGGCCGAAAGAGTTAAAAAGAAGAAGGTTTAAGAACTTTTAGATAGGGGTTTCATTTGATCGAATATATCACTTTGAGGTGCTCCAATCCTATTTATGAAGAAGAAAGATGAATCTATGCAGTCATACATCGATTATAGGTAACTTAACTAAGTGACCAATAGTATTTGAATAGATATTTGATTAAATACTCAAGTATACTCGAGATTGATTTGAAGTTTGATATCATCAAACCGAAGATAAAAGAAAAAGATATACAGAAAACTACTTTCATAATAAGATATAATCATTATAAATTCTTAACAAAGCCTCTTAGACTCATGAATTACATTCTTATCATGATAAATTTATAATCATGTTCATTGATGATATCTTGATTTACTTCGAAACATTAACACAACCTTAGAATAGTTTTAAAAATCCTAAGATAAGAGAAATTGTATGTCAAATTGAAAGCATAATTATTGGCTCAATAAAATTATATTTCATGTAAGTTTTAGTATTGATATATCTATTAACCCTCAAAAGATTGAAGTAGTGATGAATTGAAAACAACCTTTTAATATTTTGAAGATAAAAAATTTCTTGTATATAGATGGATGTTACAGTAGAAAGCTTTTCAAATCTCTTCATTTCTCTCCCACTTATCACCTATTCTTTTTATCACTTATATATATATATATATATATATATATATATATATAATTTTACTAATGGATTGTCTATCCCCTTGCCATGGGTCTTTGTTTTTTCTAATATCATTTTCTCATTATCATCTTTTCTTATTATTATATCTTTGGTATTAAAGTAAGTCTTATTCTAACCATCATCATGTATGTAAGTTATATCTATATCGATATTCATGCTTAAGTAATTAAATTTCATATTTATTATTTAATATTTTATATATTATCATTTGTTACTTAATGTGTACGAAGGTTTATGTTTATAATATAAGTTGACGATATTATTTTTATCATATTTTATGTGATTAAAGTTTTTTTATTTGTTTAAAAAATCATTTTTATTAATTATGATATTTTATATTTTTACTACCTAAAATTTTGAATTATTTATATGTTTTGAAGTAATTTCATTATTAAACATATAGTCTGACTTATTGACAAAATGTTTTAACCTGTAATCAAGGGTTTAGCTGAATCACTTTTCGATAATATTGATAATTATATTTTATGGTTATAATGTGACTAAAATTTATTATATATTTTTTAGAAAAATATGAAACTAACTTGTGATATTGATTTTACATGTTTAAGGTGTCAATTTGCATGTATTCTAATTTATTTTTTATTTTTTCCTATTAAAGGTCTACACTTAAAAAGGAAACGGAAAAGAACTCTTATGTAGAATAACTCATTACTCTCCTCACAACCCACAATGAGAAATCAAATGCACTCACTCGTTACCATTGGAGCTACCATAAACATGAATACAAATAGACGTCACATTTTTAGCTTGCTAGTCATCGCCGTTGTACTTCAAGCTGATATTGCTGAGCTCTACACCCTCCCATGGAATAGCCTCGCTTGCACACTAATTTTATAGCTTCTGATGATGCAAAGGTCCCCCTTATGTTTCTGAACTTGATATCTTTGATCTTAACCAAAGAAGGATCTTACATGGAGAGAGAGAGAATACACTAATTTCAAGATTATGAGTCCAATTAAAAACTATGATGATATATTTAGCAAAAATATTAGCAATGAGGTATACCTTTTCAGGATAGTTAACAAAGGGATAATATTTCTAATCTATGATGATGGGGTTACTGACATTGTTCATGATGATGTCTTCGAAGAGGAAATTGTTGGACTTCAATGAAGAAGATTACTATGTCTTGATCCTCAATTCATTGTTGTACCAGTAAGGGTGCATTTCCTCACCGTCAGCCTAATGACATTTTTCTGATCACCATTTTTATTGGGACCACCGATGTTGATGTTGTGGCCAAGACCACATAACATATTAAAGATGGTCAAATTGGTACAACTCGAACCGATGGAGATACAGTCATCATTAATGTCGATGACCAAGCTAGCAACCTAAATATTGGTCGAGTCGACGATGTAGATGCCATCAGTATTTGGGCTATCTTCAGGAGCACTAAGATTGATGGAATCAAATGTAATGTCTCTTGATTTAAAGATATGTATTTAAAAAAACTTACTATCGATAGAAGAATACTACTGACAGTTGCATTCGTCATGAAATTGTATTAAAGCGATTGTAAGTGCAATTCAAAGTAAGAACAAATTAGTGACAATTCTATATGGTTAAAGTAAGGAAGAAAAGGCTATTGTACCATGCGTAGGAGTCTACAATTGTGTGTCTTGGGATATTAGTTGTAAAGCCATGTAGAAGTTCCTTGTCCATTGAATCTTTCATCGCCTAATATTATTAATCAATTAATGTACAATTGAGCCAGTTTAATGTGTAAGCTTCAAGATGGGTGGATGCCAGTAGATGCTCTTCCACCTGCATCACTATTATGCCTTTGTAAGGTCCTTTGAAGATTGTTGGACTGAGTAGGTATACTCTCTCTGGGATCACTATCATTGTTGTCCCTTCCACTATGCATGCAACACTCTATGCTGTTTTGAAAGCCTATTATATCCATAATTGTTACAACCATAAATATGAAGTTGTCGTGATAACAAATACAAAACGTTTCTTATGTCTCTTCTCTGTTCCACTCAAACGAGTTCACGAAGATGTTCAAATTCTTAGGAATGAAGACAAAAACTATTGATTATTGTAATAACCTATACTAAACATGATAAGCAACCTTTGTGCTATCGGTTTTGCCATCTCTTGTCATTCCATAATCATTCATATTGTAAACATTGACAACCATGCCTAATCTCACACCACTTAAAGATGAAGAATAACAATCCAATCACAATAATACTGAATTCGAAATTGATTATCACAAGTCTTCTCTTTGATCGATGTATTCTCACCATTTATATTTATAGTGAGGGCATGCAAGAGGTTTTTTTCTATGTAAATAACTTGTATATGTGTTTTAAGCAATTTTGACCAAGTTAAAGATCACTTGTTATTTATATATGCTTACGGTTGAGAATGATATGTACGATTATTGATTTGCCATTACACTATCCTATTTTTGGACTATGTTCAATGTGAAAACAACATTTTCCTTCTTAAGGTGTTGCCTCCGTAAACTTTGTAAGCAACGTTGGTGTCTCGAATTATAGAAGTCTTTAACTTTTATGCTATATACAAATTGAAAATAACTTTTATGCTATATACAAATTGAAAATAAATCGTGTATGATGATATTATGTTTTAAATATTTATGTATGTGAGACGAAAGGAAATAAAATAAGAGAATAGCACTATAATTAATTAATTAAATTTTTGGTTTGTGGTTCAAAATTCTTTATGATATATAATTAGAGATCGGGGATAAAATTTAGTTTGATTATGTTTACAATATATAAAAAAAGGAGGATTGAGCTAATAAGGTTATGGGTTTGATTGCATTAATATGAATGGGAACAATGGGTAGACATAGATAAATGATCTCGAGAGTTTAAAATTTAAACCCTTACATATAAAAGGAATAATGGATTGAATTGATATCCAATTTGATAAGTTTTATTTATCATGTTTGAAGATCACATTCTAGAGAATTTAAGGTTTGAATAATTGTTTATTATCATCTTAATTCTAACGAAATCATATAACTATTAAAACTCATAATATAGATTTTTTAATATATTTGAACAAATACAATGTTAAAATAAATACTAATATAAACTTAGTACAATTTCATTTGGTAAATATGAATCATAATTTATTATTGATTACTAACGTACATATCATTTTATAATATTTTTAAATAATAAAATATTTTATAAACAAACAAATAATTATGTATGCTATATAGGTCTATAAATTGCACACATATAACTTGATTGAAAACATATATGTTGTTACGTTTATAAGTTAACATAATGAAATCATCGTATAATTATTTTTTTATTATAAGTATTAAATAAAAATATGTAATTCTTATATCTCCTTTTCCTAGATAATTTGGATAGCACAAATTAATATAAAAATTTAAAACTCTAATGATAATTAAATAAATAATCAAATACCCTTCACATATTCTATGTTTTGTCTTTTTTATTCTTTTACTTTTCCTTCGTCACCTTCAATATAATATTATTTTTTAATATATAATAAATTAATTATCTAATATCATGTAAGATCATATTAAATATGAAAAGTCAAAATTATAACCAATAATCCTTAAATGATCTTTCTAATATCCTTTTTCATATAATTCATATTTATTTTAATTTTTCTTTAGTCCCTTCATTCTCTTTATCACGATAATTTTTCTTTTCTTTTTTCTATTTTTTGCTTTTCCTTTAATAGTGAATTTAACAATTATGTAACTTTATCAACATGATAAAATATCAAAATTAATTAATCTATAGTACTATATGATATTCTTATTGGCAAAACAACTCAAAAATTCAAAAAATACAGAATCAAGAGTTTTTTTTATTTGATTTAATATTTTCATAAAAATGATTCTCCAATAAAATAGATCTTCGGTACTTTTGTTTTTTTTTCTTCTTGAGTTGTTTATATTTATATATTTTAGTCATTTATAATATACATTTAGATTATTAAATAAAACTTGGATATTTCATCCTTTTCTTCTAAACGTGACATATGTATTGTACTTCAACATAAAAAATGATTAATCATATTAAATCTTCATTACTTAATTCATACTATAATATTTTATTCCTTGTATGACATATCTCTTTCTAATTAATAATGGTGTAAGTTTAATTATACAAATAAAATCTGAATATTTTTTAATATGAAAACATGAAATATATCATGACTCTGAATCCAAGTACAGGTGTATAAGTTACAGATCTCTTTTTAAAATATTGAATGATTCAATAAATCTAAATATTAATTTATCATATATTTTAAATCATATGATACTTTGTCTAGAGAAATTTTTAAGAATATATAATCTTCAACTAGGAATACCACGTCACATTTCTCACGATCAATATATCACTTTTGTTTGCATAATCAATAATAAAGATTTTTTTTAATTAACTAAAACTTTTGAAATATTTTTTAAATTGTATTACGTCCAAAAAATTTTCTTTCATTGATATCATCTAACACAGTGTAACGTACAATTTCAAAAATATAAAGTTTTATTGGATGATTTTAATACTTCTAAATACTTATTAGTATAAACGAATTCTACTAATGCTAACAGTATAATAAGATTTGAACAATTCCCAAAAAAAAATTAATTCTTTCTTATTAATCAATTATTTATGGCAATTGTTAGAATCATAGAAAAAATTAGTTAGGCTAGAAATACCTAGAACCGACCCGTTATTCATTTATTCAATGGGTTATCTTAAAAACCAAAACAAGCTAGTTGACATTTATATTATAATTAAGATTATTTAAATATTCTTAGCTTGAATCTTTCTAATTATTTATTTTAAAGGGTATTTATATTAATTTTAAACTATATTACTATGAGAAACAATATAATATTTATCATTTGATCACTCTCTTGTTAGTAATGGATTATTTATCCCTTTGGCATCGATCGTTATTTTTTGTAAGGTTAGTTTCTTGTTATCATCTCTTTTTATTATTATACTTTTGTTAATAAAATAAATATTATTCTAACTATCATCATATATATAAGTTATATCCATGTCAATATTCGTGCTTAAATAATTAATTTCATATTCATCTTTTAATATTTTATATATTATCATGTGTTACTTAATGTGCATGAAGGTTTATGTTTATAATATAAGTTGATGATATTATTTTTATCATATTTTATGTGATTGATGCTTTATTTTTATTTATTTAAGATTTTTTTTTTATTTTTTTTATTAATTATGATATTTTATATTATTAGTACATAAAATTTTGAATTATTTATAGTTTTTAAAATATTATTATCATTAAAATGTAGTCAGACTTATTGACATAATGTTTCAACTAGTGACCGGCTTAGTTAAATCACATCTTTGTAATATTAATAACTAGTAATGTCAATAAAATTTATTATATATTTTTAAAAATAAAACTAACTTGAGGTATCCATTTTAAGGAAATGGGATGCCAACTTGTATGTATTTCATTTTTTTTCTTTTTTTCCCTGATACAAAGCCTACACATAAAAGAATAAAAAGGAGACAGAGGAAAGTGAAAGGAACTATGTATTAAACAGTTTATCACTTTTGCCTCATAACCCAACAATAAGAAATTAGATGTATAAATTTTAAGACTATAAGTCCAATTAAGAACTTTAAAGATCTATTTAGCGATAGTAATAGTAATGAGGTATACCTTTTTGACATAGTTAGCTAAACGATAATATTTCTAATATATGATGATTGAGTTTTTGACATTGTTCGTGATGATGTCTTCCAAGAGGAAATCGATGGCCAATGTAGATGGAGAAGATTGGGTCTTGATCCTCAATCCATTTGTTGTGCCGATAAGAGTACATTTCCTCACCGTCAGTTCGATGACATTTTTCTCATCATCATTTTTGTCGAGATTATTAACACTGATGCTGATCGAAACCACATAATACATTAAAGATAATTAAATTGGTATAACCTGATGAATGAAGATACAGTCAAAGGTCTTTTATACACTTGCTAACAAACCGAGCCAGCCAAGTCCATTCTCACTCTTTATGATTTAGTGGCCTAAACCACAAAGAATGTGATGGGAGAGTTCTATCACACTCAGGAGTCTGATGGAGATGACATCCGGTCCAGGAAGAGATCCATATTGGATCTAGTTGACGAGGATCCCTACTTTGTTATCGGATCGGGTAAGCGAGTCGTGTTGTATCTATATAATGAGGATCCTTGCCCGTCTTAACGGGGCGGGTAAGCCAGTCGCGTGACCGCACCCCGCGATCAGACACGCGACACCACATGCCGGAACGTACCTGTCAAAACCAACGTCACCGATCTCGTCCGAAACTGCCGCCGACCATGATCCGTGTCCCCTTCCATGGGCCCACGGCCATTTCTCCGCCCTTATCCAATCCAAACCCTCTTCTTGGGCCCCACGCTGCACCACCTCTCGCTCTCGGTCTGTACGCACGCCTACTCACGTGCGACTTCCCGTCGCACCCATCACACGGCCAACAAACGGCGTTGATCGCTACGTAAGCCTCTACCAACTCCTCACGACCGTCCGATCCACTCTCCCACCTATATACCCACCCCTCTTTCGTTACCGATACCCTCATCTGACCCATCGGGTCCATACCGTAGTCCGTAGCGGAGGAAGCAAAGCTGGGAGGGTGTTAGAATGGGAGGCGGCCGTTCCCGTCTGCTCCACTGCGCCTTCCCTCCTCCTCTCTTCGCCTCCATCGCCTTCCTTCTTCTCCTCCCTTTCGTCTTGTTCTACTTCAACCGAGCCTTCACCACGGCCAACGGCCTTCTCCTCGCCTCTGCCTGCTTAGCCCTTGTCTCCATCCTCCTCGTCTGGTCACGCTTCCTTAAGCTCAGAGCGGCACGGAAGGGCGTACCGGTTCGGTGGTTCATAGGCGACGACGTTGCTGGAAGAGTTTCCAACGGAGGGATCAAGAGTGGCAAGGCTGAGCGTGAAGGAGTGGTGTTCTTTAGTAATGGGGACGCGTACGAAGGGGAGCTTCACAAGGGGAGGTGTCACGGGAGTGGGGTGTACCGCTTCTTCGTCAAGGGGCGGTATGAGGGGGATTGGGTTGACGGGAAGTACGACGGGCATGGGATTGAGAGCTGGGCGAGGGGAAGCCGGTACCGGGGGCAGTATCGACAGGGGATGCGGCACGGTTTCGGGGCGTACCGATTCTACGACGGGGACAGCTACGCCGGCGAGTGGGTCGGCGGGCAAAGCCACGGGTGCGGCGTCCAGACCTTCTCCGAAGGCAGCTGCTATTCTGGGGAGTTCAAGTGCGGGGTCAAGCACGGCCTTGGCCGGTATCGCTTCAGGTAAGGGAGAAGTGGCTCTGTTCTCCTTCTTGCACGCTCTAGTTGGTAATTGTCACCATGTGTTTGTGAATTTGATCGAATAGGGTTATGCGGTGGTGGTTGAGTGTCTTTTTTGTTCTTTTGTGGCCGATGAAAGAATTCTGATAGGATTTTTCGAATTAAATTACTGATCAGCTCGAGCTTTGAACCTGTTTCACTTTTTCTATTTCCTCTTTCCATGTATATGACAGATGAATTTGCCAATCACGATCATAGGTACAGCATAAGGACTTGTTATGGTTCCATTAAATTGCCTGTCGATTTGTTCTTGTTGCAATTTGGACTATTACGATTTGCTGTCTTTAATGTGTATAATGTCGTGACATATTTGGTCGGTATCAATAAATATGAAGGGCTTAATCTGTTCCTCATGGAATAGGCCATTCCTTTTCTTTGAGGATAGGTCATTCCCTACCCTCCCTCAATAGTATATTCCTAATTTTGTCAAATGGTCTTGCCTGCTACCATAATTGAAGAGCCATCGACAATTAATCTGCAATTATTTGCAGAATCTGTTTCGGTTCCTTTACTCTTGATTGCCTAGTTATGTCAAAATCGAATTTTTGTTGTTCACATATCAATGATCTAGACTTGGTTCATTGCAGAAATGGTGATTGGTATAGTGGCGAATATTTCGGAGACAAAATCCATGGTTTTGGGGTGTACAACTTTGCTAATGGCCACTGCTACGAGGGCTCATGGCATGAAGGAAGGAGACAGGGTTTTGGAACATACACATTCCGAAATGGTGACAGGAGGTCTGGTGAGTGGGACTGTGGCGTTCTGAAGAACAGCCTCCTCGCATCAGACCCTGCTGTCGAGCGAGTTCTTGAGGTATGCATCTTGAACCTATATGGATTTCCAACCGGTGTACAATGCACCGATATCATTAAAATTGAATTGTTTTGATTGGTTTAGGCTGCAAGGAAGGCAGCAGAGAATGCTACCCTTCTTCCGCTGGTGGAGGAGCAAGTTAAACAGGCTGTTTCAGCTGCAAATAAAGCAGTCACAGCTGCCCGAGTTGCCGCAATCAGAGCAGTCCAGAACCAGAAGGACGGGAAATGCTGTGATCTATACGTGTAAGTTTACACCTCTCAATTGTACATTTTTCCGATAAACTATAAACTCGTCAGAGCATCATCATCGATCGGTAGGCAAATACCTGCCTGATCTGAGCTGGGGAATGTGAATGGAATAGAGATTCAATAAACTGACAGCAAATGTTTGGCAACTTGTTTACGTACCACAACACTCCCATGACAGTAACATGTGGATAAGAAAAATAATTTTCGCAGAGCTGGTTCTGCTCTCCATGTTCTCAACATCTTCTGCTGCATCCAGCAAAAAGAAAAGGAAGGATTAAAAGAAACCTCTTCTGCTGTAACAATCACAAACCAAGTGTGGTGGAGGATAATGGTACCATGTGCTGTGATCCTTGGTTGTCACTGTGTTTGGATCTGCACATGGGAAAGAGCAACTTTGTTACGGAACTCATTGGATGCTCACTTGTTTTAACTCTTCTCTTGATTGACTCAGTCCTATGGACTAGCTTAAAGGCTTCTTCTTCTTTTTTTTACCCAACCTTGCTTGAATCCACACTGCTTTATAACTTGGATCTGGAACAGAATAGAGTAACATGCTACTGTCAATTAGGCCCACCCACTCCCACCTGCAATCTACTGAACATGTGATGAAAGATGCAGAGAATGGTGGAGTAGCCACATAATATCTTATGCAAGCCCTTTGACCTAGTTGGTTGCCTTAGATGCTGTCAAGATTTCAATACAATATGATGGATATGTTGTCAGAATCTGCTAATGTGAAAAAAAGAAAGAATTGAATGTCAGAAGGATATCAGCTTGCTCCCTTTACCGGCTTTATCATAGCATTTGTTTGACTAATCTCTGTTGATGTGAGACTTTGAACACTTCATTATATTGTAAACTTTTGTTCTCCAGTTCAAAAGTTCATTGCATGTCTCCAAGTCCAACTTGACTGTCTGTTGGTCTCATGAAAGATTAGAATGGATGATGAGTCCACCAACTCTACTTCTCATCTTTGTTGCATGCTATGGTTACAGGTGTTGCATCCAGCAGTGCTAATTCTTGTGTGGCAAGTGCATCCAGTAGAATTGGTTTCAGTGGCTGTCATCTGATATGAACACTGTTGATTGCTTGTATTATAGTCCATTAATTAGACCGGGGACTTGATGACCATATACTCTTACAAGTAGATTGAGACACTGATATTTGTTCATTCTCAGATGCTTGGTAAAAATATTTAGCAGGAAAATTTCAGAAAAATGCATCTATCAACTATCTTACATAAAGATGATCTTCAGGAGAACCACACTGCAAGTATTTTTATAAATAATTACCTGATTAAATGAGATGGTCAAGACTTGCATCATCCTTTGATTGTTCTCCTCACAAGGAGGAATATATATTTATATGACAATTTCTTGGCGTGAAGGAACCTGAAACCATTTGGATTTTGTTATGATTGTTCTTGCAAGACGACAAGTGTTTGATTTAAGATGTATGAAGAATACAGAAATCCCTCATGGGTTTCGTCCTTGACTCTTCTTCGTACATCATCAACTTATCACAATCAAAGACTTGTTAGTATACATATCCAAAGGCCTCTCTCACGAGTCCTCACATACTTGCAAGGTTGTGAGGAAGTGACAAACCTTTGTTACGGTGAGGTTGCAGAACAGTTTACTTCACAAAGTTGCCAATCTCACTTGCTTATCACTGTTTTGGAGAAGAACTATTTGGCACACTTGGAAGCCTAAGATAAGCCTATATGTAATCTGCATCTCCCAAAGAAGACATCAAAAGGGGCACATACAGATCTGTCATCAGTCATTGAATATCTTCAGCTGGCCTACTCTAAGTCCCGAAGTTGGTTGTGGATCGAGAGATTATTACAAGCTCTTTAGCGAAGACAGGATATTTAGTGATAGTAGATAAAATTTCTCTAACGGTACGTCGATTCAACATGCATGATATTTTTTTTATGTTTAAGTTAGTAAAATAGTTAAAGGATTTAAGAGCAGAAATACGGTATATATTCAAACTGTTCATAAGAGTTTAGGGAGGATATTTAGTGGTAGTAGATAAAATTTCTCTAACCGTATGAAAATATCACTCAGAGTTAAGTGCGAAGTTAATATGTGAGACTATACCTAGGGCCAATATTTCGGGTTAACGAGGCAATTGGCAAGATATGATGATAATACTTTACTTTATTTTGATAGCTTAACTGAGTAAATTTTCTTTTAAATCCTGTGTTAGAATCGGCATTCATTATTTACTGCTTTCCAAAAAAGAAATTGTAATTTGCTTATGTGTTTTCACAAGTGGGATTCCGATTACAAGAGTTCTATTCGCTGTCATTCCTAATGTGACATATACCCGAGTCTATCTAATCCAATGTCAATGTGTTTGGATATCTTCTAATCCAATTCAGGAAAGATCTAAAAGCAGACAGATTCACCTCTGTGATCGCCCCTAAGCACCAGCTGTTCAATAACCTGTCGTTTTTGTTAATATATTAAATATACATGTTTTCTTTTCTATTTTATTATTTAAAACAATCTTATTTTTAATTGTATTACTAAAGCGAACCAAATCCAAAGTTAATTGCGACACAACCCTTAAAAAGGAGACAAGTAAATTTGGATTAGTTAGATGATTTAACCTTAGGTGATTAGCTTGAGGAGTTAGCATAAAAATGATTGAATGATGGCATATCATTTCGACGGCTAATTGTATATTAGATTATCGCTGGTAGGTCATTGAACTCCTTATAGTTATAAAAATAAAATATATAGGTTCATTTATCCTGACGTCATTAGTTTTTGTCAATAAAAACATAAAAATAATAGATAAAAAGATAATTTCAATCGTTTTTATTAGTGGTGATAAACAACATCAGTGGTAGCAGACAATGGTGCCATGAGCTATGAATGACTATTATAGATAAGGAAAATAGCGACGGGAGGTGAAAGTCGCTCATCAACATTGAGCAATTGTTAAGTGGTGAAACGACTATTGATATAAATGTCGGGCGATCATTTCGTCGCTTGGCAACTATGTCAACATCGCTTCAGATGCAAAGCAACGTTGCTTTACATTTGTGTCAACATTGATGCAGATGTCGAGCGGTCCTTTTACCACTCGACAATTGTATTAATGTTGATGCAATGAGCAACTCTTTCATCGTTTAACAACTACATTGACGTCAATGTAGATGGAAAGCAATGAAAGAGTCGCTCAGCAATTGCATCAGCATCAACACAAATGTAACACATTTATAATAGTCACACACGGCTCTCAGCACGACGTCATCTGCCACCATCACCAATTGAAAATATTAAAATTATTTTTTTACCCATTATTTTCATATTTTCGTTGATGAATTTTTTTTAAAATAGATCCAAATATTTCTCTTTTATAACTATACAGATTCTAATATAATTTTTTGAAGTCTAAGGATAAGATATAAAAAGGTTTAACTACATGAGTAAATAATAATTAACTAACCAAACAAACTTTACCCTGTTCTCATCACCAGTCCAACCCAACTCAGCCCAGCCCAGCCCAGCCCAAGGAATACGATTCGTGACAAGTCATTATAACAGAGAGGAGAGAGGAAATAAAGAAAGACGGAAAATAAAATATAGCGATTTAAATATTTTAAAACGATAAATTTGAGTGAGTTATTTATTGGTCAAAGAACATAAAGACCGTAACCGCGGGCTAAAGGTAGGGCCACTTAACCTTGCACTAGTGATGAGGTGGGTAGGCCAGCGGGTAATCGTACAACGAGTCGAATAATTTTTTCAAAGCTGAAAAGTACGGCACGTAATCTTATGCTCACTCAGCAGCCAAATCACACGTTCTTATCCATACGTATTTTAATACCAGTTGGTTTATTTTAATATGCCAACATTAATAATAATAATAATAATAATAATTTATATTACCCGTATAAACATTGAGCTTGGAAGGGGGCCTCCCTTGCCACTTATCCTGCTAGAGTTCCATTTTCTTGTGAGTGGGGGAGAAATGCTGAGGGTTCTTGCGAGGCGATCGTGGAGGCAACTCCAACGGCGCCACCACCAGGCGGCGATGCCCTTCTGCTCGGCCGTCCTTCCCGACGGCATCGACCGGAGCTCCGACGCTTTTGCCTGTAATTCCGCCGCCGTACAGGACGTTATCTCGCAACTCCAATCCAACATCCTCCGGGTCCCTCTCGCGTTCCTCTCCCTCGACAGATCCATGGAATCCGGGGATTATGTGGCTCCTAATGGTTCTTTGTTTGTCTCGTCCAGGTTCTTGGCGGCGGAGGCCCCCGAGCCGTGGAGAGGAACAGGAGCCGCAACAAGCTTCTTCCCAGGGAGCGGATCGACCGGATGATCGATCCTGGGTCGTCGTTTCTTGAGCTATCTCAGGTATGTGCCCTTTCCTGAAACCAAAATATTCGTTTTGTTGGAATTCGGTATCATTTCGGTATAAACAGCTCATCATTTTGTTTCGTTCTTGTGGAATTTGTTTCTGAGAGTAGGTGAAGTTGCGAATCTCATCTAAAAAATATTCACTTTTTGGGATGGTACGGTTATTCTCCAATCAAGATTGTTATAATTTCAATTATCATATTAAGAAAAGGGGTAGGATGGTAAGCTATCATTCATGAGATAATCAAAGCGTCATCAACCCGAGGATAGATGCATTCTTTGACCTTGCATTGATTTATCATTCAAGATATACTCATATACCACTCTGCATATATAAGTGGGAGTTGAAAATGTGAAATCATATCAGTCGGAGCAGGAGATTATGAACAAAAATAAAAGGATAAAAGAAACAGCATCTTTTGCTTTTGTCGTATGGAGCACATGAGTTCATTTTTTTTTATGTAAAGGATAATTTTACTGGAATTATCTCACTTACTCACTAACAGCCAACTCTTGAGTGTAAAGAAACTATGAAGCATGCAAAACGGGAAGATTGTAGGAAATTGGTCTTGAGGGTGATAACAGAATTCCACCAAGAATACAAAAGCTCCTGGAATGCCAATCTGGATATGAAATCAAGACATTCTTAAGCACCGAACAGTATATGAAGCAGAATGAGTGACCCAACACTTTCTACATATACACAATGATTTAGATATTTTGTTCTCTATGTTATTCTTTCTTATTTGATTCATGTGATTTCTTTCTTTCCCTTGAAAAAGAGTATATATATCATTTATCATACTCAGTTACTTACTACCAACTGATGAGTTATGTATACCTCTTTTAGATGTGATTGCCCTGGTTTCTACATTCTTATTTTTCTGTATAACCCTGAAGCTTGCAGGCTTTGACCTGTACGAAGAGTCATTACCATCTGGGGGAATCATTACTGGAATAGGACCTGTACATGGGCGGCTGTGCATGTTCGTGGCCAATGACCCCACTGTAAAGGGTGGGACATATTACCCAATCACTGTTAAGAAGCATCTTAGGGCACAAGAAATTGCAGCTGAATGCAAGTTGCCATGCATATACCTTGTTGACAGTGGAGGTGCTAACCTTCCAAGGCAAGCTGATGTTTTTCCTGACCGAGACAATTTTGGTAGGATATTCTATAACCAAGCAAAAATGTCAGCTGAGGGTATACCCCAGATTGCTCTGGTTTTAGGTTCTTGTACAGCTGGTGGAGCTTATATACCTGCAATGGCTGATGAAAGTGTGATTGTGAAAGGCAATGGAACAATATTTTTAGCTGGCCCTCCCCTTGTTAAGGTAAGTATTGGTTTGGGCTTTTGTTTTGCATGTTTCCAGTGTGTCTTATCTTCATTTTAGTAAAAAGTAATTACATTGATAAGAATTTGAAGTACATATTTCTAAAATCTAGGTTGATTCTGAAGAACACATTTTCATAGGCTGCTACAGGAGAAGAGGTATCTGCTGAGGATTTGGGAGGTGCCTCCATGCACTGTAAGATATCAGGAGTATCTGATCATTTTGCAACAGGTACTTTTCGCTTTGATCAATCTTAACATCCTGATCTACCTCAATAGCATGTTTTTCTCATCATATTGCACATATGCTCAAGAGTAATACATCCCTCATGATGCAATTTATGGTATTATTCACGCATCATGAATTATATCTACTTGTATTCAAGAGTGTATTCAGTTGGATTTGATTGGTGTACTGAGGCAGATTGAGATGGACTCCAATATGGGTACCAATATCTATATTAAAACCTCTTACATTTTAGCTTAGTTGAAAACAAAAACTATTTTACCATGACTTAATATACTAAGGGTGGCCTTTTAGAAAGTTTTGACTAAAACATACTGGACCTCCAATTTGTTGAGGGTGGACTTAGGCGCCATGGTAAGTTTTTTCCTTTGCATCCTAGTGAATAGTGATAATGGTTTGAATCGTCAAAATAGTTTTTCTGCTTGTACAAGAAAATTTGCACACATTGACTTTCCCCAAGGCCTGCATTTGCGATAATCTTTGTATTAGGATACTCTTTCTATTAGCTTCTCAGGTCAAAATTGTCTTCAGATCTATGGCTTCTCAATTTGTTTTGTGTGCAGCTATAAGAGGAAAATAAGTGATCCTAATTACTGCACTTTTCGTTGTCCAGTTAAGTTACATTGTCATAAATACATCTAATTAATCATTATGAACAATAGAAATACAACTTTGTGGTTGCATATCCCTTGTCAAAAACAGTTCTAGGCCACATTACTGCATGTCAAACATAACGTGACAATGGATTTTCTATCCATTTGCTGTGAATCTCTTGCTTCATTTGCTTAAAGCTTGCTTGTTTTCTCTTTCATGACATTTGTTGATTTCACGTTTTTTTTCACATTAGTTTGCTTACCATAATAAATAATTAAAACCATGCTTGCTTTTTTTTCTTGATATATTTCAGATTCAATATCTGATTTAGATAGAACTTTTCTGCTAGCACAAATTCCTCCAGCAGTATATGTTGCTTGGTTCCTTGGCTAAATAGGTTTTGAAATGGTTGTTAATTTGCTTGATTGTTTTTTTGTTCGATGTTATTTTAACTGTGTCATGATATTCCACCTTTTGTTTCTACTGTTCATCACTTAACATTCCAACTTAGATGAACAAAATTTTGTTCTTATTTGCACCTATTATGGATTCTATATTTTTTAAGATTTTGTTCTTTGCTTTGAATATTTTCTTTTACTCCACAATTAAAAAGAGGTCAACATCATTTCTATCACGGTCCTGATAAACTTTGTACTTGCAATGTGTTATAGATGAGATTCATGGCCTGACAATTGGGAGAAATATTGTTAAGAACTTATATATGGCTGGAAGAGGGGAAAATAGTCCACCAAGTAATTCTTCTTCTTATGAGGATCCATTATATGATGAGAAGGAACTTACATCGATTGCACCTGTCGATCAGAAGCAGCCTTTTGATATTCGATCCATTATTGCTCGTATTGTAGATGGCAGTGAATTTGATGAATTCAAGAAGTACTATGGCACGGTAAGAGCTCTTAGACTACTTGAAGATTCTTCTGCATTCTGTGTTTCTCTTTATTAATGCTGCAAACGCAAGGATATTGACTAGGTTTATGTATAGACACTCGTGACAGGTTTTGCAAGGATCTATGGGCAGTCAGTTGGGATAATTGGAAATAATGGCATATTGTTTACTGAATCTGCTTTGAAAGGATCTCACTTTATCGAGTTGTGTGCACAACGTAATATTCCTTTGATATTTCTTCAGAATATCACTGGATTTATGGTACACTTTCTATCTTCCTTGTCATTGTAAAATGCCTATACATCAGTATATTCCAGATTGCACATCTGAATGTTAATGCAGTAAATTTGTTGGCTGTGAAATTTGTAATATGCATCCAACTTATATTTTAGGTGCTTGTAATCATTGTTAATAGGTTGAAGCCATAATTGATGCTTCTCAAATGAAACCCTGTCTCTCTCTTTTGGAAATTAAATCTTTTCTGGGATTGTCATCCAAAAGAAATAACATCAGCATGACATTTTCTTTGTCATTCAATTTTGTTTGTTTTATATCCTGCAACTTTATATAATATCATGCTGGATATTCATGCCAATATCATTTTACAGGCATGTTATAGTTCTGTTGTTAATCTTGTCATGGTAACTCTTTTGTAAATAAATCACCAAAAAGTGTGACTTGTGATTTTTAAGGATTTATATTTAATTTTGTTTGGGTGTATAGGTTGGGTCTAAGTCTGAGGCAAGTGGTATTGCTAAAGCTGGAGCGAAAATGGTCATGGCAGTTTCCTGTTCAAAGGTCATGCTTTTTCCCTTTTTATTTTGTGTTAGACTTGTCTGCATATATTTCCATCATGGAATTGAGGATGTAAATACAACAGTCTTTGCTGAATAATACAGATGATTTTACTCAATTTCAAGTGGTTGACTGATTTAATTTTACCAGACCTTGCATATACTCAATATTCTGCTTGTAGATTAATTCAATTACTACTACTCATAAGTAGATTACAATTTTTCCTTATCTTACTCATTAGCATAACAATAAAATGAATGATTGTGGTTTGTTAGTCCTGTTTATTGTGATATCTTTTATTTGCATGTAAAAGCTGTCATCGTGTTGCCATGTCATTGCTGGATTGCTCGCTAGATAAGTTCTACTTCTCAAAGATGATGAAGGTAGAAATGTTTAAGATCAACGATTTGGAAACAAGTCGGACCAGTCTGGATTAATCGGTATTTGCCATTCCGACCAATACAACGGTAATTTGATCCAAAACAAGGGTTACCGCTCAGTAGTTCTACAAAACCAGACTCTACCCTCCAGTGTTAATGATTAAAACTAGGAGTACCGGGCGATAAGCCTACCACCTGGTACCGATATCTCATTATTTATTTTCTCTATAGCTTTTGATGATAGTTGTCCCCTTTCTTTTTTCTTTTTGCCTTCCAAATTCCTTTCTTTCTCTCTTTCTCTTGATGAGAAATCACTCTTCCCTCTTGTCTCTTCTCTTCCCCATTGCCTCACCACCATCCTTCCCACTATGCTTTGTTGCTACCTGCCCACTACGTTATCCCTTCCTCCTTTCTCTCCTATTAGAGAGAGTTTCAGCAAACGGTCTCAAAGTGGACCTATATTGTGAGGGGTCTAAGTAGGAAAGGACTCTCGTGCGTGGATGGAACCAAAGGCACCATGCTAGTACTTGATTTTGAGTTATGTTAGATCTTGATGAAAACATGAAGCATTGAGTGGGATCAATTATGACACTTCAGTTCAAACCTACATCATAGGTGAAAGGAAATCTGAATTGGTTTATAAATTAACTTGGGTTTAATCATTTTGGACCAATAGTTCAGTTCAGGTTCATTAATTTATAGGTCCTATTGGGCAAGGTCATGACATGTCTCCACTATTCAACCTAGCAAGGTAGAGTACCATGTCTTGTAACCAATCAATACTTGCATGAAAGATATGAGTTATAGCTTGGCTATGTGACAAAATGTTTGAGCGATTTGTATTCATGTTTCGTGCTTTTTGGCTTTATCCATTGAGGACGTGAAGAAAATTGCACCATACGCTAATAGATAAGCAAATATGAGTATTAAAATAAAACCTGACTACTCTAAAATTCTTTTTTTGGCCTTTGGTGATATTGTGGCTTTGCTTTTCATGTAATGCACTACTTCAGAGCTTCATTTTTATTACACGGTTCCAATCTGTGTCTTACAGTGATGATAGCTTCTGAAAAATAATTTATCTTGTGGGAACTTGCTGCAGGTTCCTAAAATAACAATAATTGTTGGTGGAAGTTTTGGTGCTGGGAATTATGGAATGTGTGGACGTGCATATAGTCCTAATTTCTTGTTTATGTGGCCTACTGCCAAGATATCTGTGATGGGTGGCAATCAGGTAACATCTCATTTCTTATACTGTAGTGAAGTCTCCGTCAATCAAATAGGTCACAAATCTGTAAATATGTCTTCTTTTCTAGTTGCTTGTTAGGTGCAACATATTGATGGCAGAAAACGAATCTCTGCTGCTAATATTCAATGTTACAGCTGTGGTTCATTTTCTTCTTAGTTCTTACCATTTAGTGGCAGAAAATGTGAATAGTGATATTTACTGGATCATAACTATAAAAAATGGAATAAATTAGATGATGATGTACAACTTGGTAGAAATAGTTAAAGAACCAACTGATTCTCAAAGAAATTTTAATGGATCAATCTTTCTTTCCTATTGCAAACTTAGTTAACCACTTATGTTGTTTCCTTGAGTTGCAACACTGAGCTTTAGTCTTTGCCTGATCCTTCCTGAAATATGATGTCAGAGAGAACAAATTTGTTAACGTTTTTCCTCGATGAAGCCTTTCTAGTATTTAAGATTCGAACTAACTTGAACGCAAACAAACTTTCTTCAGAAAAAAGAACTTAAATATGAACAAACTTATGCCTTCTTGAGCAAGTCACACTGGTTCTTGTCCAGATGAATCTTTGACAATTAGATATGTTTCTCATTTGATGCTTTAGTCTAGATTGTTAGTGGCAGTATCAAGGCTCCTTTGGGTTTTGGCCTTCATACTTCTTCGTAGTTTTGATTGGTCTTTATCTTCCCAGGCTGCCGGTGTCCTCGCCCAAATTGAGAGGAGCAACAAGAAACGACAAGGAATTGAGGTAATTGTCGGTTCGTAGTAGTCGCAATATCATAAAGAATCAATTGCATCATTTTGCCGTAATTTCTCTTTCTCGATATCACATTTTCCAAATTGCTATGATATTCTGCTCCAAATAAGGCAGCACACATACGAAATAAAGGTCAGGAACTTTTAGTTTGGTGAAAGTTTTAGTTGATGCAATGCTATGAATCCAGGAACCACACACCATTCTCATCTAACTTTACTTCGACTGCAACATCAATCACCTTGTTTTTTGATCAAATGCAGTGGAGCAAGGAGGAAGAGGATAAATTTAAAAGCAAGGTTGTGGAAGGCTACGACAGAGAAGCGAGCCCTTATTTCTCTACTGCAAGGCTTTGGGATGATGGCATCATACACCCATCTGACACCAGAAAGGTCATCGGCCTCTGTCTCTCTGCCTCCATTAAGCCCCATCCCGAGGACACCAAATACGGTGTCTTTAGAATGTGATCATACAATATAACTGACCAATGCACACCACCATTACCATCTATCTGATGTTCATTGGTATGTATGCAGCAAAAAGAACATATAAATAAATTCCTCCCAGACTTGTTTATGATTGGAAACATCTGCGTTGATTTAAATACCATGATATTTATGAATGTATAATATATATGTATCTTATCTTGTCTAAATAACTACTATTAAATGATCGAGTAGTAACAAAGATAACAGTATATTTTGCAAGATTATTTTTATATTCTCGATTCAAGAAGAAATGAAAAAACAGAGGAGAAGACAAAGAAGAAGAAGAACTCACGTATGAGAAAAAGAGAAATGTTTTTTGCATCTTCGATATCAAAACCAGCATTAAGACAGAAACACTGTATAATGCAACAATCATTTTGTAGGGTTTGAGTAGAAACACTTTTTTGAGTAGAGACATGAACCATTTCAATTCGAATCGGTCAACAAAGCTTTACTAAACCGATAGTCCAAACCGACTGTTTTGAGTAGAAACACTTTAGGCTTAGCTGTCCAGAATTAAATCGGGTAAAATAGCTCATCAAAAAATATTTTTTAGATATTTTTTAAATAGAAGCTTTGCAGGAAAATATTAAAGTTACAATTTGTTTTCAAATTTTTATCTCACATATTATATATATATATATATATATATATATATATAGTCCACGTTTGGTGTTCGTACTTTTGGATAAGAAGGGAGGGAGGGAGAGTTCATTACTGCAGTGGTGACAACATAACCAACATGGGGACTTTATTCAGATTTAGACCTTTTGATTACATCAAACTAATAGCGGTGCTTCTCCTTTTTCCCTCTTTCTCCTGCATAAATTATTCCTGGTTTCCTCTCTCTCTCTGTGGAGCGCTTTTCTCGGCACTCTTTGAAGATCCTGCCACCTCACTGTCCCCAATTCCTCTCTCTCTCTCTCTCAAGAACAGACGTAGTGTCGGACACGGTCGAGAAATCGGGATAGAGAGGGGACGGAGAAGTAAAGATTCGTTCTTGACGAGGAGAAACAACAGGGAACAAAGAGGAGCGCTTTGGTGGCATCTGGGGGTAATGATGGTGGCTCACGAGGAGAGTTTACTGAGCTGGGAAGAGGCTTTTGATCCTCCGGCTCCTCTACTTTACTAGAAACCTCGCCTCTGAAGGAAAAAAAAAGGATTTTTTAAAGAGGGAAAAGAGGAGGAGTGAGAGAGATGGGAATGGGGATGGGAGCTCCTCATTCTTAAATGCCTCTCCTTTCTGAAGAAGGGAGTCAGTATAAGGTTGAAATAAAGGGAAAACAAGATGGTGGAGCAGCGGTTCTTCTTCAACAAGGTGACCATTCCTTGATCTCGCTTTTTGATGAATTTTGTTTCGCTTTTCCTTGTCATATATCTGTAGAATCTCAGTGTTATAGCTGGAGGAATTTAAAAAATTGGAATCTTGATCTCTGTTTTGCATCCAAACATTCTGCACTTCATTGTGTCTGCAAATGGCTCTGATCACATTGCTTGATCTGAACCAAAAAGAAGCTGCTTTGAGGTTTATCCCTCTTTTCACCTTGACTGGTCATTCTTGGAACTTTCTTCTTCTTTCCAAATGTTTCTTGCTGGTTCTCAAGTTTGTTTATCATATCAAGTTCCGGGACATAGTTCCCAGTTAAATCTGAAAAGCTCTCTTTGCCTGGGATTTCACTCTGTATTGTGATTCAGGTGACCTAACTGAGCTAATAAACACTTCAATCTGTACCAAATTATTTCATGACTTGCTTGTTTTAACTTGTCATTATTCGGTTTTTTTTTATCACATGATTCTGTTAAATTATTCCCTTTATTTTTATTGTTTCAGTGCATTATTTAACACCATCCTTTGTGCTACTGAAATTTGGAACTACTAGTTATGAGTGGTCATTCTTTTCTGATTAATGCCACTTGAGTCTCACATGGAGCTGTTTATTTCATATGTCGTCAGCTATACCTACTTAGCTAGTGTGGTACTTCCCAAATTAAAATCCTTGACAAGAATAGCCAATAGCTAGACTATTTTTGTACATGGTCTGGTTTTGTTTATCCACCGACTGGTATCTTTCTCTAATATTTATTGCAGGATGCACTCGTCATAAAGGGACCAAAGAAATCGCATGCTTTGAGGATGTTTATGTTAGCTGCTGTGATGATATGTGGTGTCTATATTTGCTCAGTATGTTTAACGCAATTGGGGATACAAAGCAGACCCAGAAAATTGAAGATGGAGATAATGGAAGCACCTTGCAAAAATCCTGCCATTCCATATTATGAAATCCCATATGTGCATTATCCAGAACCCAATACTTATAGCAGGTGTCTTTTGTTTTTCCTTTTGTCCTGGTAGTCTGTTTTAATTTGGCTTTTGCCAGCATTTTAACTAACCATTCATCAATTCATCAGGGATGAATGTGCATGTACACCAGTTCGGTTTTTTTCTATTGTGTCCATGCAGAGGTCTGGAAGTGGATGGTTCGAGACTCTTTTGAATAGCCATGTTAACATTAGTTCTAATGGGGAGATTTTCTCTTCCAAAGAAAGGAGAGGCAACATATCGGCAATCATAAGGGCATTGGACAAAGTTTACAATCTGGATTGGTACAGCAGTGCTGCAAAAAATGATTGTACAGCTGCTGTTGGCTTGAAGTGGATGCTTAATCAGGTAAATCTGTATAGCTCATCATTCATCACTGAAATAATTTCTTTGGTGTGTTATCTTTATCTGATGCAGGCTTAAGTTTCTTGCTATATGCTTGTTCAATTGAAACCTGACATTTATGCAATCGGAGAAGTTGATTTGTGTTTCCATAGAAATTTGACCAAACATTTCCAGATATATATACACACACACTTCGTACAGATACAAAATCTAACTACACTATTATTCCAACTGGAAATCTTTGGTCAAATTTCTATGGAAACACAAATCAACTTCTTCTAACTTGAACCTCAGTTAACAAGGTTCATCTTCTTCTTGACCATTTGTTGAATTTCCAAAAATGAATGCTGATGAATCTTAATTTTTGGAATCAAACAGTTGAACGTAGAGGTGTTATTAGATACGATGTAGGGATTATATTTGGGCCTTGAAAGTTGGGGCAACTGTGGATGCATGTTTCTTGAAATTTTCAACTTAGAGCAGTTAGAAAGCAATTGAAGCTTGACAAGAAAATTGGTGGATCACATTCTATGAATAAACCTTGAACACAGTAATTGGTTTGAGGTAATAAAGCTAATTTGGCAACTAGACTGAGAGGTGCTGCAAGCAAGAGTTAACATGTTCCATTGACCAAAAACCAGGTATTCCATAATTCACTATGTTGAGGACAAGTTGAAGCTGAAAAAGTGCTAATGTAGTTCCATTAGTTAAGCCTGTCAGTTTAAGATGCAAACTGAAGGTACAAAAGCGTGATGTACTTGGTGTTTTCCCAATACGTGAGAACAGAACAACATTAGTCATTGAGTATACTATGTGACTTGAATATTCAAAAACATTTTTAGTCTGGACAGGTATGTATAAGGTTATTTTTACTGAAAAAATCGAGCATTGTACCCAACTGATGCCGGAAATTTCATGGTTCAAACTGTCTGGAAAGTGGCACCTATTGGCATTTAGAGTTTGGATTTAAGTAGGATTCTATTAGTCCAATTTTGATTAGGATTAGGAAGTAGTTGGTCTTTGGTAAGGATTGTTTTTCCTTTGTTGATTTGGAATAGAAGCATGATTAAGCATGAATCACTGTGAAGCAACAGGCTTCTCGGTAACAGCAGCTGTACTGCATCAAAAGATATTAGAAGATAATATGGATACTACAAGGTTTATGATCTAATCTTTAGACTTTAGAGGACTCTAAAACATCAGAAATGTAATAATGAAATCCAAAAGTGGGGGTTATCTCATGAAATAGTATAGATTGTGGACTCGTGTCTTCCTAGCTGTAATATTATACTGTAAACCCTCTTGATTCTGCAGGACAGAATTTCTTGTGTACAACTTGCTCAGCTTGTTTGATCGACTTTTAAGGACATACTGTAAATCTGACTCTGACATCTCCAGTTTTTATGGATATTACAGGGCCTTATGGAGAATCATGTAAAGGTAGCCAAATACTTCAGTCGAAGAGGGGTCTCTTTGATTTTCCTGTTCAGAAGAAACTTGCTTCGTCGTTTGGTTTCACAACTCGCAAACGATCATGATCGCAACACTAAGCAATTAAATGGGACTCATAAAGCTCATGTACATTCAACAAACGAGGTCAGTTCTTCTCATCAACAACCTTCCACTTTAAAGTCCATACTCTTTTTTCACCTTGGTGATTGCAATGCAGGCCAACATACTCGCGAGATACAAGCCCAGGATCAACACCTCAGAATTGATTTCAACTCTCAGGCACACACACAAGTTCATCACCGATGCCATGGGGCACTTCAGGAACACCCGGCACATTGTTCTGTACTACGAGGACCTTGTCCAGAATCGAACTGTGAGTTGTCTGCAGCTCTTCGTTGCTCAAAGCTACATCTTGCACTATTACCCATGTATCATTTTTCTTCTCCAGAAGCTGATGGATGTTCTGGAGTTCCTCAGAGTCCCTCCAAGGAAGCTGGTTAGTCGACATGTAAAGATACACACAAGACCACTGCCCAAGTTGGTCGAGAACTGGGATGATGTTTACAGATCTCTTGAAGGAACGAAGTATAGGAGCTTCTTGAATGCCAATTACGATTTATAGATTGTTCTTCATTTGATCCTTGTTGTAGCTGGATTCTCCAGGACACAGCCACATTAAGCTAAAGTACTTACGGAGATCTCAGGGCTTCCTTGGACCAGAAGCTGATCCAACAAGCTCGGCCGAGTGGGAAGGGTCAACGGGCTGGTCTCATGGGCTGCATAAAAGACCAGTATGGGATGATTATGGGCTGAATTATGTCTTCGGCTATTGGACCTTGAGAATGGATTAATGGGCTGATATTTTCGGGTGGGCAAATGGGCTGAGTGTTGGGTTAGGTAATGGGCTATATATATATATATGTATATACATATATATATACATATATATACATATATATATATATGTATATGTATATGTATGTATATACATATACATATATGTATACATACATGTATATGTATACATATACATATGTCTACATATACATATGTATACATATATATGTATACATATACATATATCTAATCCTTTCAGCTGAAATCTAATCACAGCCAGCAGGAATCAATAAACGGATGACCATTTCAACGTAATGATTTCTGGTTTCCGGAATCTACACCAAGGAGTTCCCTGTCTGGGAGCCACAGGCGATCTGACTCGCAGTTCCTCCACTGCCTTACCGAGGCCAAAAAAATAAGAGAAAGAAAACAAAAATTGTACTTATCTAATAAATAAATATGTAGATATTGTGCTCATATCCGATTCGTTGTTTGTAGTTGCTTCTCGCTTTTGCTGCGTCTTCCTACCCTCAGCTGCTCTCCAAAGAGCTGAGAGCGAGGGCGAAAGCGAGGGAACAGACGGCGAACGAGGGATAGATAGCGGGTAGGAGGGATCGAGGAAGAAGAGAAGGTGGGCGGGGAGAGGGATTTTGGTTTGATGGCGGACGCTTTCTGCCCCGACTGCAAGCGGAGCACGGAGGTGGTGTTCGACCACTCGGCGGGGGACACGGTGTGCTCCGAGTGCGGGCTGGTGCTGGAGGCGCACTCCATCGACGTGACCTCGGAGTGGCGCACCTTCGCCAACGAGTCCGCCGACAACGACCCCGTTCGTGTCGGCGGGCCCACCAACCCCCTCCTCACCGACGGTGGCCTCTCCACCGTCATCTCCAAGCCCAACGGCGCGCAGGCCGAGTTCCTCTCCTCCTCCCTCGGCCGGTGGCAGAGCCGCGGCGCCAACCCCGACCGCAACCTCATCCTTGCTTTCAAGACCATCGCCACCATGGCCGACAGGTCCCCCCTTCCTCCATCTTCCCATTTATTGAGCTGCTATTTTGGATTGAGCAGTGCCGTGTTTCGCGAGGGAATGTAAAAAAGAAAAAGGTCTTTTTTTTCTTTTTTTGAAATAATGACTAAAAGAGAGTTTAAAATCATCATCAATCATCATCCATGGGCTTGATTGGTTCTTCCCCAACCATAAATACAAAAACAACTTTCATCCTTCTCAATACTTATCAATTGTGGAATGCTTCATGTAACTTTTGAATTTGTGATATCCTTTCTATTTTTCATCTACCTAGACTTAAGCATGTGTCTTTTCCCTCTGAATCATGATCTATGGACATCGAGATACAGTTAGTTTGTGCTATGCATTTCTTTGAATGGAATGATTACTAAAGCAGGTGCTGACATTTTTTCCTTTTTGGTCCCAGGTTGGGCCTTGTTGCTACTATCAAGGTACAAATTTTGCCTTTCTGTAGTTTTTTTTTTGTTTTATGACCCTTTTCCTTGGAATAAATTTTTTAGAGCACGAATCTTGCTGGGAAGCTTCAATCCGTGATAATTGGTTGAGTTGGTTGTCTTGCGAATAAATTATCACTAACAAATCGAATCAATTTTACTATGTGCCTGACTTTTCTTAATCAGTTGGTTATTTCAACGGCCACAATGTCATGTCATTTATTTTAGCCATGTGTCATCCTTTTGTGTTGACAAAAGGTAGTAGACTGTAGGACTTCATTATCATTCGCGATGTCAGATGAAAACAAAGGTAAGGCTTCGTGGGCCTTTTAGATTCATCCAAGTAAAAAGATGATAACAAAAACTAGAAGAGGTTTGTTTTGTGGTTATGATATATATGTTAAAGCAAGGGACTTATGTTGGTAATGGTATCCTTATCTGTCAAGAGTGGTTGAGTTTCAATCAACAGTTCAATTTGTTGTGCATGGAAAATATATTATCTAATTTGGAGAATTAATGAATATCGGTCTGTGTTTTAGTAGAATTGTCTAGCTTGAATAAATGCTAGGTGGTTGATTCATTGGTCCGGTTAAGAGGCTGTCAATATTGATGCCATGTAGACTGTTTAGCGATTTTCATTCTTGGACGTTGTAGAAAGCAACAGTGCAGAGTTTCTGATGCTTTTTATTAGTTCTTCCTTATTTCATATCCATACAAACTGCTTGGGTCCAATGGTTGGACCTAGAGAAAATGTCTATTATTGGGATGTTATTTTTAATGGTTTACTTGTGGGTCTCGGTTATTGGATGATAAACCCCTAGCAAGTAATTTAAGCAATTTTAATTGGCGAGAGCTTGACTGGAAATTTAAAGGTTTGGTAGCTTCACCTTCTAAAGGCGGCAGGGTATTTGAGGTTTACTCTCTTCACTGCAGAGGAATCGAAGTGGAGGATGATCATCGATATTCTTAGGTCGCTTATGACAGATGTAGGGTGCTTTAGTGCTCATTTTGAACTTTTGTGGACATGGTAGTAATGTTTTTAGGGTCCATCGGATGGAGACTCTATGGCTTGGGTTATTCTTGCATAGTGAAAAGCTTTATTGTGTTGAGAATGTACAATTAAACTAATTGGAAACTGTTATTTTTGCATGCTGGACAAATGGGACTTGGTTGATTAATTATGATGTGTTGATATTTTAGTTAAGTCTTGGATCTTAAAATTTTTGCTTAGTTTATTCAGTTCTGGATTAGACTTTGTTTTCGGTTCTTCAATTGTTGGATAATTTATAATCGGGAAGTATAATTTCGTTGAAGTCCCCCTTGTACTGTTTTGTATTGTTTGGTGTTAACTTACAAGTTCCTGCACCAATTATTGTTCTCTAACTTTCTTTTTTATTATGTCCATGCTAAGACAAGTCACTGGACCCTTAATCGATAATCATTTTAATAAAATATTATATTGCAAAATTGATGCTCATTGATACCATCAATATATGTACTTGATAAGCACTTATCCAACATGTAAAAAGCCAGAGATACATACATTCTGGCTCCTTTCTTACACAATGAATGAACACTGCATACATGCAACATTTGTTTGTCCTGGCAGCATGCAACCAAGGGTGAAATATGTTTCTGCTACGTGCTGCCTCCATTTCTCCAGGAATACCAAAATATATGGAGAGATACATTTGTTTGTCATTGTAGAATGAGATGGTTTGTTATATTCAATTGGGCCTATACATTTGTTAAGATGTTCATGGTCTGATCGAAAGCTCAGTTCTGGTGGTGCATGTGCTACTGGCATCACCAGCCTTTAAGCTTACAAAATAACAATTTTGTAACATGAACATTGCACCAGTCATTTCATCAGAAAATCAGGGTGAAATATGTTATATCCATCATTTTATGTTCATGCTGGGGTTGTGGTAGGGTTTCATACAGAATTTTGCGATGCAACTTTTAGCATACTCTAAGCATCAGATCATATCAATCTTTAATTAATTCTTCATTTTAGGTTCTTTGTCATGTATGTAATACCTGTATTAGACATGTTCTCTTCAAGTATTTGTTCATCTCTTTTTCTTTCATGCTCCATGGATTATACATGAGTTATTATGTTGCTTTGGTAATTATGTGCTTTCTGAAATTATACATTAGTATTTGCTTTGTCAATAGCCTTTATGGAAATCATTGTTGGCAGGTAACTATTGACTTGGCTGGCGAGGTTCTTGTGCATTTTTTGTGTGGTCCCTTACTCCTTAATGACCATCTTATGTCTTCTTGAAGGACCGGGCCAATGAGATATACAAGAAAATTGAAGATCTTAAGTCTATTAGAGGGCGAAATCAAGATGCAATTTTAGCTGCTTGTCTATACATTGCTTGCCGACAGGAAGACAGGCCTCGAACTGTGAAGGGTTTGTAGCTTAGTTTTAGTTTCTTTGCTGATTATTATTTTCTATTTTGGTATTTGTTAGTTTAACTGATATGATTCCCTCAACTAGAAATTTGCTCTGTTGCCAATGGAGCTGCAAAGAAAGAAATTGGTCGGGCTAAGGAGTTCATTGTAAAACAGCTTGAAGTTGAGATGGGACAGTCAATGGAGATGGGAACAATTCATGCTGGAGATTTTCTGGTTAGTTTAAGCATTGTTAGTTTGATTAGTTACATTCTATTTAATTGAAATTTAACTTCGTCTGAGCTGTCTTTCGCTGTTTATTTTTCTGGTTTCTTTTCATTTTTTAGCACATATTCTTTTTGTTTAACCTGCCTATCTGTTTTGGCCTTGAATTTACAGAGACGTTTTTGTTCACATCTTGGTATGACAAATCAAGCAGTTAAAGCTGCTCAGGAAGCAGTCCAGAAGTCAGAAGAGCTTGATATAAGGTATTGATTTTAAAATGCTCTTATAAGAATAGTAGACAACTTCTTTGGATCTTTCTAGTCTTGTTGGTCTAATTAGTTATTATTTTGAAAGTAAAACGTCATCTGTTATGTAATGATTTCTTCAGCAGCTATTCATTAGTTGTTATTTATGTGTTCTTCCTCTCTAAGCTGAATTGATTGCATTTTGGATGTTCATGTATTGTACCTGAAGAGCTTGAGATCTATAACGTATCATAAACCAGGCACCTGGTGGGCCATGTACTTGCTGCTGGCACATTATGATAGGATAATGGTGTCGTACATGCTATAGACCCTTTACCTAATTCACTCTGGTAACTATGGAATTTGATAAATACAAGTTGTTAAAAAAGTCAGAATTTGTACTTGTTTGACATGAATGTTAGATGTCATAGTGAAGAACAGGGTTTTTTTTTGCAGAATGTTAACACTGTCTCTTAAGTTTTATGTGTGGAACTGTGGCCTTTACAAGAGGGATTAGATCCTGACTGCAGAAACCTTGTGCAGGAGAAGTCCTATATCAATTGCAGCGGCTATCATTTACATGATAACACAGTTATCAGATGACAAGAAGCCTCTCAAAGGTTTTGCATTCCTGTTTTCACGTCTGTCGTGATTCACATGTTCCGTGTCTTTAACATATTTATGCTTGCAGACATATCCCTGGCAACCGGAGTAGCAGAAGGCACCATCCGGAACTCCTACAAAGATCTCTATCCTTATTCTTCAAGGATCATTCCAATCTCCTTTGCAAAAGAGGAGGACCTAAAGAACCTCTGCAGCCCATAATTTGTTCTCAGAAGAGTGTCCGAAAACCTGATACATCTTCGGGTACAATCATACATCCAGCTATGGATGGTATGATAGTATCGACTGATGCAATGTTTAGTTGTGAACTTGATCTGACCTGATCAACAGCATTAACTGAGCGGTGATCCTTTTATTTATCTAGGAACTTCTTGACCAAGGTGTTGTATCTGATTTGCAAAGAATTGAGCTTTCTAAACTGATGCTTCAATCTGCTGTAGGTGTTTAACCTAGATGAAAACACCAACATAGTGAGGTAGACAACTTTTCATGTGTCACTTGTATGAAGTTTGTTGCTGTCGATTCGAAAGCATGTAAAGTTCAAGTTGCTGGCTATAAAGCGTTGTCATTAGATAGGATTCGAGTGTTTCAGTCAGTATTCTCGTAATTTTTATTGATTCGAAGAATCCAAAGTGGGAATTCCGTTCTTGGATGTTTGTATATATCCCAAGAGAATCTAGTGTTTCTAACTGGACTTTGTGGGATGCTTTGTGCACTTTCTTAGGTTTTATTTGGTTCAAAGTGTACTTGAGTTCATTGTTTGCTGATTAGTTACCATTACTCTTTTAGAGTCACTGGTTAAGATTAATTCAAATAATTAAGATTAGATTAAAAAAAAATTAGATTTAAATAAATAGATTAGGATGAAAAAAATATTAAGATAAAATAATTTTTTTATTATTTTAAAAAACTTATATTTTATATTTTTAATCAATATAAATAGGTGTTCTTCAATCAATCTAAAATATTAATAGGGATACATCGATGAAGAATGAGGGAAGACTAGTAGATCCAAAAAAAAAAAAAGAAGATAGCAGACATTGGAGTAAGTGTCCCTAATCAACTGCTTTCTATCTTTAAAAGTGAAAATTATTAATTTTAGGTTGTTAAAATAAATTTTTTATTTATTTTACATGGATTATGGAATTTGGTAAAAGATGGTTTTTTTTCAGTATAATTTATAAGATCCTATTAAAGATAAAAAAAGATCAGATAAGTGGGAATATATAAAAAGATGCAAGAGCCCCCTATATGATATAACAAGCAATAGTTGAGTTTTTATTTTTCTACAATATCAACATCAACAGAAGCTTGGAAAATATTAAAAATTATGTTTAGAGGCGCAGACAAAATAAATTTTTTAAAACTTCAAATTCTTCTATATGAATTCAAAACTCTTATGATAAAATTTTTTGAATCTAGCGTTGATTTCTTCTCAAAAATATCTTTTATTGTGAATCAAATGAGATTGAGAAAAATCTAAAAGATCAAACTATAGTAGAAAAAGTTTTAAAAAGTTTTACAAACTATTGTAGAAATTAATGAGCTCTCTTTTAGTTCATAAACAAACAATAAACAAATATTTATATGAAACTTTAGAACATGCTCTTCAAATGATAGACCTAAGGACTAAAAAAAAATTTTAGAAACTAAATATCAAGGGAAAGATTAAAATAACAGAGTTCATGATCGATCAATTGAGGGTCAGAGGAACTCGATTGAAATTAACAAAAAAACCAATCGATGTTTTTGTTGTAAAAAAATTGAACAAATTATTGGTTCAAAAATAAAAATCCAAATATTTCTCTTTTCTCTTACTACAAATAATATATGGTCATCTTCAAAAAGATTATTGGAATAAAAATCAAATAAATTATCATGAGAAAAATAATGATGAAAAAATGGATGAAGAAAATATTTTCTTTATAGCATGTGATGAAGAATATTTTAGATCTATTTGGTTTTAAATAGTGGATTGAGTAATAATATGACAAGGGATAAAAGTTTATTCCAAAAGCTTGATGATTCAATCAGATCTATAGTATAAATGAAAAATGATAGTAAAGTTAAGGAAAAGGAATAGTTGTCATGAACACTAAATCTAGTAAAAAAAAATTATTGATGATATGATGTTTATTCTTAGTTTAAATTAAAATTTCAGTATTTTTCTCAGGATTTCGTCGATTGCTTAAAGATTTCCTCAACTATAGAAAATCTTATTTGCTATTAGTGGGTACATGAAAGCTGAAGCATCACTTTTCATGCCCGAAATCCTGCAATATTCTGTATCTTAAGACACCACCATCACAATGTGTGACATGAACAGCGAGTGAGCGACGAAGTTGACGAGCGAGAACCCCACGATAAGCTGCATCGCACTCTGCAATCTTTGCTTCGTCTTCCGAGTTCTACTGTGCGAAGGAAGAAGAGAAGCCACAGAAAAGGACACGAGCATGGCTCTGCACTATGTCAGGCTCTCAAGTCTCTACCAACTGCAGCTCTTCGCGCAGTCTTTGGGGCACGAACACATCCCGCCGCAACTCGACAAAGCCGCATGTGATCGCCTCCATCGCCATGTCGCCCCCGTGCATGAGGAATCTCTCGGACGACATCAGGCGACATGAAGACAATACTTACCCAGGGCTGCGGATCCTCCATCCTACATGATAACGTGTTCCTTTCGCCAGCTTTTGCCATATTGGAATCTTTATTTGGAGTTTCGAGCTCCTTCACAGCTCTTCAAGGGAATCCGCGTGGAATCTCTTCTGATGGGATACCGCAAGCAACTGTTCGACAGAATGTCTCAATACTAGCTAGAGAATATCCCGCACCTTCCCTGGACCAGGGAGCTTTACGATGGAATTGCTTTTAAGTACAGGTATAAAAGATTCTCCAGTCTCCAGGTTCTGGTTGGAAAGCTGGTTCTGTCGAGCAAGGCTTTACTCGGATCTCACCGGAAACGTCCACTGAAACTAGTTCTATATATATTCGCAGAGGCTAAGCTGTCTGGTGAGCATGTGAACGATGAACTCAAAGCCAACCTGCTATCAGCCTTCTTCTTCTGTCTCTTTCTTCCCCCTCGCAATGACCTTCCTTCGCTTCAAGAAGGACCATGTTTTGTTGCAGCACAACTGGGAACAAAGCGTCGTGTCTTTGGGACTGTGGTATAAGTCTCTACGTATACGGTGAGACTTCTCGGCTCCAACCATCTCCGTTTCAGGTCCTCCAAAGCTCGATCTACACTGCCTACTCTGCTACTAGGGAGAGAAAATGAGAGCTTCCTGAATCTAGTTCACAGGTGATGAAGACAACATGCAAAGAATTAGTACCACTTTAAATGAATCGACCTGGTAAATGTTGTAGTCTGCATGTGATTCTTGGATGCTTGAACTAATAACCAAGCATCTGTGACAACAATGTACTATGAAATGTAAATTTCTAATGCTAGAAGAGCATCAAAACCAATACAATAGGTAGGTTGTCACAGAGGCCACATGCAAACTAATTAATGACATGCTTATATTTTGGCTTTTATTTTTGTGCTCGACATGTTTCAAGAGAATCTGCAGAGCACCTATAAATAGGGGCTAGGAAGAGGAAACGAACCATCTCATTCATATTCAATCTCCATCTCCATCCCTATCTTTCCTGCTCCCTCTCTGTGTTGTCTCTCTGAGACTTCCCATCCTCATGGCTGTTAGCAAGTCCATGCTGTGTGTTGTTCTTATTCTCATTATCCTCGGGGTGGCTTTCACTGCTGAGGGCAGACCTCTGAAGGAAGACAAGACCAAGACCAAGACCAAGACCAAGACCAGTATGTGCAGCAGATGCTGGACACAGAGTGACATGAGTTCCAAAGGAACGGTGGAAGGCACCATTGCACCCTCTGAGGAGAATGGCAATGGCAGCGGACAGTTGGTGGGCAACGACGATGTTCGACCTACAAACCCAGGACACAGCCCCGGCGTGGGCCACTAATCTGGCTCGATCGATCCAACGTGTGTGATTTAAGATGCTTGGTTTCTCATCTTTCGTATATAAGTTTCATCATCATCATTTATCTCCTTCTAATTATTGTATTGTGTTCATCTGCGTTTAGATCAGGTTTGGCTTTTCCTTATCGCACTGTATTACTTTTGTTTCACCGCAATTTCATTCAGTCCGAACGATTGTTGTCTGAAGAAACACTGTCGATGTTTGTGGTTATGAAAGCTCGAGTTTATTGTGTTTTTTTGGCATTTAAACGTCCCACGTATCAGTTTCCGCGCATTCTTTATGCATTCATGCATGCGCAGCACACGTCGAGTTGCACGTCTCACGTACCAGCAGTTCTCATCACAAGAGACGATTCTGCTTACTTGAATACTCCTTTTGCACATATCTATATATAAACCCTCGAAGCTTATGCACCGGTAAATTAGATTTGGTCGCCCCTGAGCAGATTCGGATGCTCCACCTATGTTAGTAAGCCTACCAACATACATGTTGTGTGTGCACTGGATTCAATCTTGTTGTTGTATGCTACATTGCCATGTGGATCCTTTGACTGAAGTCTGATCACCACGCGACTTCAGTGAACTGCTGATCTCTCTCTCTCTCTCTCTCTCTCTCTCTCACACACACACACACACACACACGCACTCACGCACGCATATAAGTCTTCATCTGACAGAATTAATGGGCATGGCCTGCAAGTCACCTGATGACTGCAAAGAATCGAGTTGAACGCATCGGAGACTTGTTCAGTGAAATGTTTGTACAATTCCTATAAAAATAACTACACGTAACTTAGAATTTGATGTTGTTCCAGTGCATGGCATGATCTACAGTGACCATCAGGCTCCTGCCATTTAACTTTGTAGCTGCACCATGGAAAACAGCTAGCATTAAAACATTTAAAAATGGCCAGTCATGATCATTCAAAACCTTTGTTTGTTGTTTTTGTATGAGTATTATGATGCGAGTTCCTGGAGACAGGGAACCAACCAGCTGACAGGATCTCTCAGATCCCATCTCATGCTCTTCCAAATCAATTATTTTATGACTTCTCTTAACTGTAACATTCTCTGCCTCACCAAAGCTCACTTTCTCAGCTTTGTTCTTTAGAACATGTATTTTCTTTCTCTATAGATAATACTTTTTTGTGAGACAAACTTGAGTTGGAGTTGGCATTTGGCACGTGTTTTCTTTCTATTCCTATTACTTTAGAGTTCCAAACCCTGCGCAAAGTACATGAAAAGTGCTCGATGACTCCCTGAATCATATCAATGTTAGAACTTATATATATATATATATATATATATATATAGACACACACACACACACAGAACACATCCGGAACTTGGGTTCAATGAAACAATTGGCAAGTGATGTGGTTGGAACGCATGGGTTCCTTATCATCCTCTATAGTTGTTAGGGGGCGCGGATGCTCTATAGTAAGACGGTGTATGTTGTCCTGACAGTTCGCCTGAGTGCGGCCAGCAGTACACTCCATTGTGGTGCCCAAACTTCGATACGATGGTATGCATTATATTAAGAGATGCATGCACGGGTATGTATTACATTGAGAGACGCAAAGTTAATGTTGGACTGCCCTTTGTTGTGGATCTCAAAGGAATATGTGTCGGATGTCTGCTAAGCGAAATGTCCCATCTAAAAGCTTTTAAGAGTTAGCGATGTTCTTGTTGTCGCTTGGAAACGTCGAAGAGTCAGCGATGGAGGAGGTGATACCCATGGCATCATCTGCACCACCACGTTCGTCTCCTCTGCATCGAGACCCACTGTCATCACGCAGTACCATAAATCCGTCGCATCTTGCTTCTCTTGTCGGTGGACAGCTCGATGGACCGGTGGCGGCGGACTCTGTCCTTGGAGCTGCCAAAACGAGATGGTGGTGGTGGTGGTAGCACAGTTCTCTCCGTGTTCATTTGAGATTACAGGCAGCTCGATCTCTTATCATCATCATATAACAAAGAGAGGAAAACACTTAACCAAACTGCAAATTGGGCAACCAATATCCGAAAAATACAAGACATGCAAGAACCAGAACTGACACACCACCTCATGGTTCTATCATGTGATGAGATTTATAAGATGAAAGCTATACAATCCAAGATATAGTAGTCGCATACGACTGGTTGCAAAACATAAGTCTATATTCCTGCATTATCCAAAATGTCCAAAAGCATCTTTACTGATGCATATTTGCATATAAAACCTTGTAAATTTCCAAAGTTCTCTCAATGCATTCCAAGAGTTACAGTTAGATGCAATCTGATAAATCTGGCTAATCACTGCAAGTTAATGAGTTCATACACACACAACGATCACGAATGAATAAGAACTCAGCTCGGCGGCACTGCCTAAGGTTCAGTTTCTTAGGGTATAGATAGAAAGCTAATGCAAGAGAAAGAGTAAAAGAGGTGAAATTAGTAAATCTGAAACATATATAGCACACAAGAAAACCATTTTCATTTAATTTGAGATCAACCAGATGTAGTTAATATTAGAAACAGCACCTCTTTTCCCCTCCCCCCCCCCCACTTCTAGGCTAGCGGGATAACACATAGCATCTTTGGTGGAGAAGATCCATTCTACTGAAACTTAAAAGAGTTAACCAAGTACTAACATGCCACCAACTGTAACTGATGCTGAAAACAACTGCAGCGTTGAAACTCATGATCAAATCGTGAAACAAGATTATGGACAACAGATTTGGAATGATCTGATTCTCCACAACTATGGGATCGGTAAGACATCAACATGCAGCAGCAGTCTGCGGTGGTGAAGACCCTTTCCCCCCATTAACTTGCATTCATCTGCTACCATCTGCACACAATCTGAAAAGCACATCCACCAGAACAATTTGGTAGCCCAATCTTAAATCTAAACCAGCGCATTACCCGACAGCTCGCTAGTCATCCATCCAAACCAAACTAATGGCAGGTCAATCAAACAAAGGGAGGATACAGGAGGCATAAATAATATCTACCGTGCCTTCGCCAGGGATTGGACTGATCGACTAGACACACCATGCAACAGCTTTACAAATCCTAGAAAACTTAGCTTCCCGTCAGTGTGCCTTATCCAATCATGTAGAACAGCATGTACAGGTACAGAAGGGCCGAGGCCTAGTTCCTGCAATTAAAATATGAAAAAGAGGGGAGATTTCTGATTAGGATGCCAACTCCAACACAGAAGCCAAGCAAATAACCTTCGAAAAATAAAACAACTAGCACATGGAATCCGAAAATATACGTCAAGCAAAACCAACCATCCTCATTTCTCAAACCTTACCACTTGAGATAAATGACAACATTGCCCAACTATTAGCATATGCAACATTGTGCTTTCTGTGTGTATTCATGATATATGTGGTTAATATCGATATGCGTGCAGAAAAAAACAACTATGTGGGGTCATATAAGCAAAAAACCTTATATTTCAGAGCTACAGATTTAAATTACATGGCACACCCCTATGCTGATCAGTGACAAGCATGATGTGCCAACATAGGCAAACTGACAGCACCAAATGGGAACGAATGCAAGTTCTGCCAGCTCAACACCTCACTCAACTTTGGACTAGGTAGGTTTCAAGTTTCAACTAAATCCTGCAACGGTTATTTAATGGCTTCAAGATCTCAACACATCCATCAATTGATAATTCATACTATATCACATGCAAAAGAGAACATCATGCATACCGAGGCAAGTTCTTCGATTACAATAGCCCGATTACCGTCCTTCTCAAAAAGCTCATAAGCACAACGGGCATGTTGCTCCCATCTATCCAGACCTTCAAGCTGATGAACACTTAATGCAGCTGCACAGAACTCATCAAAATCCATTCTTCTGTATTGAAGAGCACTGAGCTGGCAAAACAATATACAGGTTTCCACAGAGTACTCAAACTAATAAGTTCAATGTTAAATAAGTAAAAAAGGCACTAGGCAAAAGATCTGCACATTACCGAAAGAAGAAATTCCTGAACGCGTGATTCCTTCATTGCATCAGTTGCATTTTTCATCAAGGCCTGATCAAGAAATAAAATTCAGCATAAAAGAACAACTAAATATCCAATCTCCTTCAGTTAATTTCTCTAAAGAAATGAGTACATAAAACTAACCAACTTGATATTTTCAAGAGTTATGCACCCATTTTTGTTAGGCTCCAATAGAGCAAATTGTCCCTTGAGATAAAATAATTCATCTACGGTCAATGTCTTTGACAAAGCCTGCAACATTCACAAAAAGATTTAATCATTTACCTTACATTATCAGTTGTATAGAAGCAAAACTGAAATTTACAGTGCACTCAATTGAGGCCGAAACTCAATTTTACAGATTTTAGTTAAAAATTCTAGCATTTGGGGTCTATCTTGAAGCTTAATATGGCGACAGGTAATTGCAAACCTTAATCGTGATCATCATACATACCAATAATTTTCAATCTAGTTAACTGGAAATTGGATACTTGTTACCTAGAAACCAACACACAAATAAACAAAATTTCAAACTGGAAAGTATACTGGATAACCTTAAAAAGGCAGTCACACTACATTCGACCATGGAACTAAACATCAGCCAATTCCAAGTACTTGGATTTTTATTGAACGAAACAGGGCAATTGAAGTCGTGAAAAAGCACTCCATGCATTTAGAATCACATATAAGTTGAATGATATAAATGAAATTCATGATAGCACCCACCCTTAAAGCAGCCTTACGGAGAGACGACGAACGTAGATAAGCTTTAATTAGTCGAAATATAAGGATATCTAGTGGAACTTTGATATCATTGTAATTTCTAGTCCACGGATGACCTGCAAACAGGAAGTAGTTAGTTCTTTGGAGAAACAACATAATTAGACAGAATCCATGAGGATGCTCACATAGAGCTTGAGAAGCCGTCATTCTTCTTCGTGGATCCTTACTTAACAAGCGCTTCACAAAATCTTTGGCCTCAGGAGAGAGAGAAGGCCAAGGAAGTTCTGTAAAACTTGGATCAGCTTTTAATACTGCCCTAAAGATACCAGACTCTGTTCGAGCCCAAAATGGGCGACTGCCACATAGAAGAATATATGCAATTACGCCAATACTCCACACATCTGCTTCTGTGCTGTAAGATCTATGCAAAACTTCGGGTGCAACATAATATGCACTACCAACAATGTCATTCAATCTTTCATCTAAAGATCACAAATGCCAAATTTTTAGAAACAGTTCAGATATAGAGATTAGATGGGCAATTGAGATATAACTAACAATTGAAACTGCTAGCCAGGGAACATATAACAGACAACATGAACTAACCTGGTTTTACAAAGTCTGATAAACCAAAATCTATAGCCTTCAGCTGGGAATTCTCATCCTTGGAAGTAAAAAGAAAATTCTGAGGAAAAGAAAGCAACCACTATTTATTAAAAAACACAATATTTAGCCAAATATTAAAAAAAGATAAACCATGACCATTTAGGGTGAATAAAAAAACCATAAATAGACATCTCAATAGACCTGCCAGGTAAACAAAAATTAAAACAAATTGGTGAGGGAAGTGTATATTAATTCTCACCACAAATAAGCACAGGTATTGCAGCAAGGAAGACAGATAATATGTAAACTAAGTAGAAGCTTCAAGTAAGTAAATAAAAAGGCCTGACAAGGATATTAGGTAATTACAGAATTTAGGTTCCTTTCGTAATGCCCACAGAAGATAAATACAATAAAAAGGCAACTTGGTTTTACTATTCCCAAGACACCTGCAATACAAGCTTTCACGAGGCAATGTTTTGACCCTAGTTTAATCAGATGCAAATTTCAACTAGACCTGGAAAAAATAGAGGTATAGATCGTCCAACTTAAGCAATAGACAATACTACCTTGAAAAGGAACTGATCCGCTATCAAAATTGAGAAACCAATTCTGCTGTGTAAATTTAACGGATACAAAATTCAAAGCTGAAGGATATTATTCCTCGATAGTGGCAATCTCTTGCAGCAATACTTGTACCACTTTGCTAATTACTTCTATCTACAAATCTAGCTATCTGCAACTAACTTATATATATGCATTGAAAAAAAAAAAATAGTTAGCAGATACTAGCAATATGAACATTAAAGCAATAGTAAGTAATACAAACACAATAACCTTTACTACCAAAAAGAAAGCTTGGGAAGATAGCTCATCAGATTACTGTGAAACTCATAAAGAATGATTCAAAGACATCATGGAAGCAATAGTCACTCCAGTTACACACATTATCAAGAAAATACAACAATACATCAAAATAAATGGAAAGAAGATCTCCTAACTGGCCACAATATTAAGAAAGGTGAGAAATTTATTAACCTTCATGCAAGGTAAAAAAAAAAAGTCATGGCTAGTTAAACTAGAAATGCTGCAAACTTAAACAACTACAGACAGAAGTTTCAAGTTGTAGAGACACAAAAAAAAAGAAGACATGAAGTACATTATTACTAGGGTACACAGAAAAAGTGCTTGTTAACCATCTAATTCATGTTCCTTTAATCAATAACCACACATCCCTAACCCTAAAAAGAACATTATTACAGTTCCACAGAAAGCTAACAGAGAGCAGATCTGAGACTCATAATAAGATCCAAAAAGACCTGTGCCTTCAAGTATAATGTCCATCAACAATATAATCATATAATAATCTACCTAAAAATCACCATCAAAGGCCATAAGATTTCCCTGACTCATTACCTCCGGTTTAAGATCACGGTGAACCACTCCTTGGAGATGGCAGAATGCAACAACATTCAGTATCTGTACCATGACAGCCTTTGCATCATCTTCCGAGTATTTTCCACCCCTTCTCAATAAAGAAGGCATACACATAAGCTATCATAAGATCTGAGGCAAAGCCGAAAACAATACATCTACAAACAAATAGCAAATATGTGGATATAGGAATATTTTAAATCAAAGAACTGGCCCATAAAGTACCTCGAAAGAATTCTATCTAGCAGCTCTCCTCCTTCACATAACCTGAAATAAGATAGGTAAGCCACCAAGATCCTTAATCAGTAATAATTTAATGGTTATAATTACATTTGAAGATGGCATTTATATGTCGCATGCTTGTCAAACCAAACAATACTACTACGGATCAACATGGTGCAGAATAAGAGCAAAGGAGAACGTCTATGAGAAACTAGGGGCAGCATCAACAAGAACCTAAAGAAAGAATAAATTTTTAATCCAACAGACCTCAATTTCAACCCTCAATTTTAATAAATCATGCTGCTAGAGAGAAAAATTTAACAAGAAATTCTTGTGCAAGAAGAGTGAGAAACAATTGCTAAATAATTGTAGTCTTCAAAAACGTACTATGATGCTGAAATTAACCAATAAAGGAGCATCAAACCACAGTAAAAGCATAGTTCCAAAATACTATTATAGCATCAACATACCAGTGGGTACCTTTAAATTTTTATTAGGTTTTTGTACATTTTGATGTGAGTTCAAGAAGAATCCACAAAAATGGACAGTTCCACTTGCTTGTCACATATGTGTTGAACATATCACATTATAGAAAAATATTAAATAATAAATACTTCCTTAAAGTATCCAGTTTGTTGATTTCGAGCGAGTACTTTGTAAATTCCTCTGGAGGAAACTTTGAATGTCTAAAATATTGATTTTTTGCTTATGATGCAGATGATAGATATTTACATATTATTTGTATAAAGCATTAGAAAATGATTAAATAAAATTATGGCCTTACTTCATTTATCATCACATTTTGCTATCTCTTATATGATTTTTTTCTATTCGTGAAGAGAGTTTAGGGATGCTAATGTTATTATTTACATAATATGTGACTCCATTCTAGCATTATTAATGAATATCAAACTGCCACATATACAAGATCATATATTTAAAAAAACTATCACCATATCCATGCATCATTGTGTCCCTTTTTTAAAGGTTCGACATATCAACATATCCAAACCTATTGTATCAGCATCCATATCTGATTACTTGCTTCACAACAGAAAATTTCTTATTGATATTTAACAAAAGATAGACAGCATATGCATTTTGGGATTTCCAACATGTATATGCAAATAGGGATCCAGCTGAAGATCACATTGAATTCAGAAACTGCATATGAATAAAATATAGAAAATCTTGGAACTATCTACTTTTGAAAAAGGAAACAAGATTATAACTGACTGGTTCACCACTAGTGATCATATTCGCATTAATAACAAATATTAAAATAGCAATCACTATATACCAGCAGAAAATAACATGCACTTGATAGATAACAATAAACTGTAATATTAATGTACTAATAGCTTACTCCATTATTATGTAAACATTGTCATTATCTTCATAGGCATCATAAAAATGGACTAGGTTGTTATGCCCTGTCAAGGCTCTTAAAATCTTCACCTCTCTTCTGACATCCTCAATAGCTATGGCAGTAGTCATCTGTCAAAAGTTAAGTGCTAAAATGAAGTCCAGATATAGAAAAATTTTGTTACAACAAAGCAAAGAGGCCAGCAAGCTGCACTGTCTGATTTACAACCAGAAGTATATCACATGCAGACTAACAGTGATAAAAAATATCCACGACAAGTTTGAAGAAAGAAATAAAAGATATCAAAGAAGGAAATTATAAAACTAGAAATGCACCTGAACAAAGTAATAAGGCCTCAGTTTTGTGCAAAGCGCCAAAATGTTATTTTACTTCCAACTATGATTAATAATGAACAATACATTTATGCTAAGATGGCATTATGTTTACTGCATTTGAAATTAACAATACAACTTAGTGACAACGTAAAAGAGAGCAACCTAAAAGGGGCAACTGAACCATATAGTTTTGCTTTAATGGAAGTTACAGCAAAGCCTAAGCTATTGATTGGATTTTGTAAACTACAAATTGGGCTTTTGTTGATTTATATGCATATAGAAAATATTTAACATCAAGAATCAGTTTTGAACTAGCCCTTACCAAATTTTATCAGTCAAGCAAACGAGACTGCAGGTGCACATAAGACAACAAAATAAGCATGACCAGCCTAGAAAATAGTATACTTCAGGTCCCCTATCCAGTTCAATACTAACTATCAACTAAATGAAGTATGGAACAAGTTCAGTAACTTTAAAATCATAAAGATCCTACTTGAAAATGTATGATTCAGATGCACCGCATCGAATAAAATGCTAGGGCATCTTTCTGTATAGAATCAATATATATATTTATAGCCACACTAATCAAGTCAATGTGGCAGTGCAACATTATCTAAAGTGTCCACATTTTCCATGGAAGAAGAAATATAGGGAGTATATCGGTAAACATAAACATTTTATCTATAATTTCAGGTTTCTTTTCACCAAAAGGTCAAGCGGTTTGAGTTGTCCAAGATCCTGGAAAGAATACAATTCATGAAGCCCTGCTACTCAATTGGCAACCATCATAAATAAACACTGGTCTCCGTTCATGCTAAATCTAGAACATCCCAATGTAGTGAAACCCAAGGAAAATCCAATAACTTTCTTGATTCCAGCCCATAAACATTCACACACGACTGGGCATCAAAGCTACATGACAAGTTACTGTTTTGAGCTTCAAGTAGTCATTCACTTCTCGATAACAACAACAATAATTATCAATCACAATGGACCATTAACAAAATTATGCTTCCTTAGCGCCCGGGAGGGTATCTTTGTCTTTGCCCAAGAAGTTGCAATCTTTTTAAAGAAACAGAGCACATCCCATATCAATTGTTTCAAAAATCAATATTTGATGGCATCCACCAGTACTTTTAGAAGGGAAAAAGAGAAACTAGCAATACTAACAAAATTGATATGCTGTGGAGCAAACCACTTATCCAGCAGCATGCTACAAGACACAGCATTACCAACAAATTTTAAGCAGCTAATGATGCATTACTTTGACTAAAATTAGTCGTCGGATCTGACTGTCAACGGAACCGTCCACAAGAAAACATCAACGAAGCAAAGTTGGCAAGTACGAAGCGACAAAGTAGGGGAAATCTTGCAAAAAGAATAGATTTTTGCTGCACCTTAGCCTTCGGGATGACCTTGACCGCCACCTGCTGTCCGTTGCTCTCGCCCTTCTTGAGCTTGGCGGTGCACGTATACCCAAAATGCCCACGCCCAACCTCCTCACCGATCTCATACTTGCTCGTGAACCCCTTGGAGAACCCGAAGCTCTTATCCAGCCTGGCCACTGCACGCCCCTCCTCCCCCTCGTCCTCGGGAATGGCCGCCTCGTTTGGCTTCACCGACCCATGCCGCCGGGCGAGGAGGGCCCGGATGTGCTTCGCCGGAGACGGCGGCGGGAACGGTCTCTTGAAGAACCTCCTCGGAGTGGCCGTAGCCGACCCACCACCTTCAGAGGCGACGGAGGGGGATTTCTTGGAGAAGAGGCTGTGCGCAGGACTGGGGCTATAGAAAGGGAAGAAAGGAGAGGTCCAGGGCTTAGATGTCCTCTCCTCCGCAACCGTCACCCCCGGCTCCCCCTCACCTTCCTTCTTTGTCGACACTTCTTCCTTCTTCTTGGGCGTCGGAGACAACGATGGGTCATGGTTCTCCGGCGAAGCGAGCTTCCCGTAGCAAATACCCATCTTTTGCTTCAGTCTTAGCTCGGAGATCCAGGAAGAAGAGGAAAAGAGGAACGATTTTCAAACCCTAGATCGCCAATGGCGTCCTCATAACTCACACACACTCTCTCTCTCTCCCTCGGAGGTTTGCTTCTCTGCCTTTTGTATCGCTCCCTACTTGGAGCCCAGCAGTAAAGCTGGATAGGTTACTGTAAAATTGTGGTAACGAATGGGTGTTTAAGGAAAGAAATAATAAGGTTCCAACACCGCCGGTGAACAATACGGCAACTTGTGCCCATACAAATGCAACTCCCTGTGGTCTTACGCTACTCAAAACTATGGACATTAGTGTGCGTATCAATGTGCGTTTTTATGAACTACAAAATAGATATTTGAGCATGACATAGTTTTCATGTCATGCATTCTACAAAACATAAGAGCTTCCGCTACATCATGCGTGTCATATTGGAGAACGTGATGGCCATAAAGGAGCATGACATGTACCGTATACGTAGAAATGCTGGTGGTACATAGGATCCCATCATGTGTAAATACTTACGCAGTTACGCTCACGCTGGTGACCGGATCTCTTTCTAAGTAAAAGCTGGTACCCGTTAAAAGTACGAAAACAACAGCAGGAATGCTTTCGGCACCCCGTAAAAATCTACCCGCGCGATCTCTCTGTGATGTGGGTCCAAAACGGACCGACGTTTGCGTTAATCACCAGAACGGCAACGGATGCGGGTACAGAAAAAGGGTCGAAAAAGAATTCCTCGAACGACGCTGCGTAGCGGGGATCGCGTCCACGGAGGGGCGAAACAGACGACGGCGCAGTAATCGGAGACGTCGACACGCGTGACTGTTCACCGGCATGTTTTCGATGCTCCCCCTTCACAAACTGTCGTCCGGATAAGCTATTGGGTGAACGAGAGGGGAGAAACGTGGCCGCATAAGAGTGGTGGTTTACTAAAAGGATCTGTTTAGTTAAGGAGTTCCGCCGGAGCGTCGTGTCTTTGTAGCCGTAGCGGTGGTTAAGCGAATTAAATTCTTTTCAGCTCGTTGGATTTTGTAGCCAGCGCGCACGTATTTATAGAGAGCGGTATGCTCTTCCGCCGGACCATTATAAAGTTCCCTAGTAACAATATTTTCCACTTTTTTTGGGGGCAAATTTTTGTATGTTTTTCCTCCAAATTTAATTATTGTTTTGAATATGTGAAGAAACTTTGGGATTTGAATCCTTCTACCAACTGGGGCAAAAGAGTTCAAAAGATTCATGGTACCACAAGGGTTGACATATTCTGATGTTGAGGGTACCACATAATTAAGTAGTGGGTGGTAAGAATGATAAAGAGTTTGGGTCTTTCACAAGAGTGGAAGTGAGTGCATTTAATAATGGAGAGGGGAGACTACTGTGGGAATATTACAGCACAAGGGGGAAGGTGGTGTGGAGTTCCACTAGCAGTTGGGTGATTCAATACTTCTGGTCCATCGTCAATTTGGCATTTCTCTGTCACTGTGATGTAGATGTTGTTTTCTAAGGTGATCATGTGCAGGTCGAGGACAGTTCATGGGCAATAATGTAAGGGAGTGGTTTGTTCTCTTCCTTGAGGACCATCTTGTCTGCTACTGTCCAAAGTGAGTTATGAGATCTGAGATGATTAACGAGGGGATAAGTTGGAGTTTGATATCTGATTTCTTCATTTAGGTGGTTGGGGAGGATTCTATTCTGCGATCTGTCAGCCAACACACCACAAGGACATGGTTTGATTATAAAAACAAGGTTTGGTGATCGAAGTTGTCAGTCAATGATCTTCCATTCCTTTTGTTTTTTTTGTTCTTGCACGAGTGTTTCTACAAATCAGACTTGTAAGACAATAAATCATGATTCTGAGCTTCAAAAGCATCAGCTCACCATCTGTTCTAGGATTTCTGAACAAACTAAATGCCTCTCTCTCAACATCTGTATGAGAAAGAACTTGATCTTACTGATTAAAGTTCTGAGTGATTGTGAACAGTTCATTGATTATGGAAGCAAAAAGAATGTGAATTGGTGGATCGAAGAAGGTGATTAAAGGGCTCCAAATTAAAAACGCTTTTTTGATCTCTCTCTCTCTCTCTCATGGATATCAGAATGTTAATTGCAGAATAGTGCACACATAGTTACATCATCTCTATTGCAGAATTCTAGTGAGTTTGGAGTTGAGCTGAAACTTTCAGAACTAATTCTATTTGCGAATCTTGGTCGGAGAAGACCTTAATTTAATCCGGGATGCGATAAAAAGGCTTAGGCAATCTATCACTGCTGCTTACGACCTGAGGAAGAAGTGCAGTTGACAAAGATGATGAAGGCAGAAGACTGGGGATCATTCTCTGGGGGGAGAGAAGCAGCAGATCTCTGCAAGCAACACTCCTTTTCAGAGCATGATCACAAGTCGGTGTTACTTGATGGCATCCACGGGTTGACTTCTCAACTAGGCTTGGCAATCGATGGACATCATGATCAAAGCTCCAGTACTTGCCACTGGATGGCAAAACTTGTTGACCAATGCATCTGAATTGACCAGAAAGTCAACTTGATGAACCTGAAACACAGCAATGGTGGCACTCTAATCATATATGAACATCACTTCTTGATGGCTACTACTCCGATAAATTTAGAGGCTAGCCAGTTCGATGAATGATGAATCTGCACAGTCGATAGGGAGGATGAATCAGTTCTCTATCAGAGGAAAAAGAAGTCAACCAAGCAATCATCGTAGCAACATCCAACATGGGTGATTTCAAATGCGGCTCAGCTTCCTTTGAATCCAAAAAGGTAGTCAAAGGATGTGGAGGAATGTGTAGGATGGCTGGGAGGCAATTGCTGGTGATTCCCTCGCTCGCCTCCACCGAGACAATGGAGCAGAGCTTGATGATGAGTGCTGTTGGGTGGGTTCTCCACTGCAAATTCTGTGATCATTATGCTGTAAGCTTGTCTCATAGAGCAGTGTTTCGAGAACAGGCAATCATTTCATCTGATTCCTCAAGGCAATTCTGGAGAGATGATCACAGGACAAATGCTCATCCCTTTTTCTCCCGGGAGTACAACTACTCAGTCCATGATTTCGGCAAGTCTTTGACTGATGGATTTGATATTTGTTTGTAGCTAAAAAGGCTTTCTTGGCCCCATACACTGTATAATTAAGGCTAACAAGTGTTTCTATGTCTCTGTCTTTTGTTGTGGATCTATGAAGTCACAATCAACTACAATAGGATCTTTAGTTCAGGGAGCTTTAGTTCATGAGTTCATTCATTTTCATACTCTCAAGAAAAAAAAATCATGAGTTTCTTCCATTCAATCTTTTTGGATAAATTTCTTGTATATATATAATATAAAATTATTGAAACATCCTAATTACTTTCACATTTCTGTTAAAATTAAATTATAAAAAATAATAAATATATAATAATTAATTTTAATGATTTATATCAAATAAAATTAAAATATTTTGATATTAGTTAGTTTATCAAATTAAAATAATGATATTTGATATTAGAGCCGTCAGATTATACCTCATATGTATTATGTTAAAGCTCGATAATATTTTGATTAATGACTTAACTCAAATAAAGCTATATATAACTAGAAGATTAATAACAATAGCTGTAACAATGTAATAGATTTTGGGATCAAAAATAGATTTTGGGATACTCTCTTTCCCCCACACTGTTTAGAAATCCTTTACCTCAGAATACTTATCTGTTTTATATAATATTAGGATCAATAAGTGTTTTTTTTTTGTTTTATTATTGTCTGTAATGTGTTCAACAAAAGCAAATAAAATTCAAGTATAAAAAGACTTCTACCTAAAAAAAAAAGAAAATCTTAAAAATTAAAATTTAATTATTTTATAAATATATCATTTATTTATCTCTAAATATTGATGAGAAAGATATTAGAATATTAATTAGAGAGGATAAAAATAATATAAAAGTATTTAATTCGGATTTACCTTGTTTTAAGTTTTAAATTTATCTTTTTCCAAAGATAGTGAGGAAGAAGCAACCATCATATTCCGAAGAACTAGAAATTTCATACCCGACCCGCAAATCGAATACCCGATCCACGAAGAAAAGCACACAAGGTGACAAGTGACGTCGGGAGTCGGAACGTTGGAAGTCCCGTCGCAGAAGGATCAGATGGTGATCGTCGTCCACGAAATGATGTCATTAGTTACTCCTCGTGACCGGTGAATTCGATTCTACGGTCCAACCAGCGGGGCCCGTTGATTATTTATGACGTGGCATCTTTTGAGATGGTCAAGTATTTCCATTATACAGTAGATTCAACACCCGATCCGTCAGGTTTAAAAAGACAAAATAGACCCTAACAAATTGGCTTATCGCCGTAAAGCTCTATAGCGCCGGTCCTGTGTTCGGCAGTTCAGCACCACCACCACCGCCACCGGAGATCGCTTGGAGTTCGCAAATGGGCATCGACGGCCACGGCGGCGGAAGAGGAGGAAGCGGTTCGCGGTGGCTAGAGATCGCCGAGAGGCTTCTCGGTGCTCGGGACCTCGTCGGTAGCAAGCGGTTCGCGGAGCGCGCCATGGAGGCGGAGCCCCTCCTCGACGGCGTCGATCAGGTCCTCGCCGTCGCCGACGTTCTCCTGGCCGGCCAGCGCCGCATCAACAACCACGTCGACTGGTACGCCGTCCTCCAGCTCCTGCCCCCCTCTGCCTCCTCCGATGGCTCCGATGCCGCGGACATCAGGCGTCAGTACCGCCGCCTTGCTCTCCTTCTCCACCACGACCGCAACAGGTCTCCTGGCGCCGAAGCCGCGTTCAGACTCGTAGCTGACGCCTTCGCCGTCCTCTCCAACCCTGACAAGAAGAGCCTCTTCGACGCCGAGATTCGCATTGCTGCCGCCGCCGCCGCAGCCGCCTCCAAGCCTTCCCCCTCTCCGTCCCCAGTCACCGCTGAACCCTTCTGGACGAAATGCCCCACCTGCTGCAATGTGCACATGTTCGCCGGGGAGTACCTGAACCTCGCCCTTCGCTGCTCCACTTGCCGCCAGCCGTTTCTCGCCACCGAGTTATCTTCCCCGCCCCCTGTCGTCCCTGGGACCGACATGTACTACTGCTCCTGGGGTTTCTTCCCTCTGGGGTTCCCTGGAGGTCCGTGCTTCTACGGCGGTGGTGGCATTGCTCCTTCAGATCTTGGTAGCGAATGGAAACCGTTCTACCCGATGTTTCCCAACTGGGGTAACAACACCAACCCGCAGCCGCCCCATCAGCAGCCGGGAGCATCCATGCATCCGCCGGACCGGCACCGGGATTGGCAGAACAATGGGAAGAAGGAAAATATTAATGAACCACAGTGGGCGATGCCAGCCATGAACAAGAAGACTATGGCAGAGAAGAAGGTCGAGGTAGGCCTAAAGAAGAGACCTTTGGGTGGTAGGAACAGTGGAAAGGGGACGGGAAGCAGTGGGATAAGTATCTCTGGTCCTGTGGCACGGTTAGGAAGTGGAATGAAGCCTATCAATCTTGAAGCAGTAGACGTAAAAGAAGCAGAAGAGGAGGAAGAGGTTGTTAGAGGAATCAATATCAACGAAGAATACAAGAGCTTAGATGGCGTCCATGAAGATTCTAATGACTCATTGAGCTTTCATATAGATGTGGATGCTACTAATGACATTCTGGGCAATCTGCACAACCTTCCATTCCTAAAGGAAGATGATATTCCGTTGCGGATGCCATAGTGTTGTAATTGTTGTTACATGAGAAGGATGAAGAAAGTATTGTGCAGCAATTAACATATCAATGTGGGTTTAGCACTGTTGTAGTGGAGACTGATCCTTAACTATCTTTCAGACTGTATGTTTTGCTATTATGTAATTTCCTTCTCTCATGTTACCGGATCATGATGGTAGTTTTGCGATACTTTTTAACTTGTATGGATTTCTCATGTAAGTCTTGAAATCAGGCTTTACTGCTTAGCTGGGCCAGAGAATTTAATTATCCATGATGTTTCAGCACTGAGGAGGCTCCATGTAAGAGATCCAGCTCATGTTGACAACCTCAGCTGGTAACCAGTGTAATGAGAAGGGGAATCAATGTGAGTATCATTTATGGTCCAATCACTATCTAAAAGTTTGTGTTTGGAAATCTATGTTTTCTTCTTGATGACCATAGTGGTTCCTTATAACTGTCTGTCGACTCATAGCTTTGTAGCTAACACATTTGACATACTGATTACTGGTATACATTGTTTTGTTTGGGCATAAACACCACTTCATCAAGATGGAAATTGTTATGAAGGTTAGTACTCTATCCTATTACCAGGTAAGTTTCGGGTTATGATCAACTGAATGTCTTCTATTGTTGCTTCGACAGTGAATTTGATTCCAAGTGTTTTCTGTTCTTCCTTGTGCTTGGATCATAGTAGGTACTTGGGAAGCATTCTTGAATATACTCTGTGCTTAATTGTCAATTTTCTGACATTATCAAAATTGGCTTTTAGGAGGCCTCCTGCCAATATACACTGGAATCATTGTAAGTTATCGCCAAAACTTCTGCACAATTTGGATGCACCAGCTCATATAGAGATGAAGATGATGCATCTCATGGAGCTATTTCTAGCATATTTATAGTAGACTAGGGGACTAACTTTACAGATTTGAACAGAAGGCTTTATGAAAATTTCTGGTCAGGATCATGAAACATAATAAGTAAATCATGTGCTTCTTGTTGTTAATTTTATGCAGTTCAACTTATCATGTTTGCCGGTGTAGACATGTATTGACTAGCTTTTAGAAACAAGGCTCTGCTCCAACTCCCCGTTTATGATATTGCCTTATTTAATGAGTCTATCATGAAAGAAAAAGAGGGAAAAAAAAGTGAAGATAGATATGTGGAAGTTTTAGCTTATGGTTTAGTATTTCTTTGGTCTTATATGATCGATACAGTATTTTTAGTTTTTAAAGAAGGATATTATTCTATAGACAATTAAATTCATGTAAAGCTTTATCTTTAGAAATTTAGACAATAAATCTGGATTCAAATAAATGATTATGGTTTACATTATAGTCTCTAAGATAATTAGTGGAATAATTAATTGAGAAAGCAGTGGTAATATTGGTCCTGCAACTTTTGGTTACACTGACTTGAAATTTAGTGTGACTAGATGCATGAGCAGCAAACTTTTCAAGATCCCAAGATCCATAATGAGAGATTCATGGTCTGAATGGTTGTGCAAAGGGAGATGTAAAATGGTAGCTTACATGGATATTACTTGCCCAATTTTAATCATATGGATGAGCCTTCTTTTCCTCAAAAAATTGGAATCTTTTAGAGATCTGATGGATTCAATTGCATACTTTCTGAAGGCACTCTTTACATCTCCCTTTGCACCACCATTTCTGAAGACACTCTTTCTAAGATGGTAGCTTGCATGGATCTTACTTGCTCAATTTTAATCATATAGATGAGCCTTCTTTTCCTCAAAAATCTGGAATCTTATAGAGATCTGATGGATTCAATTGCATACCTTCTGAAGATACTCTTTTGCTGCATATCATAGTGAAAGGAATTTTGATACAGCAAGCATTACTTCTTGGGGTATTTACTTTGTTCCTTCAGATTTTGGACTGTCAGGAAGAAGTTTACTTGAGTATTCATTGTAGTTTTTTACCTAGTTCCTAATACTGCATATTGTAAAGTATAGAATCAGTCTCTACTACTACTAATTGTCAGAAATCAAAGAGGCAGAGCCTCCATCATACAAACAGTACTGCTCTCTGTTCTTGTCCCCAACCCTGTCATCCACAACACCATCTTCCTTTCTAACTTGCAGCTTCAGAGGAATGCATTGAGTATATATTCTCCAACTTCTCTATCTTCTTGAATCTTAGATTGGACATTAAGAGATTTAAGTTGTAATTATGATAAATCCGTTGCAATCAATGCAGATACATGCTGGTGACTTGAAGCATATCATTAGCGTTTACTGTCACTATATATTAGCCAAAGTGATCTGTTTAATTACCCTTAGTTTCGAGCTTATAAAGTGGAGGCATAAGATCTTTTGGTATTTAACGGTGTCACTAGACAAAGCTTTGTCCATGTGGAACCGGCGGGTCCACGTGGGGCCATCTCTTACCCCACCGCTCTGCGTGGACCCACTGTTTTGTGACCCATCTTTCCGTAAAATATACAAGCTCGGGTTCGGATCTAGATCCGTCTCCCACCCGTGCGGACTTACCCGTTAGGTTATTTTATGTGGTGGACTTTTCGTGCTCCAGCGATCGGCCGAGTCGAAGTCGAGGCGAGGCGAGGCGAGAAGAAGCGCGAACAGCGAGATCTGTGGTTCGCAGAGGGAGGAAGCGAAGGCGAAGGTGAGACTCTAGGGTTTCGTCGATCGTTCGAACGTTATGTTGCATCATCTGCTTTTGCAACCTCAGATCGATTTGATTTCATAACAATCGACAATAGGATGCTTCTTTTCGTGGGATCGCTTATTTTTGTGATTTCTTTTGATCCGTTTTCTAGATGCATCGTTATACATATATGATGTTTTGATCTGCGTGAAATCCCCATGTTCTGCCGCTCGCACCTCGATATCGGTGGTGATCTGTTGATCTAGCCGTAAATGTGATGGAATTAGGTCGCCCCTGCCGATCCCAGCCTAGATCGGCTGGATTGTTAGGGGATCAAACTGACTGGTGTGCCTGTAACGAGTACTACTAGTTGTTGAATACTACTGGATTAGTGTCAGATACTTTGTTCAAGTAATTTGTGGTAACAGCTAATCCAATGTTTGTTGGGCATTTTACATATTGAAGGGTAAATCTTTTTATATGGACCATATTGTTTACTATTGCATGGAGAATAACATTGTTGTGAATATATATCTACTAACACATTTCATCTTATCGCTTGATTTAGATATCCATATCATGTAATACTAATATCCCATGTCGGTATCTCCATGGTTGCTCATCCATGTGGGTATTTGTCTATGTTCTTCATCCTATGTAAAGATCTACAAGCAGCAAAGTTTGGAAAGCAAGATAATGTCTTCAAATAGGGAATACTAGAACTTATGATGAACTTATTTTTTGTGTTAAGCAGTGTATTCATATTGATCATTGTATTTAGAACAGAAGTGCTGGTTAATCAAAACTAAAAAACCTTTTTTTGACTGTATTTTATGCTTAATTTTCTTTTATTATATGTATTATGTTTAATTCTAGCAAGTTAAGTGAATGACTGGGTGATTGTTATGAAACATAAGAAACCATTCTAAACCTCGGGATCAAAATGTTATCTTTAGGAGCAGTAGACCTTAGGCATGAAGTGGAACTTTGGTTCCAAGGAATACCGCACAAGGGCAATTGTGGATCGCATTCTTGAAAACCTCATGAATGATACCTTGATTGAAAAATTATGTTGTGGAAAGCTAGGCGCCTAACGATTGAGGGTGTGTCAGTGAGATGAAGCTAATGCAGCTGATAATATTTTTTATTGCTCAAAGTAAATTACAGATGGCTGCCTGTTGCACTCCTTATAAAATAATTTGACTCTCAGTAGAATTTCCATATATCAAATCTATGGGTAATGTAGCAATGTAGCTAAAATTCCCTTTTACCTTCTCCAGGCATGTTCAGATTTAGTTCTTCAACAAAATCAAATTTAGATTATAATAGTTGCACCTTCTTGGTTTTTTCAGCCGACACCGTTTGGGTTAACCGAGGTAGAGCCACACAGGGGACTGTGGTCATTCTAGAAGTCTTTCCAATCACTGCTTAACCTAACAAATGCAGGATTAAAGATTGTCTTATTTCACTAAACCTGGCACATATACCGAAAAGGAAGGAAGAGGTTATAAACTTGACTCAAGTAGCACAATAACAAAAACCACTAAACATAGTGGACCAAAAAAATTATCAATTTGGTCTCAGTTATGGGCCTTGCTTCTTGTTGAACCAGATTTGGGTGGAATATACTCTGGATATTGTAATCAGCATTCATAAGGCTAATTGTAATTTAATCTCGTTAAATTCTTCATGAAATTGGTCCAACATTTTTATGCAGATTTCAACTTAGAAACATGGGTTTGCATGAGATCAATAGTGCCCTGAGGAATAGACATACATTTTCACAAAAAAATTGTCCAAGACGAATTTTTTTAGATGTCTCTTCCCAATAATCGTGATGGAGAAAGTGCCAATTCAAATGGAATGGATTCAAAATGATGTTACTGCATGGATCGGGGTTATAAATCCTCCTATTTTCATCTATTAAACAGTATTTAAGTACTTGAAGTACTTGGAAAGTCTGTTGAAAATTGTCAAGTAGCAAATATTTCTTTAACAAGATCTGACCAAGCTATCTAATTCACATTAAGGGAACTGCAAAAAAGATCAGAAAAAGTAGCATGATGTTGCATCGGTCATCACATCGATGGAAAAAATGCTATATCTGCTTGATTTTAAACCAAGCATCCTTTCTGGAGATGCAGATGGGAACAAAGCAACTTTTGTGGATTTATGTTCAAATCTTTTGATTTTGGTCTCAGTGGCAGACTAATAAAGTCAATGCATATGATTGTGGTCAAAACTTGTTTATTGTGTCATAACTTTCTCTAATTTTGTTCACCGAAGAAAAAAATAATTTGATGTTCATATCATGCTTACCAACTGGGTATAGATTTGACTTTTGTGTTTGCTTTTTCTTGCAGATGATCGACGATCAAGACTTGGGATTCTTTGCTAATTTTCTTGGCATATTTATCTTCATTTTGGTAATTGCTTATCATTATGTGATGGCAGACCCAAAGTACGAAGGTAACTAATGCTTGAGATAGTGGCGTTGTGCGCAGGAAATATGACTTTTATGGATCATGCCTGAATGAGTCTTCATGGTTTCTATTGCTACTCGGGTATATAGAAGAACTTTTATGCTAGAAACTTGTAAGAACTATACAATTGCTTCACAAATGAGGAACTTTCAGCTTTGAGCTTCATCATTGCCCCTTTTGATGAATATATAGCATGACCCGAAATAATTGATCAATTTGCTCGATTGATTTAGGCAAATCTTTCTTCACCTATTATTGCTCCATGTGCTTCATGATCTACAACACCAAACCATTCTACTGGTGCAGGACTCGTTGGACAAGGTACCAATTAAGCCTGGTTTGTTGACACCAATCCGATCACTTAGCATACCCATGGTTTTTGTCTATCTGGTGGTAATACATGATCATGCATGCATCTTTCTTTATATTGATTAGGTTACAGCACTAAGTTTCAAAATAAGAATCAGCATTTGATGGCCTGTTTTTGAGCATCATTTATTCATTCTTCTTTTAAGGCCACTTATCCAAGATTTCTTGCTGATTGATTGTGGAGGCCAAGAACATTAGCTTTCATCGCATTATTGTCTAATTACCCATATAGAAGGACATTACTGGTAGAATAGGAATCTTATCGCTACGGAGAAAAGCCGAGTAACTCAAACAAAAGTAGATAGATAGTAATGCCATGAATCCTCGTACCATTTTATACACGGATACATTCATCTGTACGTACAGACACAAAGTCAGCTTAAAGGATAGCGCAATGTAGAAGACGAAGAGGAGACTTCTTCCGCTCCTCCCTCCCGACAGATTTCAAATTATTTAAATCCCTATCACGCGCACCAACCTCCCCAATTCAGACCCTTCAGTTCGTTCCATCCATATATAATCACTGCCACAAGACATACTCCTTCCCCTCCAACACACAACCACTCCGCATCCCTTCCCTTCCCTTCCGCTCCCTCTCACTCTGTCCTCTTCTTTCCTCTCGTCTCTTTTCTTCTCTTCATCTTGTTTTAGAAGCTCCACCACTGGTGAACTGCCACGCCCGCGTCCCTCAGCTTCCCGTAGAGGGCGAGGCACTGCCAGTAAGCCCGCTGCCCGCCCCTCGTCGCCCTCTTCTTCACCTTCTCCCTCATCTCGTCGTCCTCCCACGACTGGTGATCGCACTCCAGGAAGAGCTCGTCCACCAGCCCGATCGCCCCCTCCGCCATCGCCTCCTCCACAGCCGTCGCCTCCGCCTTCACCACCACGTACTCCTCCTCCTTCACGTTCCTTTCAAGCCACTCCGCCAGCGATGCCGTCGCCCCCTTCTCCGCCTTCACCGCCTCATCTTCGTCGTCTTTCATCTCCAGTCGGATGACGTCGAAGGCCCGGCCCTTTCTTGGGTAGTTCCGCTTGAACCAGGCCTCACCGCTGCCCGCCTCCCCCGCCGCTACCATTTCCACGAATACCCGCCGTGGGTACCCATCCAGCTCGTCCCCCGTAAGCTCCGGCAAGTATCTCGCCCTTCGCTGCCGCCCATGTTGCCCCGGTCTCGGCGGCTCCAACAGCGCATCTTCCAGCCCTCTCAGCGCTTTCTTCTTCGCCTCCGGCAGCGATAGCAGCCGCCGCATTTTCAGCCCTTCACCACTCGCGGAGGACTTCCTCATCGCCACCATGGTGGCGGAACCAATCCAGCCGACGTAAGCCATGCGGTAGTTCGCCGGCGGGATGAAGGAATCCGATGAATCAGGGCTCAATCTGACAGCCGCGACGCCGCCGATCTTGAGGATCCGATCGATTTGTTCGAAATCGCCCGTAGAGGCTCCGAAGACAAAGTCAGCGGAGCCGTCCGGAACCTCGATCCCTCGATCGCCAGCGGTCGGATCGTTGAGAAGGATGGCGTTGTCCTCGGGGCGAAGCAGGCCACGGCGCCTCAGATCGCCGAGGAGACTAGGGAGGAAGGTAGCGTCGCTGTCGAGGGCCCGCTGGCCTACCGCGACCCCACCAACGTCGCCGAGGCGGAGGATGGCGGCTCGGAGCCAGGTGAAGGAGAAGACGGCGGCGGCAAGAAGCACCGATCGGGCGACCAGGCGGAGAAGGCGGGGCTCCGGCAGGCGGATCACGAGGCGGTCGCCTCCGATTTCGATGGCGCCGCCGAGTTCGAGGCGTCGGATACCGTTCGGCTTCTTCATCGGAGACCTTTCCGTCTTGAGGGTTACGGGATTCCACTTCCCGAGAAATGGGCTGCAAGGAGCTAGAGAGAGGAGAGAGAGAGAGAGAGAGAGAGAGAGAAGGGCAGGGGTGGGTTAGCGGGTGCAGAAGCGGGCAGCGGTGTGGTTACCACCCACAAGAGCAACACGCGTGCTTTGAGAACGGAGGCAGAGGAGCAATAGGTTCTTGGAGCGTAGCGATTCCATCATGCGTTTGTGCCGTTCAAACAGATGGACGGTGGAGATGCCAGCGATCAGCTCAACGTCTCGGCCTCCCCGGTGGACCGAACCCAGAAGGTAATGTTTCCAACCCAAAACCCTTCGAATCTTAAGAATTGCTCATGCAAGTAATTGGGAGCTTCCGAGGGGTAGAGAGAATGCAGAACGATGGAAGAGGGCGGAGATAGAGTGGTATGAGAGATGCATGCGTTCTTAAATATAGTGGAACGAAGATAATATATTAGTTTCGTTGGTATAATATATTATTTTTAGAAGATTGTTGTTATGTACATATAAGAACAGTATGGTTTTGGGAGATTATTTTTAGAAGGGTTTAAGGATCGTTTGTTACGGTAAGCCTGTTAAGACAGGTTGGACAGTAACAAATTAATAGCGTCTAATGCGTGTCTAATTCGCTAATCTTATGAGATCGGGTGACAACTAATCAGTAAAAATTATATATAAATAATATTAGTTCTTTTATCATATATATATATATATATTAACTTTTTAGAAGGTAAGTTTCGTAATGACTTTTTACCTTTTCGAAATATTAGTTGAAATAATATCATAAAACATAGTTAACAAACATCGACAGTTGTTTATATATCTTAATAATATCTTAGCTCATCAATGTAAGATTGCTACATTGATGAGCCAATCTCAATGGACTTTATGCATGTTCGATTTGGGCTCTCTTGGCTTAATAAGGTTCAATGTCGGGTAGGGCCTAACCTAAGAAAGCCCAACCAAATACTGAATTGGAGTCGTCCAGCCACTTGATGGGAATTAATCTACGAGGATACTGAATCCTAATGGCAGTGGACAAGAGGGTTTATTTCTGAAATTTATAGAAAAAATGGACTATAGATTTGTGAACGTTAAGTTCATGTTATATTATTATTCTTTTAACTTACGCTAATGTAATTGCTAAAATGCCTTTAATGAGTTATTGTGATTATTAATTTCTTTTAGAATTGATGCTTTAAAAAACACTTCAAAAAATGATGAAGAGAATGGATAGATATGTTGCTCGGTGTTACGCGCTATATCGGATTTGAAGTTTACAGTTTTGTTCTTTGTGAGTTTCAAAAAGCATAACCTAGAGAAGTTATGAATTATTGATTCTCATATTTCTTAACCAATGTAGGATTAAATGATCTTATAAGTTAGAATAGTATATCTTTTAACAGTATATATAATAAATAAATTATTTGGAAACAATTGCATACAGTTGGGTGTCTGTCAAATTCGATATCAGTAAAGATGGTGGCAAACAATTGCATACAGTTCACATGTTCAAAATCTAACTTCATATAAATAACTCGTATAAATCATAAAAGTATTTTAAAGTTCGATGGAGAATTTGTTTATATTTGTTTAGGCTTAGGGATGAGACCAATTTTCCAGGTTGCGCCAGAAAACCTATACGATTCCTAGGGACAGTCTACCCGACTGTTCTACCTGCCAGGAGACTGGCAATGGGGGCGGTCTTCGGGGACCCATGCCTTGGGTAGTCCTATCAATACGCAGGGGTCTTGGTAGGAAAAGCACGTTCGTCACTTCTGAGCAATAATTATTCCACGTCTTAAATTTCACTCCTCAAACGTAACTATTAGAGAAGTAACGTGGGTGACACGTGCGGAGACGTGTTCGTGTAAGACTTCCCGGGGAAAATTATGTTTTAGATAAAAATGATAAATAAAACCAACCCCTGCGATGATGAGCAAATTTAGGAGGGCATAGAGTCGTGAAAGACATTAATTCTCTCCCCATTAAACTTTACTAGGGCAAGATGGAGGCCGATGCCACCTCGTCCACCGCTCCGGCGAGGCTGAGGCGCCCCCGCGTGCCGGCCACGGACGAGGACCAGTTCCGCGTGAAGCGGCGGGCCCTTGAGGTGGTACTCGAGAACTGCAAGAGAGCGCTGGAATTGTTGGAGAACGCAGCCCCTGATTGCGATCCCAACGACGAGGGCGAAGCACGGGAGGCGGCGGTAGCGGCTGGTGAGGTGGAGGGATCGCCACCGCGATCTCAATCTGCAGCAGATCCCGATGCCAATGCCTATGCCTATGCCGATGACGATGAGGTACGGGTGGGACCTGTTCGGATTCTTACTGACTTTTGATTGGATCCCGTTTATAAATCATAGTTGTTGAGATGGACGATCGAATAGGGGAATGCTGCTGTAATCTTAGCTGTTTAGATTGTAAATTTTGCACAATGATGGCGAAATTTCTTTTTCATTTTGTGTTGAATGTCTAATCACTTCTTTTTGTATATAGGAATGATGTCAGTTTATTGTTCGTCATCGTGCTTGCACTTACTGCTGCAGTGGGTTACCGTTCGTTAGATTTGTGTGTCCACTGACGAATATAAAGTTGGGATTCATACAAAATAACACTGGAGAATTTGGAGCTTGTCGATCAAAGTTCATAAGTTTTAGGCGACTTTGCGAATTTAACTGACTTGTTACGAGGGAAACGTGCACAAGCATGTTCATCTTCTTTGTATATGGCCAATCTATTAATTTTGAAATGGGATCATTTGTATAGTCCTGTCGAAGGCATTACTTGAACTTTAAAAGCCAAGAGCACAAAATCAGCTTTTAATCTTCTGTGGTTCTTTGTTGATGCTTGCTCTGCAACTTGGGATGTTACATAAACATTAGATATCTTTTTTTTCCCAAGAGAAAAACATGAGATATCTTAGACCATTTTGTTCTTTACATGTCCTCGATGCTCATATATAATGGTGACAGAATGATGTCACAATCTGTTTACTTATAGAGGTAGACTTTTTTATATAATATAATTTGATCCACAAAAGCTTGTGTTATCTAGTTAGTTTTATTTTAGATGGGTATTTGTATATCAGTTTGATGCCATGTTTGCATTATTACATGCCTACACATCATTGATCCCTTATTTTGTTGGTTAATTTGATAAATTCAACTCTTCGGTGGTTTGCAAAATCACCCACCATGAAAAGTTACATGATTCCCTTTTCTGATGCCGAATAAATGATAATAAGGTGTTACAAACGTTAAATGTGTGCCGTTTATCTAATATATGCAGAAACAACTATGCAACTATGACAAGACAACTTTGTAATTTGATGATTTGTTAGTATGTGCTTTGCAGGTGCCAGTTTGTAGTACATTGTATCTTTATGTGATATTCTGTTCCATGCCAATTTGTTGTGTTAACAATTTTTTGGCAGTAATCAATGTACAGTTGGGAAAAATAAAAATAAATTCCCACGGGTATGGTGAATGTCTAAGTATTGACTCATCTTTCATACCATATGGTTGATGCAAGTTATGTGCTCTTATAGTGATAGTGTTCTTTATTGTTTCATCATTTTTGTCTATGAAAAAGCATGCTGGGATGAATCCATCACCCTATTTTGCCAAAGTGCAAGAACATGAATTTGTGAGATACCACTAAAGGAACTTTATTGATTACTGTCACTGATAAAAAATATTGTTACTGCATCAAAGTTTGAATATGAACTTCTAAGGATTCTGAAGGATTATGGCCTTTGTAGTGATTTATTGCTGTCCATGATACCATAATGTTGCTGTTATTTTAAGTGGCATTGGCAATTGAGAGCATGTAGAATGTTCTTAACATGTCACCGTCTGGTGAACAATTGATGTGGCTGTTTTCATTTACTCTTGCAGCTTTTGACTGCCAAGTGCAATCTGATAGCTTTATTTTTATAGTGATTTGATGAGTGTAATTTTGGTAGTTTGTCTTTTGTCTTGCAGCTATGTGCACTTCTCAAGTTGAAAGTTGAATCACCAGACTTCCTTGAAAAGCTTGGAAGCATCCAGACATCTATTTGCAATAATGTTCATGGTGAGCTATCTTGTATTGATCTGTGCTTTCAGTGAATTTCTAGCTTATAAGTTTCTACATCTGGCATCCTGAAAGATTCCTCTCCTAAGGGAACAAAATTTATTTTGTACATGCCAGTACCTATGAATGATGCCAAAAGATATCTTCTCTTTATAGCAGATGATGATTCATCTTGGGATGTGATTACCGCCGCAGACTTGCGGGAAGATAGGCCTGTTGATGGAGGGAACGACTCAGACCAAGATGATTATGTTCTTGTCAGGCAAGAGGACATTGTGGATGGCATAGCATCCTTCATGGCTGCCTACCTACTAGCACTAAAGCAAACTAAAGTATGTAGATTGCCATCTTATAAAAGACTGTCCCCTGCGTATTTGCTTTGCAATATTTGTCTTTTTTTTTTCTCTGTTTGTACATCTTCGTGTTATGAAAAAAGCATGATTTTAAGATCATGTGTGGAAACTTTTTGTATATAATTACTTAGCTAAAACTTCTTATGAATGCATATACAGTTGCGTAAATTGGAAATGTTGTGGCCATGGTTAGTCTAATTTGTTCATTGTGGATGCTTTACTCTTTCTTGATTTTGTCAAAGTAATTGTCTTAACTCTTTGCCTGTTTATTCATTGCTAGGATTTTATTTTGCAGGAATTAACTCCAAATCAGCTTCAGGATGGTGAGCTATTTGAAATGTGCATTTCTCTCTGTATGGACTACAAGAGGGTAATCAACCATTGCTTATGATGCTTGTTGTCTCTTCTTGTGGATCTTTAGCCCTATGCAAAACATTTTCTGGAAAGAAGAAGAAGAGCAAGCTTCAGAAGGCATGGGATGGAAGCAAAGTCATTTACAATGTTGCTTCTTGGGGTGCAACTGCTATTGGGTAGGTGGCTTCTTTTTTGCAACTATTTGAAGGTTCGAGTCACTGCTTTAATAACACTTACTATATGAGTAGTTTCTTAGTAACCTTGCTTTGAAACCATAAATTCCATAGTTTGAATAGACGTGCTCTTTTACCTGGAAAGCTGGTATCAGTTGCATTTGCCTCTCTGCCCATTGTAAATGGTTCACAAACATATGTTCCTAGCTCTGTGGGGTAAAAGCATATGCTCTCATTGGTCTTTTTAGATCATAATATTGCAAAGAAAAATTTTGAAATATAGCATAGAATCATTTTGTCCAGGACAGCTGTATATTATTATTAAGCGAATCTTTCCTTTTTCTTGGAAAAATAATTATCCATTGGTATTGGTGTTAGTGGTTATCTTTGGGAAATCAGCTGATGTCTTGCTCCATTCTGTCTGTTGATTGTTTCAGCTTTTTGGTGCTTATTTCCAAATATTAACTTCTATTTTCTAAAAGCTTGAAGCTTACCTATTTTGATGTGTGCTCGTAGGAGAATACACTTTCTATGAGTAGTTGTTCGGAGAAAATTATAGGTGGTGTGGGTAGTTTCTATTTGGCTATAGCTAAAGCATCCACACCATTCATGTAAAAGTTTTTGGAAGATGAGTCTGACTGCCTCATTTAGTGCAACCCATTTAGGAGATGGGTGCGACTGAAATGTGGAGGTATGTGGCATTCTTAAAACACCACCTCAATTTTCTGGGTGAGATGGGTGGGACTGAAATGTGAATGTATGTGTCAGTATCAAACCACTACCTTAATTCTCTATAAGCAGCTTCATATAGAATTCTTTTTCTCTGATATATTGTCTTATTAAAATGTTGACATTTAAGAAGCTTTGTAGGAGAGGGTGGCCTTATTATGCAAATTGTTTTAAGTTATCACCATGTTTTTCCTTTTTCAACGTAGTTAAACACAAATTACTCTATTTGGTAATTTGTTGCAACCTTTGGTGGAGTTCACTTGTATTAATAATGTACTGCATTTTCTTTTATGAACAAAGTCACATTAACATTTTCTCTTGGCTTTATGCTAATTGCTAATTGTTTCTATTCACCATTCAGGATATACCAGAATCCAGCAATAATCAGGGCAGCATCTGTAGCCTTCTGGTCCTCTTGTCGCGTTATATCAAAGTTGTTTTGATGACTCTACCTGAATGATGTGCCATTGGAAGAACATAAAAGAGTAGGCTTTTTTGTGGGCATCAAACAAGCTAAAAATTCTTAATACTGTGTGATTAGTGACTTGAAAGAAGATCTCCTCCTGCAAGAAGGGAGGCCATTTCTCCAGATTTATGACATTGTAAATATGGATATAAACTAGTTGTCTATTCACATTGCCGCTCAATGTACATATTTCCCTTGATTGATCATCAAGATTAGCAACTTGCATTACAATCATCTTACACTTCCATGTCACCTCTCTGTTCTACTCATCTTCATCTTGCCTAGTTTTCTACCCACCCGAGCCCACACGGATGAGTGCGTTGTGGGCTTCGACGATGACGAAGACATCTCCTCCAACGCCCTGTGCAACCCATCCATGTCCCGTCGGAGTGCGGAGTGCTTGGCTTTCATGTTCTCCAACTCAAAACTAAGTTTATTGACCTCCTCCGCTGCCACCGAACCCTCCTGCGAGCACTGGGTACGTGGATCTCTCTGGAGGAGGAGCCGCTGCTTCGTAGGAATCATGGGATGTGCTCCTTCGATCCAGGAGCCAGCAATGGAGTCGGTCATCGTGACCTGCTTCGAGAAGAGCAGTTGGATGGCGAATCGGATCGGAAGGCGCTCGTTCTTCACAGCGTGCGCGCAGGCGTCGACGGAGAGCTTCCGGCAGTCCATCACCTGGCAAAGCCGCATGCGTTCGTGGGCGGCGAGCGCTGGATGAACCTGCTTCATGATCGGGTTCGATGGCATGAGATGTCTGATTCAAGAACAGCCATCAGAGTTCGAGCTATTACCTTGAGGTATGAATCAACTGCTCTGTAGAGATCATCGTCACGGGTCCTCGCTGATTCCGGCAATGCTCGAGCCAACACCTTGAACTTGGCCAGCGGCAGGTTCCTGTCCGTTGACACTTCTGCTAGGTAACCATCCAGGAGCTCGGCCACCTTCGCCTTCGAGCTGGTCCGGATGGGACCGGAGCAAACTCCATATCCATGCTTCTCTGAGACTGACATCTCTGTTCTCTCTTGATCCACAAAATGCTCCACTAATCTTTGCATCAGATCGATATCGTACAACGCGTCGCTCTCGCGATCGGAAGAAAGGAGCAGGTCAGGCAGGTTGGCCTGCTCCAGCTGCATTCCGACGCGCTTCTCCAGCTCCATGATCGCTGCAGGTTCCACCTGCAGCGTTTTCGCCGTTCGAAGAAGCTGGAGCAGAAAGGTACAAGGGACGCAATTCTTGGTAGCAGGAATCATGGCGACTAGGCTCTCGACAATGAGCCGTCGATCTCGACTTTGAGCATTTGGATTGCCATCAGCAACAGTTGTTGCTCTTTTGCAGAGGTCAGGGAGGCAAGTTGAAGCGTAGTTCATGATCGCTGCGCCGATCAAGTCCGACCTCATGCCTTTAAGTTCCATGGCGGTCACGACCTTCGCAAAGTGATCAGCTCTCAGTGTCGATACGTCTTCGAACCACCAGTGTATGGGAGCTTGCCGAAGATCGCTTCTTGGGCTTCTCTCCTCAGAGCTGCTGCTCCACGTTGAGCTGCTTCTCTTCATCTCCTTCGGCCTGGCACAAGCTTTCCATGCGATGGACTCGCTGCACCGCCGCACTATCTGCAGGTTCTCAGCCCATGGAGACAGGCTCTCGCAGCTCTTGAGGACCGCAACCGCGTTCTTCCAGGACGAGAACACCACGTAGCTGAGGAAAGCTTCTGTCTTCACCGCCAAGTTCCCCTCCTGCAGGTCCTCCGTCATGTCCAAGTACTCCGACGCGCACCGTAGGCCGGCGATGTTCGAAGGCGTCAGATCGATGGCGAAGCCGTAGCAGAACTTTGCAGCCAGCGTGAACGCGTCAGGGCCACCGGGGATGTCATCAAGCTCGATCATTCTCAACTCCGAGCCTCCTGAAGAATCCTCTATGATCCCTTTCACCGTTCCGCTCCTCGAGACCATAGGATTCTTGAAATGAAAACAAGAAGCACAGTGCAAGTCAAGATCTTGAGGATCAACAAAACAGTAGGTTTGTGTGAAGCATCACAAACCTGATGCAGATGGAAATTGGTGCCTCCCACCCTAATAAGCAGATCGCTGGGGTTGTCATCGGTGACATACCTGAAGCTGCAATACATTAGCTTTCCTGCCATCACGGAAAACAGTATGCTTATGAGGTAGGAATACATACCAGGAGTTATCTATTAGAAAGAATCCATCCATCTTGAGATCATCAACCTCGTCGCAGTCGAAGGATTCTTCATAGGAAGCTCTGTCTTCACTGCATGACTCAACTTTGGGATCCCACATTGTAAATGTGCAAAGGAATTGCACCAGTATAGGAAAAATGGAACTAGAGAGAATCTAGTTTGATTAAAGGACATGAAGCACTTGCAGCTGTTTGTGATAGGAAATGAGTTCCAAGCAATCTGGTATTCATCTTAGTAGCTGTGAGATGCAGTTGATGAAACTGTAGAGCAACTAAACACAAGGATCACATGCTGTGGAGGCAAACGCAGTTATGATGCTGGGGAGGAAGAAGACATGGGAGCAGATGCAGAGGAAGAGTGAGGAAGACAGAATTAATTGTAGATTTCTGGGTCCATATTAATATAAGGGAATTAGGAAACAATCACATGGGCTGTAGCTGTAGGGTCGTCATATCTCATGACCTCACAGGCTGCAGGATCATGGGATGCTTCTGATCCCTCTCTTCTTGCACTTAATGTTTCACTTGTTGTATTTGTTTGGAGGAAGGCTTGATGATATATATGCTGTCATCCACTGTAGGATCATTGTTTGTTTCTGCTGCAGACCAGTCTCTTTCTCATGCTATATCCAGTCTGCAACCAATCATTTGCTGGCATATATGGTGAATGAACAAGGTATTTCTTCTCTCTCTTCCCTCCATCTATCTCACACTTGATCCATAATGCAAGAGCACAACACCCTTGGATACCGATTGATCAAGGGATCTGCCATGAATGGTGGCACTGTGAGAAGGGTGCAGCCCAGCCCATGCATTGCAACTTGGTCAGACAGAGATGCTCTGCCCAAAGGATGGCGACTCATGTTTCCTCCAAGTGGGCACCGTCATCCCCACCAAAGCATGGGCTGCAAATAATGGGAGAAAGCTTCTCCCTTGTCCCCTGTTCAGTCGATATACTGCCAAGTTTGATTGGTTTGCAGACACATTCCCCTTGTGTGGATCAACGGTTCAATCTCACTCGACATACGGTAAGTACCCTCAGTCCCTGTCTAAGATTCCAGTAATGGCCTTCGAACAAAGAAACAGAATTCATCATCTGGAAAGAGGAAGAGCATTACAGTAAGAGAGATCAATGTGATTTCTCTTTCAACTTTGGCGAGGATCAGAGAATCCAACCATGAGATGGGCTCCAAGTTCAAGAGACAGCTATTTTACTGCTGCTCAAATCTTTGACAGCTAAAAACAAGATGGATATGCAAGTCTACTGATCCGACACTAAATTATTGACTCTGATCTTGACCTGAAGCAGCAGCTGCTAGTCATCTCACGTGTTATACATGGAAAATTAGGATTGACCTACTCATCGGGAAGAGCATCGAGCAAGTTTGCTCTGTTTCGGGTTCTTACCACGACTCTGTGATCTCATGCATTTACACTACTTTTTCTCTTCTTGTCTATGGAGTACCTCATTCTGTGATCTCAAATACATTACACTACATGTCATGCAAAATGGAATCCGAGCCACTGACACCAATGAGCTGCTGCAACGAGACCTAAAAGCAATGGAGTAATGAAGCGTGGTCTGACACCATGCGGTTCATGAGCCTTACACTCCATGTGATCCAGCTGAAACGAAGTAAACTGGAACAAGAGGGAAGGAGGGTTGACTTTCTAGGAACAAGTGCAGCATGCTCACTTATCACATGATCCCTGGTTATCAATCAGGGATAGCTTTCCACCATTTCTAACAGTTCCAGATGTTGTGTGTTCTTAACGCAGTTGAAGAACAAGAAAGAAGTAGTAGAAAAGTCGAAACAGAGGTGAGGTATTATTATTCCATGAGGAGGATGAAGAAGAGAGCATCTTTTTTTGGCAGTTTCAGATTTCAGTGTGCTGCTTTGACCTTGCTATTGTAACTCATGTGGATTCTTGAAGCAAGCAATCGTGCTAAAGGAAGGATCTGGACGACGATCTTGGAGTGTGCACACATCTCTTAAACCACCTTCTGATCAAAATGCCAGTAATTTATGAGTTGCCTGCCACAGAATTAGATGTGGAGGGTTTGACCTTTTGCCCATGTGTGTGTGAAGAGCATCAACAAAGGGAACTTGGAATTAGGCTTTCCAGCATTGAAGGCAAGAGGACGTACGTACACACTCATCTGTTTCTTGCTCGCATGACGAATCCGCTGAGCTCTCACCACAGTAGCTCTTGCGTCTTATTGCATCTTCTACCCAATCACCGTTTGAAGCTGAGCGGATTAGCCACACTTGCAATGACCTTCACGTTCTTGAGCTGCTTCCGTGGATGGCTTCTGCAGCTTGTATCTCCTCGTCTCGCCCAGGACTCGCGCGGTCCAGTTGGAGAAGAAGGCCTCGTCGTGTCCCAACTGCTGGTTCTTGAGGAAGGAGAAGCACGAGGTGGTGAGGCCGGGAGGGCATGGCTCGCCGTGGGGGTCGTTCCATGCGCCCTGGTGCCGCATTCCGGACCAGTCGGCCAACCAGCGGTACACGTACTGGCCAACTCCCGCGAGCTCCAGCCACCCCTTGGGGAAGAACTCCATGACGCTGCTGTTCTTGTCCATGAAGAACATGTTGGTCAGCTGGGCTCCGTGTGGCGACGCCAGGATGTCTGTTCCGCTCATCAGCTTCACCTGGATCGATCAAGACAATGATAGCTGAAGCTGTTCTCTAGTTAACGCGATAACCGGAAGATGCGAGAGAACAGATGCCAACCTGATCGCAAAAGTTTAGATTGTTTGGGTGGGCAATCTTGAGCCTGCAACCTTCCACCTTCGTGCATTCCCTCCGAAAGATGTGGATCACGGCGTCGTCATCCTTGAACGACCTCGCACCCACCCTCAGTAGCAGCGTGAGCCTTATGGCCTTGAGACCATCTTCTTCCATGGTGATGTTACAGTAAGCTCGAGCATTGCACCTCAGCAAGTCGTAGAGCTTCTCCTTCCTCTCCCTGCCCATGGCTCCTTGGTTATGGCGGAACACCACCGCCTGCTCGAAGCAGCTCGGTCCCTCGTCGCTCTTGCGGAACTGCTCGATCTCCATGCTCGGACCGAAGGTGGCCTCCATCAAGGTCCGAATCCACGGGCTCTTTAGGTTTCTTCTTATCTCCCCTTGCTGGTACAGCACCCACCTGGCCGGCATGACGCAGGCCTTCCTCTCGTGCCATGCTACGAAGGGCGCCAACGCTGATATCCCATGGAATATGTTATCGTAGCTGTAGAAGGTGTCCGACACGAAGGTCGGCCCTGAAAGCAGCTTGGCGTTCGGCGGAAGAGCTTCCGCTGGTGCCAAAGCATACGAATTCATGGTGCCGTTGGAAGCGCTACCACCACCCAAGCACAGCAGCTTGCCGTCCATCTCCTTCGATGGGAAGTAGACGTATTCAGCCTCGCCTTTCTCCTTGGTGTCATTTACGGAGCTCATGAACCAAGTGTTGCCTACCATGGCGGTCTCGGCGAATCGAAGGTCCTTGAGGGGGAGGAACGTGACATTGCCCCGTGGCTCCGCTGTCGACCTCTGCCTCAGCTCGAGCTCGCCGATTAGGTTATGAACATGGTGAGCCAGAAGTGGCCATGCGGAGTAGGAGGAGGGGAACGTGAAGGGAGCCGTCGATGTTCTGATCACAGTCTGGATCTGGAGAAGGGTGAGGAAGACGCAGAAGAGGGTGATGAGTAGGTTGATGTAGAATCTGTATGAGTGGTTACAGGAGCGAGGGAAGCTCCTTTGCTCGGAGAAAGATCTGCGGAGGACGTGATCATGAGATGAAGGAGAAGGCATCATGGACGAGCAGAGTTCTCCCCAAATACTAGAACGTACAGAATGGAGACCAAAGATGCAGATTTACCTCTCTCTATATATGGTGTGAGCAACGACGGATTCGGGGTTGACATCGCTCGTCTCTTTAAGATTCCGTCTTGGATTGTGTGGCCGCTGCTGACTTGTAATTACTGCGAGGACAAACGAAGCAAAGGCCACATTGAGATCCTTTGGAATCAAGCAGTCAACCAATGACTTGGAATCACGTCCAACTTCCACGAGCCCATCCCCATCCACGAGAGCTAACGGTGCAACATTAACCACATCTCCTCCAATGTGAGCCGCAATTTAAGTCAACCGGATCGGGGAATGGATTTTGACTTTTTCTAGAAAGGAGCACGACGATTCCTTGGAAAGGAAAAAGAGGCGAGGAGAAAGAAAGAAGTACAATGAACTCACTCACTTGCGGAATGAGCAACGTTGATCCAATGCATTCCTTCAATATTAACTGGTATTGTGTAGATATATTTGATTAAAATACTAAGTAAGATCAAGAGGGACAAACACAAGATTTGAATTCATGACTTACTTTTGATTGAGTCAAAAGAAAAGAAAAAGATTCTGTTTCTCGATATACAAGAAAAATAATTAAAAAAGGAAAAGGACTTAATATATTTATATGCAATGATATCTTTTTTTTTTTATACATGTTGAATTTTCTAGAGAAAAAAAATAAAATTCAAACATAACCTAAAGATAAGGAAAAATCTTGATGGAGTCTTCATCCTCAATTACCATCCAAAATAAAATTTAATTTTTTTGATATTATTGTTATTTTGGATCAATCAAAATTTGACACACAATGTCGAATCATCCTAACAATAGAAGCATGGTTGGTCGGGAGTTGAATCCATGTTTATGAGGTGTTAGAGTTTAAATTAACTTAGTGACAATGTGGAGCACACCCCAACATTAATTTTAAATATTATATTAAGAAAAATATGCTATGGCATTGACCTTAAAGGAATTCTATCTTAAAATATTAACATGTTCATCTCTTATTTATACAGATTAGGAGAAAGAATTTTCCTCGATTTCTCTCAAAAGAGTAGAGAGATTTCCTCGTATAGTTAAAGAAATCTTATCATATATTAGTAAGCACCATAATTATTTTGCTTTTAGAGTCTGCAAAGATATAATATTGGTTGGGTTTTGTTATAATACAGATTTTAGAGAATCATTGACTTGTACTTATATTTAAAACAGATCCAAATGGGATTTTAGATGTTTGAGAATGCAAATTAGATGTGTTGGCAAGCGTCATGGGATTCAAACAATCTTGATTGATAGTTTGAGTCTTGACACCTTCACTACAGGATTTCTCATATGTACAAGATAAAAGGCTTTGGCTCTGAATAATTAAGAACACATGAGGCCAAGCACTGAAGAGAGGGAACTAAGCAACCATAAGTGGTTGATGAACTACTACTTCTTGCTAGACTGTACATCAATTACCATGGAAGGAGATCAGGAAGACAAGGTGGTGTCCACTTCTCGAGTGTTTGTGAGTTGTTGAGTGGTGTGGCAAAATTGCACTAGAGTTGGTGTGGATGAAATGTGTATTAGGTAAATATGCATGACATGACAGTGCACTTTAGCAGGTCCAAAGGAGCATCTGAGACTTATGATTGGAAATGATGTGCAGGCACTACTGTAGCAGCAGAAGAAAACCTTGTGACTGATTAAAAGCTTCTGCTAATGGCCTTAATGTTGGATACAGCCTTGCTTCCTTCATTTATGTCTTGCTTGTCATTATCCAAGCTATAATGCAGGGCATAAAATGCAGTAAGGGAGTTACCACACTGCACAGAAAGTTCATTTCTGTCCTGTTGCGTAGTATGGTAGCTCTATCATATTTCCATTCCAGGGGAAGAAATAGGACAGATACATCAACTCACCAGTTTTGGTTTCCTGGATTGATACTTTTTTTTTCTGATGACACATATTCTGTATTTTGAGTTCATTTCTCAAGACTTTTTGTAGTCACCACTGATCCTCAAATGCATTTTTCTTCTAGTTATAAGATGAAAGGCATATACTGAGCTCCTCACAACTCTCAGCAACTTTTTTTCTATGGATTCTTCTGACCTTCCTATCTTCCACCACAAATAATATGAAATCACTAGAAACTATTTCTTCCAAACAATTTGGCTTTTGGCACAAAAAAATTCACACCGATGGCAACCACAACACATCATCTTGGTCTTATGTACAGGTCTCAGGATGAAATCCAAAGAAAGATCTTGTCACCAATACGATACCATGTGGGCTTTGGGTACAATGTACTCTAAAAGCGTTCCATCGCTGAGGAGGTAGCAGATGACGACGACGACGACGACGACGGCGACTCGGTTACCACCGCCTCCTTCTCCTTTGTTCCTTCCTTTATGGGTTCGGACTTCCCCCCTCCTTCTCCAAGAGCAAGGTCAAGGGGAGCTTCGACGGACGGGTAGACCCTCTTGCTCGACCCCTCCACGGCCGTCCCATCCGCTCGCCGCCTCACCGAGAACGTCCGCAGCAGGAATCCCCACCGCCCGCTCCACCCCCGTCGGTACCCCCCGCTCCCGCTTGCCACCCCGCGGACCCGTGGCTCCGCCACACTCGCCGCCCGCCGGAGCCCTGCTGCCGTGAAGATCTCCCTTCTTATGTCCTCCGGAAGCCGCAGCGTGTACCGGTCTACCTCCTCCCCCTCGTGCCCCGTGGAGTGCCACCTCCGGTACCCCACCGACGGCCGGCCCGCTTCCAGATCTCCTTCCTCCATCGCTCCGGACTCCTCCGCAGGCGTGGACTCGCAGGCGGCGGCCGCCGGCTCGGCGAGGTTGGCACGGCAAACAGGGCAGGTGACGTGGGTGTCGAGCCAGATATCGATGCAGTCGACGTGGAACACGTGAGAGCACCTGGGGAGCAACCGGAGGGTGTCTTCGTCGGCGAACTCGGAAAGGCACACAGCGCACTCCAGCGTATCGTTCCCTTTTTTGTGCTCCTTCGCCTCAGAATACGCCATGGTAGGGAACGAAGCGAGCACCTCCGGGTCGATTCCCCGCCGCACGGTGCGACGGGAGACCGCGCCGGACTCCACAACCCCGGAGGGTCGAGTCCCGCTGGAACTGCCGGATCTGCACTGCCGCAGGTAGACGGAGAAGAATCCAAGGAAGAAGAAGCCACAGATGAAGGCGATGATGAGGGCGGCGATAGTGGGGTCGATCTTGACGTTGTAGCCGCTGTAGGGCGTTTGAGAGGCCTGAGCGTCGACACAGCGGGGAGTGACGAGAACCAGAGTGAGCACTAAGAGCGGAAGCGACGCCGTCCCATGGGCGAGTGCTGGGGTCGGGCGGTGGTTTGCCGTCGCCATAGTTGGAATCAGGGAGGTGTTCGATCGGTGGCACCGATGGGGAGCGGCAATAATTATAAGATGCCGGTTTGCCGTGGACGTGAAGTTAGAGGGAGGGAAGTCAATGGTTGAACTTTGACTTTTAATGTAGATCGGCGAACGTATGCGCGCGGTCGTGATGAAAGCCCCACCTCTCACCGTGGACGCGAGTCAGCTATCAAACCAAGGCCCGAGTACAGGAAACACTTCCACCACCTTGCCTTCTATTTGGATTGCTTTGCTTGTTGCGGTGGGTTTTGCTGAACCCTGTTTGGACCGAGGTAACAGAGCGTTTTTGTCTTCGCATGCGGGGGCGGAGACGCAGAGGGAAGAGTCCTGTCGAGTGTGCCAACAAAACAGAGTATGTTTAACGCCACAGCGATCGAAAGATTTGACGGTGACTCGCAACTCCAACCTTCGCATTGATCAAGGAGAAAAATACGAGCCCAAAAATAGGTTTCCTTGCGATATGTACTCATTGACGAGCTTGACACACATTAAAGCATACGTTCCCCTTCCTTGTTGCTCTTTCGAGAGAGAGAGAGGGAGAGAGAGAGGTTTCATTTAATGCATAAGACAGAGGCTTATTTCCTTTATTGCTCTGTTTTAGCTTTCAGAAACTGCTGACATCCTCTGTAGTGTGTGAGAAGCCACAATGTTTTACTCTGTAATTGCAGACCACTTCTGTTGTCTTCCACTATAATTAACATAGCCAGATTGGAAAAGAAGGAGCTTTGTCCTTTACCATGGGCGAGCACCAGTTTCCGAGAAAGATGTTGAAGGCCTGCACTTGCCTTAATAATGGCTGGAGCATCAAATGTCAGTGCTCAAGATTATGATACAGTTGACACAGAGTAGTTCCCTGTTAATTTCTTCTGGATCAAAGAAGAGTGGCCACATTAATTTATGCTGCAAAATGTCTGCTCAAATCTGCAACGCAAAATAGCAGAAATGCTCGATCTGACTTTGTGATTGAATACTGCTTTCTTGTCAGGCAAAAATTTCTAACTATATGTTGACAGGATCATTATAAAACCAGTTTAGAGCTCATCTATGAAGGAGATTGTACACCTACTTGTTCTATACAAAACCAGTTTGGAATTTTCTACCTTTGTTGTCAGATTACAGACACTAAATAATGATAATAATGTGCACATGGTGGGACTGTGTAGATCAAGTCCCGTCGATTACATGCATCATGAGCCAGTGGAGCCATTTCTACTGTCAACTATGATAGATGTATCATTGTGAGAAGAAAGGCTAATGAGAGTTCAGAAACACATCTCCAACTTCCTTCCCTGTATACTTCTGCTGCTGCCTGGAACAAGAAATGGAGCTTAGCAGTCACCTGCCTTTCCTAAGAAGACAAGATATACTAAAACAATCTCGAGACACTCTGCAATTTATTGCTTCAAGGGAAAATTTCCTGCAAGAAAAGCCCAAAAAAAGCCACCTGTATCTATCCACCTCTCTATCATTCCACCAGCCTTGTTCCTTGCAAGACTCCAATGACCAATCCATACTCCTCTCCAGAAGTTTTTGGCGTCTTCATCCATCTCACCGTTGCCATCACGCTAAATGCCTTGAAAGTGGTGTAATGTGGCGAAGTCGGAGCATAGCCTGTTGGTGTCACCAAGCACGCAATGCATCATATGAACTGCTCTAGAACACCCATAAAAAGCATCAGCAAGGGTCTTCTCTCTCCTCATCGAAGAGGTCTTCCTGTGTGCGGCTCATCCAACATGTCCATGATCAGATCATTGGCTTCCTTCTACCGTCGTAAGGTTTATCTCCTTGGTCAGCATGGACCTCGTTCTCACGGCATCATCGTGCGGCATACCCAAGGCCTGGCTACGCTGAATCGAGAGAGACGTAATCATTGCACAAAGATGTATGTACACAGTGAATCGAGCACTGACGCTGATGTCAGACAACCATCTTCGCACAGGCCTCCACCTCGATCCCCCCTCTCGACTTGGTATCTATCATCATCTCCTCTTTACATGCCCACCATGATGCAAAAACCCTCCATGGACTTTAAGCCTCTTTCAACCATTGCAATGTCGCAGGGCAAGATGGGTTCTCGGGTCTATGCTAACTCTGATACTACCATTCTGGGAAAAGAAATGGAGGACCTTATTGAGAATAGAAGGTACAGGAATCCCATCTCTGATCGCATTCGGAACAATCGTCAGGCCGTGAAACGTGGTCTTAACCTATTTCATTTTATTAGGTGAGGTGGAGATGGTCACAGACGCAGTGGAAGAAGTGTTCGAGGTGGTGGAGAAGGTGGCAATTGTTGTGGAGAAGGTCTCATCGGAGGTGGCAGAGAGGCTTCCTGAGGAGGGGAAGTTAAAAGATGCAGTGTTATCAGTCGAGCATGTATCGCGAGAAGCTGCAGAAGATGCTCACCTTGCAAAGGACATCATTCATAAGGTGACTTTGCCCACACACCAATTACTTTCTCCTCCTTTTACTGAATCAGAAAAGACATGGAAGCTTACTAGGTGAAGAAGATGAAGTTGACATGCATGTTGAGCCTCCTTCCTACTCACTTCATGAGATCTATCTGTTTAGGTTTGCTATGTCCATTTATGCTTGCTTCACGCACAAGTACAAGCAATTGGACTAAGCAGTTGAGGAGTGTGACCTTTTCCTTTCTGCCATTTAAATGCTCTAAAAGCAATCTCCAGTTTGACAATGTTCATTCATGGCAATGTGCAGTTGGATGAAGTGAAACAGGAGGTGGAGTTGCTCTTGGAGTCCGTCGTCGACGCAGGGAAGAAGGTAGATGGAAAGAAATAGATGTGAGGTAGAGGAATACTGCAAGAACGAAAAGGTGGCTCTTATGGAGGAAATTGAATATTAAATATTTAATATTTTATGGAGGAAATTGAAATTGTCTAATTGGAATCCAAAAGCATTTTGGATCACTTATTCAATATTTTTTTCCAAATTATAATATGATTGAACAGATATTATAATTACTATTATAATAATTTACATATATTATAATTATCGTCAACTTAGCTTCATTTTTCGGCTATAAAATCAAAATAATTTACATATATTATAATTACTATTATTCATCGATGTTTTTTCCCCCTTTTTTTTTGCTCGTGTACGCGTGCGATCGTCCCCATGTGCGCATCGGTTTCATCCACACGCATTGCAAACAATTCCTTGCAATCTGCACCACAGCTCGATCTTTACCACACATGACCAATAACAAATTCCATTCCTACTATTCGACTCGCGGATCGAATCATAGCACATGCAGACAATGGCATAATGGTAAAACTCTCGAAAGAATGAATCATAGCACATGCAGACAATGGCATAATGGTAAAACTTATGAAAGAATGAATCACTGGCTCATGTCCAACCGTACATCAAATGTCAATGATAAGGACCGCTCCACTCCAAGGACAAATAATGATAATAATAATAATATTAATATAGAGACAATAAATAGAGTTCAGTGGGGACGTCGCGAGGGGGAACCGCCACGGATCTACAGCGCGAGGGCCACCGCAGCTGCGGCGGCCACAACAGCGGTCCAGCTGACGGGAAGGGCGAAGGCGCCACTATCCCCTGCTGGCGTGGTGGGAGCAGTCGCAGGGGGGGTTGACACCGACGCCGGTGTGGACGCGGGCGACTCGGAGGGGCTCGCGGAGGTCGGCGGGCCGGGAGGGGATGCGGCAGGGGTCTTCGCTGAGGGAGCGGGTGACGGCGGAGTGGAGACGGGGGAGGTGGCTGGGGGTTTGACGGGGGCGGCGGCGGGGGGCTTCACGGGGGCCGTGGCGGGAGGCTTCGATGGGGCGGCGGCGGGGGGCGTCAAAGGAGCCGGAGCAGGGGGCTTCACTGGGGCCGTGGCGGGAGGCTTCGATGGGGCGGCGGCCGGCCCCTGGGCGAAGGAAACCACGGCGAGCGACATCAGGGCGAGCGCGAGCACGGAGAAGCGGATGGAAGCGACCGCCATTTCGAGATCAGGGAAGAGGCGAGAGACAGATCGAGATCAAGGGAGGTCGGGATGAGGGTTTCCACTGTGACGAGAGACGCGGTGGTGCGAGGGGTATATAAAGAGGAAAGGAAGCTTCGATATAATTGTATTTCCTGTTATTTTAATTCCTTACCTTAAGACGGTGATGACGGTGGCGGTTTGGTGGGGGAGTCTGTTTCGAGCTGTTCAAGGAGGGGAGACCGTTTCGCTTCTGGTGGCCATCTGATGAATAGCGGACGGCGACCGATCGGGTCCGCGCGTCCAACTCTACCGGATTCCGTCAAGCATCGGTTTCCGCGTTTCTTTTGGTGGACGAAGTCAGTCATTCACCCACTCGCCTGTCGCCGTGCCTAATACGCGGAGATCCATCGCGATGGAACGGTCGAACGTTGCCAGAGAATGTGAACGTTGGGGGAACACGAAGAAGCTGCGAGGAAGTCCAACTAGCCGTTTGAAGTAATCGAAAACAGAAAGCAAATGATCGATCATTCGTACCACGACGACTTTACCCGACAAATTACCTGGCTTCTGATTGGAGGCGGAGCTGAAGGGATCCACTTGCGGGCCCGGGTGAATGAGGTAGTGAGTTTAAGTTAAATCATCAAACTTGCGACAGATGGCATGCAGGTTTAATTTACAGATCGGTAACATGATTCGATCGATCTTTTCTTAGTAGGACAGCTGGAGAAGCACGTGGGAGGTTGGCACACAGTTGTGAGAGGGCTGTACCGCGCTGTGGCGAGTTGGCACGCGTCCGCGGCGAATCGGACGGCTGTGATCGGGGTGTCGTGATGATATGGGGAACGATTCCCGGACCAATACATGCTTTTTGCAGGTGATAGATACTTGCGTCGCTTTGTGTAAGTTTCAAGTTTATAATCTAATGATAGAAATTTTTTTTGAATTTTAATTTAGTTTCGCATAATGTTTAATTAGGCACAATAAAGGAAACCCTCTCTCTCCATTCACCAGAAGTGGAGAATGATACGTAGCCCATTGGGCCATAATAGATGGGCCATTATTGGGCTTAAAGAGTTTGATCCTCAGGGTGTGTGTGCATATCTTCGACAATGTCCTTCAACATGTCCATGCTCTCTGATTCATGTTCAGTGAGGTTGAGAAATATCTGAGGGAATGTGATATAAAATTTTCCTGCAAAATTGAAACCTGTTTAGTAATTCTAAACACAGCCCTATATGGAGTCTCTGCAAACCCATCTCTCTCTTTCAGCACTTTAAGAGCTTTTTATCATGCACTGCCACATCATAAAAGATTGGAAATCTTCTTATGACACTGTAAAAAATATAAAGGAACAAATGTATAGATGTCCTTAGGCTCATCATAGGCATTGTGCACCTCTCCCCACCACTGCTTTTGCCTTTCTACTGTGTGGGATTCCTGGGGCCAACATGACAATGACATGTAGCAGAAAGACCCATCTATCACCTTCCTAGACCACTAGAGTCAATGGTTGGTGCACTGCACGTAGTTCCAAGTTTATGCAGCAATTGGTTGTTGCGACATTGTGAACCAAAAAGGGTCCTTGTTCTCCTTTCTTCTGCACTTGGGATTGCTTTGCCGACTTGGAAGGGAAGAAGAAGGAGATGGGAGAAAACGATAGTTGCGGCTGAGGGAGACGATCCTTGTTAGATTGTGGCTATTGATTGTGTAGGTGCTCAATTTCAACAAAATCAGTTTATTTGTCAGTCTAATTTAGCTTCTTAAGCTATTGCATTTGATTGTGATGATTGCTAAATTTTGCTTGTTCCCTGATAGAACATGCTAGAGCATTTGCCTTCATATATATCTGATCTTGTTTGCTGCTAAACTACTGTTATTGCTGCTGCTACTTTGGTAGTATTTAAACAGCCAAGGTTTTGGTTAATACATGTCAAAATAAAAGAGCATATACTGTTTACTATCTTCAAAGATAAATTATAATTATGGTCTTTAATCATTTCTGTGTTTCAAATCAACCATTGGCTGTCAATTATCACCTTATGATTTAAACAAATTTCACCAGATATTGATAGCATGAGAAGATGTTTGCTTTTTTTCTGGCTAGTTATGTTAAGCTTGATGGCATAGCTAAACCAACAAGATAGGATAGCCTCTTTTAAGCATATTGAATGTTATGTACCTACAGTATTGAATTGCCTGCAAATATATCATAAGACTCATTTAAATAGCTCAATGGTAGCTGCATTGTGGGACAAACCTGATATTAGTTGCTGATACGTATGTTTAGGCATCGGCTGTGTCGATCCAAATCGTAATCTCATTACGGAGATATGGTCTCAAGAATTGTCCTTTTCCATAAGAATCTCATTAGTAGGAAATTTAGGAGACATGGATCAGAGATTCAACTGATAGAAAGAAGGGAGGTAGAAATTTTGTGTTTCATAGCACAAGTCAGCCACCCTCAAATTTTAGTTTTGAGGGAAAGCCACAATCCCAGACCTAATACATGACTCTCTGTTCCCTGCAAATAAGTTTGAAGTGGCTGTATGTGTTCTACATGGTTATTCACTAAGTGTTTCTTGGATACAAATGCAAGAAATCAACCTTCATTTGTGCATGCCATGAAAAGTTGGAACTATCAGCTTAGATCTGATGCCTCGGGAATTTATGAAACTTTTTCAGGCTACAAAAAACTATAGAAAATACAGTAGCTAGCTTTTTTATTAAGATCTCTATGTGATTTAAGAAAAAGAAGAATCTCAGTAATTTGAATTGAATACAGCTGATGATTTTGGATCGAGGGACTGGACCATGTGCATCATTACTCCGGCACTGTACCAGATCATGTGAGCATCTGACAATCAACAAGAAAAAGAAGCAGAAAACCCAGATAAGTTGAGATCCAACATTTAGTTGAATTCAGTAGATTTTTGTTATATGATAGATAGATACTAATGGACCAAAGTTTTCCTTGGAAACTGGAAACTATGAATTGCTGATTTGGTGCTTGAAATGGATTCACTGTTTGTTTTGGGGGGTGGGAGTAAACAAAAAAACTTTAATCAGCCAATTTTACTTTGGAAAATCTTAAACCATCAAAACCAACATAGCGATGATGCGACTGCACACTTGCAAAACAATGTTATCCACAGGTATTATGCCAGGGCAAAGACTAGATAAATCTGACATCAAATTGGATGGGACTTTGGACTGAAACATTAGGTACTTATCAACTCACAAAATATATACTTTGCTTCAGATAATGGGAACAGATTTTTATCCCAGCTCATACCAATCTTTTTATACATGCATCACAGAACATGATATTCTCTTTTATACATGCATCACAGATTTTTATCACAGAACATGATATTCTCAATGATCAAGATGTAATTTTTTTTATGGTAATAATGATGCTCGACATAACTTGCATTTATGAGAAGCTGTATGACAGATGTAAAGAAAAATTATGGTTTAAATTCATCATTGTCTGTATTATTCAATAGACTCTGAACTCCTGTTAGAATCTTATTTTGTTTATCGAAATGTTGTATTTCGAATTCATGCAGTTAACACAAATCATTATTTTGATTGATTAAACAAAATGTAGAGTGACTTTAGGATATGACAGTTTACCCAAAACATTTTAGAATCCTTAGTATGCTCTAACAGCTAACACAGTTAAAAGCTGGAGAAGGTGAACCATTGACATACCAAAAGCATAATGTATGCTGTGGGAATGTCAGCATAATGTTGTGTGCCATGGTTTTGTGTCTTCCCTATCTCATCAGCATAATGCACCTGATGTTTACGCAAGAAAATGATAGATTTAGCTACATAAGTAAAGCTTTCTTAGGGCCTACAGGTTAAAACTATTAATAAAAATCTCTCATCCTCCACTCATCCACCATCACCTCTTCCACATAATACTATATAAACTGGCATTAGCTACCCATAAACAAAGCCAACTCTGAGTGTAGCTTTCATTTCATTTTAGGTGTCATTGGATTTGTTCTCACCACTCATTACTAAGATCAGCTTCTCAATCCTCTAAACCTACCACCATCAGAATTCAGCTGTTTTTTATGTATAGGCTGATGGATTCCTGCAGCAGCTTCCTGTTCTGTTTCTCTGAAATCTTTGTTTAGGCTCTTAGCAAACTTAGAGATGTACATAGAGAAGATTCACAAAGAAAGCTCTGTATCCTGTAAAGAGAGCTCAGAGGCAGATGTTATGGGCCTAAACAAGGACAAAGGAGAGGTACCATAAAACAAAGTAACTCCTCCACTCCTTGTTTATCTCACCCCCATGCCCTTCACTCCCTCAACCCTTGCAAAAAGAAACCTTGTCATATGCTACCGACTTCATCTCTCTTCATACCACCTCTGAAGCCAATCAACAGAGAAAGAAAGCACTGAAACCCAATGGAGAGGTTCAGCGGGTCAGGCTCCTTTGAAGGACTAGAAGGAGAAGATGTTGGTGCCATCGCCATCCCTACTTCAGGTTAGTACATGCTAGTCGCTCTTCTTTCATGCTAACCTCGCCATTCTTGTAACTTGTAACGCTTTGTTTGTGTTACTTTGCAGAGGAAGCGAAGGGGAAGCGTGAACAAAGATTCCAATCTCTTCTTTCTGATAGAATAGAGGAGGTAGAGGAGGAGGAGGAGCTATGCTCCCACGGGCAGTCGTCAGTTGGAGAGAAGAAGCGCCGGCTCAGCTTAGATCAAGTTAAAGCTCTGGAGAAGACCTTTGAGGTGGAGAACAAATTAGACCCAGAGAGTAAGGTGAGACTGGCACAAGAAGTCGGCCTCCGGCCACGTCAAGTGGCCATCTGGTTCCAGAACCGCCGCGCCCGGTGGAAGACGAAGCAGCTCGAGCGCGACTACAGCGCTCTGAAAGCCCGGCACGACGCTCTCAAGCTCGACCACGACGGCCTCCGCCGCGACAAGGAGGCCCTCGAAGCGAACGTGAGTACTGAACATTGGATTGTCATAGATGATGAACTCTGCATGATTGCGATGATCACTGGTGGCGCAGGTGAGAGAGCTGAAGGCCGCGTTAGCAGCGAGGTCGGCAGTGGCTGCTGAGAAAGAGAAGAGGCTAGCTATTGTCTACAAAGATGGCACATCAGACACTGATTCAAGCGTGGCGTTCCTTGACGAAGCCAGTCCTTATTCTGGTGTGGTATTGGACCAACACAGCCTCATCGGACTGGGGTCTCGCTGCTCTTCCTTCTTGTTCGAGAGCACAGCTCAAGATGAGATGGGGTTCCCGTACGGGGAGATGCCTTGCAGTAGCTTGTTATCGGAGGAAGACGCACCAAGCGTCTTCTCTTGGTACTGCTCTGAAGGATGGGACTGAGTCCTTGAAGCAGCACAGCACTGATGTTACTGTGTCGTACTTATGTTAAAATGGAAATGTAAATGGAACTAGATTTACTATGATGTCGTAAGAACTCTGTTCTCTCTCTCTCTCTCTCTCAATCTCTCTTCTTACTATGATGTCGTAAAAACTCTGTTCTCTCTCGCTCTATCTCAATCTCTCTCGGTAGAGGAATCGGTCTGATTGGAGGAAGCAAAATAACAACATAAAGTTTCTTCTTTTAATAGAGAACGACATCAAGTTAATGTGGCAAATGAATAGATTGTTTGGAGTATTTTTCAAAGTTAGTATAAATTATTCTTTGTGAGAAGGGTGATTAGGATTCCAATCATAAAAATATATTTTTTAGTAGGCATAAAAGGAAGATCATTGTTCATTGTGAGGAGTCTCTTTGTACCCGATTGAATTTTAGTGCAGCTCACGACTTTTTCGTTTCTTGAGGAGACTAAATTGTCAAAAGAAACAGAGAAAGACAGAGAGAGAGAGAGAGAGAGCAGCGAAGGCGTTGGCATACAGTGTCGACTCTCGACAAAAGGAGGGAGCATAATACAGTAAGCGGGGGGGGGGAGAAAGAGCTGATCGTTTGGGAGAGAAAGAAAAGCATAAAGTTTGGATGCTTTTGATTTCGTCGAGAACACAGCACAGCCCGTCAGACATCTTTGCCGTATTCTTTCGAATTCTTTTCCGCTCTGCTCTTCCTTTTTTTTTTTCGCAAAGGCATCATAAAGTTTAGCAGCAGAAGAAAAAAAAGGGGAGAACAATTGGGTGTTTCGATGAACCAAACACACAGGCCTCTCAGACAGAGACCCATCGATCACTGTAGATGAGGGAGATGAGGGAGGTGCAATTCTCATAGAGCGGGGATCGATTCATCACACAGTGAAGAAGATGGTGGTTGTTTAATATGATAAAACTGGTGGTTTTGTGTTATATTATAGAATAAATTTCTGGAAAAAAAAATACTTAAGTGTTTTTTATTTTTTTAAATAAATAATATTTTCTAAAATAATCATTCTATTATTGACTATAGCCCTCTGCTCGTTAGTCACTCCACTTTGCGTGACTAATCTCTTTGGTTGCCCTCTCCGTCCGTGCGTGGATGGGTCTTATCGGCTATCCCTCTTTTTTCTCTTGATCGCTTATATCTTTGTATACATGTTAGTTCCCTCTACATGTGGACGAGTAGGCTCCATTGGGACCGTCTCCTCTCTCTCTTGATCACTTGCACCTCCGCGCATAAACTTATCCCGTCAGGTCCAACGAAGACGACGTAGGGAGGAAAAGGTGATGGTGGTTTCGACGAAGGTAGAGATAAAACAATTATTTTAGAAATATTATCTGAAAATTTTTTAAGATTGAGATGCTTTACAAAAAAAATTTAAACTTTTTCACAAAAAAAAATCATCATATATTATATTCCCTCCTTTGCTTATAGGAATCTTTGAGACAGCCCCCAAAGGTAGTGGTAGGGTGGCAGGTTCCATCTTCACCAGCATATTCGAAAGAACGAGAGAGGCAACGAAAAAAATAAAAAAGGAAAGAAAGAAAGAAAGAGTGGATGTATTTTAAATAAATAAATTGAAGATAACAATGAATGTGAAATTTAGATGCTTTCTATAAGTATTTTGATTTCAAGATATAACAGTTTTGAGTAGGTTTTGATACTCACCTTTGAACTATGGAATAAGTGACTTGTAATTATATTGAGCATGGATTATGAACCTAAAAATATATAAGCCTAAGTTAATAATGGTTATACATCCATTAAGGACAAGTCCTCTTAATGGTCATACATCCAACAACCCTAACTTTGGTTTGCTGATGGAACCCCACCTTTCTCATTAGAGAAACAAAAAGCAGGTTTGAGAGAGGCTCAAGTGGCACAGCACTCACTCATCTTTTGGAACAAGTTGGGGTCTCAAGAACAGTGGCCATGGCTTTCCATTTTTGGAACATCGCCTTGGTATATTTTCCAAGAGGAATGCAATGCAATGCAATGCAAGAAATCCTTGCTTTAGGTGTCAAGCTCATCGTATCCCTTTCCATCTATTAATTACATCTGGTTTGGTATATGTCTGCCTCCTTATAGGGCCAATTCATTAATAAGGAGATATGACTTCTGTAGAGCCACGAGGAAGTGAAGAGGAAGGGGTCACATACTCTCGGAGCTTTTTGGGCTTACTACCTTGCAAACTATGTAACTATATGCATCGTACAGATGAGAAGTTGATGGAGCATACACAAAATTCTTGGCTACGGTGTCCTCTTGAGATCATCCGATGAGAAGGTCTGCATTGCCAATGTCTCTTTCTTTTGCTCATCCATCCTTACTTTCTTTTACTTATCGTCCCTTTATATTCATTCTATTTTGTCTTCTCATCTTTTTTTTTTTTCTTTACATGAAAGCTTTCTATCTTAGGTCTTAACCTAACAATAGTTCTATCCAACCATATTTTCCTTTCGACAACAAAGAAATCATAAGATATAATATATCTTATGAATGAGCATACTTTTTAGATTCATGGGAACATTGATTTATGGAATTTGAACATTAATGAAAATATTAGTTGGAGTTGGTATGTTTTTTAGCGTAACCTTTCCTTTACAAGATGGTTTTGCTAAGATTATTCTATTAGCACTATGTTTGAGTGTTTGTAATATGCCTCTTTATGCTAAGCTAATATTTTTTTAATGTTGATTTATTAAATGTTTATTCACTAGTTTTAGATTTTATTTTGAATGAAACACCACTTGTTGATAGAATTTATAGAATTGATATTTTTAATTCCTTTTATAATGATGATGGGTTTTAGAGATATGAAGTATATAGCGTTGCATCATGCAAAATTGGCTTATCGATTCTTGTAATCAAGTTTGGGATGGGTGGCAATGACATTGGTAGCATCCTATTTTACCTCAAAGTTAACTTCCTTTGGTGTAGGACATGATGGCCATTTATAGTAAATGTCTTATAGGCACTTATTAATTGCCTATTTGGTATTAGTTTTTGAGAATATTTTCCTACTCAATTGGTTATGAGTTTAAAATTCTTTGAGTAATAGCATGATATGATAGGTCTTTGGATTAGGGATAGATCTATAGTTTCAAAGACTATTATTTATCCATAGATCTATTATTATTATTATTATTATTATTATTATTATTATTGATCAAGTAGGTCATTTATTTGATATGAAAGAAGTAAATTATTTATTGTCTAATAAAATATATTAAATATAATAATAATAATAATTATAATAGAAGGTACTACTAAGTAGCTTAGTTGATCGGGATCATAATGATATATTTTAAGGTTTGAGGTTCAAATATCATTTTCATCACTTATTTTTTATTAAAAATATTATTTTTTTTAACTTTAAATATTTATTATCGAACATCACATCACTTGAGCGCATCAGTCCCCAGCAATTTGAAATATTTGGTGTGCTTACTAAGTAACTCTAATTTGAAATAATTGTAATCAGATATTTTTGTTGTTGTTGTATGTACTATGATCATCATGCAGCCTTGCAAGTGAACATGATGATGCATACATTAGTTTTTGTTAAGCTAATTCTTCTCCTTTCTGAGAGAGAGAGAGAGTTACTAGTCCTATTTTGGCAAGTACGCTGCTGCTGTTGCTCGGGATATGCATTGGGAGTAGCTGCCACGTCCTTTTCTGATACCTGTAAACAAAAAGAGTAGGAAAAGAAAGTTTGTAGTCCCAGAAATGGGCCAACATGTCGGTTGAATGGTTGGTTGTCCTCGTGGCGATCAACAACCTGGGTGATTAACTTATACGGTGGAGGACGACACCCACTCTTTTCTTCTTCCTCTGCATTTGTATTCATCATCATTCATTTATTTCATTCATTTTGAAGGCCCGCAAATGAGCCCAAGTTAAGATCACCTGTAACTTTTTTGATCCAAAGTTGTAATTTTTTTTATCCAAAGTTTTTAATTTCGTACCATACCAATGTATCTCGATACAGTATAAGGTATCGAACGGTATGCAAGGGCATACCGAATGGTATGCCTAAAAAAAGATATAAAATCTTTAAAGTTCGACATCCTAAGTAGAAATGAGTGTGCAAATCATTCGGCATGATTGTGCAAATCAGTCTTTGAAGGCCGACAAATGAACCCAAGTCAAGACCACCTACAACTTCTATGATCTACACATTTAAAATTCCAAAATATGCCAACATTACAACCCACTTTCACTTGGCTTCAATCATGTCTTACTAAAAATTAGTTCAGCGTAATGCTCGATTCCACAAATCGAATTCACAATAAACTTACTTCAGCTCCATAGTGATGAGCTTCACATCATCATCATTATCCATAGAGACAACCCCAAACCAATATATGGCACAATTTACCACAAAAGACGCACAATATATATGCATCCAACTAAACCAGCCAATACTCGCAACAACAAGACTAAAAGAATGAAATTTCCTGAGCATCATGGTTGTTTGCCATATTATCACTGTCAGAATCCAACCAAACTCTATATGTCCTACGTATAATCTGAGTTTTACAATGTTATCGGGATTAAACCAAACTATACACGTTCTTCTTCGTATAATCTGATTCAAGCCCTCTCGCCACGGATCCTCCTCGCCAACTGGATGTCCCTCGGCATAATGGTTATTCGCTTTGCGTGAATGGCACAGAGGTTAGTGTCCTCGAACAGCCCCACCAGATATGCCTCTGCTGCCTCCTGCAATGCGAGCACTGCATGGCTCTGAAATCGCAGATCAGTCTGCAAAATCATTGAACACAACCGAAAACCATGTGGAAACAATTAGATCATCTGTTTGCATGAACATCAAATTATAAACCATCAAGAATCACCCTAAAGTCCTGAGCAATTTCCTTCACGAGCCTCTGGAAAGGCAGCTTCCTGATTAGAAGCTCAGTGCTCTTCTGGTACTTCCTGATCTCACTGTCAATACCAAGCATTCATGAGATCTGTAATTTGAGCATGAGGAAAAAGAAAGACCTAGGAAGAATTTTACACGACACACGTACCGAAGGGCAACGGTGCCGGGGCGGAATCGATGTGGCCTCTTCACGCCGCCAGTCCCAGCTATAGATTTGCCGGCGGCCTTAACGCATAAGAACACAAAATAATTATCAGTCTCAAAGGATAGGTCATCATCACGTCAGATTAATAAGACTTGCTAAGGATCACAAAACCTTTGTTGCAAGTTGCTTCCTAGGAGCCTTCCCACCAGTAGACTTGCGTGCTGTTTGCTTAGTACGAGCCATCTGAGGAACAATTATCATTATATTAGTTCCAAGTACCATGAACTACTACATAAATTCACCAGATATCTAAGTGGATTGTATAAATTAAAGTGAACTAAGGCTATCAGAGATTAAAAAATATATGATCATCGCAATTATTTCCACCCAAATCCCTTCCAAGTACCACAAGATAATCTCAACATCTATTGTTTACATTAGAATCACAACTATCTGTTGCTTTGAGGGGTGTATGAAATCAAAATCATATTTATTCTCTGTTGAAACAACAAAATCCTTGTAGCTAACAAACAAGTTCAAGAACCAACAAATGACCCCAAAATTAACTCATGGGTTCTTCATTCTTTGACATCAGAACGTAATAAATCGAATGAATCAAATCAGATTACGTTCTACATGGCGCCTAGTAGTACAGAAGAAGACGCCAATAATCACCATTTTAAATCATAGATTATTTTAGAAGGAAAAAAAGAAGAAGAAAAAACATCTTCATCAGAACAAAGAATCCAAAAACGAAAGATAAATTAAAAAGAGGACTAAGGATCTGATACTTCCAAACAATCTAAATCTCCATGAACAAGAAAGATACCATTCATCAGAGCAAAAGCAATAAGAAGTATCAATCCCAAGAAAAACAAAATTAAAGAAACAAAAACAATGTCAAGAAACGTAAACCGACATCATAAGCTGCACAGCATAAACCATAAACCCTAGAGCTAATCTCATGCGATTCTATCAAGATCCATAAACCAGATGGAGGCAAATTCAACTTGAATGCAGAACTCGAAACTAATCCAATACGAGATCAAGAAGAATCTAAGAAAGGTTTACCCCTCTCTCTCTCTCTCTCTCTCTCTCTTGAGCTCGAAGACGACTCAGACTCCGGCCGATAAGAGATGGTAAACTTCTGTGGAGGGCGAGGCGAAGCCCTATTTATAGGGGAGATGGATGTCGTAGCCAGTGTTGTCTGTTACGATCGGACGGTAGAGATTCTCGTGTGAAACGAGTTTAACGGTCAAGATCCTTTTTCTTTTGATGCGTGTCCGAATCAGCCAAAGTCGGCCATTAGTCAACATTTATTTATCCACAAGCGTAGTAGGAACTCGGGAAATCATAGACTTAACACGCATCTTAAAGAGTTCAAGTCGCAAAAATTATATGTCGATTCGACAATGTGGAGAAACATCACCTAAAGATCGCAAAGATTCGTGAGAACTCTAATCAGAGACTTATCACGCATCTCAAAAAGATCAAGACGCAAAGATTGTATGGTGATTTCTCGACGTGGAGAAACACCACCTTAAGATGCGTCGTTTTGGCATCGGTACAGCCTTTAGAATGTCCCACCCACCACTAACCAACGAATCCCAATTAGTGGGCCTATTGGGCCCAAACAACCACAGTTTATTTCGGCCCTTTTGTTTGGGCCGTCAACTTGAGCCCTATCTGAATCCTCCTTAATTAAAAAAATACAAAAAATAATTAAAAATAGCAAGCGATATATTATTATATCAGTTATAATTGTAAATAGGCGACACGGATTTAGCTCAAGTTTAAACTTGTAAAATATATTGTCTGATTTTGAAATAGTTGCTCTATTTACTTTACACATGAATATCTTTTAATATTTATTCAATCGATTCACACACACACACACATATATATATATATATATCTTGATATTTTAGGTATAAATATTTATGGGATGAGGTCTCAAGTTAATGACATTTGGTGAAAAATATCATAAAAGGTTTTAGACGTGAATGAATTGATTAAACCATCATCAAATCAATATTTTATGTATCGTCATATTAAAATCTAATGATGTAAGCGTATGAGTCTATAAAAAAAATTATGTTTAAATAAAATCATTCAAATTTATTATATAGGGTCTTGAATTCAAAACATTTACTAAGCAAGTCTGACATATCATCATTAGATTAATATTCTATTTATACAATTTATCAAAGAGAATATTTTAAAATTAACACTTGATAAGTGATTATAATACTTTGATGTTTATATATTTGAGATTGATAATAATAATTTATATATACAATTTATCAAGAGAATAATAATAAAAATAAATAATAATAATAATTTGAGATTGATAAAAAATTATATATTTAGTTATTTTAAAAATATTAACATATTTATTTATAATAAATATAATAATAAATTTTAAAATTTATTTATTTATTTATTTATTATTAATATTAATCATTTTAACTCTTATAATTATCGTCTCTATATATATCTCATAGGCAAATACCTATATAATTTTAAATAATTTTATTTTTTATCTTATTTTTTTAGCAAAATAATATCTAATTATTTATAAATACATATATTTTTTAATAAAAAACACTGATCTCCTCAGCACACTTGAGATTTTATATAAATTCAAATACAAATTAAACATACAAATTGTCTAAGATATCAAGGAGATGACAATGGACTCATGTTTCTGATTAGTAAGTAGGTAGGTACCTTGTCATCTGTCGACAAGACACATCGGCCATTATAAAGTGGAAGGACCAGATTAATGGAGGCGAGCGTGGGACACACAAGTGAAGTGACATGAACATGAACCACTGCGGATGCTATCTTCTTCTCTCACCACAAAGCTTGTGCGTCGGAGACCTGTCTCGCTTTTTGTCTCACATAATTCGATTAGGACAGGATGAGACACGATAAGAGGGACAAATAAAGTAACGTGAGGCGTAGGGTGACCACTATCCTGCCACCACGCAACGCTTACTCCATGCATGCACGTAAGCATTTATTCCTGATGGAAGCTTTCATTAAATACCCAATGCACTTACGACGGCACATTTTCTGGACGGCAGTCGTGTCAGTCGACACGCTGACGTGGTGCCACAAACGCGGACGCTCGGCCCCACGCAGGTGCTTAATGCCATGCACACACATAATTGCGCCACATACGTACCCAGGTCGCACGTGGCCGCTCTCTTAGCGTCACGCGCGCCCTAAGGAGGACGAGTACAAAACGCGGCCGCCGGTTGAGGCACAGCTTTGGTAACGACCTGAGAATGCGGCGCCCAGAGGTGACGTAAGCAGTGACGTGAACGCTGCTAGCCTGTTTCGATCGATCCAGGAAACAGGATTCTCGGTGTGACCCCGGTCGGGTCCACAGTCAACTACAGTGTCATTCCATGTTCCCTGGCTGATCTGAGACAGGAAAAGGTCACCCACGGTACCGTCGGCTGAAGGGATGCTGAGTAAGCCGCGAACGGGAGGGACGGCAAAGTCTTCCTCATAATATAAACGTGAAGCATTCGGTACGAGTACGCCACGTGTTCTCTCGGTGTCCACGATGCATCTTGGGAATGGAATGGAATATTTTGCTCCCGTGGGGCCACCTCTATCGTCCCGGAAACAAAATAAAAACTGAGTGACTCAGCCAACGACTGTCCCCACATGGAAGAGTGTCGGTCCCTGTGGCGGATCTCTTGGGCCCGGCGTTTCTCTTCGAATCATCAGGCAGGTACACGGGGAGGGTGCGACGCACCCGTGATGCACGCCAGCGAGCAGAAACTCGTAGGACCGTCGTGAAGTGGACACGCGGCGCCCCACCAGGCGCAGTCCACGGCTTCCTTTTCCACACTCGTTGCACTTGAACCCGCGGATGGTTTCCCCTTATCATGCTCCTCCCTCCTCTCATGTCCCGAGCCGAACCGAAAAGAAGGAACCAGCATAGCTTACTTTGTCGAGCAACGAAGGTATGCAAAAGGAGAAGACAAAGGGAGCCTTTTTAGAGCTGAAGAAAGTACTCGATCAAAATGAAGCCCTAATACTGAACGCCAATCGAAAAGAACCTCTTCTGATAACGGAGAGGACAAAGGAGCTCGTTTTCAGTAGAACCACCGACCGGCCACCATACCGACAGCTCCGTCCCATTTCTAAGTGGCTCCGCGTGGAGAGTGGACTACGGATAAGGCACAAAACCAATCCAGCTCAGTGATTTGACTGCGGAAGTCTAAACGGCAAGACGCGGCCCACACGTGACGACAGCCTCCGATTTGCCCCACCCGAAACATCGTCGAATGTCGCCCTACGACAAGTCCACCTCTGGACTAAGCTACTCCGACGGAGCACTGAAGGGCAGATTCTATGGTCTCCCTTTTTTGTTTTATCTATTTCCGCTGAGCTCCACCTTCAACGATGACAATACTGCAATAAACTCGACGTGTAATAGATGGATAGATGGACACGTATAGTCGCAATTTCCGAGCCAATAGCTCGTAGTATATCTCTCTTGTGCCCTTTCTTTCTGGTTTTCCCCTATGTTTTCATTGTCGGTACAAGAGTCTAGAGAGGGGGAGGGAGTGGCTGCTCTTCTATCTGTCTTTGATCCTTGCTTTCATCTGATTCGTAATGGAGCGGTACGAGGTGCTGAGAGACATTGGTTCTGGTAACTTTGGCGTGGCTAAGCTGGTTAGGGATGTGCGAACTAAAGAGCTATTTGCCATAAAGCTCATCGAGAGAGGACACAAGGTCGCATCTTTCTTCGGCCCTCCGCTTCAAAATCCAATCTTGATCGGTGTTTGTTTCTTAATGTTCCTCTTCAATTCTTGGTTTCTATTGTCACACTTCGATTGTTTCTTTGCCGATGTAGGATATTATTTCAAATTCATGGTTTGTTGTCCCTTTAATCCATAAATTAAAGAGTTCACCTTTTCAATCTCCCTCTGGGACTTGGCTAAGTTACCAAGTCAATGGCAATTTCTTATTTTTTTTGTTGACTTTCCATATTATTTTTTCTTGCGACTTCTGCACTGGAGGACCCTTTCCACTCTGTGCCTGTGTTTTCCCCCTAATCTCTGTATTCTTCGAACAAGATTCAGCTTTGGAATCCAATTTCAACACATTAGTTGTTTCTAGTTTGGTAAATTACTGTCGATTTATGAGTGTCCTGTAGATATTAATATTTCACTATGTGATTTCTCCTCTTTTGTTTGCAATTGTTTTTAGACCGTGATGCGTTTTCCCCTTTGCGAATTGTCATCTTTTTTGGCTGATCTATCCTTTTTTATTACTTGTGCAGATTGATGAGCACGTTCAGAGGGAAATCATGAACCACAGATCACTGAGGCATCCAAATATAGTTCGATTTAAGGAGGTAGCCGGTGCTCTTTTAATATTGAGATGACATTTCTTGTGGCATATTGAGTTGTTTTGGTGACATTTCTTGTTTGTCTTCCTTGGCTTTTAAAGATTGCCAAAGCTGATTAAGACTGTTTATGGTTTGTTTGTTCTTTCCATCAATTTATTGATTTATTTACTTGCAAAAAGAGCAGACCTGGATCAGTTCATTGCTACAACCTATCATATCCACAACTAGCCTACAACCAAAGAAGGTTAAAATGGTTGTCTTAATCACAAGCTTTAACTGTCTTGTTCCACATTGTATCAGTGGCTCAAATGATGTAGTATCTGATATGAGTGGAGCTATTTTGCATGGCTGGTGAAAACATACAGTGTCGAAATGGCTGATATGGCTTTTGGTGTGGTATCTATATTTCCATATATGTTTTACAAGTTGATCTCGTGAGAATGCCAAGTTATTCCATGGCCCTTCAAACATGCTTACCTTGCACGTTTCACATAGCAATTTTGATTCAGAGGATGGTTAGATTTGCATGGTCATTGTTAGTCATGGAGATCAAGCAATAAACAAACAGTATCATCATGTTTTTGGAAACTTGTTATACTTTAAAGTTTAAAGGTTGATGAATCTTGTAAGGTTTAAAAGTCTGAAACTTTCAAGAAACTGTAGCCATCCTATATCCACATAGTTCTCTGTTGAGATATGATCAAGCTGGTTTCTCTGGCTAACCAACACAATCTTGATAAGATACTTAAATTTGGAAGTACTATGTTGTTTGGTTCAAGTTCTGATTAAAAAGTATGCTGTATGTATATGACCAAGTCTGCAAATCTGCTGATTGATCATGTTTGAATCATTTGGTAACTATAGAACATTTACACTGAATTTGCTCTATTGTTTGATTTGCACACACATGGTCACCCACATCCACTGCATTTCTGCATTTTCAATAAACTATTTAGGTAGATCATTTTCTTCAAACACGACGTTTTGCATAAATAGATGATGTTGATATCAGTTTGAGAGAAAATTCCTATCATTCGCTTAATCTTTCTCGTAGTTGTTTCTTTCGGGAGCTGACCTGCTAATCTGGAGGAATGTGCAGAAGCATCTAATACTACCTCGTGTTAGTGAAAATTCATCTTCTTTATGAAATTAAATTACCTTCAGGTCTTGTTAACCCCGACGCATCTAGCCATTGTTATGGAATATGCTGCTGGCGGCGAGCTTTTTGAGAGGATATGCAATGCTGGAAGATTCAGTGAGGATGAGGTATAAGTTCCTCTGATCATCTAAGCTGGTAAATGCTGCCTCACTGCTAGAGGCCATGCTCTAATCATTGAATTCAATTCTCTTACCAAATCAAACAGGCAAGATTCTTCTTTCAACAACTTATATCAGGTGTGAGCTATTGCCACTCCAATGTATGTTTTTTCTCCCTTATTTTTCCCCTTCTGTGTTTTTCCTACAATGTTAAAACTTCAACCTGTAGCATGGTAACACCGTCCTAATTATTTTTTATGGCAGCAAATATGTCATCGAGATCTCAAGCTAGAAAACACACTCTTGGATGGTAGCACGGCACCCCGCCTTAAGATATGTGATTTTGGTTATTCCAAGGTATTTGACTACTATCATAAGCTCAAATTTAATAAGCCGTGATAAATACTTAATCTGTTTATTCTGATTTTCCAGTCCTCAGTCCTGCATTCTCAACCAAAGTCAACTGTTGGCACACCAGCTTACATTGCTCCTGAGGTTTTATCCAGAAGGGAATATGACGGGAAGGTGAGTTATGTTTACCCTCCTTTAGTTTTTCCTTTTTCCAGAGGTATTAAGTGGGTTTGTTGCCCATCTTTCATCAACTTGAATCACTGCTATTGATAAACTATCTGGTTTGCAAAATATATATATATCTAGATTGCAGATGTTTGGTCATGTGGAGTAACGCTGTACGTAATGCTGGTTGGATCTTATCCCTTTGAGGACCCAGAGGATCCTAGGAACTTCCGAAAGACACTTGGTGTAAGTATATTTCACTGGTTAATGCTGAATATTTTTCTTTTTCTTCATCCTAGCTTATACCAATACTTGTACCAGTGTAGCTTGGATAAAAACAGAAACAATTTGACAGCCCTTTCGGTCTAATTGAGTAGTAATTCATTTGCCTTGTTGCAGTCACTATATATGTGCTTCAAAAAGTTGAAATAGTGAAAAATGAAAATTCTATGTGATGTGTTTTATCCATTAAAGAGGATAGAGAAAGTTGCAAGTATGGTTAGTTCAAGGTTCAGAATAGTTTTCTACGATAGGTATTGAAGTTGAGATAAAAGGACGAGTATTTGAATTGCTAAAGATAGAGCAAAAACAGTGAAGGTTTAGGCAATATTATATTTATTAAGACTACAATCAAAGAGTGTTTGTTAATCATAAAGAGATCAGGAAAAAAAAATGAAGAAAATAATAATAGAGATTTAAGTGAAGAACATATGTGATAGCGATATTGCCTGTGCCCAAAATACAGATCATCGTAAGAAAAGAAGCATGTAGCTGACTCCAAATAGTTTGTTTACTTTATGTATCGGTTATCATTTACTGCCACTATTTGCTAAAGCGAAAAACATTTCTGTTGGCAGCGGATACTTAGTGTGCAGTACTGCATCCCGGATTATGTTCGAGTATCGAGAGACTGTACGCATCTTCTTTCTCGGATATTTGTAGCCAACCCTGAGCAGGTATCTCCTTACTAATCCAATCAAGAGACAACAATGAGGAGGAAAAGGGGAAACTAATCGCCTTTTAACTTTAAAGCTGCAGAAGCTAATTCGATTTTTTACCCCGCAGAGGATCACAGTTCCAGAGATAAAAAACCATCCTTGGTTTCTGAAGAATCTGCCCATGGAGCTAACAGATGGGTATCAACATGGTTTGGAGACGGGTGACGCAATGGCTCCAACTCAAAGCATCGAAGAGGTCATGGCCATAATTCAAGAGGCACAGAATCCAGGAGAGGTTCCAAAGCTTGGCCATGGCCACTTCATTGGAGGTGGCAGTATGGATCTTGATGACATGGATGGTGACATGGACCTTGATGACATCGAAACAAGTGGGGATTTTGTGTGCGCTCTCTGAGAGTTCATCAGAAGGGTTGCCATGGTCCCTCCTGGTGTGCATATGGCAGTGTTTTTGGCTGAAGCTGCATGCTGTATGATATGTGCTCCTCTTTTCTTCTTCCTTTTGTGAGGAACAGTAACAATTTTACTTGTTCTTGTTGTTCAGTGGATTACAGATTACAAATGGCTTTCTCTGACATTTCCTTTCTTGTGATTTCACTAAATGGTTGCAGATTTCTCCTCATCAAAGTCGAATGATTGATAGATGCTCAATAAAAGAACGGTCAAACCGAACCAAAATTTTGGATCGTGACATCGATCGTATCCGTCCATTGAGGCCTTAAGATCAACGAGTTTATTAACGGAAAACAAATTCAACATGTTAACTCGAAACTAAACTCAGCAATAAGCTGTGATTTCAAACAATATAAAGGAGTGATTAAAGAGGGGGCGGAACCACTAAACCGGTTCATCTGCAACCGGTCCGGTCCATAAGAAGTCGACTCAAACCAAGTAGTAATTAAATAGCGTCAAGAATTATTGAACCGGTTCAGCTCGAACCGTTCCGGTCCATAAGAAGTCGACACAAACCGGCCATTTGGAAACCGATCGAAAAGCCTCGGACGTAAACCCTAAGCGCCGGGCCATCGCGCGTTCTCCTCCTTCCCTTCGCCGTCGCCAAGGGATCCTTCGATTCACAATGAAGGTGTTTTACCCTAATCTTCGAATTCTAGCACCGGATACGTTGCTTTAATCTTGTTTATTTCATTTTTACGCCATTTTGTACACTATTTTGTGCCCAAGAAGGTTAGATTTTGCAATCGGTTATGCAATGTTGTGTAATATTTTGCAGTTTAATATTGCAATATCTCGAGATCGATGACGACCAGAAGCTGTAAGTTCTAATCGAGCCTTCGGAACCATAGTTGCACATGTTGTAGTCAAACCTTGCGTAAATTGATTCTTTGGTTTTCCGTTTTGCTTGAAAGGGACGTCGAAGTAGCTGTTGGATAGTCGGTTTGTAGATCATAATTCGATGCCGAAGAACATAACAGGCGTTAAGATTGTCGAGTGGCTATTGGACTAGCTGATTTAGACTTGCATGCTCTAGTGAAAATCTTCAAATTCATGGTGAAGAATGTCCTCTTTGTTTCCACCATAACACCATCTTTTTTGCTCCATACCTTGCTCTATCTTTATGCCTTTTCCGTCATTCCACCTTGTCAAGGTCAATAATTGAGAATGCATATTTTTCAAGGTCAATAATTGATCAATTATTGAAATGTGAATGATATATGTGTACTAAGAATTTGATGGCAAATGTGAGAAAGATGAAGAGCAAACTTTTGTTTTACCTCATCAACATATTTTATTTTATTTTTATGATAAATTATGAAGTGTTACATTCCTTTGAGAAGGGGAATAGGTCAATCAATAGGGAATCCATCATTGACTTTAGAGAAGGGAAAAAAAAAAAAACTATATGATTGGGTTTTCATCTGGTAACTTAATTTCTATATCCATGGTTAACTATAATTTCTTGGCCATTTGCATCTGTGCTTTTTTCGACAAGAGGATATCTCAGGAAGTCAGTGGAGATGGCCTTGGTGAGGTATGGGCCTACCATAGTAAACTAGAATAACAAGTCTTTGTTCTGGAAGTAACATCCTGGAATTAAGGCCACAACATGCATACATTACAGGAATTCAAGGGCTATGTTTTCAAGATCATGGGAGGGTGTGACAAACAAGGTTTCCCCATGAATCAAGGAGTGTTAACGCCTGGCCGTGTTCGCCTGCTTTTGCATAGAGGTAAGCGTATCTCTATTCTGTGCCTTGTCTCATATTATTTAGTAGATGACAAGATTGAGTTTTGGTTGGAAGATTATATAAGATGACAAATTGGAAGATACATATTAATCACTTAATTGTCTCAAAAGTCAGATTTAATTATGACACATGGTTGGATTTCTTGAACTTTATGATATCTAAAATCAATTGCAATGAGATTGTCGCTTTGTGACCCTTTCTTCCAAGTTTATATCCTCATCTGCTATGGATCTTGTGGCAGGGACACCTTGCTTCCATGGTTTTGGGAGGCGCAATGGAGAACGTAGGAGAAAGTCTGTTCGTGGTTGCATTGTTAGTCTTGACCTTTCAGTTTTGAATTTGGATATTGTTACGAAAGGTGAGAATGATCTTCCCGGCTTAACTGACATTGAGAAGCCTAGAATGAGAGGGACCAAAGAGGGCCTCCAAAATAAGGAAGTTATTTAACGTCTCCAAGGAGGATGATGTCCGCAAGTATGTCAACACTTACTGCAGAACCTTTACTATCAAATCGGGTAAGTCATTCTATTTGCAGTCAGACTGGTTTCATGTGTCATCGTAGTTTGTGACCTAGTAAATGTAGTTCATGATCTTATGAAATCACTGTATAATTGATTTGGTGTTGGTTTATAGTAGTTTGGGTATGATCCTTTGTCATTTGACAAAAAGAAAGGAATGCTTCTTAATCGCTCTGAGGACATTCACTGGTTTATTGTATGATTGTAATCCAGTTGGCTCTACAAGACGATCATTATTACTTCAAATATTTCTAGAGTTTTTGCTTATTTGCTGAGTATGATAATGGATCCTTTTCTCAATACTGAATCTAGAAGATAAAACTATCATTTTCTGATTGGAGATCTCACATCTAGTATTAACTTGTATACAGCTTGCGAGCAACTTTGTTCAGCAAAAGTTAACTAAGATTATGTTGCTTTCTTCAGTCAATAAATAATAGACTCATGTTGGCTATTACATAGTCCAAAGCAACATTACATTTTTGTTTTGCGACTTGAGAAGTCAGTTTTGGAGTGCTCACATGAACTGTGATGTGATTATGCTCATGAGATGTTCTTCTACCCTTTTTTGTAGGCAAGAAATGCAGCAAGGCACCCAAGATTCAGAGGCTTGTGACTCCCTTGACGCTGCAACGGAAGTGAGCCAGGATTGCAGAGAAGAAGAGGAGGATTGCCAAGGCAAAGTCCGAAGCAGCCGAGTACCAGAAGCTTCTTGCTACCAGGCTCAAGGAGCAGCGTGAGCGCAGGAGCGAGAGCTTGGCCAAGAGGAGGTCCAAGCTTTCTGCTGCATCCAAGCCATCCGTTGCTGCCTAAACTTTTGACATCAAGATTTTTGGGTACGGCTGTTTTGCAGTTCGAGATTTTAGCTTAATTTCTTTTGCTTTACTTTGATGTCTTTAGCGGTGAATCTTTCTATACGTGGTTGCAATTGACGCCTTTTGCCTTACGATTGAAAGAACTGATAATTGAATTGGATAATTCTAGCCCGAGTCTTGAAGTTCTTATTCTTTCGCTGGGCTCAGTGAAATTGGATAATTCTAGCCCGAGTTTATGTGGGCTCAGTGAAATCGGATATGATTATTGAAGTTCTTAATCTTTTTTTTTTATTTTAATGTCTTCATCTACGTAGAATCGTAATTTTGAACTATATATTTTCTTCAAACGTTATTTTTAAGAATAATTTATTCCTAAAATAGTGAAACAGTTGATTTTTTTTGTTTTGTTTGGCTCGTCAATTCTTTTCTCAAAGGATCATCCCACATATTTTACCATTCAGATTGCTTCTATTTCGGATGGTCCATTATATATATATATATATATATATATATCTCAAAAGCCTGCCACCCATTCCTCCTAATCTCACAACATTGTCTGTCGTTGAATGTCGCTTGCTCATTCGTCACTATTTATCTTTCGTCTCATCTTCTCCTTCCTCTTTCACCGCTACGTTTCTTTGGTCTTTTTCTTCATCCTCCATTTCTCCATCCATCTCTATCTTCTTCCTCCCTTCTATTATTTTTCTTTCTTCTCTCTCCGCTACCTTTCCCCTTTTTTGCTCTCTTTCTCCTGTTTCTTCACCGCTCCTTCCTTTTCGTTTTACATACCGTGTAATCATAACGTGAACATTTAATCAATATACCTCATACATAATCGGTTAATCATAACGTGAAATCATCTTCCATCTGTTTGTTTGTATAGACAATAGTCCAAATAATATTTCATATGGTATTCTCTATGTTTGCATAGACAATAGTCCAAATAATATTTCATAAAATATAGCATTCTCTCTTGTCAGATATTTTATGAAATATTCTGTCACTTGCAACCGGATATAAAAATATATCCTTAACATAATGAGATATGAACTTATCTTTTTTGACCACTTGCATTGAGCATAAGATGGATCGGATCGAGAAACCTCTCATGATCTTAGTCTTCACGCTCGAAGACTTGAGGTTACTAACTTGAGCATAAGAGGGATCGGATCGACAAACCTCTCTTGATCTTAGTCTTTATGCAGATGACATCTCAAGAACTTGATGTTTTCACCTCGTACGTATATCGAACAACCCAACACATATAGTACGGATCATACTGGACTGACTAAGACATCAACAATATTTTTTCTCTTCATTTTTGTGTTAGCAGAGGAGCTTGATGTACCAAGGGAAGCATAGGTTGACCCCCATCTCGAGTTAGTCATTATTCTCCAAAATATCCAAGAGGAGTCGATCCCAACAAACTTTCGCCTCCCATTATTAAAGGCATTTGATGACAATACCAATAATTTCAAAACAAGCAAAGAAAATGTTTAATGCATCCCCTATTTAAAGAAGCTTGTTATTGGCAGCTTCCTGAGAGAAGATTAAAGAGATATCCTCGGAATGTGAAAAATTATTAAAATAGGGGGTTACCAATATAATTCTCTTATTACAAAAAATATATGTAAAATAAAGAAACAAATCTTTTTTTTAACTGCCTTCGTGGATGTAACAGTAACATCAGTAATGCAACTTACTCTGGCATCAGCAGACCTAAATCACATTCTCACCCAACAGTTCCTAACTTAATTTGCTGATGGCAACTTCTTACAGTCAAACGAGAACCACCTGATTTGCTGAATCTGAACTTTCACCTGTTTCAGTGTCGAATGCAGATGGAAAGAGGTACAGAATCTGTCCCTGGCAAAATACTGATGTAATCATCTTAAACTTGGAGCTACAACAATGATGACAATGTATCTACCCAGATACAAAATAACTCAGTTGCACAAATAGAACTACCAGATGAAGTCACAGAACTTCACCTTGAAGCCGATTTGCCATCTTAATCCTGTGACTCAACATGTGTAATAAAGGAAAAAAAAAGTATATGTTACAAAAAGAAATGATATGGATCTTTCACATAATATAGCCCAGAGTATGCCACTGTAACCGGAGTCTCACATTTGACGAACCTGATCGTATGACAATGTAACCAGAATCTGGAGATTCGAGATTGATCAGGCAGATTCAGTTGCCGATAAGTTTCCTCAATAAGAACATTGATAATTATTCAACTCCCCCCAAACTGTTTCTTCTACTTCCTCCCAAGACGCTGCAGTCCTTAATTCCTTCCATAAACTAAATATAGCTCCGAGCACATTCTCTTCATGTAAGATACAGTAGCACCTGATAAAACAAACAAGATATTACTTGTGGCCACTGCTAGTCTTTTGAAACTGAAAAATACTGAATTGATGTAATCTATCCTTAACAATTACAGCCCAAGAAGAAAAGAGAAACCTTCGGTCCATCAGAAATTCATGTGTTGCCATACATGATGCAAAATAATAAAAGCAGTATTCGGCCTACATGGAGTGATCAAAATCAATTCAATGCAACTTGGAAGTAACAATCGATTGGGTAAGGACTCTGACATTGGATCAAGAAACATATATATGAAAGCCTTTGAAGATTAGTCTGTCATATACTTCTCCATTATGAAATTCTTGTCATGTCCATGAATTATCCTCATAAGATGGTTTGATCTAGGTCAAAACCAATCCATCCCGACAATCAAATTCTTCACAATTCAGGCTATCCTGACCTAAGGGCTAGTGATAGAAAACATACTTCTAAATTACAAATAGTCCACTCTTCAATATAGGCTATTTGGGTTGGGGTTGGGTTTGATTCAGTTTGAACTGGTTAAACTACTTTATGTTCAGCCAAGGCTTGGATATTGGCTCAACCCAATCAACTCAAAGTTGGTTCCTGGTTAAGATTTCTCAACGTCACCGAAGCCCCCGAAAAGGAAAATGCATTGATTGGATTGAGTTAGGGGGTCGGATTAACCATCTCAACTTGCAGCCTAGTTCTAGGACAATTTATTGTCAGCCCTTCTGTTGTGAATTAGCATATCTCAACAAGATAAAAAGTAATGAATGGTCACAACAACAACAATATAAATGGATCTGAGAAAACCATATAACCAAATTACAAAGTGTACGTACATGGCTCGATATGACAGTCTTTTGAACTTCGCCTCGTTCTCTGGTACTTTGCAAGAGTGTGCACCATGTATAGATGCTTTTGACAAGGGAAGTCTATAGCTTCTCAAAAGCTGTTTAAAAAGAACTTCATCTCCTCTAAAAACATCCAGATATATTGGAATCAAGTCATATAAAGGATCACCTGGACAACAAATAAAATAATTATGCATGCACAAATGATTAAATTAACAAATGGTACAAAACTGTTTCTTTTCTCTAAAACAATTATAGCTTTCTCAATGTCTACATAAGGACTAAACTAGTAAATGATATCAGAAATTAGGATACCAAATCAACATATTTGTCAGTAAATTAGTTCATCACTGGACTAACTAAAAACCATTCATGTATGCATGTGTATGAATATGTATATATGCAATTCATAGAAACACAGAAATACACATGAAAGTTTGCTTACTATAATCACAGAAGCAATACTCCCAATTAGTCATGTTTTAAATATTACCAAAAAAACAAAAGAGTTGCTATCTATTTCCCATATATGAAAGCCGTGGGAACAACAAAATCTAGAAATCAGACAGATGTTATCTTAATGCTAAGATGGCATAGGAATCAATCTTCTTACCTTTACTAGTCTCTCTTTCATGTAACCTGTGCTTATATATGATTAGTAAGATAACTTTAGTAAGATAAAGAACTTGTATTTAATTAGTAAGATAAAGAACTTTCATGAAACCTGTGCTTATATATGATTAGTAAGATAAAGAACACACATGAAAGTTTGCTTACTATACTCACAGAAGCAATACTCTCAATTAGTCATCTTCTCAATATTACCAAAAAACCAAAATAGTTGTTATTTAAATATCATATATGAAAGCAGTGGGAACAACAAACTGTAGAAATCAGAGAGATGTTATCCTAATGCTAAGATGGCATAGGAACGCACCAAAAACAAAAGTTCTTTTATCTTACTAATCATATATAAGCACAGGTTACACGAAAGAGATGCTAGTAAAAGTGAGAAGATCGACATGAAAACAAGTCACAGCCTGTACTTATTTAGGCACTTCACATAATTCTTTCCAACAAGTGAAGAACTTATATTTGGCATAGGCTGTAAATCCCAAAGTCACAGTCACAATGTGCTAGTACTTTCCCATGCTACGAAATTTATGTTCTGACTTATCTCCATATATCAGTGGAACAAGTATTATATAGTCGACACTAAAAATCAAATGTGACATACTACTGAAAGTTTTCCAGATTGACACTTCTACAGATTTCAATTTATGTGACTATGGAACTGGGTTGACTAACTGGAACAGAAAGTGACTTTTAGAAGATTTCTCTGAGAAAATCATAGATATCCAGGTGCATGTCATCAAGAGGAAAAAGAATTTCAACTACTGAACCGAAGTGATAGAGAATCTTGTTAAGTTTTTTTCCTCAACCTTGTAGAAGGGCTTAAGTGGAAGTGTTGCCACAAATAAGAAGAATATAATAGAAGAAGGGGGGAAAAGGTTTTTGGTCAAACAATCACTAACCACAGTATAAGTAAGTTATTAAAGAAAGGGATTCTGAACAAAATAGAATTTGACTACTAATCTTGATTAACAAAAATTCAAGACAGTTAATTCTGTTTGTAACAGTTAATTTTGTTTGTATCATATATCAAGTCCAGAGGTGTATAGAATAGAGATGATTCTTACCACATTTTAAGCAGCTTGAATATATGGACATTAACATGCCTCTTTAAATAAGTTGACTCTTCAATATAGGTCTCCAGAAGAGGCAAAAAGAAGATAGGATTTGCCGACTAAAAAGGAAAATCTTGAAGATTGATGATTGGTACAAAGATAAACTCAGAGCATTCTTTCTCCCATGTAAAATTTGGTCAATCTTTTGGAATACATTATTCTTTTTGGTGTCTACTATGGTTATTTAAGCTATTGCCAATTATGTCATACATGATACTAGTATGATTTAAAAATTGAGTTTCGAATATCCATTACATGCAACTGAGACCCCCAACAGCATAAATTATAAAAGATAGGTTTTCATGAGAAAATTACTGACCTATTGACAGGTCACTAAAATCAATAATGTGAGTTGGCTGCCATTTCCTTAGCCTTCCTTCTGTTTCATGAGCATCCAATTCTCCATTAACAGCTAGAGCTAAACATGAAGAATGCTCAAAGCAAGGAATAGGTTGGCATGGTTCCATGTGAATGTTGTCATCCATGATATCTGAGTGTATCCAAGTAGGAGATACACCAACCTTGTACAAGCCATTATCATCCTGCTTCATCCAAAAAGACATATAAGCTAAAAGGGGATACTTGTACCATAGAGATGAGGGAAGAAAAGAATGAGAACCAAGACAATGACCTTTGTTAAGTCCAGCAACATCGTGAGGTCATGTGGAATATATGCATCAGCCTTCTCTATTAGATGTCTTGGTATAGGGTCCCCCCTGAATATTTGAATAGAATGTTATATGACATCATGTTTCAATCAAAACCACTAAACACAGCATATATATTCATAGGGTGCTTGACTTTATTCTTCAAGTGTTCCAATAATTTAATGAACATGAATCAGTATTGGAGCTGAAAGAAATAGTCTTGCAGAGGAGGGAAAACACATGTGGGGTCATGATAATCAAAATCTGAGTGGAGAAATTAAGGATTTATAGATGATGTTATAGTATGGCATCTGGAAAAAATAGATGAGAAATAACTAAAACAAGAATGCAATGATCAAGAAGAATGATATTAGGTAAACAAAATTTATCTATCAAAAACTTTCCCCTAGCCTAACTAAAAGAATTGAGGGCAACCCATATCATATTTCCAAATGCATAGATGTAATTATTAAAATAGGAATTGACCTTGCTGGGCCACCTGATGTCTTAACAAAGTGAATAATAATTAGTGAATATGAATGAATTATGTTGCTCTTCAAACAAATACTGGGACGAGTTTATCTTACAAGTTATAACCTGCTCCCAGGCCCTACCATCTACCAGACTTTAACAAGTATTTACTCCAGTCAAAAATATTTATGATAACATAACCAAATTAAGTAACTCACATTGCTATACCATCTAAAGCAAAACATCACTTACCATATGCTGAGACGTTTTTGAACATCCCTTGTTCTTCTATTCAGAGCCATAACAATAAGTTCCCAGTCCAGTGGAATATTATTATCTTCAGAAGTCACTTGTGTTGAAGCATTATTGACATTTAATTTGTTTCTATAATGGAAGTAAGGTAAGGGTAAGAGGTGAAGATTTCGCAGTTGTTCTCCCAAAAATGAAGCCAAATGTAAGGCATCATCCCTAGAGAGTGTATCCCGCCTGCAACAGAAAGAGAATCAGTATCCACTTTATTGCTAAAATACTCAATGTTCCCTGATAATGCAGAGGCATATATTCAGCAGTTAGTAAGTAGAATGATCACCTATTAAAACTTCTGACTATTGAAAAACTTACAAATTAGCAAAAATATCCCCTTTGCATCTTTTAGTTACTATGTAAGGCCACATCTTTGTGCATGGAATGGATCCTGCATCAGCAAGTTCGATCTTTTTCTTGCTCCATATACCAAAGGGAAAACTATCCTTCATGCAATCTCCTATAAGTTTGCAATTGGCAATCACATCAGGGACCCCTTTTCCATCCCATGGAAATATTTTAAGAAAGCCATTTTCTTCGGATAGAAGCCCACTTGCAAAAATTTCAGGAACATGATCTTTCAGAGATGAGTTGGTATGTTGAAGAAGATGGTAGAACTGAAGCTGGCAAAGCAGAAGAAACAGAAATTGACGAAAGATTACAAAAGAGTCGCATAATAACAGAACAATGCAACAAGTGATACCTCAGTGCCCAAACTGTGAATAGAAGAATTCAGACCCCCTTCAGCAAAGAGTTTTATTACATAGTCAGAAACAAGATAAACCTGCAAAAGCAGAATAATTTGTCCATGTAAACAAAGCAGATAACGCCTGGGATCATTCTAAATTAACAAGAGAAAAGGCAGATTCACATAATATCCCAAGCCTGAAACATTTACCAAATTTAAAAGGTTCAGGACCAAATCTAAATGTTCATAAACTAAAATTTCTAGAAGCAACAAAGAACTCAGTGAATCAATCTGATACCTATCTGATACTAATATATGTTGCAAAGTCTTGTCAGGAAAAGCAAACTACCATAAAGCTTGTTTATGCATGTTCCAAGAAAGATTATAAAGAAACTACTTACAGGATTGCTACCTGTGCCAACAGGAAACTTCTCATCATCCAAAGGCGGGGGCAGATTATAGCATGTACAAACTTCTATCAAGCGTGCATACCATTTGTCGATGTCTAAAGCTATTTGTGCTCCCTAGAAGCAACAGAACATACATTTCTAAAAATTGTGGGAGAGAACAAGTTGACAATTTAAATATCCACAAATTTAAAAATAAACCATAGAAGTTCCATTTTCAATATCAAAAAACATATCAATAAATAATACCTTCCATATTAATTCTCTTATTGCTGGTTTTGAAATCCAGAGCTTGTATAACCATTCTCGCATTTCTCTTTGCCCAATGGAGTTGCTAGGGCTCCAAACAGAATTATAGTGGTCTCTATTTTCCTCCAAAAATGTAGATAAAAAGCTTATGTCATAAGAGAAACTCTCATCCTGGATCTTACTATGGAGCGGGGACAGTGCATTTTCAGCACGCCAACTGTCATTGAATTGAAATGGTTTGCTCCCAAGACCTGAACCTTTGAGTCTTTTTTCTTTCCTAGGCATATCAGGGTCGTCCAATGAACTTGTTTTAGGAAACCCATCACTTTCTACACTTCTAAGAAAATTATTTTCGACAGCCAGGAATCCAGCACGACATACTCCTTTATGACGATGACCAGGAGCCATATCCAGACATACAAACTCGAAGTTTGTTTTATTCACAAAGTTTTGTGTGATAGCAACAGTTGTTTCTAAATTTAGCACGCAATGCCACCAACCACTGGGCACGAATATAGTCTCACCAGGCAACTGAGTACATTCTAATGGCTTATCATGATCAGCAAGCTGAGGATAGATATCCAGCCACCACTGCAGAATGCAAACTTATTTTTACATAAGTGAAACATGGTTATAATATACTGGTTTCACAGACATTAATTCTAGTTACCTGCAAGGATGTTGGGGTTTCAATATTAATATCACCATCTTCTTCATTCACATGTACAGTAACACCTGCAGGCACTCTACCTGGCGGATAAAGTGCCCATCTGTAAAGAAATAATGTAGTATTAGTCATATATGAGTAGTTCATCAGAAGCGACGAAAGCATGCTGAAGCAAACAAGTACAAGTGCACAGCTGTAATACTAAAATCACCTGCCAAGAACTAAATCTATGAGATCAGTCAACATCTCGAAGTATCATGTGGAGAAATTCATTAAAATCATGCAGCTGTGGAAGTCCATGACATTAGTAGCCATGACAAAATTTTCAAAAATTTTCTACACAGACATGATACTCTGTTAGCTGTGCAACTACATATAAATATATTTTTTTAGAAAATACTGACATATCCTGCAACCTAGCATGGAGTATTATGCAACCAAAGAAGGAACACTACCAGATGATTGATTCATTTTTCTTTCTTTTTGGTGAAGATATGATGATTTCTTTAGGGGTTGAAAGTTGATGATAAGATGGTTGACTAATCAGTGTAGCAAAGTATATGATTTACTAATTATAAACAACTCCTCAAAGTATATTCAAAGTAGGGAGCATTTAAGTACAGCAATAGATAAGCCAATAACCCAAATTATTCTAGAAGCAAACTGACCTTTTTCGTCCAACAAGAAGTGTGTTCCAGGCACTGGTCAATGCTGGATCAACATGCCAAGATGCTCCGGACCTTTCTGGCCCAATAATTAGCCATCTAAATGCAGGTCGTTTATCTGGATCTAAGACATCAAAGAAATCTTCTTGGAAGAGATAAGGAACGCTATAATCATCCAAGAGGGATGGTGCAACTTCCCCAAACTGGAAAAACAGTGGCATTTAAAAAATTTCATTCAGCACCACAAAGCACTCTTTACAAGACTGAGAAATATGGAGCTACCTTCTCATCAAAAATGTATAGGGGATCTTCATCATGCTGAACTTCCATGTATGAGATATAATCTCTGAATTTCATGGTAATCTTCTTAGAACTCCTTTGAGATATACTAAATGCAACATCCCCATAGTTCAATGATAGTTGGTCAACCATCCACTTAGTTCTTGCTGGCCAAGTATAGGCCAATTCAGTAAGCAAAACCTGAAAAGGAAGTATAATTAGAAGTCCCATATCAACTAAAATTACATAAAATTCAAAACTGTTAAAAGCTAGCATGGACAAAATATGAGAAAGGCGAAATACAGTCTTGAGAGAATACAGGAGGGTTAAAAAATACATATATAGTTACACGACGCAGAAATGATGATCAAATGGTGCATGCACATAATTTAGCCAACTGTCATGACCAAAGAAACAAGCCTTGTCTATAAAGATTTTACCCTTAGAGACTCATCTTATGAGTTACTTTCTCAAGACATAAAATGAATCTACAAGATTTGCATATCAATCATGGAAATGACAATAATTTCTCTGCATTTTACACACATAATTTTTGCAAAACTGAAAAAGGCCTTGTTCTGAAACTTACTGGCCTTTTGCCATCGTACTCAGACTGAAACTCCTCCAAGGTAATACTCTTCTTTCTTTCGATATCTCCAAAGTCGAATGAGTATGCAGTCAAAGTGGTAAAACATCTGTACCATCTTTTGTACAAAAACCAAGAGATGAATCCTGCAGAAGCAGGACAGTCACTTCATTTATGGATGACTATTATTTGTCTGATAAGATAGCTAGCTTAAAACAACAAGAGCTGCGAATGAAAATGTTAGTACCATCAAATTGCCGAGGTTTTTCACAAATTTCAGATTTGGTATAGAGGTTTTGCCTGGAGCATATATAATGAAGAAAACTAAAGTTTGTCAGCAGCGTCTTTTGGCTGTTTCTGAGTTCTTCAAGAAAGGCAAAAAAAAAAAGGGAGGGGGGGGGGGGGGGGTTGGTTCGTACCATGGCTACAAAGCCAATCTACTTGCCTGTGCAGTGTTGTCTTCTTCCAACTGCTTCTGTACTCAACAAGACCTCCATCTCTAAGACACTGACTCATCCACAGTGGCTCCTCGTTGCAGAGTATATACATAACACTATAAGATTCAACAAGTCAAATTACCTAATACTCAAACTAAAAAAGGAGCATAAAAAACATGGAATGTCAATCGAGCATTTAAGCTTCATACTATCCCCCCCAACGCACAGGAATAACATGGAATCACACTTGTTAATTCTTAGAATCACGATAACACTGACAATAGTACCAACCTATAATTCTTCTCATTCAATAAAAGAAGAGAGACCTAGGTCATCAAGAACCCCTATCCATGGAAGCCATATTCTCCCACAATCTTAAATCTCACCATTATCACATGTCTATATCACGATCTTCAACAAATTAAGTTTGGAATTCAAGAAGAAAAAGTGAAGAGGAAGAGAAGGAATCGAGGGGAGGCGGAAGAAAACCTGCTGACGCAAGAGAGGCGGGCAAGATCGGTCGGGGAGAGGAGATCGAGGATGGCGCAAAGGGTCTCGTCGGGAAGGACACGGAGGGTGCCGAGGGCGTCGGGCCTCCGATCTCCGATCATCGGCTCCATAGAAAGATACACGTAGAGAATCAACGCTCGGGGGCTGAACGGGCGAGGATTTCTCCCCTCTGCTTTCGCTGCGAAGCGGCTGTGACGGGATCGCTTTGGGGGAAGGGAGCAACCATTTAAAAAGCTGGTTTACTTATCCGCGTTACCCCGACGCGAAAGCCACGCGGCTGTCATCCCCACGTAGGAAGCCGAATCGCACACGGTCTTATTCCATGTCAACGTGGCCACTTGGCACAAACATGGGGGTTAACATTTCGCACGGGCAAAGCATTTCTGGAAGCTGCCGATAGAAAAATGTTTCTGTTTTGGACTTTTCGCGCAAAATACATTTCTATTTCAATCCCAAATATATAGCTAAATTAAGAATTCTAGTGAAGGGTAGTTCGGTAATTTTAGCATTTTTTTAATCCTTATTTCCATTCCATCTGTGCAATTTTTTTGCTTTCCGTTCTTCTTACTCTTCTTTTCTTCTCCTAATTATCGGAATATCTTTCTTCATCACGATGGAATTAGGTATTAATCCGAAAGATATCATATTTTAAATTAATTAAAAAATATAAAAATATGACCGATAATTGAGTATTTATATTTAATAAAATTAAATTTTATTAAGAAAATATCTATTCGTAATCGAGGGATTATAATTAGGAATATTAAAAAAAAATTAATATTTCTAAAAATGGACATGAATGCTCACTTCGTGTTCTTCCTCCTCTTCGATTCGGTCGATAGTGATCTGAGCATGCGTGGGCGACGACTACAGAGGGCGGACGACCCTTGCGAGGGTCATCGATGGAAACAACAATAGCTATTCGAGTGGTTGCTGGAGCCCAACCACCTTGACGGTCCTGACCTTGAAGGTTTCTTTGAAAGGGGCTGCGGAGGAGACGAAGGAGAAGAACGCGGTGGACGCGACGGAGGTTTGCGGCGTTCATGGATGAGAAGGCGATGGAGCAGTAAACACAGTCAATGGAGGGGGTGTCGAGCAAGCGACGTTGCCTCTGGCTACACCTACCAAGGGCGGCGAGAACAGGAGAGGCAAAGTTGATGTGCCATAAAGTAACATTCATAAGACATGTTGTCCACAGCAGGGATGAAACAGAGTAGATATCTGCTCTCATGGCTTAATGTAGGAGGAGCATTCATGGAGATCTGAGATCGAGAGCAGAGATTCCGATTTCGTTCCGTCAGAATGGCTCGGGTGGCGAAGAGCTCGGGCCGGTCCGATGCAGCGACTGGATGCGCCGCTTCCTCAAGCGCTCGGCGATGATGAAGGCCAGCTCCAGGGACTGGGATGCGTTGAGCCTGGGGTCGCAGTGGGTGTGGTACCGCGAGCTGAGGTCGTCGAAGGTGACGGCGCGAGACCCGCCGATGCACTCCGTCACGTTCTGCCCCGTCATCTCCAGATGCACGCCGCCCGGGTGGCTCCCCTCCTGCTCGTGCACGTCGAAGAATGCTCGCAACTCCGCCTGGCCACACAGAAGGAAGGCAGTTGATGTTGACGTTCCAAAGTTCGATGCGGTAGGAGACATGACCGGAGGACGGATTCACACCCGGATGGCGTCAAAAGGCCGAGTTTTGAGGCCACACGGGGCCTTGATGGTGTTGCCGTGCATGGGATCGCTCACCCAAGTCACAATCTGACCTGCAGAGCGAACAGCCCTGATGAGGTGAGGAAGCTTCACCCTCATGTTCTCTGCTCCCATCCGTGCGATTACGGTGATCCTTCCAGGTTTGTTGTGGGGATTCAGAATCTCTGTCAACTTCACCAGCTCCTTAGGATTCATCTTGTCGCTCACCTACATCCATCCAACTTAGCTTATGAATCATCACCTCGCCTCTTCGACGTAGTTTCCAATCTGATAAAGGCAGAGAGGAACTGCTAATTACCTTGATGCCCAAGGGGTTGGCAACACCACGAAGGAACTCGACGTGGGCACCGTCGAGCTGCCGGGTCCGCTCGCCGACCCAGAGGAAGTGGGCGGAGCAGTCGTAATAGAGGCCAGAGGTGGAGTCCTGTCGAGTGAGAGCCTGCTCATAGGGGAGGAGAAGGCACTCATGGGAGGTCCAGAACTCGGTCGTGGTCATTATGGGGTGGTCCATCGTCAACCCCGCCGCAGCCATGAACCCCAGTGCGTCGTCCACCCGGTGTGCCAGCTCCTGATATCTGCAACAATTCATCGAAGTTGATCGCTAGATGTCCATTATTAGGCAATGAATCAGGCAGAGAAACAGAGCAGTAGAATCTTTAGAAGATAGTGGAAGCTCTAGAATCCTAGCAAAGAGCAAAAGGGACTCGCCGGTCTCCCTGCTCGCTGTGTTCGGTAAAGTCCAAGTTCCACTGCGTGACCCTCTGCATCGCGGCGTAACCTCCGGTGGCAAACGCCCGCAGCAGGTTCAGCGTCGCCGCCGACTGGGTGTATGCCCTTATCATCCTCTGCGGATCCGGGACCCGGGATTTGGCGTCGAAGGCGTCGCCGTTCACGTTGTCTCCCCTGTAGCTCGGCAGCTTCACCCCGTCTCGCTCCTCCAAGGGCTCCGACCTCGGCTTCGCAAACTGCCCCGCCATCCGCCCCACCTGCACAACGAATCGCCACCGGCGATTCAACCATCAGATGCACCAGAACCCTCACCCAGCCCACGGCCCAGATCTCCTCGGATCTCGGTTGTCAGCGCCTTACCCGGACAACCGGCATCTGGCCGCCGAACATGAGGACGGCGCCCATCTGGAGGAGGACGCGGAAGGTGTCGCGGATGTTGTTGGCGTTGAACTCCTTAAAGCTCTCGGCGCAGTCGCCGCCCTGGAGGAGGAAGGCCCGCCCAACGGCCGCGTCCGCCAGGCGCTCCTCTAGGTGGCGCGCCTCCCCGGCGAACACGATCGGCGGGAAGCTCTCGATCGTCCGTAGCACCTCCGACAGCTCCTTCTCATCCGGATATTCCGGCAGCTGCAGCGCCTTCTTAGCCTTCCAGCTGTCCACCGCCCACTTCGTCGACGGTGCCGGAGCCGTGTCCAGTTTCTTGGGCTTGTTGGTCACAACCGGCGTATTGGCTGGCTCCGCGGCGTGCACGGAGGAGATGGACCGGCGAGGTCTGATCCGACACGTCTTCGGGAGGAAGGAAGCAAGGCCGGGTTGGCGGTTGCCTCGCTCGGTGGCGGAGAGGACAGAGGAGGAGGAAAGACGGTGGAGGAGGTTGGTGGCAGGGGAGAGGGTGGCCATATCCTCGAGAAAGCAGCTTGCCTTTACTGCCGGGGGATGGGTTAGATAGAGGGAGGGAGGAGAGCGGGTGGCAAAGGCACTTTATAGGGGGAACGAAGGTTGTGGGAGTTGGTGAGGTGGTAGTTGGCGTAGGGGATCCTTCGTGACACATGTTAGCATTGCTGGCAGAAGCAATCTCGTGTCATATAAGCACCGCAGTAGAGCTCAAAACATAGCTCAGCGATCCTACTGTCTCACTAATAACACATGTTATCGATTCTATGTCAGGTGTTACAACAAAGCTCAAAACATAGCTCCGCTGCAGCACCTGGAATCGAAGGAATTGAACAGCAATCGAACAAGCTTTGTTGAAGAAATAAAAAAGTTTAAATACATTTACATGTTCTTTTTCTATTTATACAGATTAAAAGATTAGGAAGAAGAATTTACCTCAACAGAATAAAAGATTTTTTTTAATAGAATAGTGAGATTTCCTTATATTGTTGGGAAAATCTTATCTTCTATCGTACCCCCGCGGTGAAAATAATATAAGATAAAAATAATTATTAAAAAAAATTTATTAAAAAAATTTATTGAAGAAATAAAAAAACTTAAATACGTTAACGTGTCCCTCTCCTATTTATACAGATTAAGATGAAAAAATTCTCTTAACGGAATAGAGGATTTTTCTCGACGATTGATATGAAAAGAAAAACTTGTCCGCCTCCAAAAAAAAAAAACAAGAATTGATTCATAATGCTTACACATATGATTTATTTATATATACATAACATATGTTCATGTATCATATTTAAAAAAATAAAAAAGTACTTTTGGAATGCAGTAGGAATAAATTCCTGCGTTAATAATACTCTGTTTAAGTTTCCAAAGTGCATTAATCTCCAACAACCATCTTTGCCTCTGACGCGAATAAAGTGACGAGAATCCACTTGGGGCATGACCACAGACCACACCCGGTTCTTGTTCGAAGTCGTAACTCAAGTCGTTGACCCGATGAGAAATGACGTCAGGCTGCATGTCGACCACCTAATTGTGATTGGACACAGCGAGGAGTCATCTCGGGGCCCACTTCTTGTACATCGCCGAGTCGAATCATCGGCCACGTCGGTGTGGCGAGTCACGGACCCAAACGCGCCAATCACTCGCCGAGTTGTGCGCGACCGGAGGGAGGGGGTCGCTCCGAGCCGACGTGTTCGGTGGTGTGGCTCGGAGCTGTGCGTGTATAAATCACGTGCGGAGGAGGGTGGGGGGTTTGGTGTGCATATATAAATCATATTCCTTAGTAATTGTTTTCTTCTATCAATAGTGAATACTCTAATAATTGAAACATATTCAATTAGAAATTTAGGATGACAGACTATACAAAATATGATTCTCCGTTTCTTTTTGTTATAGGAAAAGGAAAAGTCAAATCATTCATTTTTAAGTCAAATATTACCTTTTTGTGATGATTCATTAAAACTTTCACTACAAGTTATCAACTTCGCTTGATCTATGAGTTGTATAAATGATGAATCTAATGCATGAGAAGTCTAATCATTCGAGTCATAAAATAAGAATCTTGCTTCATTATTGTTTTATTCTCATAGGACTCTTAACCATAAAAACCAACATAATGAGTCTAAACATGAAACCATTCAAACGCATGACGATAAATCCCATGCTTTGCACGAGGAATAATTGCAAGATTGAAGGTATTCTCGTGAAGAGATAATTAGTACATGAAACCATTCAAACGCATGACGACAAATCCCATGCTTTGCACGAGGAATAATTACAAGATTGAAGGTATTCTCGTGAAGAGATAATTAGTATGTGTAGATGTAGATTCCTGAGCTTAGCCGTTATGTGTTCCATGTGATGGTGGTCTCATTTTTGCCTCTGTACTTACTATTTTTTCACGGCAAAAGATTACTAGAAAGAAAAAAGATGATGATTATTTAGTGCATAAGCTTTGTCCATGTTAATTTAATCTTGAATAAACTTATACCCATATGAAATTTGGGATCTAGAAAGAAATATAATAAATGACATATGACAATCATAATTAACTCTGCACCAACTCAAACGTTTTATTAGCTCAACATGTTGTTGGGCTAACAGCCCATAGGTTCAGGGTGGGCTTTAATCGTCTATCCCTTTTTTTCTAAATCCTAGATCTAAATTAAGGGGGTGTGGTGGTTACATTTTTTAGGAAGAAAAACTATAGCAACGAGACAGATTTTTGTTGCAACTATGTGATTCCAAAAATTAGAAGAAAATGGAAGAAAACAAGGACAACACAGAGAGGCTGTTCTCAATCATATATGTAGTATTTTTATCTCAGGTTTGATCAGATCTATAGTAGATTTTTATTGTGATTATTCGGAAAGAATTTGAATATTATGCATAGTGACATGATCCTTCTATCCTAATTATTCTTTTATGATTATTGCTAAGGTTTTGGACAAAAGATTGATAATTATATATTCATTATTCTTATAGTGGATTATTTCTAGTTTGATCCGTGATTTTTACCCTTCATAGATTTTCGATCATTAAATCAATACAATTACGATAGACAAAGGTGTTGATCATAATGTCCGATAATTCGATCAACTTCTCCACGTCCAATAATTTCACGTAACTGGCCCACAAATAGATATCAATTTACTTCAATCAATTATCGAAAACCACTATAAAAAATGGTAAAGTACCCGAACTTACTCTAATATTGTTTTCAATTATTTGAATCCTTCAAATTCACCTATTGACGTAAGCAATAAATTGGAGAGATAATCTGCATAGGAGGCATCCTACTAACCCAATTTACAAAGGAGCAATCTTTCATCAGAGCATATCAACTTATGACCAACGCCATCCTGCTACAGTTATAATACAATTAAAATATCCACGGATAAAGCTGTGTGTGTGAGAGAGAGAGAGAGAGAGATGAGTTGCCATCCTTCGTTGGATGCTTGCTTTTCCCATGTTCATTCGATCACATGCTCACGTGTCAAGAGATGGATTGGAAGATGCCGATCTTGTGATCCATGCACAACTCTTGCATGTGATCTAAAATACTAACATTGATTGATTTTATTTTTCTTTTATCACATGCAAAAGTTGGTAAACGAATCCAACAGAGATTCGTTTTCTCTTTTCGGACTGCTAGCAAATAAGTTAAGTTTAAACTTAATGGCTAACTAAAATAACTGATCGAGTTGGATGAGATGTACGTGCGGGTTATATCGCAGAAGATTATGGGAAAAGATCGACACATGAACGAGTGTGTTAGATATTGCGTACGAACGTGGCAGCTTGTTTAGTTTAGTTGGATCGAAGCTTCCATCAAAAGTTTTCTAAATTGAGAGGAAAATCAACTCATCTTAAAAATCTCATATAAATGAAGACAAAAAGTAAGGTTTGGACGATGCAGCCTCTTTCCCTTGCTTTATTTCTCAACTCAAATGTTGCTCAGCAAAATGCACTTTCAACTCTCGTGGATCCAACTTATTCCGCAAGGAAGTGGTGAGGGGAATGTATTTGATGAAAATATTCGACTTTAATTTATATAAATAAATATTATATTCAATAAATTTAATTAGACTTTGTAATCATATTTTCATAATTGCACGAGGAAATCTTATTGATCCGTCGAGAAAAATCCTCTCCTCTATAAATAGATATTATATTTATCATGATATTAGAGCACTTGTGTTAAAGTAAGATTTCTCTTCCCTTCCTTGTTGTCACAACAAGGAAGGGAAGACAACATCACACTTATATCAGTGTCGTTGACAGCAAGACAACATCACACTTGCAAGGCCGATGAGGAGTGGATCAACGAGATCCTCTGCATCCACCTTGTCACTAGTGTGCCTACTATCATATCTTCTTCTCTGAATCTTCGGTCTCAATCGTTTAGACGAGACGACTTCGTCTCCACCTCTCTCTCTCTCTCTCTCTCTCTCTCTCTCTCTCTCGCGTTTGACTCTTGTTGTAGAAGTCAAGTTGGCAAAGCCCATCACCAAACTCTGGAGATCCATCGCCACTACTCCCTCAGATGAATCATCGGTCTCGATCGCTTAGACAACCAACTTCCACTGTAGGTCCTAGTCACCTAGACGAGGTGACTTCTACTGTCGCCTCTTCCCTTATCCCTTGAGGCTCTTCCTCCAACAAAGGAGTTCTCCCTTGACACCCTCTTGTGGCTCCTCGTGCATTGGCTTTGCCCCTCCATCGTGCTCTTCTTTTTTGTCTTCTCCTTCCATTTCAGGGAACTCTGACAAACTTACTCTGCCTCCTCCTCTTCTTTTTTTTTTCTTCATCACCAGCAGAGCTGCAACGGTTCCCTACCTACGTTGAAGCTGCTCCTCCTCCATCGATCTCCTTGCTATGGCGCCTAGCACGAGCGAAGCGACTCGTCCCATCTTCGTCATCGTATCTACATAAGCGGCTGCCCCTCCTCTTCATTGATGAAGCGCTCTTCGCCAATAGATCCACACCTTCTCCACCAGCAGCTATGATCCATTGATCGTGGGCCACTCTCTTCTTCTCACTCATTGTCTTTGATTTTCAATCACTCCTACATCGCCAGGAGACAGCCATTCGTGCTAAGTGATCGCTAGCCTACCTCGTCGAGGATCACTAATCTACATCTACATCTCTTTTTCTTACCAAGGCACTAATCTACATCTCTAACTCTGTGTCGAACGCTCGTATACACCCACCTCTCCGTCAATGATGATCGCTGGGCCCAATTTGCACCGCACTCACTGGTGTGCACATAGTGACCACCCCCTCATCCGATAGCGATGGCACCTGCTGTAGCCACCTCGTCCTCTAACGTGCTACAGCCCACACTAAAGCACATTTAGGTGTCGTTGCTCTAGTAATTGATGCTTATGCCCGTGGTCTTTCGCTCCTTGTGCAGCACCTAGATTCAACGATTGCTACTTAGTGTCCAGAGAGACCAGCTTCAATCGATCCATCTACATCGTCATGGGCTTCCTCCTCTGTTCGGCTTATCTCTGGTGATACTGATCTGCGTCAATGCTTTCTTCCTCCATGATCGTTGTTGTCTCTGTGCTTCGTTGACACGTTATCGTCATTGCCGCAGTCGTGCCCTAGGAAGAAGCACTACACCTTGTCGCATCTGTCTTCTACCCTCCTTCTACAGCTAACGACTCTCAACTTGCTTTCTCATATACATATTCTTAAAATGTATTCATCATCTACCTCTGATGCTTCAGTTATTGTCCCCACAATGAACCATAGCACTTCTCAATATATAAGTCTTTTCACCATCAATGCTATAGTACTCATCCCCTTCAAATTATGCAAAGACAGTAACTATGCAATCTTGGCGATATATATTATCTTCCTTGGAGCTAATCTAATAAGTTAAGAGTTCTAAGAAGTAAAAGACATCACACGAGCTACAACTGAACCACCACTATTGCATAACTCAATTGAGTCACGAATTTGCTAAGGAACTTAACATCAACTCTACCGTTACTCCTATAATATATTGTGATAATGTTGGAGCTATCTACCTATGCTAATCTAGTATTCTACAGAAACATATTACCATCGACTTCCATTTCGTGTGAGATCAAGTTGTTAAATATCAATTACATGTTTCTCACGTACATACGGTTGATAAACTAGCAGACTCACTCACGAAGCCTCTCACCTGTAAACTATTTTCGTTGCATTGGTCCAAGATCGACATCATTGACAAAAGCTCAATCTTGTGGAGGCATGATAGTCGATAAGATTTTCTCAACTACACGAGGAAATCTCGCTGATCAATTAAGAAAAATCCTCTCATCTAACTTATATAAATAGACATTGTATTTAATAAACTCAATCGGGCTTTGTAATCACATTCTAGTTTTTCAGGTATCCCTCGAGTGACCTATAACTTCCTATGTAAGCATTATCACTTTTGTGAACTTGTTGAGACAAATTGGTAGAAATCCCCCATTAAAAAAGTAGCCTTGGGAGGATTGATCCAGGAAGGAATAACACTCGAATTCTTCGAAAGGTGTATAAAAGCCAAAGCTATAATAAAAGTTTCATGGATTGAAAGAAAAGAGTTCATAGTGGCTACTCTCAAAATCGAGGTCATTTTCGTTGAAGTGGGATCCTTCAAATGATTCTATGAAAATTTGAGTCGTTTTTCTCATGTCAATATATTATTATAGATTATAATTGATATGTTAGAGGTTCAGAACCAAACTAAGGTAACCATCGGAGCTTGTGGCATATTTGGTATTGGAAGAAATAAGGTTTGACAAAAGATCTTACAAATATTATATCGGAGATGAACGTGACAAAACAACTTTGTATTTTAATTACTCGTTGGAAGATTCATAAAATCAAAAGCTATATAAACTTAAGTTACTCAAGAGAACTATAAAAAGTAATTATGTGAAATTATTATTTTATTAATGGGATGCCCACTAAAACAAAGTATCGATCATGATGTGACATAGGATTGTCACACTATGTACGAGGAAAAAGGAGATTTTTTAATGGTATATTAACTGAAATATAATATAATATATTTTTAGTTATGCTACATATAACACAAGAGGGGTGGTGGCGCAGTTGGCTAGCGCGTAGGTCTCATAGCTTAAGAGTTATCCTGAGGTCGAGAGTTCGAGCCTCTCTCACCCCAATAAGTTTTTATTTCTGTTGTTTCCACATTCCTTTTATTCCTTTATTTTTAGTCACTATTTCTCATAAATTTTAAGTTTGTCGGAACCACCGACTTTTATGATAGTCCTGAAAACAGCTTCACAAATAGCCCAAAACCAATCTATTTCTGACAGCTATAATTTAAGTTTTTATTTTCATATTCTTTTTATTTATTTACTTTTGATCACTATTTCTTCTAATTATTAAGTTTGCCCGAACCATCAACGTTTTTTATAGTGGTAAAAACAGCTCCACAAAGAGCCCAAAATCTCAATCGACGGTTTAAATAATCTCTACACTGGCGTAAAGTCATATGTAAAAAATATGATGCATTCATCCATAACTTTACATAGACTCTAGTATTATTTTATCATACACAAAATATCATCGGGTATAAATATGTCTTTTGAATTAAGCGAAACTTAAACGGATCCGTTGTTAGTATAAAACACGTCTAGTAATTAAAGGGTTTCATCAACGATATTGTGTTGACTTCATATATATATTTAGACTCATTATTAAACCCAAAAATAATTCGACTTATCTTGAGTTTAACCATCTCAAAAGACAGACATTTACGATGATTAGATGTTAACAATACCTTTTTATAGGGGACTTTATATAAAGACGTATTCATGCAGTAAGCTCTTGGATTCATTCATCCTCAGTATCCAAGACATGTTTATAAACTATACAAAGCTATTTATGAACTTTGTCAAGCTCTAAGAGTATGGTATACTGAACTTAGTGTTGGAAAATCTAGGGGCTACATCACATGTGTAGCGGAAGAACAAAAAGAAAAATTTCAGATTTTCACAAAAAAATGTTTCATCATCGTGCGAAGATTGATGTGCAAAAATCGTAAAATTGAAAAACCATATGCGATATAGTGTTTTACCTAGGGAGATTGGATATCCCTAAAATCCTACAGATTTATAGGAGATGATGAAGGAGGTCAACTATCCTCCTCTCTAACGGTAATCCACACAACAGGGGCTGCGAAGAAACTCATTGAATCATTACCCAAATCTCCAAACGCCCCAAATATGGGCTGTTGGCTGAGGAGGAGAAGGGGAGAGGAAAAATGAAGTGACAACAAAAAAGGCCTAGCCTATGGTCATTTGGTTTCCTCCTATCTATCCTCAGTTACCGTGTACTTATAGTATCTCATTCATCTAATACCCCAAACACCGTATATTGGGCATTGTGTTGTTAGACTCATACGATTTCTATTCGAGAATCGCTCTAATTAGATTCCTCCGGAGAATTCTCTCTCTTAATCCAAATGACCCTAGTAAGAGATTTGTTTGAGTAAGAACATATGAGATATTTCTCTCATGACAGCGAAAGTTGATGATCATCTATCAACACTCAATAACTCTTGTAAGATAGGTAGTCACTCTCAATAACTAGTTGTACTAGATTTGGAACTTCTAGACTTATAAGTCTGGTATCAAAGAGAGGAGTACTGGTACAGGACATTATTAGTATCTCAAGTCCAAGGACTAGATACACCATTGGGATAATGAAATCACTATCTAACAATGATTCGTCATCAACCATCCAACATTCAATGAGCGGATCAATCAGTGAACTCATTCTTTAATTAGCATCTAAATTGTATCCTTAGTATCTTCATACGAGCAGCTATGAGACCAACCGCCTCCATCATATAGAGAGGTATATAGTACACTAGTTTAACCAATTATCTCGATATCCCTTTTGAGTAACCTATGATCGAAATTGTTTAGGGTTTATGTTTAAAGGCGAATCGGTCTCATTATCGTGATCTCATCACGATCTGATTCTCATTGCATAGATTTATAGACATCACAATATATATACATATCAAACAATATAAAGTAAGAAAATGACATAATAATAATGAGCAAAAAGAGTACGTGTCATCACTCACGTGATTGGCTTGCAAGACACTTATGACTAGCACTTGGCTCATTTTTTATATCAGCTAGCTTCATCAACTCTAAGCCTAATACCTCGTTATTCATACGATAACAAAATGGAGACACAATATATCTTCTAGTGTACGTGAATGATATTATTGTCATGGGCAATGATCCTTTGGAGATTCAAGTATTCCTAAAGAAATTAGCTAATTGATCCTTCCTCAAAGATCTAGAAACCTTGAGCTACTTTCTATAAGTAAAAGTAACATTTACGTCTTTAGGTATCTTTCTATCACAAATAAAATATATTCATAATTTATTAGTCAAAGATAAACGTACAAGATGCAAAAGAGATTACAACTTACCTCTCTACTAGTGAATTACTCAAATTATGTGATGGAAGCCCTGCTACGAACTCTACTCAATACCGATAAGTACTTGGCTCCTTACAATACTTTGCTCTCACTTGTCCAGATATCTCATTTACAGTCAATAAATTATCATAATTCATACATCGACCATTTATTATGTATTGGTCTATAATCAAATGAATTTTATAGTATCTTAAAAGGACCCTCAATCATGGCCTCTTCCTCTGCAAACGCTCCTCACTTCTTCTTCATACCTTTGTCGATGTTGATTATGTAGAAAACTTTGATGATAGAATATCCACGTTGGGATATATTATCTTTCTTGGAGCCAATCCAATCAGTTGGAGTTCTAAGAAGTGAAAGATAATCGTGTGGTCTATAACTGAAACTGAATACCATATCATCGCCACCATTGCTGCAGAACTCAATTAGGTCACGAATCTACTCAAGGAACTTAACATCAATTCTACCCTTACTCGTATAATATATTATAATAATGTTGGAGCTACATACCTATACGCCAATCCAGTGTTCCACTCATATATGAAACACATTGCCATCGACTTCCAATTCGTGCAAGATCAAGTTGTCAAACATCAATTATGTGTTCCTCATGTACATACGGCTGATCAACTAACAAACTCACGAAACTTCTCATCCATAAATTATTTTCATTGCATCAGTCCAAGATCGACATCCTTGATAAAAGTTCAATCTTGTGGGGGCATGATGGCAGATAAGATTTCTCAAACTACACGAGAAAATCTCATTGATCAATTGAGAAAAATTCTCTCCTCTAACTTGTATAAATAGACATTATATTCAATAAACCCAATCGGGCTTTGTAATCATATTCTAGTTTATCAAATACCTCTCAAGTGACCTCTGACTTCCGATGTAAGCATCGTTAGAGTTGTTCCTTACTGTAACAGCTAAAATAAAAAAGATATGATGCTTTGTATCACTTTTGTGAACTTGTTGAGACAAGTTGGTAGAAAGCCTATGTCAGATAAGTAGCCTCGGGAGGATTGATCGAGGAAGGAATAACACTCTGATTTCTTCAAAAGTTGGATGAAAACCAAAGTTATAATAGAAGCTTCATGGATTGAAAGAAAAGAGTTCCTATGGCTACTCCCAAAATTGGGGTTACTTTAGTCGAAGCGAGATCCTTTAAATGATTTCGTAAAAGGTCATTTTTCTAATGTCAATATATTATTATAGATTCTAATTAACATGTTAGAGGTTCGGAACTAAACTAGGGCAAGCATTGGAGCTTATCGCATGTTTGGTATTGGAAGAAAATAAGGTTCAACAAATGATCATACAAAACTTATATCGGAGATGTGATAGAAATAATAGAAGATAAGAACAATAATTGAAGAAGCTTTATTGTAGAAATGAAATAGCTTTAGCTTGAATCTATTAACATGTTCCCTCTCCTATTTATACAAATTAGGAGGAAGGATTTCCCTAACAGAATAGAGGATTTTCCTCAACAGAATAGAGAAATTTCCTCATATAGTTAGGAAAATCTTATCTTCTATCATGCCCCCGCAAGATGGTGCTCCTGACAAGGATACCAATCTTGGATCGATGCAAAGAATTATTTACAAACGAGAGGCTTCATGAGTAAGATAAGTGTAGATCGCTGCTGCTGCTGTTGCGATTGCTGTTGCTGTGATGGCACAAGCGTTCCCTTCATTCTCCTTAAGTCTGTCAAATGTTGACAGATCAGCGAAGACTACCGCAGTGAGGAAGATGAGGATTGACCACGGAGCCTCTTAGGAATGCAACGGCATTGGTCGCTGGCCAAAGGGTGAAGCTTCACTTTCTTCAGCGACGTTGGATGCTGGCCGAAGGCAAGAGCGAAGCCTCGCTTTTCTCAATGACGTTGGTCGTGGTTGCGATTACGACAACTGCGACGATAGAGAAGAAATCTACAGCAATATTGCAGTGATGCTACTATAGCAAAAGAGGAAACTGCAACAGAGGAGGAAGCTGTAGCAGAAGAGGAAGCTGTAGCAAAAGAGGAAGGAAAATAGCTACAACGAGGAAGAAAAGTGGGGCAATGCTGATGAGCAGCACTAGAGATGCCGTAGCGGAAGGGAACGTGGCCGTAGCGGAAGGGAACGAACGTTGACGCAGAGTGGCAATACCAATGATGAATTGGCAGCGAGAAGAAAGCTTGCTCTAGGCAAGCGGCTCTGATACCATGATAAAAATAATAGAAGATAAGAACAATCATTGAAGAAGCTTTATTGTAAAAATGAAATAGCTTTAGCTTGAATCTATTAACATGTTCCCTCTCCTATTTATACAAATTAGGAGGAAGGATTTCCCTAACAGAATAGAGGATTTTCCTCAACAGAATAGAGAAATTTCCTCATATAGTTAGGAAAATCTTATCTTCTATCAAGATGAACTCGACAAAACAACTTTGGTTTTTATTTACTAGGGTTAGAAGATTCAAAAGATAAAAAAGCTATGTAAGCTTACGTTACTCGAGAACTATAAAAAGCAATTATGTGAAATCATTATTTTGTTAATGGGATATCCACTAAAACATCAAACGTATCGATTAGCACATTACGACTAATATTGATATTAGGGATTCTCCATTGAGATATTGGGGTGATAATGAGTGCCTGGTAGGATATGATATGACATCGGATTGCTCCTCTGTTAAACAAAAGGAGAATCTTTTTATACTATATTAACTGAAATATGTTACAATATTTTTAAAATTATGATATATATAAAATAAATTTAGCAAATATAACAAGGGGTGGTGGCGCAGTTGGCTAGCGCGTAGGTCTCATAGCTTAAAAGTTATCCTGAGGTCGAGAGTTCGAGCCTCTCTCACCCCAGTATTGTTTTTGTTTCCACATTCTTTTTATTCCTTTATTTTTAGTCACTATTTCTCCTTAATATTAAGTTTGCCCACCCCAATCTATTTCTGACAGCCATAATTTGAGTTTCGTTAGGCCGATTAAGGAAGGAGCCCACTACAATTGTCAAGCTAACTCTTCATCGGAAAAATCACTACAAAAGCCCAATCTATAACTGATGGCCACAAATTGGGCTTCTGTAGGATCATTAAGAAACCTAGCACAGATTTCAAAGCTCTTTCTCCATCTAAAATATGAGCCCATGCAGCCGAAAAAGCCCAAAGGGTAAGCCTATGCATGCCGCCGTAGTGTCAGTCCTATTAACGAGCCCAGCACAGCTTTTAAAGCTCTATCCATCGAATTAACGACTCGACAATGCGTTCATAAAGCCCCGATAGCCCAGTTTATATTTGACAAGCATTCACTGGAGGCTCTCTCGGTTCGTTCGAAGCCGCCGCTGTCGCTCCTTCCTCGCCTGCCGAAGAGATCTTGATCGAGAGGGATGGAGGGGGAAGAAGGATCCGAATCGAAGCAGCACCATCTTTCCGCCGGAACGTTAGATCCGGTCTCCCAGAAGAAGCACGCCGCGATGCTCGACCGCCTGGCCACCCTCCACCAGTCCCGCCTGCAGCAGTCGGCCGCACGAAGCGCCGCAGCCGCCGCCGCCTCGCCCGCCTTCGAGTCCGTGTCCGCCTTCCTCGACCGCTTCGCCGAATCCAGGCGCTCCATAGAGACCGACCTCCAGGGCTGCCGCGCCCTCGCCGCCGACCCGGCGTCGGCGGCCCGCCTGAAGCCCGAGCTGGAGAAGTTGGCTGCCTCCATCGCCGACCTGGACCGGCTTGTCGCCGAGAACTCCTACTTCTTGCCGTCGTACGAGGTCCGATCCTCCCTAAGGGCGATCTCCGCTCTTAAAGAGTCACTGGAGGCGGCAAACTCCGAGCTTTTGCCCAGGAAAAAGTTCTCTTTCAGAAACAAGGCTTCCAAGAAGGATCCAACCTTTTTGGTCAAAGAAGTCGAAGAGGCGAAGGTCTCTGCGCCGGGAAAGCCGGATCTTGCGGTCGTCCGGGAGACACCAGGATTCCGGAACAAGGAGGGCTCGATCTTGATCAAGCATTTTAGGGTTTCCGAAGAGGGGGAGGGCGATTTCACTCTCGCCGACCTCAATTCTTGCGAGATCTACCTTCGAGGTCGGCTTCGGGCTCTCTTCATTCACCGGCTTACCAATTGCCGGGTCTTTGCTGGTGCTGTTCTGGGATCGATCCTCATCGAAGAGGTGAACGATTGCTTGCTCATGCTGGCGTCGCACCAGATCAGAATCCACCATGCCAGAGCGACCGATTTCTATCTCCGGGTCCGAAGTCGACCCATCATCGAGGACAGCAGCGGAGTGAGATTTGCACCGTATCGGCTGTTCTACGAAGGGATCGAGGAGGAGCTGAGAGACTCCGGACTGGAGGAGGAAACGGGGAATTGGGCCAATGTGGATGACTTCAAGTGGTTAAGAGCGGTGCAGTCTCCGAACTGGTCTGTGATACCGGAGGAAGAACGTGTGCAAACCATGAATGCATCAGATGCCACCGAGGAGCCGTGTGAAGATAAGCAGTAGTAGTTCAGCAGCGCAGCTTAGAAGAAGCATTGTTAATCTGCTTTTTACACTGAAGAATTTGTTTGTCTTGAAGCTTTGTTGAATTCATTTGCGAGGCAGCCAATTGAGAGGTGAAGGAAAGGAGGATCTATCTTCCTTTGTTTTGTTTGCTATTATGATGAATTATATGCATTCAAAGTTGCATCATGTTTAATCTCCCAACTACTGACTGTCACATAGCCTGGAACAAGAAAACTCCTCAAGAGTAGTGTGTTTTGGCGTGTAAAAGGAAAGAGTTCCGGCGGATGACCAGTGGCCCGAGGAAACGAAAGAATCTACAGCAAACATTAAGGCCACAAAAGCCTTAATCACACGAGCTAAAAGGCCAAGCCTTCACGGAGGTCCCCGGCTCAACAATGAAGTCACCACCACCGTCATCTCCAGCTTCGTGGACAAACCATTTATCATGCATATCCTACATAACGTATGAACGGTCAGGGAAATTATGTCGAAGAACATGCAAGCATATGGTAAATACATATGAAAAACATTTAAATAACAGGCAACCTGGGAGTTGTAGATACGAGCTGCAGATAGAGAAGGATCACGATGGGCCACCTCGACGGGGCACAGTTCTGCAACATCTGAAACATAACTAATCAAGATGAATCAGCAAATGCCCTTTGCCAATATGCAGATGCTAAATATGCAGGTATTCTTGAAAAAGGGTTCTCGGGAATTGTTGTATCTGTCACTGCTCCAGCTGATGCACCCACCCAAAGAAATGAGAACAGTCTGCCCTTTGGTGATGAGAGAATAGCAAACAAAAAGAAAAATCTTTTCTCATTTTTATGCTGAGGACTGCTGCTAAATGAGAAAGTTAGCAAACAACCCTTTCTCATCTACGATGCTGAGGCTTTTACCAGCTGTTAGTTTTGGAGAAGCCAACCATGCAGTTTCTCACACAATAATGCCGCAAACAACTGATTGATTCTTGTGGTGAGCAGAACACTGACATTAAAACTCCATGATGATACAGAATAGTTTTATTGCTTAATAAAAGTTCTGCTGGAAATTCAACTTTGCTCAAACATGCATGTACATGCCCTAAGTCATAATACTGTTTATGATGATTCATAACAAAATAAGAAAAACAAATCGATCCAATCTGAAATATTGGTCTACTTCAGGAAATACAAAATAAAAAAATCAAGAGCATACCAATTGCCAGTCTTTCCTTCTATCAAGAACACATGTATAAGATTCCCATAATAAGTATAACAATAATTAGGCAGTGATGCTATCATTTCTTTTAGCAATAATTAGTGGCAGCATGTTGGGCCCCCACAAGTTGGAACTTGCGCATATACATTTAGACCAAAAAAGGCGCTATTTGAAGCCAAGGAAGACATTCTTCAAAGGGAAAAAAAAAAAAAAAAGGAGAAGCAAGTAGTCTAAAGAACAGCAGACAGTCAAAGCATGAAAACATAATAATGAAAAAACTCCTGCATACTGGTGTTATATGCAGAAGTAAAACGTTGCCAAAAATTTATATTGGTAATACCTGCCAAGTAATTTTTCTTGTGAACTGGTGACATTATCCGTGCACTGAGACCACATGTATATAAATGCCAGATATCAAAGATTCGAGTCTTGAACCTCCATCTGGGCAGCCTGTGCAAAGATTGAAAAGTTGTCTGGAAGGCTGTTGGACAATGTTACGGGAGTTCATCCCAGGATGTTTCCATAAGCTATCAATGGAACAGAAGCATGTGTTCAAAAGGTGAAAACCATCATTCATCGATCATCATACTGCCACATCTCAATGAAAGTGTGGTATCTGGAACTTGTTTGATAACTATGTGGTGCAATGAATTTGGCTTTAGATATGCTGGAAAAGAAAAGGTTGCACATTTGAATAAATTGTTCTATTAGTATGATGCATAATATATGATAATGTACCATGAGATGTACCCAATTCAGCATCTTCATATTCTGAAGTGTGTGCACTACTGGGGCTATCAACGCCAAAAGATTGTGAAGCCAGCTGACTCTGGCTTGTGGCAGAATTAGAAGTGATAGGATTATCCATTTGCATAGCTTGCACAACTTCTTCAACGATAGGATTATCCATTTGAGTATCTTGCACAACTTCTTCAACGTCTCTAGTAAGGCTTCGACTTGTTTTATCCTGAAGCTTGCAATCAAGCAAATGATAGTCAGTTCACATGACCATGTTACACATATCAGGCATTAACAATTCCAGGTTGAATTATAGCTAAAACAAATCAAACATCAATCGAAGCTATAAAGATTAAAAGATTATCCTTTAACAAGAAATTCTGAATTAATTCAGTAAAAATCTTTGGGTCAATGAGAAGCAGCCAATTAGAGTTATGTATAAATGATGATTTACAAGATGAAAAGAACATACCAAAGAAGCAAAAGAATTGAAGGAACATGTTCAATATAAATTACTTTCAGTTAAACAACCACCTAGAAAGTTGTAACAGAAGTCACATAACATGATGGCAAAAACAAGAAAAATTAAAATCAACCACGTATTATGATATTGGTCACAGAATCAACCTACCAACAAGATGGTAAATTCAGCTTTTTAAAAGCTGGCCGATCTGAGATCCATCCATTTTGGCTGAATATTCCTAATTGTTTGGGTTGGGAGAGCTCAGTTTAAGGATATTAGTATCCATTGGGATTGACAGACCCGTTCCTATTCATATCAATTTACTAGCAATAGCATTGGATTCCAACCAACTCAACCAAAACTTATCCGGTTCCGGATGATACCAAGCCAGATTCCGACCAATCCTAGAGATATTAACTAGACTCACTCAGCAGACTATTGATTTTACTTTCTGTATGTTATTCACATATTGGGTGAAACATATCATGCCAGCAACATAATTACTTGAAACGCAAGGTATCAATATCAATGTTTCCAGAATATATATGTCGGGCTCACAAGGTTTATATAGATCACAATCACACTGGTTCGACCTTGTGTCAACATGGTATTTTACCATGCTGTGCTAATACTACCTACCATGTGAGTTTCCAACTGAAACTGGGAGAACCAGCAGCACCTAGAACTTTGGGGATTCCACCTGAACTAACTGATCCCACTAAGATCATATGTCTAGTGTTAAATCAATTATAGTGGATCTAAGAAGAACTAGAAAAGCAAAAGGATTTAGGCCACAAAATAAATCAAGTAGACTTAACGCAGGACAAAGTAGCTAAAAAACAATGCTGTGCCCAAAGTACAGCAGTGAGAGGTAGACATAACCATTATACTTGTCAAAACAAATATCCTGAAAAGCTGTGCCCAAGCCACTAAATATAGGGAGGTTATGATAAATGTCACAGAGAAGCATTAGTCTGTGCACAAATCACATGAACAAATAATAATGCAAAATATTGATACAAGTCAGTTTAAGAACTGACATAAGATAAACAATAGAAAGGAAACCACTCAACATGTGGAACTTTCATGATGTTCTAACACACAAAAGGATAACCAGAAGAAGCATCATATATGCCAGCTGATACATCGAATGGACAAGATAATTTATAGGACCTTCATTACAAAAGACTGAAGACAGAAAAGAACAAATGCAATTAGTTGAAAAGTAAAGTGAATTACAACCTTGACTTCACGATAATGTACAAGAACAATGTTCATGAGGTCCCTGCAACAGAAGATCAATAAAAATAATTGTTTCAGTCTAAGATTAAAATTATGATGATATTCAGGACAAACTGGTGTACGTGACCTGAGTGATGTCCACTAAGCCTACAGTGTATTTGGGTCATACAATCAACTTGCAAACATCCATGTCCATGGAGAAGATTAGCAAACACTTTGCAGATTAGAAAAAAATGGTAAAGTTTCTTTTGTTCACATATCCATACACAACATTGTATAATTACAAATAGAAAAGTACTTAAAAAGTTCAATTGACAGCTTTCAAATGAGTTTCAGTACTTTTAACCACAAATTTTCAAAGAAAAAAGTAACCAAAACAATAATTTTAAATCTAGCTAAAAACAATTTAAATGACATCTGAAGACTAATAATTGTCTTACAGAAAGTCATCTGCGGCATTATTGAAGAAATAGAAAGCATGATATGAAGGAGAAAATAATAAAAGCTTTTTATTTCAGAATAATAGGCTCTAAAAGTTGATAATATGCAATGAAAATTTATAATTCATGCTGAAACTACATGTATGAAGACCACAGCTGTCTTTCATAAAATATTAATAGTACTCTAAAATTCAAATAGCCAAAACATTAAAAATAGTTAAGGATCTTTTTTTATTTTCACAAACATGGTAATTTATTCTAATTTCTTCTAACATAAACTTGAGTACTAAAGCAATTTTATGGATGTTTAATGTTTTACCTGCAAACAAATTTAATCCTTCTGGATTTCACCAAAACTGCTGAAGCTAGAACAGAAGTACATAAGTTCCCCAAAACTAGCAAAACTAACTAAATTGTCAGACTACAGTGATCCTAGCTGAATCAGCCAAAGATTCAGCTACAAGTGAAAGTTCAATGTCTACAAATAACTTGATAAGCAAATTAAAGAGAAAATCAGTCGACAATACATCGTGCCAAAGTCCTTCCCAAATCCTGTTCTTCATTGTGCTCATCACAGGCCATTGTTGTCAAATGCCAATCACTCCAAATCATTGCCGATAAGTTCCATTTTTTAGAACTTAAATAGTTTCAGCTTTAAATTAATATCTATTTCCAACATTATATGCTAAATCAATTTATACTCTCTTTTTTTGTAAAAAACTAAATTCTTCAGTAAGTATTAATGTATTATATTAAACTACATACAAAACATTCTCACATGAAGAACAACCTAAGGCCTCTCAACTATGCTACAGTGCACTGACTCGTAGGATGTGTAAACAGATGTCATAAAATAGAATATCATATGATATAATAATTCAGTTTATAACGATCACCTCACTGTTATTTGTTCACCAATATTCCTAAACTATATTAAGTTGTCACTTATACATAAAAGAGCATGCATCACTATATTTTCCAAGCTCGATCTCAGGGTGCAAGATAAAAAGAAACAGTCAAGAAGGCACATAGCAGGAGGATTAAAATACGAACATGATTTTGGTACTTATGACCTATAAATATGAAAAATAATATCCAAAACTCACGCTTCCAACATCCAATAACTTCGTCTTTGAAATTTTTCATTCTCTTCACCATGAGCATAGTAACAATGAAGCATATCAACACTTCCAACCTGGAACAGTAATCAGTTTAATTGGATCTTAATTATTGACTAAAAAAATAGCTAATAGAATTTAAGGTGGAAACTATAGAAAATAAAATGGCTGGAGCATTTTTGCTTAAAACTGTCAAGACAATCAATGGAATGTCAAGGAATTTCTTTACATTTTCTAGAATAACAAAACAAGCTGTGTCTAAATATTGATGCTTGTAATAGAGGTAGATCCAGAAGATGATATTAGATAAGGAACAAAAAGCTTTCATGTCCCATAAACAACTATGTTTATATAGCTTTCTTCGATTTCCTCCACATATTCTGAATGTTCTGATGGTATCATTTGTTTCAAAATAACATGCAGTGTTTAGATACATCTGCCATGTTAAAGTTCTGTTCTTTGTATATAAGAAAGGCCATTTAAGTAGATCAAAGTGGGTCCCATAAATCATGCTTGTGGCATGCCCACATCATTTCCTGAGTAATGACATGGGTAACTGTTCCACTTAGATACCATTATGTATATACAGCCATTCATATATACAGCATGCTTATATACACAATTATATGTTATAGAAGACACAATATTCAATGTTTTACACAACAATGTTTTGGTTAAAATCGCAATGACCTATCAAAAGGGCATAAAAAAATACATAATTACAAATTTCACTTACTTTTAGCCTCTCATGAGCTTCTTTTACAGTCTTCCCATCCTTTTTCTTTCTCCAGTTATGCCCATCCTTCCTGAAGTACCTTAACACCTTTCTATCAAAAAGAAACAAAGACCCACCTGAAGCAAAGAAAAGACAAGTAAGGTTATCCAATACAGAGAATGTATAGAAAACATGGTAGATCAATGCTTCTCTATATTGACAGTAATTATAATATCCATCTCCAACATTGGCATATTGTTCATCTAAAACTAACAACAGGGTTTATGATGAATTGCGACAAAGTAACTTGAAAGAAAATTTGTCCGATTTAACAACTGTATACTTAATTATAGTAGAGAAAGAAACAAAAAATGACATGACTTTTTATGCATTTAGTTTGATGTGACAATGATACTTGAACATATCCTAGCACATACCACATTTTCTTATTTACATATCTATCTAGTTATATAGAATCAGAGAGGAGTATATATGCATACATGTTATTAATTTTTTAAAATAGTAAACAGAGCAACATATTTGTAAATGTGATGAACAAGTTCATAAATGACCGATTTAAGCAAACACAAATTTCAGTTATTGATGGAGTTCATAAACTGTCACTAAACATAAAAGATTTGCAAAAAAAAATAAACCTATTCAAAAACGAGTGTGACATTAATAAAACTTGAAATGAATCATACTAGGAGGTCTATTTGGCGGCCCTGGTGCAATACGAAATTTCCTATAGTTTTGGAGTATTTCACAAATTTCAGCAGGACGTAGCCATCGACGTCGTGCTTCCACAAGTATCTGCTCAATATCTGTATATCCAAAATACGATCAATTGATCATTAGAAGAAGAAAGAAAAAGAGCAAGCATGTACAAAAGAATGGAAGTAAAATGGGCATACCGGTCTCTCCAGGACCAGTACAAATGTTGATATCAAACAATAAACTGCAGTGTATCACTGGAAAATAATAGTCAAACAGAGACTAGAATGTTGGCTAAATAAACATTTAGGACCGAATCATACAATTGGTACTGGTCACTTGCATAGTACTAAACAAAAATATGACCAACCACCATAACAGAGAAGAAGATACGAGAAATGGATAAATAGGCACAGGAAGGATTGGGTCCTCACACCATAATAGTATACAATAATAAGATTGCACCATTCAAGGAACGGTCATTTTAGCCAATAGAAGTTCCAGTTCTCATAAGTAAAATCCAAAACCAAATCACTGTATTTCAAAACTAAGGAAATTAAATTATAATGGTTATTTTATTGTCATAGATGTTGTCTCCAGAGAATGAAACATTGTCATGAAGCAATAACAACTAAAACACTTCCAAAAACATATGAGTAGAGCAAACAGGATATAACCCAAGGAACTGCCAACAAGAGAATTTCGAGCAAGTGTATAAGTGTCCAGTTACTTGAAATAAGAATTTAAATGCTGTTACATGCAATAACTAAATAGTAGAATGAATATTAGAAATGGGCATTTGACATATGTTCATCTCTCTAAAAATTTATGTGAAACAATCATCAACGATTTATTGTGTACAACAGCTTAGTAAACTGTTCTGAAACATAAAGCCACACAATCTGTGCTTTACAAATGAACCGAACGAACAAAGGAAATTCGCAACCAAACACCGACACCAATCAACACGCACGCACACGAAGGAGACAGCGGTGCCATCGAATCCTACCGAAACCAAGAGATATCACACCCAAGCATCGAACCACAGATTAGCCCATCCAAATAGCAAATTGGTAGTAAAGAAATAAAAAGGAACAAACAAGCAGAAAACTGAAGCCACACACACCTAACTGAGAGGTCGATCCACCCTTCCTGGCGCACGCCATGAATCACCCGAACACAAGAGCCCACCTAAAGCCGACTCGTTCCTTAAAACCACAGATTTTGCAGCATAAGGATTCGGAACGCCCGATCCGACCAACGAGTACCACAAGCGTGAGAGATAAGCCCGCTTGATTCCCAATCTAATACCGAATCGAACGAATCTTCCTCGAAGGTCCCCAATTAGGGTTCAAGAAACCGATCAAAAGGTACGCTTGTTGATGGGTAAAGACTGAGACCGATGGTGACAAAAGGGCGAACGTTCGAGTAGTTACGAGCGAGAGAAAAGCAAGGAAGCGAGCCGACCCGCCGGGTTGGACACGGGGAGGAGGAAGTGGTCTTTGGAGACGGCCATTAACGACGACGACGGCGGATTAGAACGAGGCGATTTATGGGACGTCCGTCGGACGGAAACGCCCCTCCGCGCTCGGTGGCATTACCGACGCGTCGCCACGGGATCCAAAAACACTCCCTACCGGTTGGCCAGTACCCTTTCTCTACCTGCCTTGATATTGGAGCACGAAAGGGCCCCACGAGTGGGTCCAGCCGACTCTCCAAGCATAGAAGACTGGTTTCACGTGTCCGTGGGGAAGTTGGTTGCGGTCACGTCGGACGTCGTTTTCCGTTACAGTCGTCGAGCAATGGCAACTACCATGACCTTTCGATGTTGCTAAGATCCTCTGCAATCGACAAGCAGGGCCACCGCGCTCCAACTGACGTTTCAGCCGTCCATTCACGCAGGCATCGGTGACGGGAAGGAAAGATGGACGGGTGCTGATAGGATCCACATGAACTGGAGGAATAGAATGCACCGAGAATTGGAGGGGATCGTCGCACTCTTCATTAACTTGATATCGCCTCACGGTCTTTCTGCTTGCGGGTCGGCTCGGCTGTCTCGATGGAGACAGGATCCATATTTTACACCCACCGATCCCAAAGTCAATCACCCGTCGGTCACTTCCACGACGACTCTTTGTGCGGCCGGCCAATGAGAGGACTTCGTGGGACCACGTGGATCGCACGCTTTTTGTCTTCGCTTGGATATAATTATTATGACGGAACAGATGCCATCTTCCATCCACGCGACCCTTTGAATAGAATTGACCATAAACATAAAATTAAGATATAATAATATGATGCGTCGGATAACTTATCTTATTAGATCATTCGAAAGCTCGAATTACAATATAGCTTATTCGAAGAATAATAGCTTGTGTCAATCGAGTGTTTCTTGGAATGTGACTCGCAAGATTGATTATGTGTCCAATGCAATAATAGCAAGATTTTGATTCAATTTCGTTTCAAATTAAACCAAAGACTATATGTACATAAATAGCTCACATAATTCAACAAGTTGTGATGCCAAAGTCTCTTGAAGAACTTTAGGACACTTAATTCGGTGTATTAGTTGATGAGGCAATCAATCCAAGACCTAATCAATGATTTCACATGCACTCCATGTCAGGTGCAATGGTGGTTAGCAGGCCCAGTCAAACATGTGATCCCATCAACTTACCTGCATCCCATCGTGTTTTGATATGAACCACACCATCGACCACACTCACATTAATGGCCCCAAAAAGAAAGTACACTTCTTGTAGCTGCTGCATCCATATCTTAAATGCCTTCAGCACTGCAACAAGGTATTTCTCAGTCATAGACTTGTCTAAATTAGCCTCCCATATCATCATCATTGAAGTAGAAGATTATAGTTTCTTGTGTTGGATGCAAAAAGACTGTCACTGAACTCGTTTGAGAAGCAAAAGGCCAATAGAGTAACTCTGCTGCAAACCCACTGTTCTTATTTCAGAAGATAGAAAGTTACAAGCACTGAGATGTTGATTGCTTCAGCTACAGCTTCCAAGAGAATGGGGAATCTATTAAACATTATGTCAAGTTGTAATATTTACATAGGCATGACAAAAGTCCACATTCCTTGTATCTGTCTTCACCCATCGACTGTAAGAACAGTGAGGAAGGCTTCCATCAGTTTGAAGTACTAATCCTTGCAACACAAAAGCTTGAATCCTGGCTTGATCGACGTCGAGGAGCCGTGATCCGGCGGGTGAATGAACTTGCAGTTTGGACATGATAAGGTCGCCTTGTTCATCATCACCAGCATGTGGCAACGCATGCAGACCGTGGCCATCATCTCTTCGGGGCCGGCGTCGAGGGACACCCACGACAAGGAGCACGCTTTGCCACCGGAATTGTCTTGCTTCCTCCGCTCCTCCTCTCTTCCTCCTCCATCGATGTGGCTTCTCGGTGGCTCGCATGCGAGGTTGAGCTCGAGGTCCAGGCTTAGCGGCGAGCTCGGTGGTTCCGAGTTGAGCCTGGGGTCCCTAGAGGTCCTCCTGTGCGTTCTGGTGTTGTAGAAGTGAATCTCCCCCGACTGCAAAGTTCAGAATTCACAGATCAGCTGCTTTCCTTTCCGTCCAACATCGATAGTTCAAGCATGCATAAATATGAATTCACGCGTACATGAAAAGCTCTTAGATCTAAGTAATAAACTGTAAAACTATCATCTTGAATCGAATTATACATGCCAAAGCTTTCGCCTTCTCGAAAGCGTCTGTCTACCTTGAGATCGAGGCAGCGCTGCCATTCCAAAGGCAAGGGGGCGTCGAGATTAAGCCGGATGTCGTCCTCCTCAGCTTTCACAAACTTGGCCTCCTTCACAAACCAATCATCTTCGCTCGCTTCTGCATCTCTGCACTTCCTTTTCTTACAAAGGGAATTCTCGAGGTCGGGGCATGCCTTCCTGTCCTCCGGAGAAAGGGCTGCTTGCAAGGACACCATGGATGTCGATACAAAGGAAACTCGAGCTCCGAAACTTGTTCTGCCCTGCGTGCATCCGATGGAGGATTTGAGCTGCTTATATAGGCGGGATTATAAGGGCCATTTAAGCGCACAAAACTGCAAGCAAGGATCTAAGCGAAGGTGCTATAAAAGAGCACCGGGAAGGACCCACACCCACATCATCATGACACGCTTCTACCACCCTTAGAAGACCCCATCAACTCAACTATATCCATCCCTGTCAACATGGTTTTCGCTCTCCGACTTATATAGCTCTGACTACACATCGGTGCAGGAGTTAAGACCACATACATGCACAAGAAGTGACGTGGGAATTGGCACGAATTGAATCGCATTTCTGCTGCAACTAATGCCATGGCATGGTTGGTGTGGAAGCTATAAATGAGTCACAAGGGAGAGAGGGGGATGGAGGAGGAGGGTGGAGCAAAGCCCGGGCAGTAATGTTGCGAGGAAGGAGAAGCGCATGCAGTTGAGGAGGGATTGAATGCCGTCTGTCTTCCATTAACTCCAACATCCACATTTGGGTCAACCAATAAACTTATATTTAAAGCAGGCCAACACCCATTTTCGAACCCTAATTTAAAACGATCACATCTGGTGATGTAAGGAGGCACCCTCTTCCTTCTCTCTCCTATTTAATGATACCCCCATTCATTGCCTTGCTTCTTTTCCCTCCCTTCTCCTTTTCACTTCAACTCCCTTACCAGTTACTGCATCTACAGGTAGATTGTGAACCATTGGCATGCATGAGAAGCTACCTCCTCCGGTATGCCGTGCAACCTTCGAAAGGAAACATTGTGTTACAAGCACTGCCGTTGAGAGTCTAAGAAATGGTTGGCCGATGAGAAGGAAAGGCGAAGCTGTCTCTTTCATCTGCCAACCTTACTTTGACTCGATACAGTGGAGCGCTTCAGATATCATTGGACAAAGGCTCCGACTTCTCTCATGTTTATGTGCATACATACATATACACGTAAATTTACATGCATAGCGAATGAAGGTTGACATCGTTAGAATCTGGCTAGGAATTAGTGATCTTATATACAAAAGCAGGTGAATCATCAGATGTTGGGTACTCTTTAACTCATTTTCGCGACACTTAATTGCTAAAATATTTTAAGCAAACATGAATTTTACCCTTTAATGAAGGGTAGGTTTTGGATTGTTGAGAAGTAATGGAGAGAGGAGAGGATATTTATGCTTGAAAAGAGAGACATCATTAACATTAAAAGCTGGTAGAAGAAGAAGAAGAAGAAAGCCCATGGTTGATGGCTTTGAGTCCAGCTGCCACAATTAACTCCTCTTGAATTCACATCAATGCTGGTTTTAAAGCAAGAAGAGTCTTCTTCTCTCCCACTGAACCATAGCTCCCACTGTGTTAAATGCAAACACCCACCAATGGGGCTATCCTCGAGCTCCTTAGGCATTCTACTTAAAGATCTAGCCATAGGACAATATCTGAGAATTTAATGCTGTGAGCAGAACCATTCTTCGAAATGGCTCACCAACATGAAGTGTGCTTGACGAAGGATCTATCAGTAGTATTGTTTTGCATATTTATGCTGTGGCTGAGATATCAGCACGATTTGGCCCATCCCGAGTGCATAAGATCATCAGCATGATCTTTGAGCTGGAGCGTATTAACTCGAGGTCTGGTTGAGACTTAAGATTACTCCTTTAACTGTTTGTCGAGTGCTTACACACAGGTCGATATCGAGAATGGGATTTTCGACTCGATCCCTCGGATACTTAAATTAGTAAGAGTTAGAGATGTGAGAATTAGAGTATGTATATTAGGCTCGACTTTCAACGTTGTTCCTAATGTGGTTTTTATATCTGTTCCTACGTACGATCGTACGTAACAGTTTTAATAATCTCTGGTTATCATCATACGTAAGTATTTAATGCCCGTTGACATCACAGGTAGTCGACCCATGTGTTGGGTGCAAATGCCATCTGATCTGCTCAATTTAGTCTCATGCGACATTGCTTCCCACCTCTTGTGTAGCTGATCGTGCTATCCCGTATAGTCTCGAGTGGAGTCGGTACAGGGGGATGGCGTCAGGCGACTAGCTTATGATATTGAGTTGGCTCGACGTGACACGTCGGTTTAAAGATGTCATGTCGAGTCTGTTGTAATAGCTAATAAGTAGTGTGGCGTGAATGTCAAAATATATTATATAAAGTATAATCCAAAAATATGGCCCAATAATATAGTAGGTTCAACCAGTGACGTGTTTCAATGTTCAGAGCTCGAGCAGCCCCCACTCACTGGTTGGTGATCGATACACTCTCGCACGAAAGGTGAACACGACGTAGGAGAGAGTGAAACATAAGCCCACTGCTTGACAGAGCTTCAATCCCAATCCGGCTAAGGGGATTGAATGAAGGATATATATATATATAAGATCATTTTAAGAGCTTCGCGCTCTACCGACTGAGGTAGACGAACATTATTTTGATTGTTTATTCTTATTAATTAGAACATTAGGTGATGGACATTTGAATGGGTCAACACTGCAAGAATAGGCAGTGTCCAAAGCCGGCCAATGGCGGGAATCGAGCATGTCCTTAACGTGTGTGCGGGTGTTTCTCCCCTTCCCTTTCCCCTTCCGTGCTAACTCCGCCACCACCACCTTCTCTTTTCTCTTCTACCCACTCTGCAATAGTCCGTCTCCTCTCATGGTGGAGCGGGTGCCGCCCTGCACACCGCCCTCGCCGGAGCCTCAGCCAGCCCCCAGTGCTCTCCTTGACACTGTCCCCGTGCCGGCCGATCCTAATCCCGGTCCCGATCCCGATCCCAATCCCTCGCGTCGCCTTGGCACCTACGTCGTCCGAGTGCCCAAGGACCAAGTCTACCGCGTTCCTCCGCCCGAGAACGCCAAACTAGCGGAGCGGTACCGCAACCAAAACAGGAGCCGGCGGCGGGGGAGCCCCTGCCTTTCCTGCCTGAAATGCATCCTCGGTGACGCCTTCCTCGTCTTATTACTCATCGTGGCTGTCACCGTCATATTCTTCGTCGTGGTAAGGCCTGGGGCTCCGACGTTCACAGTCCAGCGTCTCTTCGTCAAAAGCCCCCGCAGCACCACGGGAGCGCACCCGAAGCCGGAGTATGATCTCACGATGAGCGTCAGGAATCCAAGTCGCGGGATGGGTTTCTCCTACGAGGCCGGAGGGAGGGCGGTCATCAACCACGGCACCGTGGAAATCGCGGCGGGAACGACGCCGGTGTTCGTCCAACGCCACGGCAACACGACCTCCATTCGGCTGGTTCTTCGTGGCTCCAATGCCTTGCTGCCGAAAGAGATCGGCAGGAATCCAAGTCGCGGGATGGGTTTCTCCTACGAGGCCGGAGGGAGGGCGGTCATCAACCACGGCACCGTGGAAATCGCGGCGGGAACGACGCCGGTGTTCGTCCAACGCCACGGCAACACGACCTCCATTCGGCTGGTTCTTCGTGGCTCCAATGCCTTGCTGCCGAAAGAGATCGGCAGGAGCATGAAGGGCTCGAAGAACGCCGTTGACATTAGTCTTATGGCTAAGCTCACGGTGAGCCCGAGGGTTGGGGTATTGGAGATGTGGGCTAAGAGCATGGACGTAACTTGCGATGTTCAAGTCATTGGAATGGTGAAGCAGGCACAGATCTCCTCACAGCACTGCAACACAAAGCTTTAACTGTGAATAAGGTTTTTGGTTCTTCGAATTGGTGTTTTTCTTCTTCTTCCTCCCTCTCATTTGATTCCTCATTAGGACTGGAACATTCAACTGTTGCATGTATGGGTGTAAGGGTAAGAGAGATAGATACTTGATCCAATTTAATGTCTTGTGTAGGGATCTCATTTTGATAGTGGTAACACAACTTGTACTCATCATAGATCACATTGAAATTTATATGGAAAACAAATTTACTAGCAAATTTTCTGTGACAAGCTTGCTCTAAGCTATCACTATGTAACCAAGTTATTGAAATGAAAGTAGCAGTTCAGATATCAGAAATGAAAGCAGATAGCAAATGCTATAGATAGCCACAAGCAGTTTTAGAGAACACAGTAAATGTCACATAATACCAATACAAAGGGCATCCTTTGCAGACAGTACCAGATGGTTAAACTTCATATTGTTCATAGGTCTTGAGCAGCTCAGCGCAGACCGACAAGGGAGTATCCGTCTGGAATCCCAGCGAGTTTGCATATCTGGTGTTGGAGGCAATGCCATTGTTGTGGCTGAGGAACACACGAGCCCTCTCACGACCCTGGAGTGGGGTCTTGCATCTACTTTCTGGACTGCTAACAAGCATAGATTCGCAGATCTCGTGTTCATGCTCGTCTGCCACTAGAATGTTATAGGTACCTGTGTGGTCAGTCGTGCCCTCGAAATTGCATGTCTTGGCACCAGTGGCTTTGGATCGACACTCGATCCTCACCTTTGCACCTGCAGAGCACGTAGAGCTACTGTCAACTTGATAAATTGAAAAGAAGGCATCTTAAATCCAATCTGAAAGCCGATATAAAAATATCCTTAATAATATCGATATCATTATGCATTATATGTTCATTAACTGGTAGCAAAATAACAATGTTATAATGATCCAACAGAACAACGATTTAATACGCGCCTATCAGCGATGCTATTCCTTTGATTCATTGGTGCTGATAAAATTAGATTCGGAAATTTCTTAGCCTCTCCTATGTTTAACACACTACTATGTCTAACATATTTATTTCATAACCCTACACCCTAATTTTCATAGCCTCTCCTATGTTTAACACATTGGAGTACCAAGTACCAGAAAGACGATGGCATGCATACTCTGAAAAGTGATCTTGGCTAGCGAAAACTTTATGCATTTAAAAGTGTGAATATACCAAAATTTTAAGTAGCTTTTATTTATTCCATTTCAATTCTGGTACATATAAACATTATAGGAAGTGCCTATACTGTAAAAGTTGTGTCCAGACCAGGAAAAACCAGTCAGATATTTAAGAAGCAATAATTATATCAACTATTAGTTTCTATATATGAATTCAGACATGAATATTAAATAGCCACTGAATATCATAAGGATATTTCTAAAAACCTGATATGAATAAAAAACAGATGTGCAATGAAGACAAATTAGAATAGGGTAACTAATACTGCATGAAGAAAATATATCCTTAGCAAGTAATGAAGACACTAACACAAAACCTGTCAATGATATTTCTTGGCCAGGAAGAACTTTTCTCCGGTTAATATACGTAAATTAAACAGTTCGAGATTTGCTTCATATAATTACACAAATTATTGGTTCTCAAAAAATGAGGACCAACAGGGAAACCAGATAGCAAAATTCATAAAGGATACAAATATGCAGCATGCACAAATTTATGTAGCCACATCTTGCTCCAATCAAGTATGAATAGAAAACTCCAATGTTCCAACTCACTTTCTGCCACAGCCGAGAGGACATAAGAGCTAAAATGTACACTTGGGAGTAATACCCTATGCCCACAAGTTTAGATCAGAACAGCGATAATTACCTAAAGGTTATATTTTTTTTGGTCTGATGATGAAACCTTCTTTACTTCCAACATAATAACAGTATCCTATAGAGAGTTAATATAGTGTTCAATTTTGATAGCTAAGCTGTTGACAACAAAGACTTACCGTCTTTAGCGTATGCATGCAATTTGTGCTTTCTAACTTGGGCTTTGCTCTTCATCCATTTTCAGATTAGGTGCCAACCATAAGGCAAGGCAAATCTCCATATCAAAGATAAAATCAAGACCATAACTAGCACATATGAACTATCTTTACTTCAAGATTTCTGTTTCAAATAGCATTTTTCTAATTAATTACAGGACGTAAATGATCAAATTTGCTTACAGAAAACGCACAAAGCTGCATAAATGTAACCTTCTTCTTTAGATTTATGGTTCGATCTGCACTACCGATCAGAAGGAATGCATTTGATCTTAAATCTACTTTGACGGTAGAATTTCTGAAGATCTGTTAAATAAACATGTATAACACATCACGTCATCGCCTGATCTATCAACAAGAACCAATTCTTAGAGCGTTTCAACCTTAGCAAAGAACAAGCAACAAGATCAATGGCCGAAAACACATCCAGATCCGAACCGCGCCAAGATCAGACGGCCCAAAATCCAACAAAAAAGACATAGATTGAACGCTAGAGTGCTATACCGGGAAACCCTCACCTTTTGTGTAGGTCGACACTGGCGTCTCAAACCCAGCGCGGCAGGTGTCGCAGAAGACGCGGCCCTGGACGACGAACCCTTGCTTACCGCCGGCGACGTTGCGCGCGGCGACAGAGAGCGACGGGAGGACGCACGCCACCGCCAGTACGGCCGTGACCGCCGAGATTAGATGGTTGGCCATGGTCGCGGAAGCGATGGTGGAGAGCGAAGGGAAAGTGACTGACTAGTGGTGAGAGGACTCGATGAAGCCAACGGCAATGCCGCAAACAGGAAAAGGACCAGATTTAATGGCCGGGATGATGTTATCGTCACTCGCGGTAAGAGTAGGCATTTCCATTAAGTTGGATAAGTAAAAGATTTTGGAGATTTGAAGCGTCTGCTGAGTCTGACTGCAGTGCGGTAAGTTTAATTCGGTGATAGAATCTACTGGAGGTATCATTGTATGCAGCTGGCATCGGTGGGGCAATCAATTGCGCCGGTGACAGATAAAAGGAGGTGAGGTGGGGTACCTGCACCGCAGAACGCGGAGTGAGCGAGCGAGATTAAAGGCGAAGCGACTCGCTTTTAGTTGAACTGAGTCCACGAGTCAGCTGAGTCAAACGAGATCCAAAAATTCAACCTAGTAATTATACAATATTCCGATCTCTATACTTTATAAATTTATATTAATATTTTTTATAATTATAAAAATAAAATATTTAGATCTATTTATAATAATATTATTAATTTTATTAACGAAAATATGAAAATAAAAGATAAGAAGATAATTTTAACATTCTAATTGATTGTGATGGATGGTATCGGTGGTGGTAGATGACGACGTCGCTAAAGGTCGTGAGTCGGTATCGTGGATGAGGAGAGCAATAATGACAAGAGATTAGCACCGCTCTGCATCTATGTCGATAGTAATGCAAGTGGCCCTTTCGCTGCTCAATAACTGCATCGATGTTGACGTAATTATCGAGCAACGAAAAAATCGCTTAACAACTACATCAGTGCTGACGTAATTGCAAATACCAAGTGACGAAAGGATCGTCAATACAAACATAAAGTGAAGCAGCTTGACAACTATATCGATGCGGATAGTTATAGAGTGACGTTGCTTGGCAACTGTATCGGTGTCGATACAGAGCAACACCACCCAACATCTACATCGATGGCCCTTTCACCGCTCGACAATTGCATCGATGACGATGAGATACAGAACAATTTTTACCTCTTACCGTTGCTCTCCTCATCCATGAGAGTCATCCGCAGCCCTTAACAGTGTTGTTGTTTGTCGTCACCGACATTATCTGTTACCATTAATTAAAATATTAAAATTAAAATTTTATTTTTTATTTTGATATTTTCGTCGATAAAATCATAACATAGATATTTCACTTTTATAGTTATAGCGATCTTAATATAAAATTTTAAAACGTAGAGATCGAGATAAAATATCATTAGCCATACGTATTCCGATGACAATTCTGCTTCTTCAAAATGGAAGCCTCCAACCCACTCTGAGTTGCCGAGTCACCGGACTCGGGGCTGGCCATGTACGAGTTCTTAAACTTTGGAATGTGGACCATTGCTTTCCTTGGACCGTAATCTACGGATCGCAAATCCCCAAATAAGAAATAGAGGGAATCAAAAGATGTCACATGATCGACCAAATAATATTAGTCCTTCAAGATGCCTGTGACGTGGAAAAGGATGATGCCAGATGTGCATCTACAGCGGACAGCGGAGGCCATGAATGGGGATGACAATTAAAGCCGAGAGTAGTCCTTCAAGAACACATACCACGACAAATGTTGATGAATTAGAGACAAGACATCCCAAAAAGATCATAAACCGATGTAATGAGAGAAACCATTCATTCAGCTTAAATAGAATCTCATCAGCATATCGAAAAGTGGAAATACGTAAACTGTCACTACAAGCAACAAGGTGAAGGGTCGATATAAGCCAAAGCAGACCCACCTATCCTTCCTCTCTCCTAGCAGATTTCACTTGTACTCGAGGTTCATGTTGTTCTCGGGAGCCAAGCCGATGCAAGCCCTGAGAATGTTCTCCAGCATGGCTCTCTGCTTGGAGAGAGCATTCACCACTGGCGTGCCTGGAGGAACCTGTTTTAACCATATAAATCAATAGTTAGCTGAAAGAACAGTGTTGTTACCACTACAATGACACATTTCAATTTGTCCATTGAAGAGAGTTCAAGAGGAAGAACAATCTAACTGCCTTGCTTTTCTAGCTTGAATCGTTATCCCTTTCAAGCAGCCTAGTAGCCTAAACATTTCTCTATATAAAGGCTTCAGTGAATCAAGCCTCTCCTTCTTTCGAACTGGTCTTTAAATCATCTTCTTATCCCTCATCTTTCTCTTGGAAAAGCATTCCAACAATTATAATACTTTTTCTAAGGTCAGGTTCCATTCTTTTTCCTTTACTTTATGAAGTAAACACCATGACTCAGAATGATCACCAAACATTACACTCTTCAGGGTCCATTTATGACTTCAAACAACAGGTAATGAAAGGCAGATGTTAATTCCTCGGTACCGGCCGAAACAGTCTGCTATTCAAATTGTTGTTGTTGATATATTAAAATGCTTGCTGCCTACAATTGTCTTGTCAGGAATAAACAACACAAGCTCTACAAGATAATTAGATTAAGATCTCATCTTTACCCCGAGAACAATAACAACTAGTTCAAAGGTAGTTCTGTTAATCTGCGCATTTGACAATTTTGAATTACCAATAGTGATGTGTCACAAGCCAATTTGCATATTGTTTTAACTTTGTTTATGCAGTTAACAGCCTGTTGACAGTTGGTTTATACAAGAATCAGCATAAAACATATTCCATCATATATTTGGGCCACTGAGTTTCTAATAAATCGTCTGTGTTCTGTTGACATTTTACAGAAATTGGCCTTTAACTGTAAAGACATGTGCATATCATAACATCTCATCCTTTGGATAATTATGAAAAACGATAAGGTTTTATGAATCAAGTTTCTCGAGGGTCCAAAGAAAATATATAAAAGAATTATAATATGTTCACTTACAAGTGGAGCTTTGGTGAGGTAACTCAGGATTGCAGAGACTGGATGGAAGGAATGGAACTTGTCCTAGACAACCAAACCAGACGTCAGCACAGCATGATTTATACAAGAACACATAATAAAAAAAGTAATGCTTATAGATACCTCCCCATCAAATTTAAGCTGAATTCTAGAGCTCAACTCAGCCAGCAAAACTAAGTCCAATATGATGGGTGCAGCCAATAGGGAGTCCTCGCAAGTGTTGTGAAGAACGATGGTGCTCTTTCCCCCCATAAATATCTCTGATGTGTATTCATCCATAGCCCTCTTACTGTCCCCAACATATGGCACATACTGCAGTAGAGCAAGTGATGAACATTAGAATATGATATAGCCTACAATGAAAAAGATATAGTCCATATTTTTGCAAACCTTGATGACAATGACATGGTCAGGATGCTCCCCAGTCTCATAGAGGATACCATTACTCGAGACCATGTCATCAACAACATTGCTCTTCGAGATCTCCTTGGATCGGAAAGTTTGTGGTGCAGAGAGGTTCATCCCATCATTGTTTCCTAGATGGTTGTAGCTAACAATGGAGGTTGGCTAACAACATGAAAGAAGACAGCATCACACATGTTAAATGCAAATTAAAATGAAAGATTGAACACAATTTCTTACAAACAAACAACAAGTTGATTGTAAATATAAGATGCAACTGGATTTCAAGTGTATAAAACATAAAGAATTAGCATAACATTCATGTAGAAATAAGAGACCAAGATCAGACACCTTGATTCCTGCTCCCACCAGAAAATCAACCAAGACAGACTTCATTTTGGTCTGCCCGCTCTTGAAGTCATCTCCACCTATAAGAGTGTTCCTTTGAATAGCCATTTCAATGAGCCCTGCATACAAATACAGAATTGAAATATGTAGGATATTCTCACAGCCAGCCACTAAAGCTTTTCATTCATGACCTGCTGAGGCAACGATTTAAAGCTTAAGCACCATACCCGGCACAAAGGTGTTTTGAGGACTCCCATTGATAAAAGGGACATTCTCCAGCACACAAGCTATCCCATACAATGTAGATGGAGATATCTCAGCTTCATTCTTCTCCAGTGAAGCCATGAGATTCTCCATAGTATCATTGAGCCCCACAATTACATCGCTGTACCTTTCCGTGTTTGCAGTCCACAGCACAACGACCTTATCCGTCTTGGTCTTCTCCTTAAACTCCCTATCAAAAACAATTCCAATGACAATTTTTCAGCCACTAGATTCTGACATCTACTTCTCTTGCCTTCATCCAAGCCAAGCACGTGCTATGAACTAATTGTTGAGGAATGAGCTTAAAAAAAGGAGGTCGGTCAGCACCTTATGTCCTTGATGATCCGTTGGACCTGCTCCTTCTTGGTGCCTTTGATCACACTGTTGGCACGGCCACTCTGATTTGCGGCAACAAAGTCAGGGTCGAATATCCCAGGCAAGGGCACCATGGCCTCCATGTATGGCCTGAGCTGTTTCTGGAGGTCTATATCCAGCACCATGGCCCTGGCCATGGCATCTGCCAGGTTCATGTTGCTTATATCCCATCCCCCAAACACTATATCATCTGGATTAACCTAATAAACTCAACAAAAAAAGAAAAACCTAATCACATAACACTACAAAGTGAGAATAGAGAGAAAAAAGAAGAAGCGTAAAGTCACACCAACATGGATGAATCAACAAAATACAAAGACCATTCTTCTCAATTAATAAATAGCACAGAAAACAATAAAGACAGCATTCTATCACACAAAAAATGGCGGAAAAAGGAAATAGTGGTATAAAGGTTCAAAAAAAGAGGTTAATTTTTACCATAGGAAGCAGGCTTTTGAAGGGGGCATAGATCTCCTCGCCATTGAAGGAGCCAACCCTGATGGTGGAGGCCTGAGTCAGGGATCCAAAATAGTTGGCCTGCTGCACTTTGTCCTTGGTTGCCCAAGAGATCCCCCTACCCAACACCATTCCCCAAGTCAAAATCTAATTTTTTTTATATGCAAATCACAAAAGAAAACAACATCAACATCCTAAAAATCACCAACAACCGCAGGGGGAAAAGAAGAAGATCGAAAACAAGAAGAAAGTCCGAAGAGATATTACTCTCTGTTGGCAATAACTCCGGCGGTGAGGGTGGATCCGTTGTTCCCGCCCCATCCCACGAGCATCACACTAATCCATAATTAAATGGAAATATCACAACATTGAGCTAATCAAAATTGTGGGCTGTACGAGTACCCGGGTGGGTGAAACCGAAAAGGTACCCGAGCTTGGGGACGCGGGTGTGTGTCTTGAAGTTGTATCGGACGGTCTTGGGCTTGACAATCCAGTGGTAGGCCCCATCCCGGCTCTCGTGCACCAGCTCCGTGGTCTCGTAGTGGTACACCGCCTCGATCTCGTCCTCCGCGTACCGCACGTTGGGGCTCTCCACCTTAAACTTCTCTATAAACATATTTTGCAGAGAGCCGTTCCCCTCCTTCACCTTAAACTTCTCTACAAACGAAGCGCTTCGCTCGGCCTGAATCCGTTAGGGGCAGAAGCGATATCCCTCTGGGTCGTTATTTATAGAGAAGCGACCCGCCACGCGGAGGCGTTTCATTGGCCTTCGCAGACATCCGCATGCGAGATCTTCGTGCGGCCTGCGATCCAACGGACGAGGACTGGGGGTCGTATGCGGGTGGCGGAGCGTCCAGACACGTCGGGTCATGCACGCGTCGTCCCAGCCCGCGCGAAGGACGCGCCACGAAAGTGGTGAGGAGCTCCACGAACGGAATGTCCTCAAGGCGGCTGACGCCGTTAGGGGCGGCGATACCTCGCGCTGTGGGGCATGGGAAGTCACGTGCCAGTCCCCGACGCTACGTGCGAGAGGTCGACCACATGATTGGACGAACCCATCAAGTGCCAAGTGTATGGCGTACGTACATTTTTCCTCTAGTGTGAGTTCCTTTCCCCTTAATTCCTACTTGCCTCCAAATCACCACCTGCATACTAAGCCAAATTGCATTCACAAGTATATATATATATATATATATATATATATATATATATATATATATATATATATATATATATATATATATATATATATATATATATATATATATATATATCTTAAACATGATTACATTTGGTGGAATCAAGGTTATCATGGTAAATTCAGAAGTAATATTTTATTTCAAGGGCACAGATGATGATACTTTCATCATAAAGGAACAATGTGCACTTGCCTGTAGATAATAAGAAGCCTTTATAAGCTCTTCAACAGAAGAGTTTGATACACTTGCTCTCAAGATAGCTCCCAAGAGATTTGTGCTTGAACCAACTTTTATAGCCTTAAATTTAGAGAAGGTGCAACTTCTTTTATCTAACAAGAAAGTTAATTAAGAAACAACTTAATATAAATTTAGTTCAACCAAATCAAAACAAATAGAAGGATGTGGAACTGAGTGGAAAAAGATAAAAAGATATGCACCTTAAGTGTTTTCCTAGATTAGTCTCTCAGTATGCAAAATACATCAGGAGTCCTCCTTCAACACACTGGAACATCTCTTGCTCACTAATTTCATGAGACAGACAGTCTACCTCCACATTAAAGAATACCCATCGATTCCTAAAGGGAAATAACTGAGAAAATTTCCACGTCCTGACATTGCTGAGTCTCCTCAACCACATAAATCTTTTGTGGCAGTACAACATCAGAAATGGAGTGACTGTTTTGCCTTGGAAAGTGGCAGGTGGTCCAGAAACAAAACCTCCTAAAAGACTGATGTACATCGACTTTAAGGTGACGATGAGGCTTTATAACATTTGCTTACCCCAGAAGACAAAAGATCAAAAGTGGAGTTACCCTTTACATCTCATCCTCTCCCATATCTCTTTTTCAACTTTCTGAATATTGAGTGCACATATATTTGTGGTGACCAAAGAATCTTTGCATCTTTGCTTACCATCAAGAAAAGAAAAAACCAAAAGTGGATCAACCTTTTAATCTCATCCTCTCTTTCCATCACACACTCAGTTTTTCTTCTAGAGACCAAAACTGGATACCTTTTTGACATCAGCCTCCCCCTTTTCTCCTTCCATTTCTCATTTCAATTGATTCTCGTGGTGAAAGATGTGCAAAAGAAATGGATAGACATGATATGTTTCCAAGGAAAAGAAACCAATATCACTTAAATTTCCTTGTGGTGTTCCTTGGTACAATTGTTAAATATTTTTGGGTGCACTAGATCAATTTTGTATAAGTTTTTAAGCTTAAAAACAAAGATTTGATATCTATTATTTTTGCTTAAGATGATAATGTTAAAAATATAGTTGAGATCTTACCCCTTTTTTGGAGAGAAATATGAGATTTTAAACTTGTCACTCAAACTAGGATTGAAAGTTGAAGGATGAAAAAAGAGTCATCCATGAGTCATATTATGGTGGTATCTGTGATCTGAGAAGGATGAATGTCTCAGAATGAGTGTGGTATCTGTTCACTGTAAAACAGATGAGGAAAGAACATTGGAATATAAATGTAGAATCTGACAATGACTTCTAGAGGACCCCCCCTGATTGAATGATACTAATGCAGATGGAGACACAGAAAAAATAGCTTGATTTGAAATGTGCAATGCTGCTTCGCTTGTGGGTCTAATCTGTCATGTCTTGGGGCACTTTGTTTTGGAGCTGCAAGTGTCATTCTAAACTATTGTCGACATTTTTGTTTGTTTATCTTTTGATGATACTGGTGTTCTGTAAACAGTTTCAACATTCCAGAACTCACTTAGTTTCTGTCTTCATCCATTTAGAACATGGAGCAAGCTACTTTATAATAATTTGGCTTGTCTTTGTTGGTATTTCTTGTGGAACAGTGGAATAGGACCATAGAGCCACAAAAAGTTGTGAGGCTCCAAATGTTTGATATTATGGAAAGGATCACAACAGTAGTACGGTTTGCCTGTGATCCAGGTCTCCAATGAAATGAAATGGATGTTGGGCAAATTTTCTTGATGAAAAAGGTTGAAATGACAGCTTTAACTGTTGAGATGTAAGCTCAGTGATGACACAAGGACAGGATGCAAGTTCAGTGATCCAAAATGAGTCTACCATGGTTCATTCATCTAATATCAATATGCTAATCTGATCATTTTGGGTAGGTCAGAAAAAAAGTCCCCTCCACTTGTGTTCTTTTCTTTATTTATTTGACCTTTTCTTTTACTAGTATATTGTTGGAGGATATAGAGGGAGAAGGGAGGAGCACAGAAGTAGAGAATTGTCAATGTGTCAAACATGTGCTCCTCAATATGGGAACACAACAAAATTTTCTAGATTTGGTATGGCTTTTGTCTCACTTGTACAGCTGCAAGCTTCTGGTGACCAATTATGTTTCCTTGGAATAAAAAGATCAGATTGTTGAGATTTTAGATGTTGTAATCTCCCAAGCTAGCTTGGAAAGTTCAGGATTGCAGAGAGAGACAGCACACATGATGATGTACAAGAGCTCGGAGAGCAAGCCCAAACAAATCAGCAGTGCTTGACTTGGTTGACCACCAGACAATTTCAACAGGATGATGATCTGCATTCCACAGATCTTCTAACGTCAACATGAGAAACCACCTTGTCGGAACACCATGCTAAGATTGCTCCTCTCCAGTACATGAATGGTCAAGATTTGAGTAACAAAAACAATCTTCCCCTAGGTTTTTTTCCCCTTTTAACCTCGGATATCCTCTCTTTAACTTTTTTCCTTCCTATTATATATGTATTCAAAAGAAATTTTCAAATAACTGTGAGGGATATTTGAAGGATAAAAGATTAATTGAAAATAAAGGATCCTCATTGGCCAGATCTCAGAGGCAGTTTGGGGTTTGGACACCATAAAGCCAGGTCCATCTAAGGGGCCAAATAATCCCACTTCTCATGAATCTGACCCATTTCTTGCTGGAGCCAGACTTGGTTTCCTTCTATAAGACCAGGGTCTTATATCTTGGTCAACCCAAGCCCCAGTTTCAGGTTGTCCAAAAATTACATTTAAATGATCATAAGTAGCAAAAGTTCTCTAATTGCTGCTAGACAATATCAAGTCTAGAACAGGAAAATGTAGACGATGCATGAAATTAGATAAACTTGTATGCAGAATATCAAATAAATGTTTTGTCAAATTAGACAAGCAAAGAAGAAACTCAAGCAGGAAAACAGTCACGATATGCCCAGGAGCAATAATCAATACAATCTGCAGCAGGAAGAAAAGAGTAGGTAAGAGCATTTGAAATAGAATAATGGATCTAAATGGAGGAAGTAAAAAAGTATGATTGTTCAATTTGCAAGCATGTAGTCAGTTAAGTGGTAGGACAGAACAGGCCTATAACTTCGAGAGCAAACAAGATGATATTTTCAAGACATACCAGAATCAAAATCTAGACCCATACCCTAGACAGTCGGGACGTCCCATGATTTCCATGACAATCTATATTCCTTATGTCAAGGGTTACTCGCAAAATTAATTTACAGTTTATCTATTGAACTCATGCATTATGATCCAATAGTATAAAAACCTATCCAATTTTTGAAAGCATAATTTTCATAATGAAGATAAATTGTAATATCATTTTGCATTGGGAACTCTTACGAGATTTTCCACAACTTTTTTCGGTAAACAAAAATTGAAAACTTTTGACTATTACAGGAACCTTTGTTTCAGAAGTAATGACCGATGGCCAAAACATAGTAACATAAATTGTAAAAATCACATACTAATTTAGACAAGCAGTCTCAACTTGCGCTAGCTAAATGTTCTAAATACATAACTTAGAGGCACAATACAGCACTAGAAATTAACAATAACAGGCGCATTTATTTCTATATCATAGTCAAGTTTAGTAGGCAGGTCCTCTTATAAGCTTAATTTAAAAAGAAACTAGAATCCCCATAATATCAAGAATAAAACTTTACCTATAGCCATAACATTAACGATCCATTTAGGAAGAATCAGAAAGTAAATGCACCAAATTTTCGAACTTGGGAAGAAAAGACGCAGAGTGCAAACCCCCGATGATCTAACGGTAAGACTTCTGGAAGCGGGCACGAGCGCCCCGGCCACCGAACTTCTTGGGCTCGCAGCGGCGGGGATCGGCAACGAGGAGTGTACGGTCATAGCGGACAAGGATGTCTTTGATCTCCTTCTTGGACTGCTCATCAACGTACTTCTGATTGAAAGCTACGATAGCCTTGGCGATGCTCTGGCGGATGGCGTATATCTGGGAGGTCTTGCCACCACCGCGCACGCGGATGCGGAGGTCGACACCCATGAAGCGCTGCCGCCCGAGAAGGAGGACGGGCTCGAAGGCCTTGAGGCGGAGGATCTCCGGCTTCACCAGCTCGATAGGCACCCCATTCACCTTGATCAGCCCGCGCCCGCGCTTGCAGTGCGCCACCGCTACCGCCGTCTTCTTCCGCCCGAAGCACTGCACCGATTCCACCGTCGCCGCAGCCATCGCCACCGCTAGAGCTCCAATCAGATCGAAAGACTAAGAACGACACCAAACCCTAAAAGTCCCAATAGATAGCGGCGCAGAACTCCGGCCTTGGTTCCTTATATCGGTTGACGCGAAATCGACGCATTCGATTACTCTTCGGGTCGGGATCCGAATCCAGATGCGAATCCGGTAAACATTCGCGGGATCCAAATGCGCGTTTGAGTTCCATAAGTTTCGGATTTGGAAGGCATGCGGCGTTCTGATTCGGTCCTCGTCTTTTATTTGTTGCAAGCAGTCTCCACACCAGATCCGGAAACGTTGCTCATCGTTTTCCACCAATAACATCAGACAGCCTTCGTATCGAACAAAGAACTGCCACGTACGACATGGGACCCAATTGATCCGGTCCTCTCGTTCTCGCCGTCGTGGGAGATATTTCCGTCATGAAACTCCCAACGGCAGAGCGCCGGAGGCAGCTCCTCTTTCCGCCAAATCGAAACCCTAACTCTATTCCTCCCTTCTTCCTGCTCTCAGGATGAGCAATCTGAGAGCAATTTGCCGCCGGTACGCCGTCATCTCCTCGATCTACTGCTGCAGAAGCCACGGCCGCCTAGGTTTCGCGCCATCCGCGGGGTATTCTGATCTCCGGCTCCCGTCCCCTTGTTTTGCATCATCTCCTTTTGTCGTCGATCACGCCCCGAGGATGGGGCCGGGGTCGCGCGCTAATCCGAGGAGGACGATCACCGGGGTCTCCAATTGGAACTCCGAGAAATCACGTCATGAGACTCTTGGTAATTTCCCCAAAGATCATTTCTTCGGCTCTTGTCCAGAAAGTAACTTAGATTTTGTATTCAAAATTTGATCTTTTTACACTTTTAAGATCTGCTTGTTTGAACGAATAAAGTAATTAAGGACAAATATGTTAGCATTTGATCAGCGTGGATATATGGCAGTTGCTGCTTAGGCTGAACAACAACAATGTTATATGAACCTCCAAGCACATCTTCTCTGTTGATCAAAGGTTTATAAGCATGTTACATTACTCGACATGAATTTGCCTTGGAGCTGCTTGATTACTGTCAGATGATTATATTGTCTAATGTCTCATTTATATATCACTGAATATGTATTTTATTGAAAAAAAGGAACTAATTGGTGTTGCTTGACAAAACTCTTTGCATGCCATTTAATTGAACTTGTTAAATTCTTTTGACATCTGCCTAATTAATTCCTTTTCTCCAATCAGGTAACTAGTTATATCATTGATTGACTTTATATCTTATTTTGCTTTTAGATGGTTTTACTCCTGACACTCAATGATATCTGTTTCTTAATTTGTTCTGAAACTTGTGAACGACTCTGGATATTATCAGTAGAGCGGCTACTAAGCCATATTTTCATATGTTCTATGCATGCTTTCTGGATGGGTAGCATCTTGAGAAGAACTTGCTTCGATAGGATCTTACCATGAGTAAAGTACATTTTGGATAGATAGTATTAGAACAACTTTCAAGGCATAGCATCTTAACTATTTATGTTTTTTCCTGGATTGCGAGAATCCATCTAGAACTATAGTGTACGTGTTATGATAGGTAACTCTGTTAAAAAATTTTACTTTGTCATAGCTTTAACCCACTCTACTCTTATTTCCTTCCCTGAAGTTCTATTTTTAGGCTACCATATCAGCTGCAAAATAGTATGCAGCATGGTTTGAACTGTGCAAACCATGGTCACTGAGGCAGTGGGGGTCATGTTGTCATACATTGTGTTGAAGCACTATGAAACATTAAATTTCAGCTTTTGTTTGGCTGTAATCCAGACGTTGTTTCAGTGTTACTATTCCATTTATGTTTACTAGCACCTTTCTGCATCCTTCAACTGTTTTGCATTGCCAAAGATCCCTTGTGTGACTGTCTTCTAGTCCGCAGTTTTACCTTATGACCGCCATTTTACATGTTTATTGGAAGCATCACTTTTCTTCTTGTTAGTCTCACTAGCACTTCTGGGATGCATCTTCCTTGTGGATAATTCTAGCATATTTCAGATTAATCTCGAGGAAGAGAGAAATATTTTGGCATAGGAGAAGAAGGCATCCATGGAGTACTTCTCCAACACCCTAGAAAGGTGTACACTCGTCTATAAGAAGCGAGATCTGATGCGAAAAAAGGCCAAAGATGACAACACAAGGGACATCACTCAACTTTTAGCTGCAGAAGACCTTGAGCTTGATACAGACGATGACGAGGCTGAATGAGTTGCTTAGTTGTACATAGAATTCTCGTCACCTTGTCATGGGGAAATCTCCATCTAATATTCTATGACTATACCCAAAGATGTATATATCATTGTTTCTTGATTTATAATGTGAAAATTGAAATCAGTCTCTTATCAAGATGATTGGAACTTCTTGCGATCTAATTGAGATCTGTCATTGAAGAAGTACAAATTGTTCTGATTTGCCTGAAGCTCTGATATGAATAAAATCTTGTCTTAAAGAAGAAAGCAGAATTGTATTAGACTCAGTAAAACTATGCTTTTGACCATAACAATAAGATTTCTAGTTATTGGATGTGCAGAACATAGAAATCTACTTGATTAGAAAATAATACCTAATAGGTCACCCTCAACCTGAACTCAGTACGTGGTATCCACGTCAGTAGAAAAAGATTAAATAGAATTAGGGGAGGACCGCTTATAAAAGGCAAGTGCTTCAAGAGTCTGACTTGAGCATCATAGGGATTACGTCGGGAAACCCTACCCACCATTGGTATCAGTACACCATTGGTATCAGTATAGTTCGACAAAACATCGAGTGTTATGTAGCCCTTTGGACAAAACTAAAGGAGCAAATTGGATTGGTCAACCACCCACCAACACATCCTCAGTTGATGGCATATGGTCATGACTAATTAAATATGCCCAAGGGATTGAAGCATTCTTGCACCATCGCCTTAAGCTTATTTACCTCTGAGTTGCTCCCTAGGTAGGTGTCGCCTAAAGACGTTGATGTTGTTAATGCTGCCGTCCTCCAGGTGTGAGCGAAAGCTATGGTCTACGATTCATTAATGCATTGATTTGAAAATAACATAAGCAATATAAAATCATAGCTATAAGATTAACTACATAGGATATAGTGAGGATTAGTATAGAAATAAAGACGGAAGTGAATCGACCTTCCACACACACGAATAGATGTGTTAATCATATTATCGTATTATTACACAATTTATATATCTAAAGTATGTAGTTTATTGTGATGCTACCTCATGAATTTTATCCTAGATTGCATGGCCATCCAAAACTCACATATGCCCTGGTGATGATACACTCATTTAGCCCTATGACATTGGCTATCATGGTCACTTAGGGTCACTGATCTCATGATGGAATTGACCTTATCAGTAGCATAATGTGAGCATAAAGTTGTAATTTTTTACTTAGTTGATGCACTTTTTATGCTTCCCATTCAACTTATATTACGTGGACACACATTTATTAGGCTCGGTGATGACTACCAAACTTGTTTTCTTTAGTGTTCGGATTAAAAGATCCAAAGGTATTCCATACGCTTAATGATGATTATTGACTTTAGGTATCCAAAAGGAGGTAAAGGTTGATGGATGACATGCTCAGATTGACTTGTTTTGAGGTCATCAGCTGATGACAAAGACTTGTGTGGAGCAAATACAGAAGTCCAAGGTGTGCCATGAGAAATTTTACCTCCTATTAATGCTAAAAGGATGTGAAGGCCACAATTGACTTCCACACTTGTATGTTCCATGTCAAGTTCCTGTTGGGAGCTTGTGGAGGAAAAATGTCATGTATTAATGTGCCAAAACACGTGTGGATTGGAGGGCTCAAAAGGTCAAATAATGGCATTAATCTTCCAAAGGAAGAAGTCACCAGGAAATTGGAGCAGTACTTTCATACGAGACAAACAAATCATCTGACTTTGGTTGCAGTTTGCGTGGATGAGTTCCATGTCATTACCTAAGGAGTGGACTTTTTTGTGTTGGAATTATCACAGCACAATAATTATTTTATCTGGGATTTGTTGTACTTATAAATGAGGAGGTGTTGACGTAAGACTTACTTGATTATGATGGATTCTCCTAATGGTTGAATTAATCATGATTTAATGACATGTTGTAAAGTAAATTAATTGATTATAAGAAGCAGCTTACAACAACTTAGTTGACTAATGATACTTGTAATCCAATTCCTGAAAAATGGTTTTTCTTAAAATTAAAAATGCCTATTAAATGTGAATTTTTCAGCAACAAGCATAATAATTGATGATGATGAATATGATAATTGTTGGTGAACTGATGCGTCGTGACTGATGAATCAGTACGACCTAGTCCACGGGTCGATGTCGGAAGTCTACGGTCAGCTTCACTGGTCATCGAAGTCGGTCATGCCCTCAGGACAAGGTGCTAGTAGTAGAGTGTTGGCGTCTCTTGGTCGGGATGATGATTATGACTCTGTAAAGGTCGCTTTCTTGCACAGAAAGCCCTCGTCGATTGGTTACCGACTTTGGCTCCTCTGACGATCAAGTCAGCGCTTGGTGTAGGTTTTTGTTTTTTCCCCTCCTCTAGGCCAGATGTCGACTAGAGATTTTTATACTACTGTACGAGGGTCGATCGTACGCGGACTTGGTGTGACAGTCGATTCTCGATGGGTGAGATGGTACCTTTGTGCGATTGTCATCCCGGGACGCACGGAACGACGCCATATGGCGTTGTCCCGAGCTTTCCGGGATGACGACCGCACAAAGGTACCATCTCACCTCTCGAGGATCGATCGCCACACCAAGTCCGCATACGACCGACTCAAGTAATGCCTTGGTACGGATTCTGGCTTGACGCGTGGGGGTGCTCCTCTTACTGACTTGGTGGTGGCGTGGCGTGGCATTGATTGTGATGTGGCCCTGACCCAAAATATACCTTATCAATAATAAAAACTTGTAAACTCGAATACCTTAAAAAAAAAAAATACTTGACCCATTTTGATTCCTAAATTTTAGTTTAAATCATGGATGACATTTTAAATATCATGCAATTAAGGAAATAGCATCGTTTATGTATAGAATAAAGGAAGGGGTTCCTAAATTTCATCGTTATTTACGTCTTATCTCCCATCCCTATTTAGACCATACGACGGTGAAAATCACCATGGGGGTGGGGAACCCATAGTTTCTCCATATTTTATTTAATTAATTAAATTTATATTTTAAAAAAATAAAAAAAAAATCATTAAGACTAATTAATAATAGAAAATTTTATAAATTTAAGTACAAGATTGATTTATTAGTTACTGTTCCAATGTTGGAGTTATCGATATCGAGTTGAATTCTTAAATATGTATATTTTTATTGATATTATTATCGGTAATATATAATATAAAATGAAGTAAGAATGAATAGAATACTCTTTGTATCTTTCTCTGTATGGGTAATAGAAAATGACCCTTATTTTTATTTAATTCTTGTTATTTTTTTATCTCCGCCCCATTAGCGATGGATCCATATGAGTACTCGTACCGGTAGGTATAATTAACAGAGATATAATTAGATTATTATTTAATTTACATGTTATTATTTACACCAACTTTGACGTAACATTCCATATTGATGTTTATTTTCTTTGGACTTGCGCGTTGAAACGAGGGTGGATGGGACGGCAACAGTTGAGAAGAAGAAGAAGAAGAAGAAGCCAAAAGGGTCTCTCTCTCTCTCTCTCCCTCTCCCTCTCCTAACGTAACGTAAAAGACTGACAACTCGATCATGTCTTTATTGGCCGGACTTGGCAAATGACTAGGCCAACCTATTTAGGGTTACGCCATGCGGTCTATGAATCATGGACATGTCCAAGAAGAAGCCCCGCGTGTTCTCTTTTAGATCAACGAAATCACCTGCATCAACTCTCTCGACGTTAGATTCCACTCCTCCTTCCCACCATTTGATGTTATTTTGTCGATTATTCTAAGTCTTTCAAGCAAAGTCAACTCCTTATTATAATTAAATTAATGCATATTAATCTGACTTAAACACCGAAGAAGATTTTTTTTATTTGTTTTATTTGTCTTGATAATAATTTTGCTAGCTTGTAAGATGTGCTTGTTCAAAAAAGTTAATTAGTAAATAGAAATAGGATTGTGTGGTATTTTCATCGGTAAAATCGATAGAACGAGGAGAAATAAGATTAAATATTTTAATTTCGTAAGTATAAAAATTTTAATATAACTTTTAAAAGTATAGAGATTAAAATATTAAATATAATTAATTATAAAAAATAATCTATAATTAGTCTGATATTAAAACTATTAACTTTTACAAGATGCTAATTGCCCTTAAAAAAAAAAGATAAGTATATATTTGGTACATCAAACTCACAACACTTACACTCTAAAGAATGCAATGAAACTTAATTTATTTGTTCTTAATTATAAGAAAATTAGTGTCAGACATGTTATTGACAACGCATGAAGAATTTGTTTTTGTTTTAATACTATCTGTTTACTTTATTTTACTTTATAAATAAAATCTTTAAAAAATCAGAAAATCAACGTAAAAGACCTTTTGTTTGTTAATCTTTTTGGTTTCTTATTGTTCCTAAATCTCTTTATAAACTTTGTTTCTTTTGCATATTTTTGTTAGTTCGATATTACCCTGATTCATATATGTAAAATCGACTAAGACGTAAAGCGTCTCTTCTCGGTATGTTACCGGTACAAAAATCAAAGTTAAGAGAATTTTTTCGAGTCGATTTTTTCGACACTTAAGTTAATCCATAGATCAACTTCGTAAGTCTATGTTGTAAGCGTCTTAAATTGTCTCTTGGACTTTATCTGTGTGAGTAAGTGGGTGACAGATCATTTGGACCTTTTTCTCTTTAGACGTTAAGTGATGTTTATACGACGGACAATGACTGATTTATTACGAGAGAAAAAAATTATTTTTTTTTAGAAAAAAAGTCATGACTGATGATAAGGTGGGAACAACAGCCGGTTGAGCCCATCAATCAAAGACGGTGGGATGGTCAAAGCACCACAATCAAATTCCTTTGGGGGAATAAACAATATGCAATGTGATAGTATGACACAGCATCATGTCCTATGGTAGAGTTGGGCAGCAGCATGATGTCTAATAATGACACTATTATATCTCTTTGATAACTCCTCTCTCTCTCTCTCTCTCTCTCTCTCTCCATCTTTTCTTTTTTCATCTGCCTTCCATTTTCTTTTTATCCATCAAAATAAATTCTAAAATAAATAGTCCAATGCAAAGTAAAATAACTTCAAATAAGAAATTGCTGTTTTTTTTCCCCATTAAAGAAGTCAAACTCAAAAGTCAAAATAACTCCGACATTTCCACCACGGTGAGGGGGTATTTTGGAGGTCGGATGGGCCGCCACGAATCCAACCTCAAGCTGACGATGGTGCAGACTTTCCTCCTTTCTTCCTCGCGTCAAACGATGCCTTCGTCGTCTTCCTTCTCCCCCCCACCGTATTCCACCCCCTTCCTCTGTTTCTTTCACCAGTCACTGTCTGGAGGAACGATATAGAGAGAAAGAGAGAGAGAAAGGGAGAGGAAAGTTCCAGTCTTTTGGTTCCCCACCTCATCGCTATCGCCTACATCTACCGGTCCCTTACGAAGCCGCGGGATTCCTTGATGGGCGTGTGATTTACTGTTTGGTGGAGCGGAGGCCATGGGCAATTGCTTCAACTGTCCATCGAGGGTCGAGAACTCCGCACATCGCGCTTCCTGTGAGTGTCGAAACCTGTTATTTTTGGTTCGATTTGTTGCTTAAAGTTGTCATCTTGCATCTGTTCCTCGCGGAATTCTGCTCAATTTTTGGGTTGTTGATGTAATCTTTCCATATTTTTTTCCCCCACTGAACAGATCCTTCAAACATTGGTACCAGCAGAAGAAGTGTGTCGTCAAATCTTTCTGCACCTTCCGACAAGGAAAAGACTGGTGGTGCTCTTCCTGCTTCAAGAACTGAGGGGGAGATCTTGTCTAACTCAAATTTGAAGGCCTTCACCTTTAATGATCTAAGAAATGCCACCAGAAACTTCCGCCCCGACAGTCTTATTGGGGAAGGAGGATTTGGCTATGTCTACAAAGGTTGGATCAATGAACAAAACTTTGCTCCTTCCAAGCCGGGATCAGGCATGGTGGTTGCTGTCAAGAAACTTAAACCTGAAGGATTCCAAGGCCACAAGGAATGGCTGGTAGGACAGGTTTTCTTCTCTCTTTGCGCCATGCATTCCTTGGTTCTTAACCTTTCCTGGTGATTGATTGCAGACAGAGGTTAACTATCTGGGTCAGCTTCATCATCCAAACTTAGTTAAGCTGATCGGCTACTGTTCTGAGGGTGACAATCGACTTCTGGTCTATGAATTCATGCCTAAAGGCAGCTTGGAAAACCATCTCTTCAGAAGTGAGTCACAACTGTTAATTCTTCATCCAACATTGCTTATTGCTTATTTTAAGAGATATAAACTCGAATCAATGTTGGAATATTAAATCAAACTTTGTGAATAGATAAAATTTTGGTTTGAGACTTGGAATTCATATTATAGTTGGAGTCAAAATCTTGATTTTATCCCTCTGTAAATATAAGGGTCCATGTAATACTTTAGATATACAATTGAAAGAAGAGATAAAAGTAGAGTCAAAAGAGTTGCAGAGATTAAAGGTGTTCTAGAGATTGTAAGTTTTCATATTTAATATCATGGTTAGTTTTTGAAGTGTCTCCTCTATGATTTTTTGATGTCCACCATCTTTTTGTGAGAATTTTTCAACAAAATGTGAAGTATAAAAAATATATCCATTTCCAAAACAAAAAAAGCTGGTCTTCGTATATGCTGAAGAAAAAAAATTACAACTATCAAGTAGTCTTGGTTATTGACATTGGTTTTATGGTCTTCTTATAGGAGGTGCTGAGCCACTACCCTGGGCAACTAGGATCAAAGTTGCAATTGGAGCTGCAAGGGGGCTCTCATTCTTGAATGATGAGTCCCAAATCATATATCGAGATGTCAAGGCTTCTAACATTCTTCTTGACACGGTATGTTGGCAGGAATGGGAGATGGGCAGAAGTATCATGGAATTTGGTTTGCAGACTCGTACAGCTTATTTTTCTCTTCCACGATGCAGGATTTTAATGCAAAGCTGTCAGACTTTGGATTGGCAAAAGATGGTCCTACTGGTGATAAAACTCATGTCTCAACTCAAGTGATGGGAACTCATGGATATGCTGCTCCAGAATACATTGCAACAGGTTGGATCTCTATGTTAAATCCTCTCACATGACATCAAGTATTTTGGGTTTCCTAAAACCAAATAATTTCTTGATTACAGGGCGGCTCTCTGCAAAAGCTGATGTCTACAGCTTTGGGGTTGTGTTACTGGAGCTGCTCACCGGGCGTAGAGCCCTTGAGAAGACAAAAGCTGGCACAGAGCAGAGCCTTGTGGACTGGGCAAAGCCTAGCTTGGGTGATAAGCGTAAGTTATACCGGATCATGGACCCAAGGCTGGAGGGGAAGTATCTGAAGAAAGGAGCTCATGAACTTGGCATCCTTGCTCTCCAGTGCATCGGCAAGGATGCTAAACGTCGGCCTCGGATGTCCGAGGTCTTGGCCTCCCTGGAGAAACTGCAAGACTCAAAATTTGGTGCCTTGCCACCCCAAGCTACTCGTCCGAAGACGTCAAGTACGATACCGAGGTCACCTATGAGGAATCCCCCTCGCTCACCGCTGCGCCCAACACCAATCGGATCTCCTCTTCCGTCCTACCGGCGATCACCGCGTGTATATTGATCGGTAGAAGCTTAGTTGAACTTGTTGGTGATGACAGGAAAAGGGAAGTGAGGCTTTGTGCTTTCAAGAATGCAATCACCTCTGTGCAGATCAGCCGTCATGGAAACCTGTTGCTTTCTTGAAATATGTTGATTGAAGTTTGCCCATGTATACAAAGATTTGTTATGGATCTCCTGTATAACATGTAACAAAGAGTTGATACGTCCAGAGTTTTTGTTCTTATGGATTGGATCATCTTTTGCTTTAATGTAGATACTCTCTTAATCAAGGCTTTATTAATTAGTGATGTAATTATTTAGTATAAAGTAACAAATAGATTACTAGAAGAGAATTATTAATGTCTTGTACACACGGTGTTATTATTCTTTTCATCTTTTAAGTGTTTTTGATATTACAATAAGTAATCATTGACCGATTACTTATTTGGTAGGTTAATTTGAAGGGATCATATTTACTTCTTTGATTCATGTGAGTCTATATTGGAGTCAATTTGTCGTCCAATCGATTAATCATCAGACAATATTCTGTAAGGAATCCCTTATAGAAGTCATAATTTGACAACATGATATGTAATATGATGTGTTCAGAAATGAAAACACAAAAAAGGGATGTAAGATGATTGCAATTCTCAGTGAGAAGTCTTCTTTCATGATACTTCATAATCACTCATTTATGTTTGCCTGCTGAACTTATGGGAACATGATACAAGAATATTTTGCCTGTCATTGAAATCTAGGAAAAATTATACAGACACAATCCATTATAACTAAAGGACATACTCCCCTACCCCAAAATTTTGAGGACTTGTGCCCTTCGAGAATACAAGGATCCCAGAATTGAAATCAACTCCTTATCCAATGTACATCTATTATGCATATTACACGACTAGCTATTTGGATCGGATATGATGCAGCATAAGATGTAAACAATTCTGCTCATGATGACCTTAATCATTTCCATCATTGGTCGACAGTAGGGTGATATCCGGTACATATCCAACATCTTTGATGAGTTTTGTTAGCCCATCCAACATGAAGTAGATCAAGTCTGTTTGCCGGTGCTCCCTACCTCTAGCGATGAACACATGTACCTCCTTCATCACTTCGATCCAACTATATCCTGGTTCTTTTGATGCCAAACTGCAATCCATTCCCTTCCTAACCTTCTCCGCATCGACCCACATTCCCTTGGAAGCAAAGATATTTGATAATAACACATAAGGTCCACTGTCTTTGGGGTTTGCTGATATCGCCATTTCAGCTGCATACTTTCCCAATTCGACATCACCAGACACTTGACATGCACTAAGCAAGCTCCTCCAAATAATTGCAGCTGGCTCAATTGGCATTTGCTCAATAAATTCCTTAGCCTCGTGCACCTTTCCTGCTCTACCCAAGAGACTAACAACAGAAGCATAATGTTCAATTCCTGGTACAACCCCATATTTGTCTCTCATAGAATAGAAATGATGCAGCCCTTCCTCAACAAGCCCTGCATGGCTGCATGCTGATAGCACACCAACAAATGTGACATAGTTTGGTTCAATTTCCTCATCATGCATCAGCTGAAAAATCTTTAGGGCTTCTTCAGCTTGCCCATGTTGTGCATATCTTGAGATCATTGAGTTCCAACACACAATATCTCTTCCACGCATTAAATCAAATAATCTCCATGCCTCAATGATGCAACCACATTTTGCATACATGTCAACAAGCGCATTCGAGACATGGGGATCCAAATCTACTCCTGCCTTAATGATCAAGTTATGAAACTGTAACCCATGGAATAGGCTTGCAAGATTACTAGCTACAGTGACCAGTGCAACAAAAGTGAACTCCGTAGGTGTCAAACCGGAAACTTGGAGTTGATGGAAGAGCTTGAGGGCCTCTTCCCCTTGCCCATTCTGAGTGTACCCATAAATCATCGCATTCCACACCACGAGATCCTTGTTTTCCATCTCATCAAAAATGGCTCTCGCATCATCAACAAACGAGCACTTAGAGTAAACATCAACCAGAGCACTACCTGCGAATAAGTCCAATGCTGCTCCAAATTTGATCATAAGGCTATGAAACTGTTTGCTCAAATCCACAGCTGACGATGATGCAGATACGCCAAGTAGGCTCACAAATGTCAGAAGGGTTGGATTCAATGTTCCGGATCTCATCCTGTTGAACAGACTAACCGCCTCAACCAGCTTCTCATGCCTAGCATATCCTTCGATCATGGCATTAAAAGAGATCACATTATGTTCAAATATGACATCAAAGACGACTCTCGCACAATCCAAAGAATTGCATTTGGCATACATATCAAGAAGCCCATTCTTAACATACTCATCGGCATCCAAATTCGCCTTGATGGCATATCCATGCACTTGCTTACCTTGCAGTAAGGCCATCAAGGACCCACAAGAACTGAGAACACTTGTGCAAGCAAATCTATCTGCCTGCCATCCTAATTGGGTCATTTCTGAGAACAAATCAATCGCTTCAGAATCTAATGAATTTTGCATGTACCCAGCAATCATTGTGGTCCATGAGACAAGGTTTCTGACGCACATCCGATCAAACAGCCCTCGTGCAGTTCGTACTCTGTCGCACTTGCAATACAGGTCAATGAGAACATTGTTGATCGAAATATCCATATCGGTTCCGCCCCTGTACAGATGACCATGGATTTGCCTTCCGCCTTCAAGAAAATCTTCAGCCGAACAAGCACTGATGACACTCGAAAGAACAAACCTGTCGGGCTGAACTCCCGACTCCCTCATTTCATCGAATAGCTCCAACGATATCCAGCTTTTCCCTACTTGAGAATACCCTGTGATGACTGCGGTCCAGGTGACCGAGTTCCTCACCGGCAGCTCATCGAATATTAACATCGCCTCATCCATGCATCCAATTTTCGCATAGAAGTTGATCAATGCAGTACCCACAAAGACGTCCGAACAGAAACCAGTCTTTACGACGAGATCCTGAACTTGGCAGGCAAAACTGTCCGCACGCAACTGGACGCAGGCACGAAGGACGCTGGCGAGGATGAACTCATTGGGGCACCCGAAGGAGGACCTCCGGAAGCGCGAAAAGAGGGCAATGGCTTCCTCCTCTCGTCCATGCTGCGCACACATGGAGATCATCGTGGACCAAGAGATTAGGTTAGTCCGGGGCATTCTGTCGAACAGCTGCCGGGCTTCTCGGAGGCGGCCCGCCTTGGAGTAGCCATTGAGGAGAAGGTTGTTCAAGAAGAGGTCGGATTCGATGCCAGCGACGACGGATTGGGCGTGGATGGGGGGGAGGCGGCGGCGGTGGGTTCGATCGGAGATGCATGACTGCAAAAGACGCACGAGGTTTTGGGCTCTCGGAAGCAGGTCGTACGCTACCGATTTAGAGCTCATAAGGCCATATCATAACGAGCACGCGCGCGTGCGTGGAAGTTGGTTCGCGGTGTGCGCTTTTATGGGTGACAGCGGCGTACCGGTTCAGTACGGACCGAACCCGAATCGACCAACATCAGATGTATCAAGCAATTGTGTTCTACCACTGAGCTCATTTCGTAGAATTGATCGGCTCATTTCAAGCAAACATTCTGGACTATTCGAATCGATCGTAGTGGAGGGCTCGACTGTTTTGATAAGTCGGATCGGATCCAAATTGATTAGATTCATCTCATGATTTTTAATTGACGACCCGAATACTTTTGTAAGTATTATTGCTTGGCATCTATTATGGGTTTAAATATCCAAATAATTGATTAAAAACTCTACCTTATTAGGATTTTTTTATATATAAATTATTTATTTAACTATTTAATATTTTTATTCAACAATTATAAGTATGACTCGAAGTTTCTATATTGACACCCTCGTTAAAGCCCAATGTAATCCAAATCAAATATTAATGTATTTAATATGTTTGAATACTAGATTGACTTTAATACTAATCGTCACAGTTTAACGTGTGAATCTCTAAGATACTTAAATTAAAATCAATAATAATATACCAATTAAATTCTTATAAATCAATTAAAGAGTTCATCAACCAAAAAAACATAATATATATAATGAAATGGAAACAATATTTCAGAACAATATATGTTATTCACCTTCAAAATCTCTGGTAGGTACTACAGAGGTAGACTCCACCACCATAATCTCCATGCAGAAGTAGGACATATCACCAACAATCCACCTTGCATAGCAATAACTTTCTAATAAGTTGTCCTTAAGGTGAGCAAATTGGATATATCCCAATGAATGGAAGACAAACTTCCTAAATCAGCAACATAGATATGATATATTTCCTTCAAGGATAGCATCACAGTTACAGAAAACCAGACTTCATGTATGGTCACTATGAATAAACTAAAGAAAAAGCTAAAATATATTGACATTGTATCTTACAAGATTGAAAACAGGTAAAGCAAACTTTAGCCTAAAAGCCAAGACAGAGAAAACAGCAAATATTGAGAATCAAGATAGAATATATGCTTCTAGCAATATCCTTATACTTTTCAACCGCATGGCCTTAATTCTAAATCACAGAGTTCCTCCTCATTGTAGATGATGCCATCGAATGAAGTTAAGGTTCATACACCTGAAGTTGATAGCCATGTTTACTTTCCAGTACCTGTCAATCCATCTAAATGAGAAATTATCTTATTCATTGTGGGATAATTTCTCTGCATGATCAACAATTGTTGTTTAAGCTCTACTATTTCTTGCAGAATTTTGAGTTACTATTTGTGAGGAACAAACAATTTCAGTCAGTGAGTATATAAACATTAGAACAAAGAAAACAATCAGGAAGACCTTTAACATTGCAATTAAATCCATAATTTTGTGTGTAGATAGATCCAACTCTCAGTATCAGACAGAATTTTGAGGCTCAAAGCCACTGCACCACCAAAAATTCCCAATGGATTTGATGTCACAAACCTGCTGGTAAAGGTGAAAGGAAGGAAGGAGAGAAGGAAACCCCAAAGGTCCATGAAAGATGCCGCATTTGAGCTCAAAACCCTCTCGGCCCGCCGCCTCTCTTCTCCTCCGACCCCCTTTGCGTCCCGTCGGCCATCGAGAGGCAGTAGTCGGCGATCTCCCGGAACTTGGGCACGCTCCGGAGGTCCACCTTGGTGCCGTCCTTGAGGGTGATCACCAGGTCCCCCCACTCGCCGATGAATCTCGGCACCACCTGCACGTCCTGGATGGAGGAGTAGGGGAAGTCGCTGCGGTCCTGGCCGGTGAACCCGGAGATGACGGTGACCCGGCGGGTGGTGAAGCGGTAGCGGAGGAAGAAGGCGCGGGAGACGGCGGCGAGGGTGAGGGGGAGCCAGAGGAGAGTGAACCCGAGGAGGAGGTTGGCGAGGAGGTCCCCGTAGTGGGCGCCGCCATCGAAGAAGATGCGCTCCTCCTCGGCGGCGGCGGAGCTAGGAGGGGATTTCGGGGAGAGTGTCCGGGAGGAGGAGGAGGACGACGACGACGAGGAGGAGGAGGAGGAGGCGAAGAGCTTGGTGGTGGGGGGTCGGGGGCCAGCCGGGGTTTTGGAGGGAAAGGAGTGGTGAGAGACGGTGGGAAGGAGGGTTTTAGCCGCGGAGGACGGCGGCGGAGAGAGGAGGACAGCGGCGGCGGCGGTTGCCATGCTTTCTAGATTTGGCGGGCTTATCCATAGCCGTGAGCTATATGGCCAGGAGACGAAGTGGGCAAGCTTCCTATTGGTGCGGGATCTGCTGCAAGACCTGCTCCACTCGATCACTTACCCACGAACGGAATGAAGCCGCGTGCTATGACATTGGGCCAGACTCGTTTGATTTTGACCTGATCGGCTGGACTTTTGGATTGGGTGGAAACCCAATTTGGGCCATCATAAAATCGATTCAAAACCCAAATCGACGCCAGTCCAACCCCATATCCCAATCTCTTTCTCTAGTGTAAATTATAATGTTAATTCTATATTAATCACTTCAACATTCTCATATACATCAAAAGCTTTACGTCCTATATATATGTCCTCCAAAGCAAAATCCATGTGATCAAAACAGGCATGAATTAGTATAACAAAGAATGGTGAAACTTTCCACAGTTTGAATCCCCATATTTGAATCACAATGACAATCTATCTTCTAATGTTGAGAGAGAGAGAGAGAGAGAGAGAGAGAGAGAGAGAGAGAGAGAGAGAGAGAGAGAGAGAGAGTGGATGCAGTTCATCCCTGAGCATTTTTTCTGCAGCCACATGAAGGGCTTGTGGATGAACAAACAACAGAGCATGAAGATGAGGAGTTCCAATCTCTTGATCCCAAACAGGAATCTTGTGAGAAAGAAGAAGCAGCAGGACCACCAAGTATGAGTTATTTGAAGTACTGAGGACATTTCAGTAATGAGTTGTTGCGAGGCCACATACAAACATGTCTTCGTGCCCCATCTCCAATGTGCTCAGCACATGGCCACACAATGCGCAATCAAACAGCTGAGTACAGAAGGGAGGGGCATTCTGATCGAGAAGATAGGCCAGAATAGTTGGCAGCACATGTGTGAGGAAAGAAAGCAATCCCCCCCAACACCATGCTCCTCAATATCAGAGAAATTATCTGTAACGATGGATCTTGCAAACTTGTTTATCTGATTGCTGGTTGACTTCAGCTGCTGATTCATGAGCACTAGCATCTGATGGTCAACTGGTCCACCCTATCATTTGTTCTCTCACTGATCAAAGAAGAATCAGTACCTCTAATCGAGGATGATCTGTTCATCCTCAGCTGTGATCATGTTATCATGCCACCTAACATGCATGATCCCCTCTAATTCCAGGTTGACTTTTATGACATCATGGGAAATCTCAACCTGAGTTCTCATCTGACCTTGTTTTCATAGGATCATGATGTGAAACCCTATCTACCTGGGATCAGTTCTTGATCACCTCTGATGTCTTTTTTCTATTTATGTTCCCCATCCAATTAGTGTTTTTCAGATCAAATTACAGCAACAATTCTATGATAGGTTTTCTTGTGCCTTTCATTTTGGTTCATCCACTTTTGATAGCAGACAGCCACTGCATCAAACAAGGAAGCTTGTGATCCAGCATAGAGAAGCCTTCAGGGAGCTCCCCCTCTCTTGAGATAGCTGAACAGCAGAGCGTATTACTGGCAGCTTCATAGCCATGAGAGAAGACTAGGTCAGTGTGCTTCCACATGGAGCTGAGGCCACTCTTCACTTACATAGCAGTCCTCATCAACATGAAAAGAACAGCTCCACACTGAGCCCTCCCATTCGAGATGAGGATTGCCATTGCAGCGCAGCTGATTAGAGCTTCCATACATTTTGGATAGGCTATAATCATAAAGAATTCACTGGACATGACTAATTATGCGATGAAGTTCCTCAATTCTGGCAAGATATGTCATTCAAGAAAATGAACTCAGAGCTCTCAGACTCCAACAAGTAATCATTGCTGGCATCCTCAGAGCAAGGCAGATGGACAGAGATGTCTGTGATTGTGAGTGCCCTGACCCACCCACTCTGATTCCCTGAACGAGAGCACGACGCCATGTCTCGTGAGCTGTGATCACAAGCCCTTGATCTACTCTCTCATTGACTTTCATGCCTAAAGGTTTTGACTACTGTGTCTCTGTCTCTCGCTCTCAGCATACAAAGTAGAAATTTTCATTCTTGGACCATATTTCGAAGGCGAGGATGGAATTCTATGTTTTTGAGAATCTGAAGCAATTAATCGTTGCAGAAATTCCGGTCACCATCTCATCCAGTACACGGTGCAATATCTATCGAGGAAACAGTACCTGTGATGTCGAGGATGATTTCAGAGAACTACTGGGTTTCTAGTGTTTGATGAGTAGTTCTTGAGATTGTTAGCTGCAACAGTGGGTTATGAGCTGATGTTTCTTTTCGGTGTTCAGTCAACAAGATGTTCCGGAACAGTAGAAATGAGATCTGAATCCCACGAAATAAGGAAAACAGTTCATGATGAACCTAGAAAATTCAGCACAAGACTGCTCCGTTGCACCACCATCACCATCAGAATAGTTTGCAGGTTAGTGTTGACAGTGAGTCACATGCCTCTCTTTCTTATCTAAGAGTAGGACTTTTCCTCTCAGGCCAAAATGGGGTACGGGTTAAAGGTCGTCTTCCACTGTCAGCAAGATATTACTACCAAAACCAGTGACAGTCTCCTTTCCACACACCTTGTTTTCTTCCTCATGTTCTTTACTCTCAGTTTCTTTCTTTCCCCTCTTCTTTCGTGCTATTCCTCAGAGATATCTCCATGCTCTTCTCTCTCTCTCTCTCTCTCTCTCTCTCTCTCTAGCGGCATATGCTTCATACTGCTCGAACCTTTATGCTTCTGAATAGGTTCGGTGACGATCTTTCATTGAAAAGAAGAGTAGTTCAAACGACAAGTCATGATGGAAAAAGCTTTCAGAAAAGTGAATGAACCTTTTTGATACATGGTCCATGTGGCAGCCAAGAACAGACTCTAAGAGCTCTAAAGCTCTTAGCTTTTGTAGCTGAACTTTCTTGAGAACATCTGAAAAGATGCATGTTCTTAGCCTTCCAAGAACAGTTAACTACAAGCAACATGAAGAGAGAGAGAGAGAGAGAGAGAGAGAGAGAGAGAGAGAGAGAGACAGAGACAGAGACAGAGACAGAGAGAGGGAGTTCATGGAGTGTACAGGAGCTACAAACGAAACTAGCCAACAGAAATACGCATGTAAACTTAGTTAAAACTGATGGTATCACTCAGCACAGGCGAGAAAAGGGAAAAAGAATGGGAATACAAATACTGAAGCCTGTCTTCTCAGATTTTCCAACCTTATCTGAATCAAAAGGCGATCTTTTTTGCTCATGCACATCTCATATATGTAGTAGACTTCTGGTGCTGCTAATGCAGCATAGCTTTCACAGTTGGGCACGCAGGTGGAGAGTAATTGGGAGATCTCTTTATACATCAAACCGACGCATCAGTGGAAGTTGTGGTGATCCGACCATGACCAGAAGGAGGCAGATTGATCTTCCATGCTGCATAACAAGTTGCTGAAGCTCCCTTCGGTGACGCCATTCTCGATCTTGGGGCATTGCATGTCTGGCCTCGAGCTACTCTGAAGGAGCTGGTCTATGTCGGCAGGCCTAATTGATTGGAAGAAAGGTAAGCTTTGGTGAGGGTGCAAGGGGCTCTCGGTGACCGATGTCCTCGAGATATCCAAGTTGATCTCGGAGCTGTTCTCGCTCCTGTTGCTGCAAGAGGCTTCAGTTTCTTTGTTGAGGTTGATGAGTTCCGATGTTTCTCTGCCTTTGAGAGCCATGATCTGCATAGCCAAGAAGAGCTATCTATTAGACCCAATCACTGGAAGGCTGAAATCCTCCTCAAAAGCCTCGAGCAAGGAGTAATTCGAACCGGATCTTGTCAAGACCAATACGAGAATCGAGTAATTTAGGAGGCCATACCTCGGCCTGGAGCTTCTTATTCTGTGATTGCAGAGCTTCATTTTCTGATCTCATGGCCTCGAACTGCCTCTTCAGCAGGTCGTAATCCTTCTCCAATTGCTTCGTCTTCCACCTGGCCCTCCTGTTCTGGAACCAAATGGCCACCTGCCTGGGCTGCAATCCCAGGGCTCGGGCCAGCTGCATTTTCCTCTCCGGCTCCAGTTTGTTCCCCAGCTCAAAGTTCTTCTCCAGCATCCTCACCTGCTCCATGTTCAGCCTCCTTTTCTTCTCCCCTGTCTGCATGCCGTCATCGGATAACTCGTCCTCCCCGTTCATCCCTTCCCCGTTCTCGATCCCCGAGAAGGACATGGACCTCCTCCCCAGCATCGGACCCACGGCTGCACCATTCCAGTCGGTTTAGTTTCACTTCCAAGGAGTCAGAAATGGATGGAGATGTACAGAAACCCACCTCGGAGGTCTTGGAGATTGCTGCACGGGGTGGCGTGGAGGAGTTGCCGTTCTTCTTCTTCTTCTTCATGTGGTGTTTGCATTTGCAACACATAATCCGGTGTGAAGAAGGAGGATGAAGCCATCACGCCACCACAGGACACCAGCAAAGGAGAAGAAGATGAAGATGGAGGTTGAGGTTGAGGTGGCGAGAGATCAAATAGAAACCGATCGCCGTATTACCACAACAACAACAACAACAACAAGCAGAAGATGAAGTGAATGGTAATGTCAAATTCCTCGACCTCCGATGCGAAGAGGCAAAAGGAAGCTGTTTGACTATGAACAACAACTCATCATCATGTAATCACATATGATCTCACTACGCTCCATGAATTCACAGCGAGAAATGCAATTTGTAGGCATCTGTAAAGGTGGTGGCCCTAATGGTAATGGAGAAAGGAAGGGCAGGAATCTAGGGATGGGTCCTATGAGCTCCCAGGGTTGCTACCTAACACACATACACCTCTCATGAATCATCCATCACCTTCCTGACGCTGATGCATCGAAAGAAGGCTTAAGGCGAAGATTAGACCCACTTTAGCCTTCAATACTTTGATCCCCCACAAACAAGCCTTGGTTTGGTTGCTAGCTCGGTGTCATGTCACATCCCGCTCTTCCGCGCTATCCATTATGGTGCACCTCATCTTTCCATGTTCACACACGTAGTATCGGTCACGCGATGTGATCGCTGACTATTGACCCACCTGCAAGGAATTGGATAGATACCGTCTTTAACTATCGAAAGTCCACAATAAATATAGCTGCATTATATTATATGGTCTGAGAATGATTCATAAATGTGAGGATTAATTAGTATTTTGATCTTTATATTTTTAAAAATTATACTGGGATCTCTATATTTATATTTACGAATGTAAAATATTTAACCTTATTTCTCCTCGGTATGATCATCTTATTGATCGAGTCTTTATGGTTCATTGATCAATTTGTATTTGTATGACCACCAAATATTTGATCATTTTGATTGATTATAATTATGTCGAATACAAATCTCAAGAATTTTGTTTTACTTTCTGAATTGATTCTTTTTTCTTCTTTGTCACACTTCAGATATTTCTATAAATAGAGTCGACGATGTGAGAAGAAACGAGATTAAATGTTTCATTTTGTAAGTACAGAAATCTCAATGTAACTTTTAAAAATATAAATATCGAGATACTAAAAGTAACTAATTATAAGGGATAATTTATAATTAATCCTAAATTTGTTACGACTAAAATCTCATCAAGATAAAAAATAAATATCTTTGGTAATTTACGTCATAATTTATAGGAATTTTTTTATTGGTGTGACCCTCCACCGTGTTAGAGTGTTGGATCAAAGTAATTCTCTTTTAATCTCTATCATCATAAAAAAAATATATTTTTTTTTTAAAGAAAAAATTATGTTTCAATGCCGACAGTCAAATGAGAGACAACCAACGGAGATTAACTACAAAAACTAGAAAAATAATCAAATAGATAAATATGAAAATTACTGACTTTGGAAGGATATATATATATATATATATATATATATATATATATATATATATATATATATACACACACACACATTGCAACTTAACAGAATAATCAAATGGATAGATATTAAAACCACTGATTCTTCTATTATAGAAGGAATGGACTGACCTTCCATTGGGTCGGCCCACAGTATACCCGACCAAGCCCGCCAATGGTGGCCCAGTATAACGCTGGGGTAATCCGTTTCGTCACGCATCTGAATTCTGAGATCCAAGGACGAAGACACGTACACACAGTACGTGTGTGTGTGCTGTACTCATCGCCAAATGGCAGCCAAGTTTAGCTCATGGAAGCAAGTCGGGTTTTGTTCGCAGCTCGGTCGCCGGCATCGGACTCGAACAGCGATGCTGGTGCTATCATAGGAGCATGCAGTTCCATGAGCCTTTGGCTCAAGTCGTCTTCTTCACGGTGCAAGCTTCGGATCTGGTTGCTGAAACCTGCATGTAGATGAGCTACGTACTTGGACACCAAGCTCTCTATCGACTCTTATATGAGAGCAAAAACTGACGGGATGTAGAGAGAGAGAGAGAGAGAGAGAGAGAGAGAGAGAGAGAGAGCAGTCGGTATGTTCTTGCGAAGGCAAAATGCATGTGAAGTGTGGCAGACAAAATAAAGTTCAGACCTACCACTGTACTCACCATGCATGATTAGCTCAAGCAATTTCTTGGTGTTCTTCCTATTCTTAAGCAACAACCAACACAGACCTGTTTGCACTCACATCACAAAAAGAGATGATAGATTGATGACTACAAAAAAGAGGAGGAAAAAATCGATTTGGTGCATTAGGCTCCGTTCTATCCGTAATTTGATGACTATAGATTATGATACATTAATTTATATTATTTTATTCTTATAAATAAATATTTTTTAAAAAAATTATCCGTTCGTAAACCTATTTTGCTAAACTAGTATCTGAGCTTATTTCAAATTTGATTCAGATATTTATTTTTCTATTCATACTCATTATAAACTCAGGTATTCTAATCCGACTCGAATCGAGTAGATACATGTCCTCTAAAAAAAAAAAAAAATCAAGTATGCTTTGATCAACATCAAAAATAAACATATAGGATACTATCTCAGCTGACCTAATAAATCACAGTGTGATTGATTACTTTGAATTGTTGCTCTTTCATGGCTCTTCTTTTAGGTCAGTTTGGGAAGGCAGTCGCCAACTTCCAATCAGACAACGAAAGGAATCCATGGCTATCATTTCCCATGTAGGAGTGGCTTCCTCCCACTTTATGATCTCCACTTGTGATAGAGATTGTCATTGCGATGATAAGTAGCATCCAAAGACCCATTGAGTGAGTCTTAAGCCAATGAACAAGTCTTGAGTGAAGGAAACGTATCTAAGGTTGGCGAGAAGTAGATTTGAACTTTCATGATGTAAATCAAATCATCACCTTATTATTTTTTGGCCAGAAGAATGCGAATCCACCAAATCAGTGGGTAATGGTTTAGACGAAGGTGTGGCTACAAGCTGACCATTTGATGTCTTAGAGGTCAAAAGGATTGCTTTAGCAATAAGATCAAAATTAGGCTAAGATTTTATCTTACAATGCATTGTTGACTTATAAGAATAGATGATATATAATTGGATATATTGAATGATCCAACAAAAATAATCAAAATCCAACTAAGACACCGATATAACCTAAAAATGAGTCGTTATCTATGTGAGCTCGATCCTTTTTTAATCTCTTACATTATTCACATCAATATTTTTCTTACATCTATCGTGTAAATCTATCTATGAGTGCAACATAAAAAAAGGATATAATACAATATATTATTATGTGACATTCTTTTAATCAATATCAAATCATATAAAAGTATAGAGAGAGAGAGAGAGAGAGAGAGAGAGAGAGAGAGAGAGAGAGAGAGAGAGAGAGAGAGAGATAGAGATCTTGCGGGTAATACACGCAAGTGAAGAAGAATTCAAGGAGGACAAGAGCTTCACGTATCAAGTTCATGGTGGTGTAGGTGAGCATGCCAATATCTCTCCTAAAGAACTTGTCCTCTCTCCTCTTCTCTTTGCCATTCCACCGCACCAACCCTTCTCGATCAAGCCCAAAAGTTTAGGCTTTTCTCTTGCATCCATTCCTAGACGTGGATCACATCATTGCCTTTGCTCCCTCGGCCACATTCGTTCAAGTGCTTGTTATCTTCTCCAAGATCAGAGCACAAAGCAAAAAAGATAGCCGTCTAAAGTACTCCCATGCCCACAAGTCCATCCTTATCCACCTACTTTGGAATCGTAGGCATCGAGTACAAGCGGGGAGGTATATATTGAGCTTTGGAACTCGGAGATGGGACACACACTCCATGTGTTGAAGAACACTTAGGTACCAAGGCACGTCGTTTTAGGACAAGTGCTCACGCTTCCACAACTCTCACCGAAAGTGCAAGCCGGTGTTCTAACTTTGAGCATTTGCGCTACGATAAGTGGATGGCCACATTTTTATATGCTCTATGTGGGCTTTGAGATCATGGCCATGGTGATTGTTTATCGTGTTCATGTTGGTGTGCCAAAACAACGTTTTTGTGTTGGCCAATCTTCTTAAAGTTAGATGTCTTACACCGTTTGTAGGTTTTGTCACATGCATTACGAATAAAGAATGTAATCGTATGTAACATGTGCACTTCGTATGTTTGACTTGGTCCAATCTCGAATCTTAGCGTGTTATAAGAATCGTTCAATAACACGAATCTTGAGGCGAACATGAGCGGATTGATGATGAGAATTTTTGGGGATGGAAAGGATCTTTGCAATTCTACTCTCAAGAAGATGATGTGAACCCAATCGGGTCTCTTATAAGTTCAAGTCATCTAAATAAGTTTTTAAGATGAATTATAAGAGAGGAAAATAAACCCCTTTAATTCCCTTTCGTAAGTTGAGTCACAATATGTTTATGATCAGAAAAATATTTTTTGAATTAAAAAAAATATTTTTATGTTTTGATTTACGCACGCTTTTATCATTTGACTATCAAAGAGGGTGAAAATTATATAATTTTTTTGAAAAATATATAGATAGATGAATTTCAATACCAAATCAATTGAAATTAACATTAATAAAATCATATCGTCGATGAAATCCAATATATGTATCGAGGAAAATAGTGACATCGACATATCATTATCAACATCAATTCATGCATTCCCTTTTAAAAGGGAAGTCACATACATCAGTCCTTTCATCATTTCAGCGTTAATGGCCGCCGTCACACTCGGCCTACTCCACTCCACATCGCCTTATAAAAGGCAGCTTGTCATATGTATATTATTTTAGCATGCATTCTATTCCCTTTTGGACATTCCACCAATTATCTCTATAAAATGATCCGTTTATCAAAACGCACTTATCGAAAGATTATTGAAAGTTTGAAATCTTATTCGATTTATTTATTTATTTAAAATAATTTTATAGAGTGATTTCTTGTCATGAAATGATATATTTTTTGTTCTTAATAGCTTTGTTGGTAAATGGGATTTAATTTATCCATGGAGATTATAATACCTCAAAATATTGGTGTGGAAATAGTAGACTTCACATAAAATCTGAAAGATATAAACTCTACATATTATAGTGTTATATATGCATCCTACGTATACTTTTAAATCATACAAAGGTATATGAGCACTACTATAGCAAGAAATTCAGAAAAAAAAAAAAAGTATTTTTTGTTTATTATTGAAAATTATTTCTTTGTTTCACATGGTAATTGTAAAAATCGAAATATCCTTAAAAATAGTGGAAAGTCTTTCGAAGTTATCACGGACAAACTTCTAAACATGATGTTTGATATAATACTTATGTATGTCCGTGTTTTTTTGTTTGTTTATGTTTTGTACAGCATATAGAGGAACGGTTAAAGACGTAACAATCCAATTTTAATTGGGTTTGGTAACCATCTTAAATTGATAATTTTTAATTTATCTTCATAAATCTAAATTTAAGAAACTGATAATCAAATAATCATATTTTTTTAAAAAAATATTAGTAATATAATTATTAATGATTAATTTAAATTGAATGGATGAATACATACTAATGAGAGTGACATATAGAAAGGATTTTTTTTAAAAAATAAAGAATATATATATATATACATATATATAAAGTATATGGACAATTAGTCAGTCATAAGAGAAAACGCTGAAGTTTATTAAGGCTTAATATGTTTCTTGATCAAGCATTAATGGAAGGAAAAAATGGGTCAAAGAATAATAATAATAAGAAACATTTTGACCATTGACCGTATTAAAGAACAGTCCAGAAGGAATTATTTTGACGGAATTAATTGGGATAAAAAATCGAAGAAAATGGAATGGCCGAAACTTAATTGGGGCTGAAGGCGAATAAAACGAGAGCGAGGGAGGGAGTGAGAGAGCCCGACTCAGAGCCTCGAATGGCATCTTCTGGCGAACGATAGCGAGAGGGGACGTAGGAGACGACGGAGTCGGGGCTCAACGAAGGAGGAGGAGGAGGCGAGTTTGGCGTCCAAAAGGAACCTCCGTTGGTCTCTTCCTTTCCATCTCTTCGTGGTCATAGGCCAGTCCGTAAGTTTCCATTCTTTCCTTCTTGTTTCGGGACGTCAGTCTGTATGGTTCCTTCGTTTGATCCGAAAGTTTAGATCTTTCTGACATTTTGGAGGAAAATCTGCGGTTTTTATTGGTCTGGGACACCAAGAATTGCTCTTTTTTTTCCCTGTCTTTTGCATTTTTGGTATTATGGGGCTGAGTCTGAGGAAGTGGAAGTGAGTTGGCGATGAAAGTTCGGATTTTTAGCTGGGTTCTTTCTCTGTACCAGGTAATTGTTATTGTGATGACTGGTCGGTTCTGATGGTATGGTATTTTATTCTATCCTTCCCTTCTTTTACTTGGTTTTCCTCTATAGAGCCCTTAATGAGGTCAAACTGATTCGATGGGAAGGTTCCGTTTTCCTCCATCCAGATAGCTGATTCATCGAAGACATTAAAGATTCGATTTTGATGAGCTTTCTCCAGTTTAGATGCATGTTTTCGACTTATTCTTGATGATTTTACATCTCACATCACTAAAATTCTTTCTCAAGGGCTAATTTTTCTTGAATCAGGGGTTTTCCTCGTTTATAATCTGATTTGAGGCTTCACATACTTGGGTAGGAAAAGAGGAGATTCGGTTAATAGCGGTAGGAAATCTTGGTCTTTCGGGTTGATTTGTGCTTGGGAGTTATGTTGGAAGGCAACTCGTTGGGCAACAACAAGCGCCCATTAGATGAAGAATTGGAAGAACAAGAAGATCAGATTAAGAGGAAGAATTCGCCACAGCATCACGATACCCCTGATCTAGAAGATGTGCAGCGCACTACTGACAATTCTGATCACCACGAAAATGATATGGACTACAATGATTGCAGCACCTTCATCAACCCTCTCGGCAGGGATCTGACAGTGAGCTGTCTTCTTCTCCTCTCCCGGTCCTATTATGGCACTGTGGCATCCGTCAACAGTTCTTTCCGTTCGCTGGTCCGAAGCGGAGAGCTCTACCGGCTGCGTCGCCAGATGGAGATCTCCGAGCACTGGGTCTATTTCTCCTGCAATGTCCTTGAATGGGAGGCATACGATCCCTACCGTGAGTGCTGGATTGCTGTTCCTAAGATGCCCCCTACCGAAAGCTTTATGTGCTCGGATAAGGAATCCCTTGCTGTGGGCACCGATCTCCTTGTTTTTGGAAAGGAGCTGAATTCCTACATGGTCCTGAGATATAGCATTTTAACCAACTCCTGGTCACCTGGTGTGGTAATGAACTCACCTAGGTGCTTGTTTGGATCTGCTAGTCTTGGAGAGAAAGCTGTTGTAGCCGGTGGCACCAATGCGGAAGGTGACGTACTTAGCTCTGCAGAGCTTTACAATTCTGAGACACAGACTTGGGAGACCTTGCCCAGTATGAACAGGGCACGGAAGATGTGTTCGGGGGTGTTCATGGATAGAAAGTTCTATGTCATTGGCGGCATGGATTCTGACAGGAATGTGCTGACATGTGGGGAAGAGTATGACTTCGAGAGACGTTCATGGAGGGTGATTCCTGATATGTCTGCTGGTCTCCATGGTGCCAGTGGTGCGCCTCCACTTGTAGCTGTGGTGAAAAATGAGCTCTATGCAGCTCATTATGCTGACAAGGAGGTGAGGAAGTATATTAAGGAGAATAATACATGGGTAACTTTGGGGCAGTTACCTGAAAGGTCTGTTTCAATGAACGGTTGGGGCCTTGCCTTCCGTGCTTGTGGTGCACGGCTAATAGTTATTGGTGGGCCACGAGAATCTCATGGAGGGGTAATTGAGCTCAATTCTTGGATTCCAAATGGGAGGCCACCTATATGGAATATGATGGCAAGCAAGCATTCAGGAAGCTTTGTTTATAATTGTGCTGTGATGGGCTGCTGATTTCTGTTGTTCATCCATCATGCCTGTATTTTGCCTCTCCTGGAAAGATGCATGATATTGGCTTTCTAGAGGTGCCTAAAATACTCCCTCTGCTTAATGGTTAACATTTGCCTTTTCTGAAGTAGTTCATCTGAATAACAATAGAGCTTTACTGCCCATGTAACTCCTGAGTTTCATAATTTCTGGTTTCAGCCTCACCTCTTTGTTTGTTTTGAATTTGGATGCCTGTTAGTTATTTTGAAGATATGTCAGAATGTAAAAGAACGTAAGGTTAATAATTGGAGGCAACCAAACGTCTAGATCAACCACCCCAGATGGAGTTAAGGACAGCGATGTTTCACCACAATCTCCATACTTCTATTGACATGTTTACCTGGATGCTCAAATTACTAATACGTTTTTTAGGCCAATGCATCATGTTACTTCTAGTGTTTTACTTATAGTTGCAGTGCCACATCAAGCGTGTGTATAGGTGAGCTTATGAATTTTCTCTAGTTTCTTTTCTTCGCTACGGAAATTCGATTGTGCGACAAGCATAATTAGTATGGCATTTGAATTTGGAAACTGGTATGGTTATAGATCTGCTTATTGGAGCTCAAGAAGAATCTTATTTGGGTCCACCTAGAGCTTGTTTTAAATGCTTTATTGTATGTCACTACTAGATAGTTTTCAAATCGTTTTAAAACCTTTTGTTACTACTCTAGCTTGGTAGAAGGTAAAATGTGATCAGTTTTCACAGTTCACACATCTTTTCTGATGACTGCATAGTGGAAACATGCATGCTTTGGTACTCTTAGACCAAAATTGAATAGAATTATGATGTCAGCTGCCATAAATCTTTCCAGACAGCATTATAAACTATTTTCTAGATGCTTTTATTGTACGTTTTGTCCCAGATTTGCTGAAGCATGACAAGCCTCAGATCTAGTGTTACCACATTTTTCCTTTCCATGACATACATCCCTTCTCTTTTGTGCATGATACGTGTTGCATTCCTATCTACATATCTCCACATTAGCCAGCAGCAGTTCATCTCACACGGCATTCCACTCTCAGTTACCATTTTGTTGATTATATGTGGTTTATCTGATTAAAAAGGTAAGATTACTCGGTTTTTCTCCTGAACGACCTACATATGGTTATGTTGGATTATGGAATCACTCTTCTGCCTGTCTTTTCCACTTTGAGAAACTCCTCTTCCCTTGAGCTTTAATATGAATGCTGTAATCAGATCGTCATATTATCATTTACTTCTTAAATAAGTGTTTTTTTTTTGCATTTGTCGATTCAGCAAACATTTCACTTCAGATATATATGCTCTAGATTAAGTGATCTCTCGAGATCACCCTCTCAATTAACAAATTCTGTTGATGATCTTACAAATATTTGGTTATCATTGCCTGAATTTGTTAATTAACTCTTTTATGGAGAAAAGTTTTGCTTGTGCTAACAAATCAAAATCTCAAAAGTAAATTGATGAGTTCTAACATACGTTTCAAGCATGTGCTCTGTAGTCGACCTTGTTTGTGTTTTTACATTTATATGTTAATAGGAGTAACTGTTCTTACTTCAAGGTAGTCAACGCTTGCACAGTGCAAATGATTGATTGAAAAAAGAGTATCTGGAACTAAGTGACAACTGAACTTAAGTGAGCATTGGGTTTTACATAGAAAAATTCGGGGGAAAATTTGTGCTGTAACAAAGGGAAACTGAGGGGAAGATCTAAGATTCGAACTTCAATTACTCGACCAAAAAACTTTGTAAATAAGTATTTGGTCCTTAATCTTTGGACGTAAGTAATTAAAATAAAAATAAAATCCAGGTTGCTTGATTTTCTGACATCACCTTAGAATTTATTCTTTAAATCTAATGTTAGGAAAATGGTGCATAAAATCATCACAAACTCACCTGATTGTTAAGGATACTTGTTAGTTGAGCTTTATGTGCTACTGTCTGAGGCTGAGGAAGGAATAGTTTGGACTGAAGCTGACAGCAGACTTGTATGGTTTAGGACTTTCTATATAAAAGACCATTAGATTTCATGCCATGACAAGTCTGTTTAAGAATTTGGTTGTCAATGTTTAGGCCATTTGCAGCAGAAATAATACTCCCTATTTGCTCACAGTTAAAGATTATTGTGTTTTTCAACTTCATGTTGAACTATTAGCAGACATTACCATCTGGAATTTAGTTTGTTTTTCTTAAGCTGTTATGTTCTGAAACAGATGGAGACAAATTATTTTCTCACTTAGCTGGAGCGAAAATTCCTGCATAGACAGAAAAATTTTCAACTGAATTCAATCTACGTGACCTGCGAAGAGAAGAAAGTCGCACTGTCGGATTCTGATGCTGTAAAGATATCGACTGGTGGCTTTTCTCTCAAGTAAAAGAAATATAAAGACTCGGTGTTTCAAGAAGCTTGATCTTCGGTCATCGTCGTCTCATCGCGAGATTTTTGCCTCTTGAGATTCTGTAGAATTACTCCTTTTTTTTTCTTTGTTTACCTTGAACTGTGAAATGCTTGGCCAATGGAAGATGTAGAAATTTGAAATTGGTGCTTTCTTGGATTCATATCCAGGGATCCACAAAATTGGTCACGGTGTAAATATATAGTTGGCTTATGTATCAATTGACTGCATCCGGAAGATCCTGTTGAACTGACATACTGCACCAGTGAATAAACCACACTCCTACAACATAAAACATTATTTCTTGGTTTCTGCATGATATATCTTTTTGGTGCAGGTCTTTTTTTATTATCACAATATATATATATATATATATACACACTCCTACAACATAAAATATTATTTCTTGGTTTCTGCATGATATATCTTTTTGGTGCAGGTTTTTTTTTATTGTCACAATATATATATATATATATATATATATATATATATATATATATGTATATATGTATATGTATATATGTATATGTATATATGTATATATATATGTATATATATACATGTATATGTATATGTATATGTATATATATATATATGTATATGTATACATATATATATATACATATACATATATATATGTATATATATACATGTATATATATATACATATATACATATATATATACATACATAAATATATATATACATACATATATACATACATACATATATATATATATATATATATATATATATATATATATATATATATATATATATATATATATACATTTGTGTATATGTGACATTAAATTTAAGACTTGCACATGTGGAATTTCCATTATTTGAAATTCCAACAAATGTGGTGTAATTTCCATTCTCTACTCGGTACCCAAAAAAGAGAGTAATATCTAAAATAAATATTTTAAAGAAGAAAAACAATTTTAGTCAGCTATGCTTATCTAACCCCTTAAGTCGAAATAATCTATCAATTAGTCGAATTTATAATTTATGGGTATTCCATTGATTATTATTTTTTAGACCCCAGACATGCTTATGTGATGTTTCCCTATGTTCTTACCCATAGAGGTATATGTTGATTCAATATATATCCCTCCAAGTATCTAGAGTTATCTAAATAATTTATATATGTCACTTTCATTAGCAATTATCAATAATCTCAGGCTAAACAACATTAACCATGATTTCTAGGAAATTTAATAATATTATAATTTAATATTTAAAGTACTCTGTGATACATTCATTAAATAAAATAAATGCAGAGGAAATAATATAAAAATTACTAATTCATAAGAATACATGTAATATTTCTTATACGTATTAATTAGTTAATTCTGAAAGAATATATATGTGTAATTTTACTCAAATTCTTACTAATAAAAAAAGTTATTATTATGAGTATTATTATTATTATTATTATTTTGTTCAAAGAAAAATATTATCATCATCTGATGTGCATGAGAGAGAGTGTGTATGTGAGTGAGTGAGTGAGTGAGAGAGAGAGAGAGAGAGAGAGAGGCATAATGAAATGCCTACGCTCAACCTCGGACATGACCACGTGTGTGTAACATCGCTTTGGGGGCATCCCATGCACGATTGTCTACTCCAGGCAAATCCACCTCACTCGCATCAAAAGCAGAATCCTCTCTCTCTCTCTCTTTCCTAAATGCATACATGCAAAGGTTTTAGAAAGCAAGCCACAGAAACCACTGTCTTTAACATGACATAGATGGCGTTTTGGCTAATAGCATGCAGCTAAAAATCTGAGGAGAAAGATAGTTGAATGGCAGATGACAGAAGAGACTCTGGCACTTTTGGTGGGATCTGCTGTTCCATCACAAGAAGAATTAAGAATCCTAATGGACATTAATCTTGAGACGAGATTTCTAGTGCTCTCAAGCATGTTCTTGTGGAATCAGTACCAGTACTGAACACCAAGAATATTTGTGCAATGATGAAGCAGTGATAGATAAACATCTCTTTGGCTTACAAAATTTGGATCATAGGAGGAAGCTTCTGAGCTTGTTTTCTTGTCACACCAATCCTCAAACCTCCCTTCTTCATTTTGTAGGGAAGGAAGCTTTCATCTCTCTTATGAAGGAGCTGCTCAATCTTCTTCAACCAGAAAACAACAGTAACATAAGTATGATGCCCGAAATACGAAGAACTGTAAGAAGTAATCAAGCATCAGACGTTTAAGGATACTAAATGAGACATTAAATCATATTCATTCATCTTCTCCTGTGCACAATGCAGCAGGGTAATGAAAGAGATTGTGAATGTGGTAAGACGAGAGTAGCTCCTTCTCCTCCTCCACTTGAGATCTCTTTCCCTCCTGTCTCTCTCTGTCTCTCTCTGTCTCTCTCTCTCTCTCTCGCTGGATCTAAATATTTAGAGGGCTTAGGCCCATTATAGGGGCCCAGTGAGCATGGTGGGCCTCCGAGTGACAGCCGCGGCACCACAGCCTCACATGCATGCCCCCGTGGCTTCAGGTGTCCGGTCGACAAAAGCCGAAGAGTCGTCGGCGGCCGGTCACCACAGCCATCGGTGTTCCCTCATCTCCAACCCAACCCAGGGCACCGCTCAGTCTCCATCTACGACCATGACAAATTGGCAATTAGCGGTGTCGAGATTTGGGGATTCACGAGCCTCACAACCCTACAAGACAAGACAATACCACCAACAACCGGAGATGTCCTACACCAAAAGCAGAAGAGACACAAGGCATCTTTTGGGTACAGAGTGCAATACCTAAAGAACTATCCGCTCTAATGTATTAAGGGTAAGCTTTTTCCATTGTGTAGCTACATATTGTCCACAGATATAGAACTGTTCGACCAGTGGATGTGAGCTCAGTTCACTGAAGCACTTGCCCTTCTCCTTCGCCTTTAAATGCACTGCCTCGCCTTGTGGTTTGCCATCTCCCTGCGCTTGTCTCTGCATTCAGAGGCGAGGAAATAGAGCAGAAGAAATGTCGGGCAGAGGCAGCAGGATCACTGATGAGGAGATCAACGAGCTCGTCTCCAAGCTGCAGTCGCTGCTCCCCGAGTCCCGCCGCAGGAACACAGGCAGAGTAGGGAGACAACACGCCGCCTGAGTCGATCGGCCTCTCTACGATGGTGGTGCACTCCACTAACGGTGCTGTTTGCGGACTATGTTGCAGGTATCTGCGTCGAAGCTGCTGAAGGAGACGTGCAGCTACATCAAGAGCTTGCACCGCGAGGTGGACGACCTGAGCGACCGGCTCTCCGGCCTAATGGTGACCATGGACAGCAACAGCCCTCAGGCTGAGATCATCAGGAGCCTCCTCCGATCCTAGGGAGAGTTGTACTGTCGTTTTCATGCTTCTTTAGTGCAGTACCAACCGAGATCTGTGGGTTAGAGAGATCAAACAATAAGTGCTAGCTAGTTTACTAGCACCGCCATGGTGCTTGATGTTATTGCAGCTGCATGCTTGAGTTGTCTCTTTCATGGCAATCCAAGCTGGAGAAACTATCATGTATTAGCCTTCTTAGCAGGTCCTATCAGTAGCTTAGTTTCTGCTCGCGTCCATGGTTAAATTTCTCCCATCTTGCTCATCTCTGGCTTCTCCATTGCATCGTTTCTTTCTTACTTGATATGCATGGCTATAAAAGAAGGCAGAGAAAACCCAGTGATATTGATAAAGAGGAGATGACCAGCTGACTCTAAACAACTACATGTATAGATCAATATGACAAGAAGGATCATATACCGTGCGATGTAAGGTCAAACTCGTTGGCTCGAGGCGTGCTGCACGCTCAGAGCAGGACACATCTTGCAACTCTGGTACCTTACAGACCATCTCCGGAACAGAGCCATCTTCCATGACTAGGAAAACCTTGGAGAAACCTCCAAGACTTTTTGCAGAGAAAGAAAATCCAATAGGCAGGAGCTGGATGCATTCCCTCAACAAAAGCCGGGGAATTATATATCCGGCCGACCACCGCGACTGTTGATCACGCACGAGATTGGCGCCAGCATCTGAGTGGAGACAAAGAAGCAATCCGACGACTGTGCTGGAAGAGAAAAAGACAAGCCGAAACTGTCGGCCCCGCCGCGGGGTCCGTCGTTTCACCCAATAATCTATCGGACGTCAACTGTAGAAGACCCCAAGCGTTGGCTCAAAAAGTCCAACACCCAGAGAGCACGAAAATTAAGGCGTAGACGGCTCTGTCCTTCGGTGAGGATCTCCCGCATCGGCTCAGACAAGGCTCAGGATTTCTCCCAAACATGTATCGTGGGCTCCACCACCTAAGGTTGCGTTACGGTGTTTCGTGAGGGAAGAAGCCTGTTCTTTGACTGAGAAGTAACAAGGGATCTGTCCCCCATTATTTATTGCAGCCTCGTGGGCAATAAATTTGGATGGCCTCGATTGCCTAATTGTTCCTATTTTCGACACACCATGACTGAGACATCAAAGTACATATGACTATATATATATACACACAATGAAATTTCATCGCATCGTTAATATACGGTCACATTGTTTACGAACATTGGGTACACGTTGGTGAATAGCCTCTAGAGGGGGCCTTGTGAGTGATTGGGGAGAGGACCCCACGAGCATTCTTCCTTCACAAGGGAGGGGGAGAATGGGGTCAGCGCCGTCGGGTAGGGTTAGTATTTCCGGACTAAGTAACGCAGGGAAAATCTATCCACGTGGATCTATTCGCCTGTGTAATTTTTTTCACGGGTGATTTGGCCCGGCCTTTTGTGTGCGGGCCGGGCCGACTTATCGAGGGCGATCTATTTGGTTAGCCAAATCTGACATCGCAAGTCACGGTCGTCGAATGAGGCGTGATGGGGTGGCCAATGTAGCACCCGAGTCGAATCGGATGGTTTAGATTGGCGACGGGCATGGAATCCATGCCCACTATACTCTCCGTCTTCATATAAGAATGAAAGATATTTTGCACTGAGTAAGGTTTGAGCCAAAAAAAAAAAATAATTATAAATAACACCTCTCACCACTAAATTTATATCAAATGGATGTGATACTACTCGAAACATGATTAGATTAAATCAATTGAACCCTCTCTTCCGCCTCCGATTTCGAAGCCCTGTGGTTGCTTCGCCGGACCCGATGAGCACCCAGAAGAAGCGAAACTTCAATATCGAGGCGTTCAAGCGTCGGGTGAATCTGGCGCCGAGGAGACCTGGAAGGTGCTCGAGAATGCCTTCCACGAGATTTACACACACAATACCGGCGGTCTCAGCTTTGAAGAACTCTCCAGGTACATGATTTTGATCCATGACCCTTGAATTTAACAGTTTGCATCTTTCATCGTTAGATTTTCTGGCGGTCTAAACTTGGACGCGCTGGTTGGGTTATCTGGAGCTATGATATGGTTTTTAGTCTGTCAGGCATATCATCGAGCATTCGTCTCGCGGTGTGTATTTGGTTAGATTTTTCAGCGCAAACCATAAGAGATTTTACAAGAACTTGACTTGTTCGTGCTCTAAGTTATTTCCATTATTCCTTCGTCGGCCACCAAATTGACTGCTGAAGATATTCTTTATACTAAGGATTTTTTTTTTTTTTGCTCATGCTTGCTATGAGTTATTAGTATAATTTCATTATCTGCTACTAATTTTGATGATAATTGACAGTTCATTTTAAGGTCTTGGGATAAAATCTCGCCTTTCAAAAACTTACTTCAGTAATACTTCGTGTTAATTATCACTGTAACTCCTTTATCGACCCCCAAATTAGCTAGTAAAGATGTTGTTCATTCAAGAACTTGCGTTATTCATGCTCGCATTAAGTTAATGGTATAGTTCCTTTATTGGCTACTAATTTAGCTGGCAATATGTTGTTAGTTCATTTCGAGATCTTATCTCAAGGACCTAGGAACAAATCCCATATTCGTCATTTACCATTCAAGAAAAGAAAATTCATGGGGATATCGAGAAAGCATGCATTAGAGTAATATTATGACAAAAACTAAATCTACTTTTGTGTGGAACCAACTCAAAGTTGAATCAATGGGTTGGAGTCAAATTGGTCAAGTCAAATATGCATAGAATCGGATTTCAATACAACTCAAAAACTTATATTGTTAGGTTATGGAACATATCTAATATCCTCTTCAATCCTTAGCCATATGAGAATAATATTTAGTTCTTCTTTCTTCTAATTCTCCTTCGACTTTCATCTTGCACATGAATATTTTTATTTTTTAATATATAATAAATTTTGCAAACGAAAAATGGGAGTTTATCTTTGCACTGCAAGACTAGCCTCCTGATGCCACTAGGAAACAAGGACACAACCTTCTCCAAAGGTTTGACCTCCTACCCATTCGCAATCAGCATATCCAATCAACTAGTAATTTCCATGCTCGTCTCACAACCGGTATCATATTAACAGTAGTTTATGAGCAAATATTCTAACAGCAGAAGCCTCCAATAAGGCTTTTGAAAGAGCTGAGTCAATTGTTCTTCCTTGATAATATTTGCCAAATTTCATGTGTCAAGTTAGTAGCCTATGAATTTTTTTGGCAATTTGTTAATTTTATTTTCATTTGAGGTTCTTACAAATCCAGGAATGCTTATAATATGGTGCTTCACAAACATGGAGAAAAACTGTACTCTGGACTTGTGACCACCATGACAAACCACCTAAAAGAAATATCACAGCCGATTGAGGTTGCTTAAGAACAGAGTACAGTTTTTTTGAGCTTACACATAAAGAGGGAGCACACCAAAGCACAGGTGAAGTTGTAGATCGAGGGTTGATAAGGAATGCAACAAAGATGCTAATGGATTTGGGATCTTCAGTGTATCAAAATATCAAAAAGATTTTGAGAATCCCTTCTTGGATGCTTCAGCTGGTAATGGATTTGGGATCTTCAGTGTATCGAAAAGATTTTGAGAAGCTCTTCTTGGATGTTTCAGCTGGTTTTTGTAGCAGCGATCTCAGCAGCTCATTGTAAGCTGTGACTGTGGCGAGGACCTTAAACAAGCTGAGAGGTGGCTTGATGCTAAAACTGAACCAAAAATCGTGTTGTAGAGAAGGAGTTGATCACTAACCACATGAAGGGATTGGTTCGTATGGAGAACTCTGGCCTTGTTAATATGCTTTTAGATGATGAATATGTAGATTTAAGCAGACTGTACAGTTTGCTCTGCGAGTTACTGAAGGTGTTTCGACGATAAGAGATCTCATGGCTTCACACATTCGAGACACCGGGAAACAGTTGGTGACTGATCCACAGGGACTGAAGGATCCTGTGGAGGTTGTTCAGCACCTTCTGAATGAAAAGTGTTTGGAGTTCATTTCCCTGTGTGTCGATGACAAACTCTGTAATGGCCTGAAAGGTTTTAGTGAAGAGGATGTAGAGGTTGTCCTCGACAAAGCGATCACGCTCTTCTGGTATTTACAAGGCAAGGACATCTTTGAGAAGTACCACGTGCACCACCGGGCAAGACGACTCCTTTCTGGGAAGACAAGACAGTCTCAGATGATGCTGAGAGAAGTCTGATGGTTAAGCTTAAGACCGAATATGGAATGTTCATGGATATTGATAGCTAGTTGGTTTTTGGTAGACCTTTGATCGATTACACGGTGTATGACTGTACACAGGATCTACCTCGCCAGCTTGGATGCGATAAAAATTTCTAGTATGTCCATTCAATCCTTGTGCGTACTATAGGGTTCAATTAGTGGCAAATTTTTTTATACTGTCATTAACCTTTTTCTATAGCTTGACCTAAAGAGGGAGAATCTTCTATGTTTTGTTTTGTTTTTTATTTTCTTTTAATCCGACTTAAAATTTATAAGGGTAAATTCTTAAAAAAAATTTATTTATTTATTTATTTATTTATTTATTTTTTCAATAGAGCGTTCTCCCTTTGCCTCATTCTCACATCATGCTTTTTATTTTTTAAAATATAAGATAATCCTTGACCTATATATCGTCGACCATCATATTTGTCTTATCGTGATCGCCTTCGCCTCTTGTCTATCATATCCTCATCTGTCGTCTCTACTCTCACTCTTATCTATTACGCTCGAGCATGAGCATGCTTTTGCTCTTGTTCATTGTTGCTATCCTAAGGCCCTTAACCATAGCCTCCATCCTCGTCATCATTGCTCTTGTCTGTCATCTCAGCTCATTCGCCAATGCTAAGGTGTCGCTAAGGCCTTACCACAAGGCCTTCGTCGTTATCGTTGATCTCCGTCATAACTCATACTGTTATTGTTGTTTTCTTCCTTGCCTCCACCTTGGATGCCTATTGTCATACCATCTTCAAGGAGGGCGTTCTCGACCCCCTCTTCCATCTCCTAGATTTGGGCTCTTGTGCTAAACAGGAGCAAAGCAACTCGAGAAGGAGGTACGGGTGATACTTAATACCTAACGCTTGACATAGTGGATTATGTGAGGCAAGAGGAAGGGGAAGCTCCATTGTGATTACCTCCTTCCCCTTTGCATAAGTCAACAATCGTGATGCATTGTGAGGGCTTAATGGTCAACGTGGTATAAATCTACAGGTCTTATAACGAGGCAAAGGTCGCATTTTGACCATCTTATTATTCTCAACCTTGTCTCCCGTATTGATATCGTCGAACAATGGCGGATCTTGTAGCCCAGACTATGAAACCTCATGAAGGGATAGATATAACGATCGACGTGGTATATACTAGAGATAATTTTTATTTTTTAAACATAGGACGAATGAAAATAAAGAAAAAGAGTCGTTCTTCCAAAAAAAAGCGAAAATTTAATATTTTTTTGGATTTTTTTTTTAAAATTTGGTGGATAAAACGAAGTGGTCTGAGCACCAGACATGGGAAGGCGGCTTCCGCTGGTTGCTATCGGTGGGGCTCGCATCTGGCGACCAATGAGAAAACGCGGGCCAAGCTTCCGAGTGACAGCAGGTCCAAGCTTCACTGTCCGGTGACTTACACGACACAGGCGAGCGGCGACTCGCTCCATGCCGACGGGTGTGCATTTACGAAGAAAGAACGGACGAATCGTAACCAGCCTTCCCAAGTCACGGCGCTCTCCGAGGAAATCGGCAGGGGCGGTAACCTGACCGCGGTACCACCTCCGGTACGCCGTTGACCGCATTGCGCTCGTGCATAATAAAAGGCCCTCCCCACCTTCCCCTCTCCGCTCCGGCGGACGACCGTTGAAGGTGTTTGTTGCATGCGAAGGGCGATTCCTTCGAGAATCAAAGGCTCTCATCTCCTCTCCCGCCCTACGATCGGCTTCCCGATTAACCCGAGGTCGCTTTCTCCTTCTTAGACGGATTTTTCTAATGTTTTCTTGGGTGTTTCTTTGACGTAAATCTTTGGGTGAACGGAAAAGAAAATGACCATCGCCGATCGTTCTGTGAATCTTGTGGTTGAAGGTTTGTGGGATCGCGTTGGGTTTGGCTGTGATGTTGGTTATATGTGGGACTCGGGAGTCCTGTATCTGAACCTTGAAGCTGATTCTTGTAGCTTAAGCTCTCAAGGCCATGTCAGGTAAATTTGTAGGTAAGTGCGAAAGACCTGGTCACCAATCGTGCTGTGAAGCTTGTGGTCGATGTGTTGTGGGGCTCTATTGGATTTGATCGCGATCTTGGTTACATGGGGCTCGGACCTGTGGATCCGAGTTTTCATGATAGTTGTTGTAATTTATAATTTAAAGAAAGTGTGTCGGTAGGCTGTGCGGATACCTGTTTTCGATAGGGAGCTTGGGTTTTTGGTTTTCTTGACGTAAATTTGTAGGTAACTGAGAGAAAATTGATCGCTGATCCTTCTCTGAATCCTGTAGTAGATGGGTTGTGGGATTGTATTGCATTTGGTTGTTATCTTGGTTACATGTAGAGCTTGGAGCTGTGGATTCGAATTTTGAAGATGGTTCTTCTAATTAGTAATTTCAACGATGGGTTTCGTTCCAAGATATAACATGAATCTTGGTTTTTTTGATTAAAAAAAATGTAGGTAAGAAGTCACTGATCCTTTTGTGAATCTTGTAGTAAATGAGCTGTGGAATGGTATTGGATTTGATTGTGCTTTATTACATGTAGAACTTGGAGTTATGGATCCGAACTTTCAAGATAGTTCTTGCAATTTCTAATCGCAAGATTAGATTTTGAGGCTATGATTGATCCTATCTCTTACATGGAGCTTGGTTATATTCTTTTTTGGGACGGTTATCTGTTTGGAAAATGATTAATTATGCACCTTCTTACCTTAATTCTGTATGTGATCTTGGGAAGCCCTAAAATTTTTTGTAATTCTTGCTACATCAGCACAGTTTTCGCCTATGGGAATTGGTTTAAGATTAGGATTAAAGCCCTACCTCGATCTTACATTAGGATTAGGTGTTGCCAGATAAGTCAGAAATGCAGAAGGTATCTAAGTTATTACACCCGTTATGGATCCTTCCCATTTCTTTCCCTCTGAAATTCTTCATTAATACCCCAAATTTTCTTCCTGTCCACCAACTGTTCCCTTCTGTTGTTAGGATCGAGAGCACTAAGAGGGGGGGGGGGGGGGGGGGGGGTGAATTAGTGCAGCGGAAATCTTTCAACGATTAAAAACGAAAGCTGCGTTCGTTCGATAAAAACTGTTTTGATGCAAAAGCCGATTCTAAGATTACTTATGATTAAGTGCAGTTTACGTCCAAACACAGTTTGCGTCTAAGCGCAGTTTACGCAGTTTGTGTCTAAATGCAGTTTGCGTCTAAATGCAGTTTGCGTCTAAATATAGTTTGCGTCTAAGCGCAGTTTGCATCTAAGCGCAGTTTGCGTCTAAGCTCAGATTGCGTCTAAGCGCAGTTTGCGTCTAAGTTCAGATTGCGTCTAAGCGCAGTTTGCGTCTAAGCGCAGATTGCGTCTAAGTGCAGTTTGCGTCTAAAAATTGAATCAAAACGTAAACGTAAACTGCAAAGAAACTCGTTCGTAAAAGCGCAGAAGACAGTTTGCAGTTATAAATAGAATCAAAACGTAAATGTAAACTGCAATGTAAAGATCGTACGAAAACACCGATTTACGTTTGAATGCAGATTCGGAAAGATCAGAACTTAGAAACTTGTTCGTAAAAGCGCAGAGAGCAGTAGCTATGTAGGAGGTTTGCAGTAATGATAAAGTGCTCAAAATAAAAGCAAACCAGAGATTTAGAGTGGTTCGGTCAGTCTTGACCTACTCCACTTTTGGCTTCCTCCACCGACGAGGTCACCGACGTCAACTAGAGGCCTTCCTTCAATAGGCGAAGGCCAACTGCCCTTTTACAGTTTCACTCCTTTTGACGGGCTCAGGAGACAACCCTTACAGAACCTTTCTCTCATCTCTTTACAACTCAAGACTTGAAGAACAGAAAGAGGAGAACTTTTGGACTTTACACAAATTTGAGCTCTTAGAATCACAGAAAAGATCAAGAATTCGGTGTAGGTCTGTATCTCTTCAGTGCTGAATGGGTGGGGTATTTATAGGCCCCAACCCAGTTCAAATTTAGAGCTCAAAACGATCAAATCCCGGAATTCCGGGATCAGGCGGTTGCACCTCCTGACTGGAGAGGTTGCACCGCCTGGCAGGGCTCGAAGACTGAGCCTCTGGGCGGTGCCACCTCTGTCAGGGGCGGTTGCACCTCTCTGCCAAAGCTCGAGGACCGAGCTCAGGCGGTTGCACCGCCTGACTGGAGAGGTTGCACTGCCTGGCAGAGCTCGAAGATTGAGCCTCTGGGCGGTTGCACCTCTTGGCTGGGGCGGTTGCACCGCCCAGTCTCGCTGGGAGACATAGCCTGGGCGGTGCTACCTCCCTGCCTGGGCGGTTGCACCTCCCACAGCAACCTGGGTCCGAATGGGTTGAACCATTCGACCCAGTTTGAGTTCTTCAGGGGCCCAATTGCCCCAGGATTAAGCTAATGGGATCACCTCCCATTTCTAACTTAATCAAAGTGCTAACTACGATTATTTCCTAAGACATATTCTGCAGCTTGCTTCGGTGCGTCACTCGCTTCTTCCGGCGAGTTTCCGGCGAACTTCCGTCGATCATCCGATGAACCCTCGGTGATGCTCCTGCGGACTTCCGGCAAACTCCTGGATTGCGACGATCCACTTGGCAAGTTCCGACGAGCTCCTTTGGCAAGCTTCTGGACTTCTCGGATTTGTTCCCGCAGAACCTCCGACGACTGTCCGAACTTCCGTCGAGCCCTCGAACTCCCAACGTGATCATTGTCATGACTCTGGCGCAACTCCTGCTGCATGTCTTACTTTCATCGTAGTTAATTCTGCACACTTATCTCAACGCATACATTAGACAACAAATGACAATTGACTTCATCATCAAAATCCGAGATTCAACAATCTCCCCCTTTTTGATGATGATAATCAATTGATAATGGAGTTAACCTTAACTCCCCCTGTCTATATGCCATACTTCTTGAATTTAAAACTTTATAAATTCAAGAGACATATTCCCATCATGATTCCTATCATAATGTATCTCTTTGAAGATGATGTCAAGGCTTGACATACATTAACAAATTTGAATGATGGTTATTGTAGCAATTCATCATATTGTAAGATATCGACATGTAAAACTGTGAAGCAAGATTTTGATATCATTACATGATGTACACATTTCGAATATTTTAGCAAGTGTAGCATTGCATCACATGGTAAGATATCAGTTCGTACGATGCAAATATTTGTTTGATATCTTGATACAGGGCATATGGCAATCATATATTTCTTGGTGATGCAAGTATGGCCTAATCATAACATCAGTGATAGCAACCATATCAACATCAGTAATAGCAACCATATCATTATCAGTGATAGCAGGTATGGCCTAATCATAACATCAGTAATAGCAACCATATCAATTCATATTTTTTGGATTCATATTTTTCTCCCCCTTTGTCATCAACAAAAAGCATGGTAGCATTATCAAAAAGCATGGTAGATGTGATTCCAACAGGTTATCAAGCATATAAAAGAAGGCATGACACATATAATACTTTGAATATCTCTTCTCCTTGTTATGTTATAGTTCGTTGCTTGAAGGAGGAAACTCATTTTTCAAAAAGTTTTCATAAGAGTGTACAGGAGTATTCAAACCGAAAATAAGATGAACTCTTACATGCATTCGGATATGAGTAAGCTACTGATTTTTAAAAACATTTAGTTTCAATAAACAACAAGAGATGTTTGTAACTTTGCATATGCTTATAGATCAAGGTAAAGAGTAACATATGGAGTTTACAACATATCAGGTAACCATATCAAAGACAAAGTCCTTCATGACGAGTAATATAAGGAGTTTTCAACATGCCATATCAAGGACAAAGTCCATGAGGAGTTTATAACAACGGATGATTGTGTTTATACAAGCTCATTCATGAGGTGGAAGGTTAAAGTGCCTAAATAAAGAGTCAAATTGTCGATGAATTTGCTGCAGCTCAGTTAGGATTTAATCTTGTCGAAGTTTAAGCCGTTCTTGTCTTTGTTCGAATCGGTCCATTCGAATCCCAATATCTTCGATAGATGATGTGTGAGTTTGCTCAACCGGATGTGTTTCCTCAAAGGGACAGATCGGAGGAGATTGGGTACCCCTAAAGACTGGTGTTTCCGGTTCTGGTTCAGGTTGAGAGGGATCAGTTCTTCTTGACATTCTAACCCAGTTACCGTTTCTATAAAAACATCTTAATCGGTGAAGTAGATTTTTATTAATTATGCTAAATCTATCTACTTTTATTACTTCTTCTTCCGGTGGTATTAGAATATCATAGGCTTTCATTATTCTAGTTATTATACCACCATATGGGAGCATCATGTCTTTCTTAGATAGTTCCAACATGTTTTGTTGGATAAGATAACCAAGACAGATGTCATTTCCTTTCATGATCATATACATAGTTCCTAATTCTAATTGGCTTACTTTATCATGATGATATTGTTTAGGAAGAATGATGCTAGTTAGGATGTGATGAAGTACCTTAGTGTTTAGAGGTAGTAAATGTTCACAACTTTTAGGAACAAATTCTAAGTTCGGATTGGCAAAAATTGTTTGTAGAGCTTCAACGTATGTTGTTCCAACATTTTCATCATCCCATGATCCTCTAAAGTAAAGTCCTCTACTTTTCATGGGAATGCCTATCATGTCGTAAATGAATCTATCCGTAATTGAAATATGTTGTCCTAAGAGATAGGTGGACATCCTTTCTTCTTCATCTACTAGTATGTTGTTGTAAAACAATCTTACTAGTCTTGGATAGATGGGTTCATTAATTTGTAAGATAGGGAGTAGATCTAAGTTTACAAACCACTGGATTGTCTCTAAGCCTCTTAGCTCACTTAAATCTATGTATTTTCCCTTGTTGACATTCCTAAGTTCAAAATAGAAAAATTTTTCAGCATGGTATTTTGAATCGAAAAGGGTGGAATCAAAGTCTTCTACTAATCTCCTCTTTCCTTTGTCCCTTGAGGATCTTCTAGATCCCATAACTACTGCTGTTTAGAATAATAGTGATGAGCAAAAGTAAATGAACAGAGTTTAAGGGCTTCTTAGAGAGTACCTTAATGTGATCTTCAAGAGAGGGATCTTCAAGGGAAGGAATGTTGATGCTTTGCTTCGAAATGAAGGGTATTTGGGATGCTAAGATGGGGGAAATGGGGATGGCGGAGGCTTAGGAGAGTAGAGGAGGGAAGGAAATGAGTTGGGGTCGGTTTCACCGCCGGCCCTAGCTAGAGTTATAAAGGGGCAGAGTTGCGGGCGGTTGCACCTCTGGCTGGAGCGGTGCAACCGCTTGCAACATGTGACAGCTGGAGGTGCTACCTCCAGCTGGGGCGGTGCCACCGCCTGGTGAACACTTGTTCTGATCTGAGAATTTTTCTGAGGAGAGTTTTCATTCCCAGTAATCAACTTTACTTACGTAATTACGTAAGAATTTTCATTTTAAGACAGGGACTTTGGCTCGATCAAGGTAGATTTTTAATGTGCACATTCTCAATGTCGTACACATGTTTGTGATAGTTTCTTCAAGTTGATAAGTCTTGCAAGTTCATGACAGAGTTAGTCATTTCATGATACGAGTTAAATTAGAAGGTTATGAAAGGATGAAATTGATGGGTTCGAAAATCCAGGGATATGTGAATTTGGGAATCATACGCTTCTAATTCTTGAAAAGTTAAACAGGATTGTATCTAGGTCGCATTTGTGATTTTACCCTTGTTGTTGTTTCCGAAGGTGACATAGCCTTCGTCTATGCTAGTGAGCTTAGAGAATGGATCTCCGGTCATATGCCTTGAGCATCCACTATCAAGGTACCATCTCTTGCTCCTAGCTTGCGATGGTGTGGGTTTCTACAAGAAAGGATGATTTTTAGGTACCCATTTGCTTTTGAGTGCCTCAAAGATAGATCTACATTGTTTATCATGTTGCATAGAGCTTATCATGGTTCCTTTAGGAACCCAAATCAATTTGTTTGGACTAATTTTCTTGAATGGACAATAACGCGTCTTATGTCCAATTTTGCAACAAAAGTTACATTTTGCTTGGTGTTGAACATGTAAGATAGGGCCTTTTGTAAAGGTGGTTGGATTTAGGTGAGGACTTCTCACAAATCCAATTCCACTTCTTTTTGGAACGTGACCCTTGTTTGCAAGGATCATGTTCAAAGACTTGCTACCAACCTCGAATTTCTTCAAGGTGTCCTTAAGTAGCAGGTTTTCTTTTTGGAGAGTTTCTAGATCATGACATTTGATACATGAATTTAAACTATCATGATATTCAATTTTTAACTTATCAAAATCACAAGTAAGACTATCATGCTCCTTTTTCAGCAATTTGTATTTTCTATTGATAATCTTGCATTCATCAAATAAGTCATGAAAGGCATTTAATAATTCATCGAAAGATAAATCAGCATCTAATAAATTCGTTACCTGCTCTCCGATGGCCATTAAGGCGTAATGAGCAACTTGCTCGGTGTTATACTCCTCTTCTTCAGATGCGCTCGAATCATCCCATGTTGCTTTGAGCGCCCTTTTTGTTATTCTCTTTTTGGCTTGGGGACAATCACTCTTGTAGTGTTCTGGCTTTTTGCACTCATAGCAAATAACTTGGTCTTTCTTGGGTTCAAGTTTACTTTTAGTGTCATTCTTAAACTTGTTTCTTTTAATGAATTTTTTAAATTTTCTTGTTAGAAGTGCCAAGTCATCATCACAGTCCTCATCACTTGAGTTTTCTTTCAAGTGATCTTCCAAAGTTCTAAGTGTCATATCCTTCCTGTTCTTTGGAAGGATGTCTTCTTGCTCTTCATGAGCTTTGCAAGTCATCTCGTAGGTCATTAATGACCCAATTAGTTCTTCAAGAGGGAAGTTGTTTAGATCTTTTGCCTTTTGAATAGCAGTGACTTTAGGATCCCAACTCTTAGGAAGGGATCTTAGAATCTTATTTACGAGCTCAAAATCCGAAAAACTTTTTCCGAGTCCTTTTAGACCGTTGACAACATCCGTGAAACGGGTAAACATGTCGCCAATAGTCTCACTCGGTTTCATCCGAAAAAGTTCGAAAGAGTGTAACAAAAGATTGATTTTTGACTCTTTCACTCTACTTGTGCCTTCATGAGTCACTTCGAGTGTGTGCCAAATATCAAATGCAGTTTCACAAATCGAAACACGATTAAACTCGTTTTTATCAAGTGCGCAAAATAAGGCATTCATAGCCTTTGCATTAAGAGCGAAAGCCTTCTTCTCCGAATCGTTCCAATCGATCATTGGAAGAGAAGACTTTGAAAAACCATTCTCGACAAGATTCCAGAGTTCAACGTCCATAGAAATAAGAAAGATCCTCATTCGGGTCTTTCAATAGGTGTAGTCCGTCCCATTAAACATGGGTGGACGTGTAATGGAATGGCCCTCTTGGTTTCCGGCGTAAGCCATCTCTCTTGGGTTTTAATCCGTTTGAGAGTTAACCGTGCTCTGATACCAATTGTTAGGATCGAGAGCACTAAGAGGGGGGGGGGGGGGTGAATTAGTACAGCGAAAATCTTTCAGCGATTAAAAACGAAAGCTGCGTTCGTTCGATAAAAACTGTTTTGATGCAAAAGCCGATTCTAAGATTACTTATGATTAAGTGCAGTTTACGTCCAAACACAGTTTGCGTCTAAGCGCAGTTTACGCAGTTTGCGTCTAAATGCAGTTTGCGTCTAAATGCAGATTGCGTCTAAGCGCAGTTTGTATCTAAGCGCAGTTTGCATCTAAGCTCAGATTGCGTCTAAGCGTAGTTTGCGTCTAAGCACAGTTTGCGTCTAAGCTCAGATTGCGTCTAAGCGCAGTTTGCGTCTAAGTGCAGTTTGCGTCTAAAAATTGAATCAAAACGTAAACGTAAACTGCAAAGAAACTCGTTCGTAAAAGCGCAGAAGACAGTTTGCAGTTATAAATAGAATCAAAACGTAAATGTAAACTGCAATGTAAAGATCGTACGAAAACACCGATTTACGTTTGAATGCAGATTCGGAAAGATCAGAACTTAGAAACTTGTTCGTAAAAGCGCAGAGAGCAGTAGCTATGTAGGAGGTTTGCAGTAATGATAAAGTACTCAAAATAAAAGCAAACCAGAGATTTAGAGTGGTTCGGTCAGTCTTGACCTACTCCACTTTTGGCTTCCTCCACCAACGAGGTCACCGACGTCAACTAGAGGCCTTCCTTCAATAAGCGAAGGCCAACTGCCCTTTTACAGTTTCACTCCTTTTGACGGGCTCAGGAGACAACCCTTACAGAACCTTTCTCTCCTCTCTTTACAACTCAAGACTTGAAGAACAGAAAGAGGAGAACTTTTGGACTTTACACAAATTTGAGCTCTTAGAATCACAGAAAAGATCAAGAATTCGGTGTAGGTCTGTATCTCTTCAGTGCTGAATGGGTGGGGTATTTATAGGCCCCAACCCAGTTTAAATTTGGAGCTCAAAACGATCAAATCCCGGAATTCCGGGATCAAGCGGTTGCACCTCCTGACTGGAGAGGTTGCACCGCCTGGCAGGGCTCGAAGACTGAGCCTCTGGGCGGTGCCACCTCTGTCAGGGGTGGTTGCACCTCTCTGCCAGAGCTCGAGGACCGAGCTTAGGCGGTTGCACTGCTTGACTGGAGAGGTTGCATCGCCTGGCAGAGCTCGAAGACTGAGCCTCTGGGCGGTTGCACCTCTTGGCTGGGGCGGTTGCACCGCCCAGTCTCGCTGGGAGACATAGCCTGGGCGGTGCTACCTCCCTGCCTGGGCGGTTGCACCTCCCACAGCAACCTGGGTCCGAATGGGTTGAACCATTCGACCCAGTTTGAGTTCTTCAAGGGCCCAATTGCCCCAGGATTAAGCTAATGGGATCACCTCCCATTTCTAACTTAATCAAAGTGCTAACTACGATTATTTCCTAAGACATATTCTGCAGCTTGCTTCAGTGCGTCACTCGCTTCTTCCGGCGAGTTTCCGGCGAACTTCCGTCGATCATCCGATGAACCCTCGGTGATGCTCCTGCGGACTTCTGGCAAACTCCTGGATTGCGACGATCCACTTGGCAAGTTCCGACGAGCTCCTTTGGCAAGCTTCTGGACTTCTCGGATTTGTTCCCGCAGAACCTCCGACGACTGTCCGAACTTCCGTCGAGCCATCGAACTCCCAACGTGATCATTGTTATGACTCCGGCGCAACTCCTGCTGCATGTCTTACTTTCATCGTAGTTAATCCTGCACACTTATCTCAACACATACATTAGACAACAAATGACAATTGACTTCATCATCAAAATCCGAGATTCAACATCTGTTTCCCTCCTTTTGGCTTTATTAATTTCTCAGTGATTTACTGCTACATATTGCTGATTACTGGATTTCTGCAGCGTTGGAATGTCTTTTTTAATATTGTGTATAGAACGAAAGTCTTAGTTTTAGAGCCTCAAGAAAGTTCTTTTCTTCTATGTGATTAATTTTAGCTCATACAAATTATTATTTGAAATTGTCTTAAATATGTTTTTCTTATCATATTCTGGACAGATTTAATGCATCCTGATTGCACACTATTTGAGAATAGTAATATGCTTATTTATGTTAAGACTGGATTCCATTATATGTTTGCAAGGTCCATTTTAATCGTTATTATTTTTAGTTTTCTCAACATGGTTCTCCATAATAACTGAAAATTGAATGTAGTCATAAATTACAACCTTTTGATACTTTCAGGTTCTTGTATTCCAGTTTGCTTCATTGGATCTTCTCAACTCTTCTACATTTGGAGAATGGCTCTGGCTTCATCAATTAATGGAGTTGATTTAATTAATGTGCAGCAACATGGTAGACAGTTTTGCCCAATTCACCCATTGGTGAATTTCAGAAATTTAAAGATCAGAAGATTTGAGAGAGTTATTAGAGCTGAATCCCAGATGACAAATCCTAGACCAATTGTTGTTAAACCAGAAATTGACTTTAATGATCCAGACTGGAAAAAAAAATTCCTAGAGGATTTTGATAAGCGGTTCAATTTACCACATTTGAGGGATGTTCTGGATATTCAGCCAAGGCCAACTACATTCTCACTCAAAACCAGGTGACTTGTATTCTACGCAAAGCAACCCTTTTTATTTACTTTTGTCTTCTAGTGTAATTATTAGTAAATGTTTAATCTTCCTTCAAGATTTCTTTTTTGCCTAGAGAGTTTTTCTTCATCAGTGCAGCCTGTACCTGTTAATGGCTGCCGCTTGCTGATTTTTGCAAGAGCATGTCTTTAGTATATGGTATTGTTTTTGTTATTTGGTTTTGACAGAGGTACTTTAGATGTTGGTAATGGTGCAGCAAGAGAAGATTGGAATGGCTTTGTGAGTGATGATGATAGAGCACTTCTGAAGGTCTTTCCTTGCTTATCATAAATATTTGATTTTCTTTACTTATCATTTCAGTATTTTGATACAGTATATGTTGCTTCTCATGGGCTAATTAATCTAGGTCATTGTAAAGCCTGTAGTTTGATAAAGTAAATCAACTTTCAAGCTGCATGAAGTGCCATCAAAATTTTCTTCTCCATTACATCTTTTGTTGAATGCCTTGAGTGTTTCTTGAGTCATATATAATTGATTACTGAGCCATGGCAGAATGACTATGGGTCTGTGACTAGATAGATATTCAGTTATCTTTAAACATTTTCATGGCTCTGGTTGTGTTCGATGTTTATTATCATCATTTTTTCCAGGAGATACATGAGCATACCAATTAGTAGTTAGACAGCTGGCTCCCAGATGTTCCTGAAGTTCATGCTTACTCTTAAACATGTCATATTGAAATAGCAAGAAGGAAGATCTGCCATGTGGAATTGAAATTATGGCCATTAATACTGTATTTCCTGCATCAAATTGTTAATCATATGAGACATTAAATATTTTCTTCACTCAATTTAGTATTTCATTCATTGTATTTTAGTTGTATGCTAGCCTTATAGATCTTTAACCCCAACGGCAAATGAATCATCTAAGAGATTGGTCTTGAATGCCTTGAATACTAAACATACGTGTATATGTTCAGACTAACATCTTTTTTTTTGTCAGGTTATAAAATTTGCTTCCCCAACTTCTGCTGGTGCTGAGAGCATTGACCCTGATTGCAGCTGGGTAGAACAATGGTATTGTCTAGTGATTTTCTTCTATGAGCGGTTGATAGCATGATAGTGTTTTATTTTTTCTTATGTTGTATGTGTTGTACATATGAGTTGAAAGTTATCCACAATGGATATATGATTTGAGGTATTATCTAAAATTCCAACAGTTATACAATTCTTTTAATTTCCTCTAAACTACATGTGGTTTCAAGTGTATTCCAAGTGGAATTGTAGGCCATAATGTAAAATAGATATTGTTTCTTCTGCCCTTTTTTTCCTGGTTCCTCCTATCTTCCAATTTTGTGGAGGCCATAAAGTCTTAAAAGGATTCCACTGTTTGTTTCATTTAAATTATAGAAAACCTTTTATTGATTATCATTAAGTTGAAAAAGTATGATAATTCATTTTTTGTAATATTGGATTTTTCTTTATGGAATTCAACAATTTTTAGCATGAAATCAAAACCCTGCTACACCTGGATGATAAAAGGAAGCTAGTATTTTTTAAGTTGATGTCTTGTTTGATTGGCTTGAATGTATCTATCCAAGTTTTTAAGTTTATATACTGTATTTTGTTGCTGAAAATGCTGAAACATGAGTTAAGGTGACTAAAAGTTTATGTAAATCAGAACTGGACTTGGCTGTATCTGGAGAACAAAATTTTCAAAACTCTGATATGGCTCTTGTAATGTTTTATTTAATCATTTCCATCTCTAAAACTGTACAAAATCCCAAAAATATCATGTAGTTTGGTTTATGATCATTTCCTACTCCATTTTTTATAGTAATTATGGTTTTTAATCTTTGTAGGGTGCACCGTGCTGGACCACGTAAGCAAATATACTATGAACCGAGGGAGGTAAAAGCTGCAATTGTTACTTGTGGAGGGCTTTGTCCTGGTCTCAATGATGTAATTAGGCAGGTTGGTTATCATGATCTTTCTGTACCTAATTTTTACATCTTTACAGACAGATTCATTAGAACACACCTTTTATGCACTAATGTATTTGTTGAATGTCATTCCTATAATTTTTATCTATTTCAATAGACATGCATCTTCATAAAAGAAAAAAAAAAGCAAAATAAATCAATGATAAAATTTTTTTGACTCAGAATATCAAATTCTGGTCTAGGGTTCATGTTATATTGAGTTTTAGCTTGAAAAGGCTTGTCAAGTAGTGGATTCAAGCCTGATGTTTCTGTTAAAACTTAAGCCCTTCAGAAGTTTGCCAGATTGTTTTGGACCTTTTTAGACTTTATCAAATTATTTGTGCATGGAACTCCTATTAGCTTTATGCTAATAGTTGTTTGAATAAAGTGCCCAGGCTGAGGGTAATCGACTTGTGTGCTTGATACTTGTTCAGTATCTTTATTATACTTGGCAGTACCACAGAAGGAGATTTCAGTCTTTTATCATCAAATGTTACTTTGAAGAAGACATAATACTTTCGTTTTTGTGGTTTCAGATAGTGCTCACACTTGAAAAATATGGGGTAAAAAATATTGTTGGAATTCCATATGGTTTCCGTGGATTTTCTGATGAGGGATTATCTGAAGTGCCGGTTAGAACATCTCCACCGATTCCCATAAGTGAAGATTTTACTGGGGATCTCTACACACACATTTCTTTGAATTCAACAAATATCCTTCTCCTTTGCAGCTTTCGCGTCAAGTGGTTCAAAATATTAACCTCACTGGTGGAAGTTTTCTAGGAGTATCCCGAGGAGGTCCCAGCACCAGTGATATAGTTGATAGCATCCAGGTATCTGGGTTCTTTATCAGCAAATGAGCTGGGTTAAGTTTTAGTTGATTACTTTCTCCAGCATCATTTGACAACTGTGGTACTAATTTGTGATTTTTGGACAACTCAGGCCAAGAGAATTGATATGCTTTTTGTACTGGGCGGAGATGGGACACATGCAGGGGCACTTGCCATACATAATGAGGTATTGCATAATTCTATCTTGGTAAATTGAGATGACCTTATGCATTTAATTAAGTGCTGCATTATGCACTTACAACATGTATCCGGGTAAAAGTCCTTACTATTCTTTATCATCATTATGAGGTTATGGATAATCATGTAAATGTTGCTTCATACACTGAGCTGTAGTTACTGTTGTAGTTTAATTTTATGTTGATAAGTTCCCTTTCTTTGCCAGTGCCGCATGAGAAAATTGAAAGTATCAATTGTCTGTGTTGCAAAAACTATTGACAATGACATACTACTAATGGACAAAACATTTGGTTTTGACACTGCTGTAGAGGAAGCTCAGCGGGCAATCAATTCCGCATATATTGAGGTAAGAAGTTCATTTATTGTCCAATATGCAAATTATTGATCAGAGAATTTGAACTTATTTCTGATATTACTGTCTTTGCTCCTTTCAGAGAAGAAACACGCTATCTTCTAACTTTTCCTTGTCACTTGCTTACTTTGCTGTGACTTAGGCTCGTAGTGCTTACCATGGCATTGGATTGGTCAAATTGATGGGAAGAAGCAGTGGGTTTATAGCCATGCATGCATCACTTTCTAGTGGTCAAATTGACATTTGTTTGATTCCAGAGGTTAGTAGTATCCACAGCAGTCTCTCAGATTATTGTCACAACCATTAACTGAACCACCTGCAACTGAAGGCACCTTTTAAATTGGAGGGGCCAAATGGAGTCTTAGTGCATCTCGAGTATCTGCTGAAAACAAAGGGAAATGCTGTAATTTGTGTTGCTGAAGGAGCAGGACAAGTAAGCTATAGATATTTATTGAAGCCTCATGTAGAATTATGTTTGATAATGTGCTTTTGAGTACATACATTTAGAGAATTCTTCTATATTTATGCAGCTTATATCAGGACATTATCATATTTTGGATTTGAAATATATGGTATGCCCGGAAGCAAAACTTTATGCATCCTAAGTTTCATGAACACCATTAAGTTAATGCATGACTTCATGATATGTTTCACAGTCCCAGTGCACTGAGTTCCTGGGTGCATATATAGATACCTTCCTGATCACATCACCTTGAAATGCAAGGGCACTGAATGTACTTTGATTTAGAGAGAGTACTCTTCTATAAGTTACTACTTCTGTTGCTGTAGAAGACTAGTTTCCTCGAGACATATCTAATAACAAGCCTGTTCTTGTTGTTCAGGAATACCTAAAGAAGTCGAATACAACAGATGCATCAGGGAATGTGGTTCTCAGTGATATTGGAGTTCATGTTCAGCAGCAGGTTCATTGTAACTAATTCCTTCTTTCAGAACCATCTAGTTAATCTTTGGCTAAAAGGAACAATGTGTTGTGCAGTCTGTGAGAGTAAAGTGGAAAATTGCTATGAAATAGACAACTATTAAATGTGTTAACTAAAGCATTAATAAAATTTGTGCTGAATGAATAAATGAGGTAGAAAGTATTATGTTCAATACCTTATGGCTACTGCAAGTACTGATTGGGGTACCGCAGTTTGATAATTAGATAAAGCTAAGGTTTTAAACATCACATCTGCTAAACCACTAAAATGAATAAGCAGTGGCATGAAGAGATTTCTCTTGCTTAGTGCTGCTGAGATAGGAGGACCATCAATTGCCACTTGCCCAAACACTTGCTTGATGGCCCAGGCTTCTGTTACTTCATGGTTATTCAGGAAAATGTCATCTATGTTGTTGTTTGTTGCTTGTTTAAGATCATACATGTCTTTCCAACATAAAAGATATAAGGGTTATTTGTTTTCACATCTTCAATTGCTCATATTTTGTGTCTCCAGCTGATGTAATCGGCCATGATTTCACCTTATTATGCTTGAAAGTATAAGACATGCATCTTATAGTGAGTTCATATTATTTAAGGTCATATATTTTTTTCCCAATAAAAAAATTAACAATTATTTGTTTTCTACCAAAAATTTCCATCTTTAGTAGCCTATTATTTTTAATGCAATCTATGTGAACTACATCTACATTTTCATCCCCTATTGTAGAAAACTCGTAGCATATGAAACTAGAAAGAATCGAATAACCAATATGGTTACTTGATCAAGTGAATGTATATTTACATGTCATTGTTTGTCAAAACTAAAGGTGATGGATGAGATAATTAGATGGAGAGAAAACATTACATATCTTCTTTTGACCTTGTTTTCTTTTTCATTTCGTATCAATTTCTATTGTTTCTACCTTTAGTAGTAGTTAATTTTAGCTTAGCAAATATACAACGATAGGAGGTGTAAGTTAAATAACCTTTTGTTTTCTGGCAACTATATCCTCTTAGAATTTTCTTTGTAAGTATTTTGCAAGAGAAGATTCTTATTTAGACCTAGTCTTCATTTAGTGGTGGGGAAAGATCCATGTAGTTCAACCAAAAAATTGAAGCTTATGACATCTTGTTGGTGTTGTACCCATGTTTATATTAAGGTGCCAATATGTATGGATGCATATTTGTGTGTGGTTGGTGCAGAGAAGAGAATTAGAGATTCATGCCCTAGATTTTAGCTTTTCTCATGAATAGTTGTTTTTAACTTTATAGTTTTAGTCTATTATATTTGTGTGAGGGTTTCTTCGTTATTTATAACAAGAAATCCTAATTTGAATTCAAAGTTAAATGACATAAGTTGTAGTCTTTTCTAGATGGGACGGCTATGCTTCCTACTTTCAAGCTTGAACATTGTACTGCTGCGGTTGGTTACATGCATCTAATAGAAAGCATGTATTTTTCATCTAATGATTGCTACTGCAAATGTCAAATTTAGGCCAACATAATTTTTCCTCATCTGAGCTGTCTTGTTCAGGACATGATCAGCTTATGCATTTACTTATATTTAAGCAGCCTTTTCTGGATAACATGACATATTTTACAGATCAAAAGACATTTCAAGGATGTAGGCATTCCAGCAGATGTGAAATACATTGATCCAACCTATATGATCCGAGCTTGCCGTGCCAATGCGTCTGATGCAATCCTCTGCACTGTACTAGGCCAGAATGCTGTAAGTCTATGCATTTCTCTACCTCTCACAGAGATATCTCTTGTAAACTAGGTGTAATCTAGATTGCAAGCTTCTGAGGAACAACCACATCCGAGATATTTAGAAACACTTAAAAGAGTTATTGCAGCAAATTGTGACCTTTGCAAATATGACCAGTTGATCCTTAAGAACAAAGTTATGTTTATGGCTAGTGAATGCTTGAAAGTTCTTCTGGCCTCTGCATCAGTCAGCTGCTAGTGGTTAGGCAATTTCTTTTTGGGGACTGAGGTGCAGTTGCTTAATGTGTAGGTACATGGTGCATTTGCTGGGTTCAGTGGCATCACAACAGGTATATGCAATACACATTTTGTCTACTTTCCTGTTACAGAGGTCATTGCATCTACCAGGTATGTAGACCCGAACAGTAGGATGTGGCACCGATGCCTGACATCCACTGGCCAACCTGACTTCGAATGAAGTATATAACATTCAAGGGGCAGTTCGTTAGTTGAGATTCCATCGTAATATGGGGAGTCGGGGGCATTGTTAGTTCGGATCCGTCTTCACATTGATTACGTAGGTTGTCATTTTTTTTCTTCTATGTAATAAATTTGAAGGGAAATAGCAGCGATCTCAAAGTTTCGCATTCCCAGTGTTTTGTTACAAATGAATAGAAATAATTGAAGTACCAGGTGGTTATAATTACTTTGGTTATCAAATTTTTTGTTTGTACTTGTCAAAGAAGAATAGAAATATTTTGGCTTGCCAAGTTCATTAGGGATTGAAGATACTCCATGTTTGGTGGCTTGAAGCTATTGTTCTTGAAGATAAGAGGAAACTTCTGTTAGAATATGTGGCCCTTTTATAATTGAATAAGATATATAATAGAATAACTAATTGGGTTTCGTTGCGATATTTTAGCCAATATAGATTAAGTCCACTACGAACGATTCCTCGGAGAAAATCTTTTAAGATCTCATCTCATCGTAGACCCTTGACACGCATAGATTATTCTCCTACAAGATCTCTGAACGGATGGCATCAAAAGGATCTATGTATTGATAGGTTAATTCCGTATTATTGACTTAGCATAATTACAGATTTTTATGCTTACAATTGGTATCAGGTTTTTGAAATCACGGACATCACAGAACCTGTCCTATATGCGGGCATTACAGAACAGAACTCGTCCACGTGACGACATTACAGAACTCGTCCACGTGACGGCATCACAGAACCCCGTTCGTGCGACAGCATCACAGAACCTCGTCCGTGCGACGGCATCACAGAACCCCGGTCGCACACGGCCAGAATCCGCGACGGTCGGCCGCACGCAGGCAGACAGCCCAGGTGGCGGCCATGCGTGAGTTGGCCGTGCACAGGCGGCGGCCGCGTGCTGGCAGCAGCCACCTGCGGGCAGGAACCGCCGCAGCGGCAGCGGCCGCGCGTGAGCAGTAGCAGCCCCGCGGCGGCAGCGCCGTGGCGGCAGTGGCCGCGCACAGGCTAGAACTGCCGCTGGCAGCCGCGCATAGGCGGTCGCTGGCAGCCGCGCACAGGCGGCAGCCCGCAGCCGCGTACTGGCGGCCAAGCCGCAGGCAGCAGCGGCAGCGCCGCTCGCGCAGGCGGCGGCGGCGACGATGGCAGATTAGGGTTTTGGCATATTTACGTTTTTGTCCTCGAGGCTAGGGTTTTTGAAAATTTACAGTTTTACCCTTTTCAAATATCGTAATTACAATTTATGTTCTGTCAACATATTTACGGTTTTGCTCTCGGGTCTAATTTCTGCCAAATTACAGTTCTGCCATTCGCATATTTTCGATTTATATCCTATCAAATATTTTCGGTTTTTATCATTATGAAATTGAGAAATTTAGGTTATATTCTCAATTATAAAATTGATAAATATCATTTATTATAATTATGATTAATTTTAATCATGATTATATTTTTTGATTATTTGATTGGATTTAATTTTGATTAAAAAAACTATAAATTATGGTTTATTTTATGGTTTTCTCATATGAATTATTCATTATATATGTGGTAAATAAAATTAAAATCCAATTATTGTTTTTGGAATTTTTATTTATTTATTCACATGTATATGTTTGAAATTATCATATGAGTTTTTATTAAAGTTCAATAATTATTATGGTTATTTTATTATTGAACTGCTTTACATAAATATTCAATAATTATTATGATTATTTATTATTGAACTTCTTAGCATTAAATTTCAATATTTATTATTGTTATTTATTATTGAATTATTTTGTATTAAAGTTCAATAATTATTATGGTCATTTATTATTGAACTGCTTTATATAAATGTTCAATAATTATTGTTGTTATTTTATTATTGAATTGTTTTACATTATTGTTCAATAATTATTATGGTTATTTATTATTGAATTGTTTTACATTAATATTTAATAATAATTATTATTCTTTATTATTGAACTGTTTTGCATTAGTATTCAATAATTATTATGGTCATTTTATTATTGAATTGCTTAGCAAAAATTAAATAAATTGATGAATATTATTTGTAATTCATTTCCCTAAGTTCTATTTGACTAGTAGCTGCCAAAGTGGCCTAGGATGATAAACTTTTGTGATATGAATTACAATAAAAGTTTTATCATTTATAGGACATTTTTATTTTATATCATGGCATTAGTCTTGTAGCCACCAAAGTGACCTGGACTAATAACTTATAAAATAATATTAAAGAATTAGTCTTAAATGATATTAAAGAAATAATATTCATAATGGCACATATAATTATGAGATTTAGATAATCCCAAAGGAGAATCTAATTCAAATAATTATGTGATGGGGTAGGATGATACTATTTTAGATATCCTTACAGTTTAGGGTTGTATACCCAAAGGTAATAATACCTATTCCTCAAGGATGGTATCAGTCCTCCAAAATATTCTTGAGTGAACACTAGATATGTCAATATTTCACTCAAAAGGTGTAATATAGATGATATCAATAGTTCATCAATTTTTGACAAACTCAAAGCATTAATGTTGTTATATATCTTTTACAGTGGTACTTCCGCATATACACTCATATGCTTCAAGTGTCCCTGTACTTTCTGGATCAAATTATTCAGAATGGTTAGAGCATGTGCAATTCACACTGGGTGTATTAGATCTTGATCTAGCATTACTTGTTGAAAAGCCTGCAGACTTGACTGATGAAAGTACTGCAGAACAAGTTAATGAAATGAAGGCTTGGGAAAGATCTGATTGGCTTAGTTTAATGTTCATAAGAATGACAATTGCAAATAACATAAAGACTTCATTACCGATTGCAACTAGCGTAAAGGAATATTTAAAGGTTATTGAAGACAGATTTAAATCTGCTGATAAGTCATTGGCTGGCACATTGATGAAAGAACTGACTACGGCTCAGTATGATGGTACTCGAGGAATTCAGGATCATATCCTCAATATGGCTGACAAAGCTGCAAAACTTAAAACATTAGGCATGAATGTTGATGAATCTTTCCTCGTGCAATTTATTCTTAATTCTCTTCCTTCTCAGTTTGGCCCATTCAAGATTCACTATAATACAAATAAGGATAAGTGGGACTTGAATGAGTTGACTAGCATGTGTGTTCAGGAAGAATTGAGATTAAGGTAGGAAAATTCATATAATATCATGACGACTACTCAAGGAGGTGGTAATAAGAAAAGGAAGTTGAAGCATCATCCATCGAAGAGATTTGCTAAGTCTGGAAATGTTAAACAGACTAATGAAAAGAAAGCCTTTACTGTAAAGTGCTTCTTTTGTGGCAAGAAAGGACATGTGAAGAAGGATTGCATTAAACGCAAGACTTGGTTCGAAAAGAAAGGTATTAACTCGACCTTTGTATGTTTCGAATCAAACATTACAGAAGTTCCTTCTAACACTTGGTGGATAGATTCCAGTGCTTCAACTCATGTTACAAATAACATGCAGGGATTCCTTTCAATTCGGAAACCAAAAGAACATGAAAGATTCATCATTATGGGAAATCGTCTTAAAGCGAAAGTGATATCAATGGGAACTTATCGTCTACGCTTAGAGACGGGTCACTTGATGGATCTTGTTGACACATGTTATGTCCCTACAATTTCTAGAAATTTGATTTCTTTTTCTAGAATTGATGAGTTGGGATATTGTATTTCTTTTGGTAGTGGCAAACTCAGCATATTTTACGATTCAATAAAAGTTGGTTCTGGAATTCTTTGTGATGGTTTGTACAGAATTAATTTGGATCTTGAGTTTGCAAAGACACTAATGACCCTGCAATCAAATATTGGATTAAAACGTAGTTTCAATAATGAAAGATCTTCTATATTGTGGCATAGACGATTGGGGCATATCTCCAAGGAAAGAATTGAAAGATTAGTGAAGGATAATATTTTGGAACATATAGACTTCACTGATTTTGATATTTGTATAGATTGCATTAAGGGAAAGCAAACTAAACAAATAAAGAAAAATGCCACAAGAAGTAAAGAACTCCCTGAGATTATTCATACTGATATCTGCGGGCCACTCCATATTCCTTGTTTTAGTGGAGAAAAATATTTCATCACATTTATAGATGATCTGTCCAGATATAGCAAAGTTTATCTAATACATGAAAAGTCTCAAGCCGTTGATACTCTTGAAGTATACATAAATGAGGTTGAGAGACAATTAGATAGAAAAGTTAAAATTGTCAGATCTGATAGAGGTGGTGAATTTTATGGCAGATATGATGGATCTAGTCAGAATATTGGTCCTTTTGCTAGATTCCTAGAACAACGGGGTATTTGTGCTCAATATGCATTACCAAGTGTGCCACAGCAGAACGGTGTTGCTGAAAGGCGAAATCGTACTCTGATGGATATGGTTAGGAGCATGATGAGTTGCTCCTCTGTACCTGAGTCGATGTGGGGTGAAGCTCTTAGGACAGCTATGTACATCTTGAACAGGGTTCCTAGCAAGTCAGTTTCATCGACTTCATTTGAGTTATGGACTGGTAGGAAACCCAGTCTAAGACATCTACATATATGGGGGTGTCCTGCAAAGATAAGAGTATTCAATCCACATGAAAAGAAATTGGAGCCAAGAACTATTTCAGGATATTTTATTGGTTATCCAGAAAAATCCAAGGGATACAGATTTTATTGCCCTAATCATAGTATGAGAATAGTAGAATCTGGTAATGCAAAATTCATAGAAAATGGCGAAATCAGTGGGAGTGAAAAATCTCGAAGGATTAATTTTGATATTGAGGAGATTCAGGTTAATTCTCCCATATCATCTCCTGTCCGAGAGATTGTTGTTCCTCAAATCAATGAGAGTATTGATGAGGGTGAACAACAAAATAACATCCAAGAACTCTCACATGATGTTGATGTCACCGCTGATGATCTTGTAGAACAATCACAATTGGCAGATTTGAGAAGATCTCAAAGGAAAAGGAAACATGCCATTTCTGATGATTATGTTGTATATCTACAAGAATCAGATTATGATATAGGAATAAAAAGAGACCCTTTATCATTTTCACAAGCCATAGAAAGTAACGATTCTGAAAAATGATACGATGCAATGAAAGAAGAGTTAAAATCAATGGTACAGAATGATGTCTGGGTTCTCGTTGAATTGCCCAATGATTGTAAATGAGTCGGTTGTAAATGAGTCTTTAAGACAAAACATGACTCAACGGGCAATATCGAACGATATAAAGCCAGACTTGTGGCCAAAGGTTTTTCTCAGAAGGAAGGCATCGACTATTGCTAGTCATAGGTGCCCAGCAAGCCAATCACGTGAGTGATGGCACATGTGACTTGATACAAAATCTTTTTGCTTATTATATTTTGGCGTATATCACTTTATAACTATTGCATAAATGCATATATATTGTGATGTCCTTGGATTTGTGCAATGGGAATGGGATCGTGATGAGATCACGATAATGAGATCGATTCACCTTTAAACACATATCCTAAATAATCCCGGTCATAGGTTACTCGAGAGGGACATCGTGATAACCAGATAGACTGGTGTGCTGTATACCCGTCCATATGATGGATGCAGCTGGTCTCATAGTTGCTCGTGTAGGGACACTAGGGATACAGTACAGGTGCTCATTGGAGAATGAGTTCACTGATTGATCCGCTTACGGAATGCTGGATGGTTGATGATGTCTTATTGTCAGACAGCGATTCCGTAGTCCTAGTGGTGTATCTGGTCCTTAGACTTGAGACACCAAGAATGTCCTATATGAGTGCTCCACTCTTTGATACCAGACTTATAGGTTTGGCTGTCCCAGATCTAGTACAACTGGTCATTGGGAGTGGTAGTCGACCTTACGAGGGCTATTGAGTATCGATAGAGGATCATCCACTCTCGGCGTCATGAGAGGAATATCCCATGTGTTCTTGCTCAAACAAATCCCTGGCCAGGGTCATTCGGGTTGAGAGAGAAAGAGTTCTCCGGGAGAATCCGATTAGAGCGAGACTCGAGTAGAAACCGTATGGGTCTGACAGCACCATGCTCGATATACGGTCTCTGGGATATTAGATGGATGAGGGATTATAGGTACATGGTAACTGAGGACAGACAGGTCCAATGGATTGGATTCCCCTGTATCGTCTGGGGACTACGGCGTAGTGGCCTAGTACGTCCGTAGTCGATGAGTCGAGTGAATTATTGCAGAGATAATAATTCACTGAGTTAGAAGGAGTTCTGACAGGTATGACTCACGGCCAGCTCGATATTGGGCCTAGAGGGTCACACACATATGGTAGGCATTGCGATGAGTAGAGGTTCGGATATGAGATATCCGACGGAGCCCTTGTCTTATTGGATGCAGATCCAATACCCACTAGGGAAGGACCCATTAGGGTTTGACACGGGATCTCTATAAATAGGAGGGATTCACAGCCTCATAGGCTAGGGTCTTTGCTTGCCCTTCCTATTCTCCTCTCCCTCTCCACCTTAGAGTAGGCCTGGAGTTTTGAGGAGCGTCGTCGCAACCCTGCTGTGTGGATCATCGCTAGAGAGGAGGACGCTTGACCTCCTTCACCCTCTCCTAAGGATCTGCAAGGAAATAGGGATATACGATCTCCCTAGGTAACACAATCTCTATATGCAGTTTTGTGTTTTGCGGATTTTTGCGCACCAATCTTCGCACGACGACGAACATCTTTTTGGGAATCGGGGATTTTGTTTTCTTATTCTTCCGCTGCGCATGTGATGTCGCCCCCATGATTTCCCAACAGTGGTATCAGAGCCAGGTTGTTCGTGCAAATGATTGGTTTTGAACTGCATGTGTTGTGTTTAGGAAGAATTTTGACGTCAAAATCGTTGACGCAAAAGCGAGAAAGGGCAGCAATAGTTACTGCCCTCGATCTGCGTGCGTGAAGCGCAACCGAAGGCGACAGCACAGGGGTTGCGTCTGCAGTAGCCGGCCGGCGGCCGTCTTGCAGCAGCCTTGCTGCCGGCGGGGCTGGCAGCCCACGGGCAGAGGCGCCGCAGGGCAGCGGCGTCTGCCGCCGCAGGGCAACGACGCTTGCCGCCGCTGCCCCCGCGGGCGAAACCCCCCCCCCCCCCCACAGGGGCGGCCGCTCGGCGGGACAGCACCGCCTACGAAGGTAGCGGCGCCCGCGGGAGAGCCCACCTGCAGCGGCAGCGTCACCAACGGGCGTGCCGCCTACAGGCGAGGTCTGTGCCCTCGCCCCGTCGCACAGGCCGCTGTCGGCAGGGTGGCGGCGGTGGCAGCAGCGAAAAGGGGAAATGGTATTAGGGTTTTTGGGTAAAAGACAATTTTACCCCTCGGAATTTGAGAAATTCTAGTCTCTGTCTTTTATCCAAATTACGAAAATACCCTTAGGAATTGAGAAATTCTCTACATGTCCCTAATTTCAGAAAAATATTAATTAATTAAAAGGTTTAGTTGATTATTATTTTTATTATTATCTAGTAGTCCTACATGATGATGATTATTTATACATGTGATGTATGATGTGTGGACGGATGATCATGGACCGTGTGATGTGTGTACTTGTGATTATTATTATTGAGGTCTGCGAGCCTCCATTATATTTCTCGTTTATTGTCGGGCCTGCGTGCCTATGATTAAGTTGTAATCACATGAGGAGGCGCAGCGGGAGCGTGGATGCGATAGCGGGACCCACGAGACGGACGATCGTGATGCATGGAGATGCATCAAGATATCGACGAAATCGACGAGGACGAGATGGACGATCACAGGGCATGGAGATGCACCGTTGCACACATAGATCTTGATGTGAGTGATTAGGCCTACTGGCTCGGGCCTAATCATATTAGGTTGTGGTCCATGATCATCTGGTGTGATTGCTTATACACATACTAGATAAGTATATATATTTGCATGCGATGTAGATATATATCAAATATGTATATGTGTGACATGTCATATTAGGAGACCAAATTATAGAAACATCTCTCGATAATATTAAGTTGGTAAACGTGAGGCAATTAGATTGACCCACGTGGCCTTCCATCGTTATGAGTAGGAACCAATTCCCGGTGTAGGTTGAGTTGGTCGAGTCCCTCGAGACTCACCTATATCGCGATTCGCTATCTTGCTTACGACATAGAGATGTCACCGGTGACCTGAGGGCATGGTATGCTTGTTCGAGTCCCTCAAGGGTATATCATCAAATCAGACTCATCTTGTAACGAAGGTGTTGACTTAACCGAGCATCATGGTTGGTTGAGTCCCTCGAGGCCATGGTGATTCGGAGGCCGAACAGGACGGGAATCACAAGGAGTTGTGATCGACAAGAGTTGCCTACCTTTTAGGCTTAGTGTGATTGGTCGAGTCTCTCGAGGTTACACTAAGACGCTGATTGGATCATGATCCCCACTAGAAGTCTGCCGGAGACTTCCGTTTCACGTGCTGAGGATGTCGCGTGACTCGTTAGTAAAATAGTGGGAGCATATTAAGATAGAAGTCCATATCTTGAGAGTTTATTTCTTGCAAAATCTGCATGTTATTCATTTCTGCTACATCTTTATTTTCAGAAAATATCGCTTTCAAATCCCTTACGTGGCATACTTGATGTCAACCGCCTCACTGGTCCAAATTATACGGATTGGCTCCGTAACTTGAGAATTGTTCTCACAGCGGAGAAAATCGTGTACGTCCTTGATACAGTGATGCCTACGCCCGAAGAAGGGGCAAGCGAGGATGAGATCGCTCGCTACGTGAAGTACATTGATGACTCCACTCTTGCTCAGTGCTATATGTTGGGCTCTATGACTCCAGAGTTACAGAGACAACATGAAAAGATGGATGCCAGATCCATTCTCCTACATGTCCGCAAATTGTTTGAGGAACAGGGAAGGACTCAACGATATGAGATATCCAAGAGCCTTTTCCGCGCTAGGATGACTGAGGGGACACCGGTTCAGAACCATGTCCTAAAGATGATTGAGTGGATAGAGAAACTCACAGGTCTAGGAATGGTCCTAGAGGATAACTTGTGTGTGGACATTGTGCTTCAGTCCCTACCAGATTCCTTTTCACAGTTCATAATGAATTTTAATATGAACAAGCTTGAGGTGACTCTCCCAGAGCTCCTCAATATGTTGAGGGAGGCAGAGAGTACTATTAAGAAAGAGAAGTCAGTTCTCTACACTGGTGAGACCAGAAAGAAAAGGAAAGCAGAAAGGTCCCTTAAGAAGGGAAAGGGCAAGGGCAAACAAGGTAAAGCAAAGGTTGCTAAGAAAGACCCAGCAAAGGACAAAGGTCAGTGCTTCCACTGTAGTAAAGATGGGCATTGGAAGAGAAACTGCGAAGAGTACCTTGCAGAAAGGGCAAAACAAAAGCTTGATGAAGCTTCAGGTACATTCATGATCAGTCTCCCTTTGTCAGACTCTATGATAACACATGGGTATTGGATACCGGTAGTGCTTATCATATATGCAATTCGTTGCAGCTTCTGGCAAGGCCTAGGAGACTAGAGAGAGGCGAGATGGACCTCAAGATGGGTAATGGAGCAAAAGTTACTGTATTAGCTGTTGGCGAGGTCGCCCTACATCTGCCTAGTGGAGCTTTTATTGTATTAGATGCATGTTATTTTGTTCTTTCTATTATCAAAAACATTATCTCCATTTCATGTTTAACAATTAGTGGATATAAATTTGTTTTTGAGAACAATAGTTGTTCGATATTATTAGATGATAAGATCATCACGAAAGGAACATTGCATAATGGTTTATTTATGTTAGACACCACTACACATATCATGAATGTAAATTTGTCCAAAAGGAAACGAGATGAGTTGAACAGTGCATACCTGTGGCATTGTAGGCTAGGTCACATCCATGAAAGAAGGATTCAAAAGTTGCTAAATGATGGATATCTAGATCCATTCGACTATATGTCTTATGCAACTTGTGAGCCTTGCATTCGTGGAAAATTGACCAACTCTCCATTTAGTGGAACTGGAGAAAGAGTCACTGAGTTGTTGGAACTCATACATAGTAATGTATGTGGACCCATGTCAACTCTTGCCATTGGAGGTTACTCCTACTTCATTACATTTACTGATGATTTCTCAAGGTATGGATATGTGTACTTAATGAAGTACAAGTCCGAGGCCTTTGAAAAATTCAGAGAGTATAAGAATGAGGTAGAGAACTAGACTGGAAAGAGTATCAAAACTCTTCGATCAGATCGAGGAGGTGAGTACTTAAGTACAGAGTTTACTCAGTTCCTCAAGGACCATGGGATATTATCCCAATGGACACCTCCTTACACACCTCAGCTCAATGGTGTCTCTGAAAAGAGAAATCGTACTTTATTAGATATGGTACGGTCCATGATGAGTTTCGCTGACCTACCCATCTCATTCTGGGGATATGCCTTAGAAATCGCAGCTTACCTTCTGAACAGAGTTCCAACTAAGTCGGTAGTGTCTACACCATATGAGATATGGAAAGGGAAGAAGCCTGATCTTAAGGTTGTTAAGATTTGGGGCTGCCTAGCCCACGTTAAAAGACACAACCCTGATAAGTTAGAATCAAGGACAGAGCGATGCATATTTGTGGGGTACCCCAAGGAAACTTGTGGGTATTACTTCTATCATCCCGAGGACAAAAATGTCTTTGTAGCTAAAAGAGTGGTGTTCCTTGAGAAGGAACACATTCTTGGCGGAGACAGTGGGAGAATGATAGAGTTGAGCGAAGTTAGAGAACCAAGCTCAAGCACCACTCTACAGCCCGAGTCTGTTCAGGTACCTAATACACAAGTTTCAACTTTACGCAGGTCTGATAGAGTATCTTATTCTCCTGAGAGATATGTGGGACATATTAGAGGAGAGGATGCTGAGGATATTGATCCTCATACCTACGAGGAGGCTATTATGAGTATAGACTCCGGGAAGTGGCAAGAAGCCATGAATTCTGAGATGGATTCTATGTACTCCAATAAGGTTTGGAACCTAGTTGATGCGCCCGAAGGTATTGTACCCATCGGTTGCAAATGGATCTTTAAGAAAAAGATCGGAGTAGATGGAAAGGTAGAGACCTATAAAGCAAGGCTAGTGGCTAAAGGGTATCGTCAAAGGCAAGGTGTTGACTACGACGAAACCTTCTCACCCGTAGCAATGCTAAAATCCATCAGAATTCTATTGGCTATTGCAGCACACTATGATTATGAGATCTGGCAGATGGATGTAAAAACTGCATTCCTCAATGGGAACCTCGAGGAGGAGGTGTATATGATGCAACCTGAGGGATTCGTGTCCAAGAACTGTCCAGATAAAGTGTGTAGGTTGCTTAAATCCATTTATGGACTAAAGCAAGCTTCCCGAAGTTAGAACATAAAATTTGATGAGGCAATCAGATCTTATGACTTTATTAAGAACGAAGATGAGCCTTGTGTATACAGGAAGGTAAGTGAGAGCGCTATCACCTTTTTAGTGTTATATGTGGATGACATCCTCATCATTGGGAATAACGTAGGAATGCTATCCACAGTAAAGACTTGGTTATCTAGACACTTCTCCATAAAGGACTTAGGGGAAGCATCCTATATCTTGAGGATTAGAATCTATAGAGATAGATCCAAAAGGATGCTTGGCTTGTCCCAGTCCAGGTACATAGAAACCATTGTCAAAAAGTTTGGCATGGAAAATTCCAAGAGAGGTCTCATACCGATGAGACATGGGATATCGCTTTCTACGAGTATGTCCCCAAAGACTCCAGAAGAAAGGGCAAACATGAATATGATACCATATGCCTCAGCAATAGGGTCTATCATGTATGCCATGCTATGTACTAGGCCTGATATAGCGCATGCTCTGAGTGTCACGAGCAGGTATCAGGCGGATCCAGGCTTGGAGCACTGGAAAACAGTAAAGTGTATACTTAAGTACTTGAGAAGGACTAAGGATCTTTTACTAGTATATGGAGGTAATAGCTTTAAGGTTGAAGGCTACACTGACTCAAGTTTTCAGTCTGATATCGATGATAGCAAGTCGAATTCAGGGTATGTGTACACCTTGAATGGAGGAGCATCGTGCTGGAAGAGTTCCAAGCAAGATACCACTGCTGACTCGACCACAGAGGCGGAGTATATTGCTGCATCAGATGCAGCAAAGGAGGGAGTCTGGGTGAAGAAGTTCATCACAGATTTGGGAGTTGTTCCGGGTAGCGAGGAGCCGATCTCCTTATATTGCGACAACAACGGGGCGATTACTCAAATAAGGGAACCCGAGTCTCATCAGAAGTGTTCTGAGGTGGTTCCAAGTTATCAGAGAGATCATAACCCGAGGATATGTAGCAGTGGAAAGAGTTCCATCCGAAGATAACCTTGCAGATCCACTGACAAAGCCGTTGTCTCATTTTGTCTTTGAGCGTCACAGGGGTCTGATGGGGATCATACACATAGGTGATTGGCTTTAGGTCAAGCGGGAGATTGCTAGTCATAGGTGCCCAGCAAGCCAATCACGTGAGTGATGGCACATGTGACTTGATACAAAATCTTTTTGCTCATTATATTTTGGCGTATATCACTTTATAACTATTGCATAAATGCATATATATTGTGATGTCCTTGGATTTGTGCAATGGGAATCGGATCGTGATGAGATCACGATAATGAGATCGATTCACCTTTAAACACATATCCTAAATAATCCCGGTCATAGGTTACTCGAGAGGGACATCGTGATAACCGGATAGACTGGTGTGCTGTATACCCGTCCATATGATGGATGCAGCTGGTCTCATAGCTGCTCGTGTAGGGACACTAGGGATACAGTACAGGTGCTCATTGGAGAATGAGTTCACTGATTGATCCGCTTACGGAATGCTGGATGGTTGATGATGCCTTATTGTCAGACAGCGATTCCGTAGTCCTAGTGGTGTATCTGGTCTTTAGACTTGAGATACCAAGGATGTCCTATATGAGTTCTCCACTCTTTGATACCAGACTTATAGGTTTGGCTGTCCCAGATCTAGTACAGCTGGTCATTGGGAGTGGTAGTCGACCTTACGAGGGCTATTGAGTATCGATAGAGGATCATCCACTCTCGGCGTCATGAGAGGAATATCCCATGTGTTCTTGCTCAGACAAATCCCTGGCCAGGGTCATTCGGGTTGAGAGAGAAAGAGTTCTCCGGGAGAATCCGATTAGAGTGAGACTCGAGTAGAAACCGTATGGGTCTGACAGCACCATGCTCGATATACGGTCTTTGGGATATTAGATGGATGAGGGACTATAGGTACATGGTAACTGAGGACAGACAGGTCCAATGGATTGGATTCCCCTGTATCGTCTAGGGACTATGGCGTAGTGGCCTAGTACGTCCGTAGTCGATGAGTCAAGTGAATTATTACAGAGATAATAATTCACTCAGTCAGAAAGAGTTCTGACAGGTATGACTCACGGCCAGCTCGATATTGGGCCTAGAGGGTCACACACATATGGTAGGCATTGCGATGAGTAGAGGTTCGGATATGAGATATCCGACGGAGCCCTTATCTTATTGGATGCAGATCCAATACCCACTAGGGAAGGACCCATTAGGGTTTGACACGGGATCTCTATAAATAGGAGGGATTCACAGCCTCATAGGCTAGAGTCTTTGCTTGCCTTTCCTATTCTCCTCTCCCTCTCCACCTCAGAGTAGGCCTGGAGTTTTGAGGAGGGTCGTCGCAACCCTACTGTGTGGATCACCGCTAGAGAGGAGGACGCTTGACCTCCTTCACCCTCTCCTAAGGATCTGTAAGGAAACAGGGATATACGATCTCTCTAGGTAACACAATCTCTATACGCAGTTTTGTGTTTTGCGGATTTTGCGCACCAATCTTCGCACGATGACTAACATCTTTTTGGGAATCGGAGATTTTGTTTTCTTGTTCTTCCGCTACGCATATGATGTCGCCCCCCATGATTTCCCAATAGTAATGAGGCTTTTTCTCCTGTTTCTAAAAAGGACTCATTGAGAATCGTTATGGCATTAGTAGCTCATTATGATCTTGAGTTGCATCAGATGGATGTGAAAACGACATTTCTGAACGGGGATCTGGATGAGGAAATCTATATGGAACAACCTGAAGGATTCATAGAAAAGGGAAAAGAAAGTTGGGCTTGTAAACTTAAGAAATCCATTTATGGCCTTAAACAAGCTTCCAGACAATGGTATATAAAGTTTCATAATATCATTACTTCCTTCGGATTTAAGGAAAACACTGTTGATCAGTGTATATACCTGAAGGTAAGTGGGAGCAAGTTTATTATATTGGTCTTATATGTGGATAATATTTTACTTGCCAGTAGTGGTCTTGGTTTATTACACGAAACCAAGATATTTCTCAACAAGAACTTTAAGATGGTTGATATGAATGAGGCATCCTATGTCATTGGCATTGAGATATTCAGGGATAGATTTCAAGGATTATTAGGATTGTCTCAGAAAGGATATATTGATCATATCTTGGAGAGATTTAATATGCAGCTTTGCTCAACCAATGATGTACCTATTACTAAAGGTGAAAAATTCAGTCAAAACCAGTGCCCAAGAAATAACTTAGAAAAGAATCAAATGAAGAATATTCCTTATGGATGCGCAGTTGGAAGTCTACTATATGCTCAAACCTATACAAGACCAGATATCAGTTTTGCAGTTGCAATGCTAGGAAGATATCAAAGCAACCCAGGAATGGAACATTGGAAAGCTGCAAAGAAAGTAATGAGATATCTACAAGGGACAAAAGATTATATGCTCACATACAGGAGATCTGATCAGCTTGAAGTAACTGGATATTCAGATGCTGATTTTGCAAATTGCCTCGACAGTAGGAAGTCCACTTCAGGATTTGTATTTATGTTAGCTGGTGGGGCAATTTCTTGGAAAAGTGCAAAGCAATCGCTTATTGCATCATCAACAATGGAAGCTGAATTTGTGGTATGCTTTGAGGCCACAAATCAAGCTTTATGGCTGCGAAATTTTATCTCAGGACTTGGTGTGGTCGACTCAATTGCCAAGCCGTTGAAGATATTTTGTGATAACACCGTAGCAGTTTTCTTCTCTAAGAATGACAAGTACTCTAGTGGTTCCAAGCACATTGAGTTAAAGTACTTGGTGGTTAGAGAAAGAGTCCAGAAACAGCAAATGTCAATTGAGAACTTGAGCACCACTATGATGATTGCTGATCCATTGACAAAAGCCTTACAGTGCAAAATATTCAAAGAACATGTTCTTAGAATGGGGCTTGTGAGCAAGTCATAAAGGATATGGTGATGCATGTTTATGTGGATGCTATTATTGACATTTTACTTAATTAAAGTTATATGTTTCTGCTATCCTGTTTACATTTATGTTTATGTATATTATGGTTGAATATAATAACAGGATTGTCTTGACAAGACAAATTACATGGGTCATTATGGACTATGTTAGGAAAGACTAACAATGTTGTGGTACATAGAAGGGAGTATGACATTGATGAAATACAACCGCTATGACTCGCATTGATAGTTGGACTTAATATAGTATTATTATGATTATTGGACTTATTGGCTTATTTTTAAAACATGGCCATGTATAAAATGCTTTTCAAAATTTCTTGTAATCCAATTAGGTAAAATTGTTTTCAAACAAATTTTTGGCTTTGTTTGTTTTGATTTTGTATCTCTTTTATATCTTATCAATTAATGGGCCAAGTGGGAGAATGTTAGAATATGTGGCCCTTTTATAATTGAATAAGATATATAATAGAATAACTAATTGGGTTCCGTTGCGATATTTTAGCCAATATAGACTAAGTCCACTGAACGATTCCTCGGAGATATGAGGAAATCTTCTAAGATCTCATCTCATCGTAGACCCTCTGCTCTCGCCTATAAAAGGACAGGATCTCTACGGGTTGAGGGGTGTTAGTGTGTTAGAGCGTTATAACGTTGACACGTATAGACGCATCTCTCCGTTGAGGAATTCAGTTATTATCCTCGACTCTCTCCCCAAAACCCTCTCCCCATCATTGACTTAGCATCTGTGTGATCCTGTGAAAGGATAGGAAGAGAGGAGAAAGGGTCTACTCTTCGCACTCCCTGCAGATTCCGCAGTGCGATCGAATTAAAGACGGAGCCTGCAGCAATCTTGGATCACGGTGCTGAGCAGATCAAACAAGATCTCTGAACGGATGGTATCAAAAGGTACGCATCGTATAATTAGATCTATGTATTGATTTCAATCCTGGCATATAGGTTAATTCCGTATTATTGACTTAGCATAATTACAATTTTTATGCTTACAACCTCATGATACCAATGTTTGCTGTGCTGTCATGATGGAAAAAGAGAGCCTAGAAATGCACTTGCATCTAGCAGAAAGCATTGTATGGATTCTGATCTTGGTCTTTAAGAACTTTGTTTCTTCGATATTACATCAATTTCAAAGTTGTTGCTTCATTAAATTGGAAAGCCAGAGGAAGAAGTAATCCCCCTCCAATAAATTCACCCCAGCTACCTGTTCACCAACTAACTTCTTCTCTTAAATCTGAGCACTGCAGCTGACTGAAGTTTGGGCACAACTGCAGCAGAACAATGAATCCAGTGTCAGTTGAAGTCAGGGTTGCAGTGCTGATTTTATGGAATTTACATCAAATAGAAATCATTTAAAGGAAGCCAATTTACGAAGCAGAAGTCATTCAAAGGAATGTTCCAATCATTATTCTCTTCGTTCATGCACCAAACATATTTTTGATATGAATTACTCGCAAAGATTCCACAGAGCAAAATTCAGAGCTCAGAAGATAATATGAACTCCATTACCAGATAGGAAGACTTGCAGTGATTATTCCTGGGAGGAACTCTCTTTTTAAGCTCCCAACAGTGAGTTAAGAGCACAAACAGCAAAAGGTAAACACAAAGAAAGAAAGAAGAAGAAGAAGAAGAAGAAGAAATAAAAAAGGACTTTTGACTCAGTTGCAACTGGGCGGGTGGTAGGATTCCACCGCTGCCCAAAAGGGAAGAGCAGCATCCATCCCGCTCTTCTCCTTCATGACCAGCCCAAAGGCCTCTCAAGATGGAACTCATCACTTGATATTATGAAGAGCCGAAGTAAAACAAGCTCTTCTTACCCGAACCCATGACTCCGCAGCCATGGTGACTCAACGACTGGCTCCTACTGACCCGATGCTGTTGCAAGGGTTAAAAGGAATTAAGCAAACTGGGCACCACTGAAGGTCTGGCCAAAAGACCAGGTTGCAGGAACCACATTGAAGGAGACCACAGACACGCCATCGCTTGTGGTGACCTTAAAGGACAACGCCTGGCCATCGAGGTAGGTGTTGCTCTGCCAGTTCTGGCCCCAGTTCCTGGACATGGGGTGCCACCCAGTGCTGGACCCCTTGACGGACGCAGCATGCACATCTCCGGCTCCTCCCACGTTGGTGATGAGCACGAGGTTGAAGTAGGAGTGGCCATTGATGGTGAACCTGATTCCTCCCCTTCTATTGCACGGGACCCTGCGCCCCGAAACCAATCCAAGCAAGAACAAGAAGAGACTTGATCATATGGATCATAAAGAGAGTAGTATGATTCTGGCTCACCAACCTTCTGTAAGCGACGGGCACAATGCCAGCCCTGTACCGGGCAATGCGCAGGAAGACGGGCTGGGAGAGGTCAAAGTGCCGCAGGGGAGGATTGCACCAGCCGCCGTTGTTGTTGGGGAGGGCATCGTTGGGTGGGCAGAAGTTGGTGGCTGTGACAACGATGGAGCCCGGCAGGCACCACTGCGGCTCATTCACACACTTCATTTCGTAGCAGGCGCCGCAGCTGAGCCCGTTGTCGAAGAGGGCGGTGCTCAGGGCTGCGGTATTGGTGCCGTAGCCCTGGCTGTACAGGTTGCCGTAGCCGCAAGCTCCACCTGCACACCAACTTCAACGCATCAATGGCCGCCTACTCTTGCATGACGAATGGACGACGGTGTCTTCTGTGAACTCACTCACCCATTGTCCCAGACGCATCACTTCCTCCATAGAAGGTAGCATGAGCAGCAGACCATCCCCCTCCGTGTCCATACCCGTATGCAGCAGAGAACACCGAGTGAAAGGCAACCAGAACCAGACCAAGAGAAGTCATTCTCCTTACTTGGAAGGAGGAGACAAAGAGTAAGGGAAGAGAGGAAGCAGAAGCTCTGGTTTGCTCGAGGAGGCAGCTGATGGAGGCATAAATAGATGATCGCCTGCCTTTTCAACCTTCCAATCGACTGACACATAACTGTGAAGGCTTAAGCAGGACAGTTAAATGAGAGTGGCAGGATTCCAACTAACATCTCTGGACAGGAAGTTGGTGATGGAATTGAAATCTTGTGGTTTTCAAGGTACATTTAATTGGTGAGAAATCACCACTCCCCACAAAAGAAGAAGACATATTGCTTAAAGGACAGTGTATGCAGAGTTGCTGTATTGAGAGTCACATGTTTGTGTGTGTGAAGCCCTATGCCTTTTCAACAGGAATATTAGTAGGCTAATCATCCCATATCTTTTGCTGAATCAGATCAGGATGGCACTTCCAGATTTACTAAAGTTCATGACACTCAAAGAATATTCTTTTCTGATCATACAAGAAAATGAAAGAAAGAACCTCTCAGGCAAAACACAGTTTGGTGTTCAGCTAATTAGTCCTTTCATATCACCAAAGTGGCAACTTTTTGTATGATCAATTGGCTCCTCAATTTTGTTCTTCCCCTTCTGCAGAGCTATTTGTTGAAAATGCTACCTTTAACATTTCATCTTGGATTACAGGTAGCAGAAAATTTATGACTCTGTAATCTCACAAAGCTTCAGCTTCAGTACAAGAAAGAGATTGGGTCATGAAGCACACGAATTGGGGGTGACACAGCATCATAATTACATTCAAACTCCAACTCACTACAATAATTTTCCTCCCTCTTCTCAGAACAAGAGTAGCAGCAGCTTAATTCCTTGGAATTTGGCTGCTGAGCTCTGGCACAAATCCAATCTACTGGTACCAGATGCTACATTGGAGAAAAGAATAACAAGCAAATCTGAATTCTGAGATCAGGTGCTCGTGCACTTGCAGTTATCAAACCTAATACTGATGGATGTCGGGAGCCATTGCTGACTCAGTTGCAACCTTTGACCTCCCAAAGCATTATACTGTGGAAGGTTGGACACATGGAGCACTTTCAACTGTCCATAACCGACACTCCTATTATAATCCCTTTAAATCAATGCCATTCTCCAACCACCACTCCTTTTGCTGCACTTTTCCTTTCCATTCATCCATGGATATTTTCGTTCTCCCTGCTCATGATCTCAGCTTTGGTACTCCACCACAATCTTGGGTATCTTCGACTCCACTCTTTCCACTGTTTTAAGGATTTGTTTTCATGGACCTGCCCAAGAATTCATACCAAGTTGTAGTAGAGAAAAGGAGGTGGGTTCTCCAAGTCATTTACCAGCAATATTCAATCTGCTGTAATCAACCCATAGTTACCAACTTGATGTAGATTGAACTTTTTTTTCAGCAATTTACAGAGTTGGATCACAGGCAATAGATAATCGCCAAACACAGGTTCTCGTTTTCTTCGATGCATGAAATATTAGAAGGAAGTCATGTCCTTTCCTAAGATTTAGGAAGTATCAATTAACATGATAGAATGACAGCGTCTTATGGTCATCTTTAGGTGTTGGAGTTCGACAAAGGCATGTACCTAAACACCTACTGAGTTGAACTAGGAAGGTTGGCAGTGTACCTATTCCTTGGTCTTGTGGATCTTATGTGACTCTCCCGAAGAACAAGAAGGTCAATTTTGTCTCAATCTTCTACCGCAAGAAGAGGCCTTCTGTGATCATCAAGTACTCACCAAATGGCGTGAGGCATTGCAGTCTTTCAAGCAGTGCATTGCAGGTTTCGTAGCACTGACTAGAAAGGCGAAAACTAGATAAAGATTGAATCTTTAGTATACCCTTTGCCCATGGAGCTCGTCATCGATGCAACCGCACTCTTTTTAGGGTACAGACAAGCAGCAGCGACGGCGGCGGCAGCTCCTGCGCCGACGGCCATGCGTAGCCCGGGCAGCGACGTCACCGGTCGGCAACCTGCATCAGCGCCACCGTTCGCCGCGGCGGCGGCGGCGCCGCCAGAGTGCTCGATCCGGACGACGTCGATTTCCTCGACTGCGGCCGCACCCTCGTCCGGTGCCGCTGCGGAGCCTCCTGCGTTCTGAGTTGGGTTATATGGGCTGTAAATGGGCTGCAAATGGGCCTTCATTTAAGGGGTATTAACTTATTTGGCCCTTTTTATTCGAGCCATGGTGATTCTGGGCCGAAGGCAACAAAGGGTCCGAGTTGAGTCGCATACTGCCGGCTCGGCTCTAACGTGCAATCATTATATATATATATATATATATATATATATATATATATATATATATATAATTTGTATTTATTCATGTGAATTTAAGTTTAGCATATGTGATTGTAGTAAATCTTTGTGTGTTGACTACATTTGACTAAAGAATGCTATTCATATCTTTACAAAGGGAATTCCGAGTCTATAATTGTGTGTATGGGATGTTTGTGAGTATGCTTAAAACAAAGTATACAAATTGTTATTGCAATATCACAATTGTATTTTAATCTGATCCACCAAAACCTATAAATTCGTTTTAAATGAGAAGCAACACAAGCATTGCAACGATATATTGCCCAGTGGGCTGCCACTTGGTCAACATGCACACACGAGAGCCCCCACTGCCCCCCTCACGTGATCATCGACCGAAGCTTTGATCTCCGAGAAAGTTGTACGAGTCGATCATCAATACACGACGATCGAGCTTGCCCTCTCGGCTCCCCCCTCGATTGCATCGTTAGTCATCAACAACCCATCGCTCTCGATCATGATTTTGGAAATGATTGCACACATAATTATAGGGAGTATTAATCTTAGACAGCGTGGCCCATGTCTCCTCTCGAGATACCTGACATCGAGCCTCATCCAGTATCCGTTTCAAGCACGCTCTTACCCTAATAGATAGCACGCCTCCAATCGTCCTTTCCTGATGCAATCGTTAGGAAGACGTGTTTACTAGCCGTCGACATAAATGAGTTCCTAACGATACGAAGGACTCCAACGAGGATGAGCGACCGACCACCATTCATCGATGAATTATGTATAAAAGCCAACCCTCGGAACCAGACAGGAGGTAAGCAAACTCAATCTTAACTCTTTGGAGCTTTACTAAACCCTCTCCCCCTACTTTACTGATTTGAGTGAGGGTTATGTCAGGATATTTTTCTCACCTCAACCACTTGTGCAGGACCTAGGCACGTCTAAAAAACACCTTGGAGCAATATTGTACACTTTTAGAAAGGCAAGACATATCACAAGACGACCTCGAACCTCTTTCAACAGATAAATCGCTCATCGAGACGACTGAGAATCAACCGTCTAGATCCTGTAACACTTTAGGGAGCCCCCTGCGATCTCGACTGCTTGCTCGGGTACCACTCTCACGCCAATACTAGCCTCAAAGAATGAATTTATACTTTTGGGGTCGAATTATACCATGTTACCTCTCCAATCAAAGAATCCTCCCATCAACATGCACGAAGTCTTCAATCAACTAATCATCAATCAATTTTAACATTCATTTGCATAAATGATATTACATTAATCGAATAATATTTTAGCTGTTCATGAACGGAGCACAGCTATATCTTCCTCTTAAAATACCTGATAAATATCTAGTGGACAAAATTGTAAATATCTTCCTATATATGCGAATACCCTTCGACTCTCCTCTTCGCCCTCATTCCCCACCTTATCCATGGCGGCGTCTTCTTTCTTCCTCCCTTCCCTCTTCTCCCAAATCCCCACCATCTCTTCCTCCAAGCCCCAGCCCGGTGCTCTTGCTCTCTCCTCCCTCTCGCTATGCTCCTCCGAACCCTGCTCTCCTTTCAAGAGTGTCTCTTTTCCCTCAAATAACTCGTTCCCCGTCTTAAGAAAGGCGCCAGCTTTGGATTCGGCGATGGTTCTCAAGGTGGCGCTCTCGTCGAATGTGGAGCAAGAGGAGGAGGCGGAATACTCGCCGGAATTGAAGCTCTTCGTCGGGAACCTCCCCTTCAGCGTCGACAGTGCCCAACTCGCTGGCCTCTTTCAACGGGCCGGCAATGTTGAGATGGTCGAGGTATGACTAAGCCAGGTTAAATGTGTTGTACTTGGTATATAGCTTATCTCCCCTGGTAGAATCTGTAATTGCTTGACAGCTTCTTGCTGCTGCTTTTTATTGTCTGGTGGTTGTGACTGCTTGAATAGTTTTGTAGTGCTTCTGACATTTTTTTCTGCTTATTTTCTCTTTATCTTTTGTTTTCTTTGTACATTCTTGAACATAATTTTTTTTTTTGTAAAGATGCAATTTTGATGGTTCTAATTTGCAGGTTATATATGACAAGCTAACCGGAAAAAGTAGAGGATTTGGATTTGTGACAATGTCTACCATCAACGAGGTTGAAGCAGCTATTCAGCAGTTTAATGGTTATGTAAGTCACTCTGTGCATGCTTAACTATGATATCAGTCTTAACCTGTACATACATAAATGTGTTCCAAGTAGAAACCCCCCATGGCAGACTTAAGTTATATGATGCATATGATGCTTTGTTCCGTTGCTAGTTGAGTTGTTGCCCTCTATTTTTGCTAGTAGCAGTGTTGTGAGCTGGATGAAGACCCAACTTGAACCAACAAAAAGTGATAAGTTATAATGTAACATGAACTCCCAAAAACCCCAAAAAATTATAGGTACTTAGTAATTAAATAAGTTTGATCAATAACGCAGTCCGATCCTGATCCACACATCATTTACTGGCTTTTAAACTGTTGTTAAGTTTGTAGCTGAGACTACATTTCATCTTCAACTTTATTTTCTCCTTTTTGGTTCTTTAATGGCTGATCTTAGGAGAACCAAAAAGTGATATTTAATTTACCTTTAAATCTTTATTATACAACGGAGACAATGCTCTTTCACAAGCTAGCATATGATCTTTTCTGCCCTATCTACCAAAGACCTCTCATAAATTTTTTTTTTTCTCTCTTCTTAATTAGTTGTTGGGTCTTTTGCAACTCATGTTCAAGCCCTTGTCAGGTTGTATAGAGATCGACTCATGACCAATGCACTTATCAGACAAATGACACGAAAAATTGAGTGCATGCTCTACTTATTTCACTGCTTTACTTAGTTCAGGTCTCGGTGCTTATTATTCATCACTTAGTGCTTTAGTTAGGTTTTGCTCTGTGCCTGCCACGAAAAACTGGCACAGATTAAGTGGATATTTTTGCCATAATATGGTTCTGTGATCCAACAGACACTTGAAGGGAGATCGTTGAGGGTGAACTCAGGACCGCCTCCACGAAGAGATGAGTTTCCATCTAAAGGATTTCGAACTGTTAGCAACCTTGAAGCTGCAAACAAGGTCTATGTAGGAAATCTCTCATGGGGCGTCGACAATTTGGCTCTCGAGACACTTTTCAGTGAACAAGGCAAGGTCTTAGAGGCCAAAGTCGTTTATGATAGGGAGAGTGGTAGATCAAGAGGCTTCGGCTTTGTCACTTACAGCTCCGCTGAGGAAGTTGATAATGCTATAGCATCACTTAATGGCACTGTAAGTCTCTTTTCCCTATCTTCATTGCCTCGCAAGAAAATTCTTGTGTTGGATATCTGTCTGCTTGCTTGTGCTTCTATTAGGACTATTTGTTCTTTGTTTTGTATACATATGTTGCAGACAAGCAGCTCAAAAGGAACATATTCTTTTATCTTTCTTTAGTCTACCCAGTTCCTTGTGGAGACCCAAATGTTAAGGATCATGTTTTAGTGTACACAGATTCTTTAGTCAGTCATCGTTTTCCATTCCCATGGGTTGAGGATCATATACACAGTTTCTTTAGTCGGTCATCGTTTTCCATTCGCAAGGGTTGAGGATCATACTTCCTGAATGACACCAAGTAGTCCTACATGACAAAATAATGATGGACATCATCAGCTGGTACAACTTGAGTGCCCTATTAACAATATTTTGGGCGTAGTAACCTTGCAATGTCGGCAAACCTGCTCCATGAAGCTTGTAGCTCATTAAGCCAAGTCTTCCTTGACTTAATCCTACCATGAATCTTGTGCGCTAACCTGAAATTTTCTCTGCTTAGTTGATCAATGTTATATTGGACTACTGCTAATACACCCTTTCTCTGTGCAGGACTTGAATGGAAGATCAATACGCGTTACAGTGGCAGAACCAAGGGCTAGGCGTGAGTTCTGACTCTTTAGAGTTGCCGTAAACCTGTGTGTGTTAATTTCATTTGGAAGCTCTGGCAATGAAAGAGCTGGTCATATATCAGATTTAGCAACCAATCTGTCTCTGTATGTTTGTAATGCTGGAACTTGACCAAGCAGTCTTTATCTTTTGTTCAATGAGTTGTGGCAATTGGCACAATTTTGATGCTTGAAACAAACCTAATTGGATCATCCTATCTGTGTTTGAGATCCTTTTCAGTGACTCCACCCCTTTTTATCTTTTCGTAAACCATCCAATCACAGCATGAGAATATACAAGTCACATGATTGAATGATCTATGAAAAGATCCATTATCTTTCTCCAGGTGATCGAATAGCAAATTTAAGAAAGCAAAAGACATGAATCAAAGTTCCATAATATTCTATTATTGCATCTCAGAGCAAACAAATGGAGAAGGCTGATTGAATGATCCATGAAAAGATCCATTATCTTTCTTCAGGTGATTGAATAGCAAATTTAAGAAAGCAAAAGACATGTATCAAAGTTCCATAATATTCTATTATTGCAACTCACAGCAAACAAATGGAGACGGCAACTTCCGTAGCAAAGTAACAATAAGCAAATAACAATTCAGTATCTAATGGATCGCAATTACCGACGCTGGCCACCATTCCATCCACCACGCTGACCACCATTCCATCCACCACGCTGGCCACTGCCACCAGCCCCTCCAGTGCCGGCTTCTCTTTGTTTCTCTTCCCTCTCTGCAGCCATTTCTGCTTTCATCTTTTGCACAATCTCAAGTATCTTTGGATTGAAGAAACGATCCCGGACAAGTTTCTTCTCCTCTGCTTGTATTTCTTTAATGGCACTTGGGTAGGGATTTGGAGGTGGCTTCTTCCCTTGCAGACGTGCAATTTGCTTCAGCTCAGAGTATGCCTTCTTCTTTGCTTTCTTCTCAGCTCGATATTCCATCTAATGAAAAATCAAGGAACAAGTTACTAAAAATTACTAATTAGATATTCAGTAGCACAATCAATATGTCAAGAAGCTGAGCACTAGAAACCAAGAAACTTTTGTAAAACGATGTTCTAAATCTTCTGACGTGCTACTGAAACCAATCAATGTCGCACTGTGAGTGAGAATATACATCAGCTACAGCCATGGCTTCCTCTTCATCAACACCTTGCTCCTTCAGCTCCAGAACACGCCAAGCAAAAACTCGTGCTGGAGGAGGATCAAAACCACTTATCCTGTTGAAATTATAGAACCACATTAGCATCTGCACTTTCATTACATTTACTACAGCCCCATCTGGAAAACTGATAGCTCAAATGCTTCATCTGTTTACTTGAGTTGATTCTTTATCAAAATTAACTCATCTCCACACAAGCAGCAGTGACAAAAAATAATGCAATAGCTGTTGACCTTTTGAACTCTAGACCGGAAGTAATAGACAAATAACTATAGCAAGACTACCTACAAACAAGATTTGGTCATTGACCACAAGAACAAAACTGAAGGTATCAATGTTACCACTGCAAGCACAAAAATGTTGCCTTTTCATTCCAAACACTTATATTGCCTAAAAGGAAAGCCCCCTATGATGGAATCAGAGGTAAATTAATCAAAAGAATCAGACAATAAATGAATAGGATATCTTAGCACAAGGAATAGGAGAGTAAGAGAGAGCAAAGTGATTACTTGATAGCATCATGGTAGAGAGAATCCGGATATTTCTTAAAGAACCTCTTTATGTAAACATCCTCGGGCAGCTCGATCTTCTTGATCTTCCCGTCCGTCCGTGGGAACGTCACCGGTGGCGCCCTGCACAACCAATTCCAGAGATCAATCTGCTTTCTACGATCAGGGACACAGAGACACTATCTAAAAGGGTCGAACAGATTGTCCTAGTCCAACAAACTGCATCAATTAGGCTTGTAAGAGGAAGGAGAGAGGGGCGTACTCTTCCATGGGTTTGAGCCACACCGGGGTGGGCTTGGCGAGGCCCTTCACCAACTTCCTCGTCTTGGAGAGGAGGTCTCCTCGCATGTACGACATCTTTTCCGGCTTCCCACTATATGCAATCTGCCTGCTATTGCCTCGAGAGAGACCGGCGACCAACTACCAATTCTTGGAGGCATAAACACAAACATCAAGCGTGCAAGCATAATTACGTACAGGCATAAACACAAACATTTACCACCGTGATAAAGAAAATGTAATCAATATCACTAAAGATCTCTCGTCTCGCTCAAATGATCAGCGATCGCAGAAGAGGGAAGCGTTGAGATCATCACCTGAGGGTTCTTCAGGGAACGCAGAGATGCAGAGGGACAGCGGCGCAAGGAAGACTTCACCTTCGATGCATCGTATTGGGCACGTCCAATACTGAGCCCAACTTAAATCCAATACGAAATCGGACGCAGAAAGATACCCGATCCATATGATCCGAATCCGAAAATTTAATACCGGTGTCACCGAGGCAGCAAAAGCCCCACAAGCATGTCCACTCACAGTGAAGGTAAGTTTCACGGGTATACGATGAACGTATAATTCAGGATTGGATTCAAGTCGGCGAAGTTTCTAGGCTTCTTTTCCCTCTCAACCCTACTTCTCCAACATATAAGTCACACACCTTTCTGGTAGTCCCGCTGTGGTTTCTTGCTCTCTCCCTCGGCTCGAAGTGCACGCCGCCATGGCCGAGATCTCCGAAGAAGCCCAGGAACAGCAGTACACCTCTTTCTCCTCCTCCTCTTCCTCTCCAATCGCCGCCCCGGAGGTCGATCCCGACGAGGAGTCTTTGGCCTCGGTTCTCGCCAAGAAGAGCCCGATGCCCTTCCTCGAGGCTGCCAACGCCGAGAAGTGGGTCAAGGATGCGGCCCAGAGGACAGAGTCGGACGCGCCGCCCAACGATCTAAGTCATCAGACAAGGCGGCGACCAAGGCCGAGCAGAGTAAGCTCTCTGCTTGTTTTTGATTCCCTTATATCTGTGGCCTTGAACCTCGTCTCGTGATAAACCTACTTTCTCATCTACCATGAGTCGCGGTAAATAGGGCTTGGTTCTTGGAAATAACTAGGTAAGGAAAATATTATGACTGGTTGGGATTGTTGAAGGTGCAAATAGACTTTAATCGGAATCCATATTTATTTGATTCCATTTGTGTTTACATAGAGGTGTTTGCTTACCTTCTTGCTCATAAACCATTAGTAAATAGGAGAAAAGAAAGGCTTACGGGGACTAGGGACTTTTGTGAACGGCAAACAAGTGGTTCTTGCTTACTCTGAAAATTTGGATGGAGGAAAGATGATATTTCATGGTGCCTGCATTATTTGTGCTGGCTTGTTTAACTTGATGATGGCGGGTAATAAAACTGCAAAGTACGAAATTCTATAGATGACTACACTCAGAACATAGACTCGAGACATCATAGGGAGGTGGCTCAGAGTTTGGTCATCTAGTATTGGTCTTCTCCTTTTCAAATTGAAAGCTATAACCCACTTGTGCTAAAGAAAAATTGCAATCTAATTCCTAAAGATGCTTGTCAAGTACTTTCTTAACACAAGAAAAGGTATATAAGGCAGTGGTGACATTGCAAATGATACATTCTAAATATTGAGCTATTAATAGAATTAGGTAAGAGCAAAATGATACACTCCATTTCCTTCTACAATTTTTTTTTGCAAAGGGTAAGTGATGAAGGTGGGATTCGAACTCAGGGCCTTACAATAAACCATCAAAGTCTTTATTGGCTAAGTTAGTTGGCATCTTCAAACTTTTATTTTTTTCACAAGTTTTTTTTACACATATTTAGGTAAGTGCAAAATGTTTGTGACCTAGTAAATTGTGTTGTTCGCATCTTCATACCTTGTTTATAACACTTCCAAAAAACACATTGTGTATCGAGGTGCAAAAGATTGTAGCTCACGTGGTCAGTTTCCTTTCTGTATGATTTAATCTAATATTCCTAGTAGAATTATCTGGTCTAATTGACAATCCAATTCCCCTACTAAATACATGGTTAATTTTGAATTTAAAAGAAAAATGTAGAAGCCAAAAATATCCTTCATTAGGTTCAAAATGTCCATGGAGGTCAATAACTCTTGTTCAGAATATCAACTGAAGACTAGAGCATCCAATTTCACCTTGATCCTTTGTTCTCGAGTAATTTGTACATTGATTGCAGAAGCTTCACAAAACAAGATAGAACAGTTATATCTTAATTTGCAACCAGAAAACAACCACCATTATAATCATGAATTACAAACCTGGTTTCTCCTCTCAGCTGATGACTCCAAGAATCATCAGTTTTTTGTTTGTACCCCTTTTCATTTGAATAACATATCTGATGATAACACCTCTTATTCTAAAAGTTTCATTCTCTTTCATGAATACAGAGTTTGGTGGCTATTATTGGAACCGAGCATTGTTAATATAGTCACATTTGTTAGATTAAAGGCAAAAAGATTTAGTTTATATACTTAAAAATATATAATGCAGAAGCTAATGGCATGGTTTTTCCAGCTAACATGTCCTTTGGTAGTTTTTTACCAGGGTACCCTGTGCATTGAGGTTCTTGAATGAAACATCATTGGTTCAATTCATGTTGATTTCTTTCTTTCAATTTGGATCACATGTGTATGCAAGACCTCTTGGAATTGCTAGTGAAGGGGCTGTAAATATTGATGCCAGTTGCTCATTTAAGGCATGACTACCACATGCATGGTTTTCTGTTATAATGGTTAGAACAGTCAAAGAGCTTTTTTCATGGTGTCTGAAAAATATAAGTTATAAAATACGTTATTTTCTTACATGTAGCAGTATTGAATTTTTTATGCCTTTGTATTAAGTGCTAATTTGAGTTTTTTAAGCTTTCATTTTGGAATAAATATTACCCTTTATCGTTCCTTGTCATGCAGAGCCAAACTCTGAAAATGGTCTCGACTTATTATAAGTATTCATGGACTTGGACACTTCAAGATGTTACCATCAGCATTCCTGTTCCTCAGGGAACATAATCAAGGTTTGTTACTCGTGAGATAAAGAAGACCCATTTGAAAGTTGGGTTAAAGGGACAACCTTCATTTATCTCTGTAAGTCTCTGGATAGTGGATTATGTGTTTCACAAGTTTATATTACAACACTTCATAGAAAAACTTCCTTTGTTGAGGTGAAAGCACCTTCCTCTTATACTTGCACATGTTTCTTCTGTAATTCTTCCGGGGAGATCTTTATCGACCAGTGAAGACAGAAGATTGCTTCTGGAGCATAGGTATCTTTATGCTACTTTACATATATTTCATGCAACAACTTCCAACTGTTCTTCATACTTACTGGTAATCGATGTTGTCATAGGGTGGACAATACATTTCTATACTTTTGACCAAGCAAAATCAGATGGAATGGTGGAAGTGTGTGGTAAAGGGTGACCCTGAAATTGATACACTAGAAAGTAGAACCTGAATATAGCAATTTATCTGATCTGGATCGTGAAACTTGGCAGATTTTACAGAAAATGATGGTAAACTCTTGTTCTTTCAATAAAATTGAACACTTCTGGGTAATTATGCTTTTGTGGAGATTTGTTTTCCTTGGTTCACTCCTTTTGGATCGTTATTGTGTTTGGACACCGAGTTATATCTGTTTCGCATAAATCTCAAATCGGCGTAATAGAACTTATATGCCATGATCCATCTGTGAAATTGTAATGCGGCAATGTACTTATTAGGTTTGCTAGAACAATTCGAAGAGGCTACGCCTATCTTTTGTCCTGTGCTAGTTTGACTCTTTCTTTTTCTTCATTGCAGTTTGAGCAGTGGCAGAAAGTGATGATATGTAGAAGCAAGAAATTCTGAAAAAGATAGGTGAATGACCACCTCTTTTCAATTGTTGTAATCAGCATTTGACTACCTGCTAATCTCATTTAAAATTTGACTTTTACTTGTGCAGCACCCATAAATTGACTTTTCAAGAGCAAAAAGAGCCCTGTTGGAGAATTTGGAAGAGGTGTTTTGCGCAGCAAGTGTTATCTGGTCTTAAGACTAGATTGATTTGTACCTGAGGGGAGATGTTAAAGAATATGAACTTTTCTAGCAGCTTAAACATGTGAAGGCTCCGTGGTTGGAGTCTTTCTGCCTTATTACAAGTGTTTAGCCGATAACCAATTGCAGGTGGGATTCGTTTATCTTCTTACTAATGGAAATTGATATTTCCATTTATTTTCTTTGCGGTTTTCGTATAAGTGGCTTATACTCCATGAATGGGTGCCTTGAAAGGTGAATTGCTACAGATCATTATAGAAATTCCCACATCTCAATCCCAATTTTTGGTTATTTTCCAAGAAACATCCAAATTTTAGAGAAAGGGTTTCTTATTTGTTCATCTTTGCACTTAGCACTACTATGTTTTTGATTAACAGTAAATTAGAATGTTTCATTACAATGATTATATATATTCTACATCATTACATATCAGCCGTCGTTGTCGGATGGTGGATGTGCTAGCTGACAATTAAGTGATGGTTAGTTCTTCGAATTGCTAGCTGCTATCGTTATATATATTTGTTCTTCGAACTGGGGCGCCCTTGTTTTGTCAGGCTTCCTCGCATCTCTCTCGTTTCCCCATCCCTCACCTTCCTTCCATCTCCCTAGAGAATCCCTTCGTTCGCTGCTCCTCCGCTGTGCCCTCCTCCATCCCTAGCCTCTCCTTCGGTGCCTACATGGAGCTCATGGCCGTTCTCAAGAAAAAGGTGCACCACACCCTTACCCCGTCTCTTTCTTGATCTTATATGATCCTTGAAGTCGACTAATGTGGTTGAATGCTGTAAAGTTAGTTTCTTTCCTTCGAAATTTTGGGTTCTGGATCTTGTATCGTTGGAAGAAGTCTCTGTGTTCTCTTTCAGTTTCCGTCGGTTCTTTTTTTGCATGTCTTTGTGGTTTGACGTAGAGACTGGAATGACTCCAATTGGACCCCTTCAGTACATGCCCAGAAGCTGTTTGATGGTTTGCTTTATATAGCTTGAGATACAATTGTGCCTCACATTTTATTATGCTTTGACTTCCATCAATCTGTGTTTAGTGCTGGCATATCTTCCCTGTTCAGAATAATTGAACTTAATAGTTACTATGAGTTATGGAAAGTTTTATGTCTTTAAGAATCATCCTAAACTCAGTACATTCTCTTTTACTTTTCTGTGGACTATTGGTTTCTCAAAAGATTTGCCATGTCTTTGTTGTACTGCTTTTTAAAGTTTGGTTTTTCGGTTTGCTTACCATCAGCATCTACTTTGCAAACTTAATACTTCCTGATAACTGCTGCCACTTTACTGGAGTTTGTTGTATTTTTCTTTTCTGATTCATGCTCTTGGTCTTTATCTGTGTCATATTCTTGACAGTTTCCTCTGTGCACATGTGCTCCAACTTACTGTTTTATGCATCAGCATGTACCAGTATTTTTCTATGAGGTCGCCCAGTAATATTTACGATGATGTTTGCAATATAGGTGTTGGCATAAGAAAGGTCTGCGGAATGGACCCAAGGCTCGAAAACCTGTTCCAGCGATTGTCCGTTGCAAGTAAGATTTCTTTCTCTATGTTGTAGGTCTGTTTTTGGCAAATCTCGCCATTAAATTTTTGTTGCAACTTGCAACTTTGTGATGGATAGAATTTACTGGAATAACATTTACCCATAAATTATGCACCTTTTTTATGTGTGGAGGACATTCATGTTTACAATTTTGGATTATTCTAGCTAATTTTCACCAGCATTCCAACTTATAACTCCTCTATTTATTCTGTTTGATGTTAGAATTAAAAGATAGTAGTCCATCATGAAGCGGTTTAAAATTGACCAAATTATCAATATTGTTGCAATATGTCAGGCCTGTAGTTAAAGAAGTGAAAGCATGCAATGGCTAAGATAAATTTCAATTCCACGTTAAAAGTTCAACTGTATAAAATCTTTCATCCTATTATTCACAAAGAGTCTATTTTAAATGAATGTCTTTTCAATGGATTGTAAAATGAGCTACATAATCATGGCAAATAGTTTGGTGACCAGTTTCCTCTTCCAGAAAAAAAAAAAGATGTACAAAACAACTAGAATAACTGGTCACAATTGGAGTCAGTTATCATTGTGAGAAATGAGTGGGAAGACTGTTTGATTGCATGGGTTATCTAGCAACAACAAGCCAGTAAGATAGTATGTGCTACTGCTGTACACTGTATCACCTCTTCACTTAGATTTAGAATGTTTACTAAAATGCAGGACGAATAGAGTTTTTCCAATTCTGCTGAATGCTAAGTATCACAAAGTTAGTAGCTGAAGGATGACAACATTGTTAACAGATTGGATCTAAAATATCTTTTTTATTCTACAACGACCAAGCACTAAACCCCAGAACAGTATATTCTTTTTTCTTGAGATTAAAACTTATGATTGTGCTTCAAACAGAAGCCGTTGTATGTGACAAGTTGATGCTTGTTCTGCAAAAACAGTGATTGTTGGGAGTTTTGACTTGTTTTGGACATGATTATATAGATAGATATGATGAAATATGAATCCATATATGTACATGATTACTGCCAAGCCTGTAAGATATGATGCATGCCGATTGCCTGTGTAGTGTATGCTCGGGATCTGGATACATTTGGTGGTCCATGATACTTTCGAACTCAACTTTCCAAAGTGAAAAGAAAAGGTATATCATCAAGAAATTGTTACAGGAGATATACACCGAGCCCTTGGAAAGAGTTCCATTTATAAATCCCCACCCCCCGGGATTTCACAATTTGCTCTTTAACACTGTTTTAGTTATTAAAAGGAGGAACTGACTTTCAAAAGTTAGAAATGTTGGGAAATCATGGGGGCGACATCACATGCGCAGCGGAAGAACAAGAAAACAAAATCCCCGATTTCCAAAGAGATGTTCGTCGTCGTGCAAAGATTGGTACGCAAAAATTCGCGAAACATGAAACTGCGTATAGATTGTGTTACCTAGGGAGATCGTATATCCCTGTTTCCTTGCAGATCCTTAGGAGAGGGTGAAGGAGGTCAAGCGTCCTCCTCTCTAGCGGTGATCCACACAGCAGGGTTGCGACGATGCTCCTCAAGACTCCAGGCCTGCTCTGAGGTGGAGAGGAAGAGGAGAATAGGAAAGGCAAGCAAAGACTCTAGCCTATGAGGCTGTGAATCCCTCCTATTTATAGAGATCCCGTGTCAAACCCTAATGGGTCCTTCCCTAGTGGGTATTGGATCTGCATCCAATAAGACAAGGGCTTCGTCGGATATCTCATATCCGAACCTCTACTCATCGCAATGCCTACCATATGTGTGACCCTCTAGGCCCAATATCGAGCTGGTCGTGAGTCATACCTGTCAGAACTCCTTCTAACTCAGTGAATTATTATCTCTGTAATAATTCACTCGACTCATCGACTACGGACGTACTAGGCCACTACGCCGTAGTCCCCAGACGATACAGGGGAATCCAATCCATTGGACCTGTCTGTCCTCAGTTACCATGTACTTTTAGTCCCTCATCCATCTAATATCCCAGAGACCGTATATCGAGCATGGTGCTGTCAGACCCATACGGTTTCTACTCGAGTCTCGCTCTAATCGGATTCTCCCGAAGAACTCTTTCTCTCTCAACCCGAATGACCCTGGCCAGGGATTTGTCTGAGCAAGGACACATGGGATATTCCTCTCATGACGCCGAGAGTGGATGATCCTCTATCGACACTCAATAGCCCTCGTAAGGTCGACTACCACTCCCAATGACCAGCTGTACTAGATCTGGGACAGCCAAACCTATAAGTCTGGTATCAAAGAGTGGAGCACTCATACAGGACATCCTTGGTGTCTCAAGTCTAAGGACCAGATACACCACTAGGACTACGGAATTGCTGTCTGACAATAAGGCATCATCAACCATCCAGCATTCCGTAAGCGGATCAATCAGTGAACTCATTCTCCAATGAGCACCTGTACTGTATCCCTAATGTCCCTATACGAGCAGCTATGAGACCAGCTGCATCCATCATATGGACGGGTATACAGCACACCAGTCTATCCGGTTATCACGATGTCCCTCTCGAGTAACTTATGATCGGGATTATTTAGGATATGTGTTTGAAGGTGAATCGATCTCATTATCGTGATCTCATCACGATCCGATTCCCATTGCATAAATCCAAGGACATCACAATATATATATATATGCATTTATGAAATAGTTATAAAGTGATATACGCCAAAATATAATAAGCAAAAAGATTCTGTATCAAGTCACACGTGCCATCACTCACGTGATTGGCTTGATGGGCACCTATGACTAGCAATCTCCCACTTGACCTAAAGCCAATCACCTATGTGTCTGATCCCCATCAGACCCCTGTGACGCTCAAAGACAATCTGAGACAACGGCTTTGTCAGTGGATCTGCAATGTTATCTTCGGATGGAACTCTTTCCACTACTACATATCCTCGGGTTACGATCTCTCTTATAAGCTGGAACCTCCTCAGAACACTTCTGATAAGACCCGGGTTCCCTTATTTGAGTAATCACCCCATAGTTGTCGCAATATAAGGAAGTCGACTTGTCGCTATCTGTATCGACTCCCAAATCTGTGATGAACTTCTTCACCCAGACTCCCTCCTTTGCTGCATCTGATGCAGCAATGTACTCCGCCTCTGTGGTCGAGTCAGCAGTGGTATCTTGCTTGGAACTCTTCCAGCACACTGCTCCTCCATTCAAGGTGTACACATACCCTGAATTCGACTTGCTATCATCGACATCAGACTGAAAACTTGAGTTAGTGAAGCCTTCAACCTTAAGACTATTACCTCCATATACTAGTAAAAGATCCTTAGTCCTTCTCAAGTACTTAAGGATACACTTTACTGCTTTCCAGTGCTCCAAGCCTGGATCCGCCTGATACCTGCTCGTGACACTCAGAGCATGCGCTATATCAGGCCTAGTACATAGCATGGCATACATGATAGACCCTATTGCTGAGGCATAAGGTATCATATTCATGTTTGCCCTTTGGAATTTTCCATGCCAAACCTTTTGACAATGGTTTCTATGTACCTGGACTGGGACAAGCCAAGCATCCTCTTGGATCTATCTCTATATATTCTAATCCCCAATATATAGGATGCTTCCCCTAAGTCCTTTATGGAGAAGTGTCTAGATAACCAAGTCTTTACTGTGGATAGCATTCCTACGTCATTCCCAATGATGAGGATGTCATCCACATATAACACCAAAAAGGTGATAGCGCTCCCACTTACCTTCCTGTACACACAAGGCTCATCTTCGTTCTTAACGAAGTCATAAGATCTGATTGACTCATCAAATCTTATGTTCCAACTTTGGGAAGCTTGCTTTAGTCCATAAATGGATTTAAGCAACCTACACACCTTATCTGGGCAGTTCTTGGACACGAATCCCTCAGGTTGCATCATATACACCTCCTCCTCGAGGTTCCCATTGAGGAATGCGGTTTTCACATCCATCTGCCAGATCTCATAATCATAGTGTGCTGCAATAGCCAATAGAATTCTGATGGATTTTAGCATTGCTACGGGTGAGAAGGTTTCGTCGTAGTCAACACCTTGCCTTTGACGATACCCTTTAGCCACTAGCCTTGTTTTATAGGTCTTTACCTTTCCATCTACTCCGATCTTTTTCTTAAAGATCCATTTGCAACCGATGGGTACAATACCTTCGGGTGCATCAACTAGGTTCCAAACCTTATTGGAGTACATAGAATCCATCTCAGAATTCATGGCTTCTTGCCACTTCTCGGAGTCTATACTCATAATAGCCTCCTCGTAGGTCTGAGGATCAATATCCTCTACATCCTCTGCTCTAATATGTCCCACATATCTCTCAGGAGGATGGGATACTCTATCAGACCTGCGTAAAGTTGATACTTGTGTATTAGGTACCTGAACAGACTCGGGCTGTAGAGTGGTGCTTGAGCTTGGTTCTCTAACTTCGCTCAACTCTATCATTCTCCCATTGTCTCCGCCAAGAATGTGTTCCTTCTCAAGGAACACTGCTCTCTTAGCTACAAAGACCTTTTTGTCCTCGAGATGATAGAAATAATACCCACAAGTTTCCTTGGGGTATCCCACAAATTTGCATCGCTCTGTCCTTGATTCTAACTTATCGGGGTTGTGTCTTCTAACATGGGCAGGGCAGCCCCAAATCTTAACAACCTTAAGATCAGGCTTCTTCCCTTTCCATATCTCATATGGTGTAGACACTACCGACTTAGTTGGAACTCTGTTCAGAATGTAAGCTGCGGTTTCTAGGGCATATCCCCAGAATGAGATGGGTAGGTCAGCAAAACTCATCATGGACCGTACCATATCTAATAATGTACGATTTCTCCTTTCAGAGACACCATTGAGCTGAGGTGTATAAAGAGGTGTCCATTGGGATAATATCCCATGGTCCTTGAGGAACTGAGTAAACTCTGTACTTAAGTACTCACCTCCTCGATCTGATCGAAGAGTTTTGATACTCTTTCCAGTCTGGTTCTCCACCTCAGTCTTATACTCTCTGAATTTCTCAAAGGCCTCGGACTTGTACTTCATTAAGTACACATATCCATACCTTGAGAAATCATCAGTAAATGTAATGAAGTAGGAGTAACCTCCAATGGCATGAGTTGATGACATGGGTCCACATACATCACTATGTATGAGCTCCAACAACTCATTGGCTCTCTCTCCAGTTCTACTAAATGAAGATTTGGTCAGTTTTCCACGAATGCAAGGCTAACAAGTTGCATATGACACATAGTCGAATGGATCTAGATATCCATCATTTAGCAACTTTTGAATCCTTCTTTCATGGATGTGACCTAGCCTACAATGCCACAGGTATGCACTGTTCAACTCATCTCGTTTCCTTTTGGACACATTTACATTCATGATATGTGGAGTGGTGTCTAACATAAATAAACCATTATGCAATGTTCCTTTCGTGATGATCTTATCATCTAATAATATCGAACAACCATTGTTCTCAAAAACAAATTTATATCCACTAACTGTTAAACATGAAATGAAGATAATGTTTTTGATAATAGAAGGAACAAAATAACATGCATCTAATGCAATAAAAGCTCCACTAGGCAGATGTAGGGCGACCTCGCCAACAGCTAATACAACAACTTTTGCTCCATTACCCATCTTGAGGTCCATCTCGCCTCTCTCTAGTCTCCTAGGTCTTGCCAGAACCTGCAACGAATTGCATATATGATAAGCACTACCGGTATCCAATACCCATGTGTTATCATAAGAGTCTGACAAATGGAGACTGATCATGAATGTACCTGAAGCTTCATCAAGCTTTTGTTTCGCCCTTTCTGCAAGGTACTCTTTGCAATTTCTCTTCCAGTGCCCATCTTTACCACAGTCGAAGCGCTGGCCTTTGTCCTTTGTTGGGTCTTGCCCTTGCCCTTTCCCTTCTTAAGGGACCTTTCTGCTTTCCTTTTCTTTCTGGTCTCACCAGTGTAGAGAACTGGCTTCTCTTTCTTAATAGTACTCTCTGCCTCCCTCAACATATTGAGGAGCTCTGGGAGAGTCACCTCAAGCTTGTTCATATTAAAATTCATTATGAACTGTGAAAAGGAATCTGGTAGGGACTGAAGCACAACGTCCACACACAAGTTATCCTCTAGGACCATTCCTAGACCTGTGAGTTTCTCTATCCACTCAATCATTTTTAGGACATGGTTCTGAACCGGTATCCCCTCAGTCATCCTAGCGCGGAAAAGGCTCTTGGATATCTCATATCGTTGAGTCCTTCCCTGTTCCTCAAACAATTTGCGGACATGTAGGAGAATGGATCTGGCATCCATCTTTTCATGTTGTCTCTGTAACTCTGGAGTCATAGAGCCCAACATATAGCACTGAGCAAGAGTGGAGTCATCAATGTACTTCACGTAGCGAGCGATCTCATCCTCGCTTGCCCCTTCTTCGGGCGTAGGCATCACTGTATCAAGGACGTACACGATTTTCTCCGTTGTGAGAACAATTCTCAAGTTACGGAGCCAATCCGTATAATTTGGACCAGTGAGGCGGTTGACATCAAGTATGTCACGTAAGGGATTTGAAAGCGACATTTTCTGAAAATAAAGATGTAGCAGAAATGAATAACATGCAGATTTTGCAAGAAATAAACTATCAAGATATGAACTTCTATCTTAATATGCTCCCACTATTTTACTAACGAGTCACGCGACACCCTCAGCACGTGAAACGGAAGTCTCCGGCAGACTTCTAGTGGGGATCAGGATCCAATCAGCGTCTTAGTGTAACCTCGAGGGACTCGACCAATCACACTAAGCCTAAAAGGTAGGCAACTCTTGCCGATCACAACTCCTTGTGATTCCCGTCCTGTTCGGCCTCCGAATCACCATGGCCTCGAGGGACTCGACCAACCATGATGCTCGGTTAAGTCAACACCTTCGTTACAAGATGAGTCTGATTTGATGATATACCCTCGAGGGACTCGACCAACTCAACCTACACCGGGAATCGGTTCCTACTCATAACGATGGAAGGCCACGTGGGTCAATCTAATTGCCTCATGTTTACCGACTTAATATTATCGAGAGATGTTTCTATAATTTGGTCTCCTAATATGACATGTCACACATATACATATTTAATATATATCTACATCGCATGCAAATATATATACATATCTAGTATGTGTATAAGTAATCACACCAGATGATCATGGACCACAACCTAATATGATTAGGCCCGAGCCAGTAGGCCTAATCACTCACATCAAGATCTATGTGTGCGACGGTGCATCTCCATGCCCTGTGATCGTCCATCTCGTCCTCGTCGGTTCCGTCGACATCTTGATGCATCTCCATGCATCACGATCGTCCGTCTCGTGGGTCCCGCTAACGCATCCACGCTCCCGCTGCGCCTCCTCATGTGATTACAACTTAATCATAGGCACGCAGGCCCGACAATAAACGAGAAATATAATGGAGGTTCGCAGACCTCAATAATAATAATCACAAGTACACACATCACACGGTCCATGATCATCCGTCCACACATCATACATCACATGTATAAATAATCATTATCATGTAGGACTACTAGATAATAATAAAAATAATAATCAACTAAACCTTTTAATTAATTAATATTTTTGAAATCAGGGATATATAGGGAATTTCTCAATTCTTAAGGGTATTTTCGTAATTTTGACAAAAGACAGAAACTGGAATTTCTCAAATTCACAGGGGCAAAACTATCTTTTTGCCCAAAAACCTAATTCCCTCTTACTACTGCTGCTGTCACGCCCCTAAAAATATCCATGATATTTTAAATTTTTTCGCCACAACTAACCCAGGATCCAAACACACATTTGAGGTCACTAAGAAAACATTCAGATCAAAAATTTCACTTCTATAATCTATCAATTCATAACCCTGTGCAATTCATAAACATAACACACATCACTCGATAATTTATACAATCTGAACTCAACTCATCAAAATAAAAACCACAATGTAAATCCACAAGTGGGGAAATCTATGCAGTCACCACAATCATCGATTTACCATAAGTTCATATCATTACACGAATTTAATTTAACATTCCAAAACCCTATACATGAGGGATCCTTTAACTTACACAAAATCCACAGGTTTAGATTCATAGTCACATTTCATTAGATGCAATGTAGCTTATACACAACTACATATATGCTAACAAAAGTTCTGCCCAACGTCTTCTAAACTTTCCACTGCCTCAGCCCATTCTTAACATTTAAGCAAGCGATACGCTATCCTGAAAAATTTATCAACAAATGGGGTGAGCATAAAGAGCTCAGCAAGTGACTAACATATCCATATCAAAATAGTACAATTTCCAAAGAGATGCAGTTTCAAACACAAAGCAGAATATACGATTTCGTATACATAATATCATTAGGAGCAGAATCATAATTGTCCTTTTTAATCATACATATTTGGTTCCTGACAGATGGGGCATAGAGTAATTGGAGCATATCAGAAACAAAGGAGACATATCGGAGCTTATCAATGGCATATAAAATGTTCCAAATCACATCAACGACATAGGGAACATTACGAAGCAAAATCAGCAGTGAATGAAGCATTTCAGAGCATATCAAACTCATATGACGTACAGAAGCTCAAAAGTCGTCCTTGACGTTGCAATCATATCATAACTATCCAGAGCACGAACAGAAATAACTCACCAAAACTCTGGATGTCATATCAAACATATAGAGGGTGTAGTGGGATCTCAGTCAGAATGTGATTCATCCAAGCAATATCCCACAAAGCGGGACCCCACAAAGCGGGCAAATAAGCGCATACCAGAATATCCCACAAAGCGGGACCCCACAAAGCGGGCAAATAAGCGCATACCAGAATATCCCACAAAGCGGGACCCCACAAAGCGGGCAAATCAACGCATACCCTTTACCATTTCTGGCAAAGGTCCAGACAATCCCACACACCAGAGTACAAGAAGGCAGTTTCAACAATAAGTAGCATATAACGGAAGCACACGCGGAACAACCAAACGTACATGTGCCTTTTCAAAAGCAATGTGATGCAAGGAACAAATCTCTCACAAAAGTATTCATTTTAGGAAAGAAATGAAAGCAAGAGTGTACAGGGATTCCAAACAATCATAATCAGCTCAATTCCAATAAGAAGATTAGGCGAATTCAAGTATCCAAAGGAAATGGAACAGAATACGCGAAATCGACCAAAGCTCGATTTCGGACAGAATTCCAGTGGCACATCAAACAAATATTTCAGAATAACAATTATGCTCCAATACCCATAAGAAGGCTATGGTCGAACCATATATCAATCTATATTCGGATGGAACAGATTTCATATGAAACAGGGCTCCCAACACAGAGTTACCTCTGATTTGGTAACACAAGGTCAAAATCACAATCACTGTTTTGCAGAATTTATAAGGTCGGATTCAACAGACGATAGGGTGGGCAATTGAACTCCAAAATTTTCAAACTATATGTCAAAAGAGATAATTTCAAGTCTAGTTTCAAATAAAATCAGTTTGGTACAAACCAGAATTTTCAACAGGGAGTTATAGGCGTTTTAGTATCGAAAGGTCAGAAATCTTGAACTCTGTTTTACAGCGTCTGTAGGCTCTTTTGAAACAAATTTTTGGGTAAGTATTCGGTGTCCAAAATCTACAAAATCGGTGTCAAAAGAAATATATACGAGTCTAATTTCAAACAAAAATAGTTCCTGCCTGAATCCTCATTCTGTACTAAAACTTATAGCTGAAACAGTGCTTAGGGGTCAGTTTACCGAAAAAAAACTTTCAGATTCCATGGTTTTATGTCCAAGGAGAGACATATCAGTTTCTAAATAGAAATCTTCCAATTTATTTTGAATCAACATAAAAACAGAGTCTAATACTGCTGTAGGATGGGGTTAGAACACTTGCCTTTGGAAATTTTGACCCGAAATGACAAGATTAAAGCAAGAACCCGATGGGGTTAGGACTAAATTTTTCTTTTAAGGGGGGGAGAGTGTAACACTACTCATTTCCGAATGTTCGTATAAATTTCTGGTGATAACGTAAGCATCTATTTTAATTGACAAAAGAAATAGAGTATGAATCAGAGGTGGTATCAGAGCATGGTTTGAGGATCACTGGAATATTTGATATGTTGACGTGCAAAATATATTGAGGTCTAGTGAACTACAGTGATTGGTGAAAATTTTCTTTGATGTATTTTAGGAATCTAGGATGACGATGACATTTAGTCCTCCTACTTCATCTGATTTTGATTAATTAAGTGGGATGAAAGGGTAATCGGGGATATTGAATCAGAGTGGCGCAGCGGAAGCATGGTGGACCTAATTTCATTGGTGGTAGAAAAATGGATGATGCAAACAGAGAAGATATTTGATGTACAAAATTGTTCTGATGATCGAAAGATTTCTTTTGCTGCCTTATATTGGAAGTAGAGGCTGATCATTAATGAGAACAATGAAAAGAATTTTTGGAGATCAGTGAGAAGAATGATAAGGACAAGTTTACCAATAAGAATGTGATTGGAAATGAATCAGAAAGTGATAACAAGAGGGTCAAGACATTTGGATTTGAAATGGGAAGTCACCGCAAAAGACTCAATCATGTGTGAATTATAAGTTAAATTATGAAACAAATTTGTGTTTCAGGTGACTGGAGTCTATTTTGCTTGCGGAAAGTTGGATCATGAAATAAAAGACCGCCATTTGAACAATAAGAAAGAGTCACTGCCTCATAAATCATCAGCCCATGTCAGAGTGTATGCTATCACTGAATATGATTCTAAAACTTCTGAATTAGTGATCAAAGGTATTATACATGTTTATGAAAGAATGCAAATATTTGTTTGACCATGGGTCCTATCTACGATTTGATTCGTAACATGTTGCCTATCACTTGGGTATTCAACCTAGACCACTGTATTATGTGATATATGTAAGTACAATCAATGGAGATTCTTTGATAACGAACTTGAATCTGGTCCTCTTGTCTGATTTTTGTTGGAGAACTTGAACTTTTGCTGATTTAGTTCTCCTAGAGATTTGGAGTTATGATATTATACTTGGTATGGATTGGCTATCTTCTTATCATACCAGTATGGATTAGTATATAACAAATGATCACTTTTTGCATATTTGATCAGCCGATCTTTTATTTTGAGAGTATTGGACATTATTTATCTCCTTGCCTAATGTATCCCAGGATGACTTGTTTGGATTACCTCCAAATATGATTTTGCTTTTGATTTGGTCCTTGGGACAATCCCAATATCTAAGCCTCTCTGCCTTCGTTCTTAAGGAAGCAGAGGAGGCAGCTCGTGGGTGATCAGGGAAAGAAAGAAAGAAAGAAGAAGAAGAAGAAGAAGAAGAAGAAGAAGAGAAAGAAAATTGGGGCTTTTAGGGTTCTTGTTTTAATCTTGTCATTTCGGGTCAAAATTTCCAAAGGCAAGTGTTCTAACCCCATCCTACAGCAGTATTAGACTCTGTTTTTATGTTGATTCAAAATAAATTGGAAGATTTCTATTTAGAAACTGATATGTCTCTCCTTGGACATAAAACCATGGAATCTGAAAGTTTTTTTTCGGTAAACTGACCCCTAAGCACTGTTTCAGCTATAAGTTTTAGTACAGAATGAGGATTCAGGCAGGAACTATTTTTGTTTGAAATTAGACTCGTATATATTTCTTTTGACACCGATTTTGTAGATTTTGGACACCGAATACTTACCCAAAAATTTGTTTCAAAAGAGCCTACAGACGCTGTAAAACAGAGTTCAAGATTTCTGACCTTTCGATACTAAAACGCCTATAACTCCCTGTTGAAAATTCTGGTTTGTACCAAACTGATTTTATTTGAAACTAGACTTGAAATTATCTCTTTTGACATATAGTTTGAAAATTTTGGAGTTCAATTGCCCACCCTATCGTCTGTTGAATCCGACCTTATAAATTCTGCAAAACAGTGATTGTGATTTTGACCTTGTGTTACCAAATCAGAGGTAACTCTGTGTTGGGAGCCCTGTTTCATATGAAATCTGTTCCATCCGAATATAGATTGATATATGGTTCGACCATAGCCTTCTTATGGGTATTGGAGCATAATTGTTATTCTGAAATATTTGTTTGATGTGCCACTGGAATTCTGTCCGAAATCGAGCTTTGGTCGATTTCGCGTATTCTGTTCCATTTCCTTTGGATACTTGAATTCGCCTAATCTTCTTATTGGAATTGAGCTGATTATGATTGTTTGGAATCCCTGTACACTCTTGCTTTCATTTCTTTCCTAAAATGAATACTTTTGTGAGAGATTTGTTCCTTGCATCACATTGCTTTTGAAAAGGCACATGTACGTTTGGTTGTTCCGCGTGTGCTTCCGTTATATGCTACTTATTGTTGAAACTGCCTTCTTGTACTCTGGTGTGTGGGATTGTCTGGACCTTTGCCAGAAATGGTAAAGGGTATGCGTTGATTTGCCCGCTTTGTGGGGTCCCGCTTTGTGGGATATTCTGGTATGCGCTTATTTGCCCGCTTTGTGGGGTCCCGCTTTGTGGGATATTCTGGTATGCGCTTATTTGCCCGCTTTGTGGGGTCCCGCTTTGTGGGATATTGCTTGGATGAATCACATTCTGACTGAGATCCCACTACACCCTCTATATGTTTGATATGACATCCAGAGTTTTGGTGAGTTATTTCTGTTCGTGCTCTGGATAGTTATGATATGATTGCAACGTCAAGGACGACTTTTGAGCTTCTGTACGTCATATGAGTTTGATATGCTCTGAAATGCTTCATTCACTGCTGATTTTGCTTCGTAATGTTCCCTATGTCGTTGATGTGATTTGGAACATTTTATATGCCATTGATAAGCTCCGATATGTCTCCTTTGTTTCTGATATGCTCCAATTACTCTATGCCCCATCTGTCAGGAACCAAATATGTATGATTAAAAAGGACAATTATGATTCTGCTCCTAATGATATTATGTATACGAAATCGTATATTCTGCTTTGTGTTTGAAACTGCATCTCTTTGGAAATTGTACTATTTTGATATGGATATGTTAGTCACTTGCTGAGCTCTTTATGCTCACCCCATTTGTTGATAAATTTTTCAGGATAGCGTATCGCTTGCTTAAATGTTAAGAATGGGCTGAGGCAGTGGAAAGTTTAGAAGACGTTGGGCAGAACTTTTGTTAGCATATATGTAGTTGTGTATAAGCTACGTTGCATCTAATGAAATGTGACTATGAATCTAAACCTGTGGATTTTGTGTAAGTTAAAGGATCCCTCATGTATAGGGTTTTGGAATGTTAAATTAAATTCGTGTAATGATATGAACTTATGGTAAATCGATGATTGTGGTGACTGCATAGATTTCCCCACTTGTGGATTTACATTGTGGTTTTTATTTTGATGAGTTGAGTTCAGATTGTATAAATTATCGAGTGATGTGTGCTATGTTTATGAATTGCACAGGGTTATGAATTGATAGATTATAGAAGTGAAATTTTTGATCTGAATGTTTTCTTAGTGACCTCAAATGTTTATGAATTGCTGCAGGTGGGCTCCCCCTTCGGGCGCTGTTGCCTCCGCAGGCGGTGCTGTCCCGCCGGGCGGCCACCCCTGTGGGGGGGGGGTTTCGCCCGCGGGAGCAGCGGCGGCAGGCGCCGCTGCCCTGCGGCGCCTCTGCCCGTGGGCTGCCAGCCCCGCCGGCAGCAAGCCTGCTGCAAGCAGGCTGCCGGCCAGCTGCTGCAGGCACAGCGCTTGCGCCGGCGCTGTGCTGCCTGGCTGCGGCTGCCGTTGCAGGCATGCAGATCGAGGGCAGCAACTGTTGCTGCCCTTCCTCGTTTTTGCGTCAACGATTTTGACGTCAATATTCTTCCTAAACACAACACACGCAGTTCAAAACCAATCATTCGCACGAACAACCTGGCTCTGATACCACTGTTGGGAAATCATGGGGGCGACATCACATGCGCAGCGGAAGAACAAGAAAACAAAATCCCCGATTTCCAAAGAGATGTTCGTCGTCGTGCAAAGATTGGTACGCAAAAATCCGCGAAACATGAAACTGCGTATAGATTGTGTTACCTAGGGAGATCGTATATCCCTGTTTCCTTGCAGATCCTTAGGAGAGGGTGAAGGAGGTCAAGCGTCCTCCTCTCTAGCGGTGATCCACACAGCAGGGTTGCGACGACGCTCCTCAAGACTCCAGGCCTGCTCTGAGGTGGAGAGGAAGAGGAGAATAGGAAAGGCAAGCAAAGACTCTAGCCTATGAGGCTGTGAATCCCTCCTATTTATAGAGATCCCGTGTCAAACCCTAATGGGTCCTTCCCTAGTGGGTATTGGATCTGCATCTAATAAGACAAGGGCTCCGTCGGATATCTCATATCCGAACCTCTACTCATCGCAATGCCTACCATATGTGTGTGACCCTCTAGGCCCAATATCGAGCTGGTCGTGAGTCATACCTGTCAGAACTCCTTCTAACTCAGTGAATTATTATCTCTATAATAATTCACTCGACTCATCGACTACGGACGTACTAGGCCACTACGCCGTAGTCCCCAGACGATACAGGGGAATCCAATCCATTGGACCTGTCTGTCCTCAGTTACCATGTACTTTTAGTCCCTCATCCATCTAATATCCCAGAGACCATATATCGAGCATGGTGCTGTCAGACCCATATGGTTTCTACTCGAGTCTCGCTCTAATTGGATTCTCCCGGAGAACTCTTTCTCTCTCAACCCGAATGACCCTGGCCAGGGATTTGTCTGAGCAAGAACACATGGGATATTCCTCTCATGACGCCGAGAGTGGATGATCCTCTATCGACACTCAATAGCCCTCGTAAGGTCGACTATCACTCCCAATGACCAGCTGTACTAGATCTGGGACAGCCAAACCTATAAGTCTGGTATCAAAGAGTGGAGCACTCATACAGGACATCCTTGGTGTCTCAAGTCTAAGGACCAGATACACCACTAGGACTACGGAATTGCTGTCTGACAATAAGGCATCATCAACCATCCAGCATTCTGTAAGCGGATCAATCAGTGAACTTATTCTCCAATGAGCACCTGTACTGTATCCCTAGTGTCCCTACACGAGCAGCTATGAGACCAGCTGCATCTATCATATGGACGGGTATACAACACACCAGTCTATCCGGTTATCACGATGTCCCTCTCGAGTAACCTATGACCGGGATTATTTAGGATATGTGTTTGAAGGTGAATCGATCTCATTATCGTGATCTCATCACGATCCGATTCCCATTGCACAAATCCAAGGACATCATAATATATATATGCATTTATGCAATAGTTATAAAGTGATATACGCCAAAATATAATAAGCAAAAAGATTCTGTATCAAGTCACACGTGCCATCACTCACGTGATTGACTTGTTGGGCACCTATGACTAGCAAGAAAAGCAGAAGCTATCTTATGTCTACCTTGTATCTGATCATTGCCGGATAATGTCTTATCTTGTTTAGATCTTTGCTGCATAGGGCTCGGAACATGTCAGTTGTTTGTTTTTTTGTTTGCTTCTGTTGACACCTGGTTCTGAATGAGAAAATCGTCACTTTATATAACCTTGCAGGAGTTGTGGTTGCGTTAAGTTGCCACACTACTGCTGCAGTGGTGACAGTGGAAACAGTGGTGCTTCAAGCTCATGAAAGAAATTCATACTAGTGATAACACTAATCTTGCTAAAGGATGATCTTCTTGTCTTTGTTTTCTTTGCTGCTGGTTTTATTTTATCAGCTGCAGCATTGCAGCTGTTGTCCTATCTAGATATGGGATTTCATCGGGTTCTAGTTTGTGAAACAACCTGAAAATCATCTTTTCATGCTTCCAAGGAATGTAATGCTGTATCTTCAGATGCATACGGTACAAATTTCAATTTTTACATGTGATTAAAGTTCTTGCTGCTTGTCAAATGACACCCATGTGTCCTGGAGGCACTTATCTATATCCCAAATTACATGGAAATGGCTCGATGAACTTAGCTCTGGGCTATTTCATGAGATTTGAGGTGGAATCAAGGGCAGAGTGAATTGAAGCAATGAATTACAACTTCCTAAGTGGAACCACCAACCTTCTGGTTAAAGACAGATGCAGTTCGGAGGTACACAGCCTTTTTATCATCCCTCACATAATGAGATATGATTTTGTCAATGAACCGCTCTGGTATTCCTTTTCATTGTTATTCATTTTCAGTGCATTTCTAAGTGTGAGTCATCTTGGAATAGATCAACTTCAGTTTATAGATCACTAAGCATATTGTTCTCACCTGAGCTCAGTGACTAAAGATTATAGATCATAACAAGGATCCTTGCTTCATTTTTGAGTTGTTTATTGTGTGCAACATCCTATAAAGGTGACATAGCTATCCAGAACACACAAAATTTCTTTGGTTTATCTTCAAAACAAGCAGCAAATTCCTCTTCCAGGTTGGGCACAAAGCATCAAACAACAGACTGATGCCACTTTTTGAAAGAGATGTTTTCAGGTGCAAGTTTTTTTTATACCGAGTATCAAGTTGTGGGTTGCCTCTTGTCACTTCTCAAATGCACTACTTCATTCTTTAATATATATCTTGTGTTTTCTTATTGAAAGTAAAAAAAGATCAGGTGGACTTGTTGATGGATGAACGTAAGGGCATGAAGACAACAGCTGGTTTTTAAGTATATGTGATGATCCAACCTACCCAGATATGCCACAAAGAGTAAGACGTGGCAATCTTATCTTGTTCTTGTTTCTACCACTGTTTGGTTTGACTGATTCAATTGCCATGATTTGATATGGTTGGTGGATGTCACTAACTGGGTCTGACATCCATCGTTCTGTATCTACAGTATGGCCAACGGCTCTTGGTGATTAGAGTTGGATGTTGTCTTCATCAGAAGCCAGACATGGAGAATCTATCCAAAGTATGGACGCACGGTTTTGTCACCAAACAAAGCCTATTGGGAAGCTGGATATGAAGCTTACTCGGTGATTTCACGTGCAAGATTGTCATGTTAGATTGCACTGTCAGAGAAAATGTGTTAATTGCTGTTATTTTAGACTTGTCAGTGTTATACTGATAGAAAATGTGGGCTGCGATGACTCCGGGAAGAAAAGTGTTATAAGAGATTCCAAGTGTGCTTGAATCTGTTAAAACTAGGGCAAGTACGCCAGTGTTGTTTTTGTTTTCTCATATACATAATAAGAAAATGCAATAATACAAATGAATCTATTTGTATTAGACCTACAGGAAGTCTACACTCTTCGAGTGCAAAATGTCTTCCACCGTCATCTGTCATTAATGAATTCAAACATATTTTATATTGCAACATGTGCAATTCTAATGGACAAACATCTTCATTAAAATTATCGGGTCGGGTGCGAATCTTCACATCCAATCCAAATTGTATCCACCATTCACTCACCTAATGTACAATCCAAACCCATATATATATATATATATATATATGTATATATATATGTATATATATATATAATCTCCATCCAAAAAACAATAAAAAGCGGATCGGGTTTCCTACAAAACTCGATCCGAACTCCCACCCTGTAGTCGGTGGGATATTTCGTCGGATTCCCGCGTCACGCGTGCGGCACAGCTCACGCCACTTTTGACTCTCTATCTCCACTTTTTTTTCTGACCCCATCCACGTTTGTCACCCACATCTGTCTCTCTCCCCGCCCACTACAAGTCGACATGTGGGGCCCACACGTTTGTTTTCTCTCACAGAGGGGAGGTATATCTCGCCCGCGTCAACACGCCAAAGCCCAGAAAGCAATCTCACTTCGCCTCACCCAAAACCCACCGCGGAGTCCACCCAGCCACGGCCACCCGTTCTTCCATTGGCCAACCAAGTACCCGACCACAGGTGGGACCCATTCAACGCTTTCCTTTGGCTGACCTTCCTTCTTATAAACGACAACTTCTTCTTCCACGACACGACACAACCTACGAGTCACCTTTCAATATGATCTCAGGGCGTGCGCTTCATTCAGTGATCCTGTCGAACCCTAAGTCGTGGTAGGAAGACACGGTCAGATTGTAACTCCACGAGCGAGGATAAGACACGGCGTTGGGGTTTCCATTTCTCTTGCTTCGGAAGGAGAGTTGGGTTGGAAGCCCGCCGACATCAATGGCCGTCTCCTCCACCATTTACCCTGCCTACTTCGTCTCCGCCGCCGCCGGAGACCGCCGTACTTCCGACTCCGGTGCCCATCCTCGCCCCGAGAAGCTGGGCTCCTCCTCCTTTCTCCTCGGCGGCGCACCTCGCTTCTCCGGCCTCTCTTCCGCTACGATCCTGCGGTTCCCCCCTAACTTCGTGCGCCAGCTGAGCACCAAGGCGCGTCGGAACTGCAGCAACATCGGTGTCGCGCAGATCGTGGCGGCTTCGTGGTCGAACAGCTCGCAGTCTTTCGAGGCCCCACGGTCCGCGGTCTCCGCGGACGCCGTTGTGGCTCCCGAGGTCGCGGCGGAGGACGCCAACCTCGGTGCCGGTGGTGGGTCTGAGAGTAGGTTTGTAGAGTCGCCGGTGGGGGAAGCGAAGGTTTCCGCCGCCGTTGCAAAGGCTGCAGCGTCGCTAAGCTCCGACGGGAGTCTCGCGGTTCATGCTGGTGACTGATCTATCTCGTTTACTCTTTGATGTTGCATTTTATTCTTTTCGTCTCATGATTTAAGATCTTGATGTTAAAACTGAAGATTAGGTTTTTGCTCAAATTAAATGTTTGATTTTGGGACTAAAAAAGCTATTTTTGTCATTCACATACACCTACTCCCATATTTTTTGACATTCTCTACATCTCCAATTAGCTACTTTAGGTTTTCACCCGAAAAAATATAAAATCTTAACACTAATAAGCTGGTCTTTTCTCAAGAAGAAACATCAATGGAGACTACTCCAAATTGTTATAGATTGTCTGCATGTTCAATTTTCTAATCTGCTGGGTCTGTCAAAATAATTGTTCAACTGGAATTTGGAGGTCTTGCATGTTTTGTTATAAATATATTCTTGTCATGGTACTTTGTTAGGTGAGAGATTTGGGCGAGGCATAACCACAGATGCCATTACCACCCCGGTTGTTAATACCTCTGCTTACTGGTTTAACAACTCGGATGAGCTGATTGATTTCAAGGTTTGTATCAATTTTTAAAGTGTTAATACTTAATAATGTCTCTTCTGGTTTCTTCATGATCTTTGAGGTCTTAATTTTGAAAATTTTGGCTCGGTTTTTTGTAGGAAAAGAGGCATGCTAGTTTTGAGTATGGTAGATATGGAAACCCTACTACACAGGCATTGGAGGAGAAGATGAGGTGGGTATTGGTCATGCATAATGAATATCTGGCATCAACTGCTGAATGTGTTGCATCTTGATGCTACTTCTTTGCTGGAGCAGTGCCCTGGAAAGAGCTGAATCCACATTGTTTGTGTCATCTGGCATGTATGCCAGTGTGGCTATGCTGTCATCTCTGGTTCCTGCTGGTGGGCATATTGTGATCACTACCGACTGTTATAGGAAGACAAGAATCTTCATCGAAAATGAGCTTCCCAAAATGGGAATTTCGGTAGTTTTCGAAACCTTGCATCATCTATATAATCTTTTTCTAATTGATCTTCAAGTCTGATTTTATCTTATTTGAATAGCTAGAAAGCTGTCTCAATTTATACTCATGCCATGAGGTTAATGATGTATAAATAATACTTAGTCCCTGCTAGTTTGTTGATGATCTTTCTTCATACAATTATGTGCCCAAATGACAAACTCTATTTGCCACTGTGTTATTTATTACTCATTATCCTTGAAATTCAGGTCACTGTCATTGATCCTGCTGACATTGAGTCTCTAAAAATTTCACTGGATCAAAATAATGTGAGTAAATAATGCTGCCGTTTGTTATGTTCATCATTTTAGATATTTTGTCATATTCTCCAATTGAATGGCAGCTAACAAATGTATTTTCTTCTCAGGTATCTCTTTTCTTTTCAGAATCTCCAACTAATCCATTCCTCCGATGTGTTGATATTGAGTTGGTTTCACAACTTTGCCACAACAAAGGTGTCCTGGTTTGCATAGATGGTACTTTTGCATCACCTGTCAATCAGAAGGCATTAACTCTGGGAGCTGATCTAGTTTTGCATTCTGCTACAAAGTTTATTGGTGGCCACAATGATGTAAGTCAAATGAAGCGATAAAATTGTGTTCATGGTAATTATTTTTCGGATTAAATTGTAGAAATACTATCCATTTTAGGTTCTTGGTGGTTGCATCAGTGGTTCAGAGGAACTTATCTCCAAAATTAGCCTGCATCATCACGTTATTGGTGGTGTTCTCAATCCTGTAAGTGAATAACCATTGCATTTCTGTAGTTGTCTTTGATTGATAGATACAAGAAGTCAGTTGTGAGGCTTCAGACATCAAGATTTAACAGTACCTGGAAAAAAATTTCTTTTATCTCTTTTGTTATTTATGAAAGTTTTATATGGCAGCTTCTATAGCACTATTTGGTTCCCTAATGACTGACCTGTTATGAGTGTGTTGGTACAGTAGTCGGTCATCAATGACTGATACAAACTTGTGTGAACTGTTGCCTATAGATTTACATGTTTATCTTTGCAAGGAAACAGATCAAATATTTCCTTTCACTCAGCTGATGAGATCATATTTTCAGAATGCCGCATATATGATTCTTCGGGGCATGAAGACGCTGCATCTTCGTGTACAGAATCAGAATAGTACAGCACTAAGGATGGCCCAATTTTTAGAGGAACATCCCAAGGTATGTAAATGCAACCTTTGGTCTTTTGTATAGTTCTCAAAATTGGGTTTGGGATCAGGATGATCTAGGGACGATAAAAATCAAGATTGTTAGGATCTGCATTCTTTCTGAACTTTTTCTTCAAAAAATGACAAAGATTGTTTTGGTGGCATAAATCCAAGGAAAGTTATACTTAATTAAATCAAGACTGTTGCATTTGGATACATTCATTTAGAAAGTGCTATTAAAAAACACTTCTTTTTTTCTCTATCATCCTTGGCATTATTAGTACAATGGAAACTAGAATAATAGTATGCCTGAAGAACATATGAGTGAAAGTATCATTCTTAACATTACTAGCAATGCCCACATGCATCATTATCATTCTGTTGTATTGCGTGATACCAATTGGATTTGATTATCTCAAGAGTGTTTTTTTCTCTTCACATCGAAAAACAGAAAAATTGTACTGAGTTCAGAAAAAGGGTAACATAATCCAGAAAAAGTGTAACATAATCATAAAATAGGGAAAAAATTAGCTCACTGTGAGTTTCTTTTGATGGCTTAATCTTTGTTTAGCTCATAGCCTTTTTGCAAATGTTCAACACTTGCTGAACAATATCTTTCACTTCTTAACTGATCTTACTTTCACTCCTGAACTGATCTTACCAAAGCCTTCTTGCTTGAAAATTTGTCCATGACTCAAATTTTCACAGTAGCAATAGCAAATGATAGGCATCATGTTGTAACATGTGATTCCCACATTTCAGTGCCATCTGGTGAACTTTAAAAAATGAGTGGCATAAATTTCCAAGCTTGCTCACCAACCTGCTTTAACCCATTTGTGATTCCAAAATTATATTGCAATTTGTCTCCTTCAGATGATGACCTCCAAGATTGGATATCTTTGGGGAGAATTGTGTTTATGAATCTCAAAACCTTTAAAGGGGATCTTATTTATAGGGAAAACGAGGGATTGTGGAAAAGAGCGATCAGGCTTAAATAATGACATCCCAGGAAGACTAGGACATGCTTTGCCCTTGCATCTCATTTGCAATCTGTATTCTCCTCATCATCTCTTCATGTAGAAGACATGGGCTCAAAAACTAATTGCATGACATTTTTTCTAATGCTCATGTGGTTTCCGTTATACTGAAAAATGTAAATAGGTTGAGTGGCTACACCTTTCTAGTGAACAATTAATGTCATGATCTAGGAAAACTGTAATTCTTTGTTCTAAAGGTTACTAGATATATGTAAATTTCCTTATTTAAATCAGAAACCAGTTTGGTAACAGTTGGCTTGCTTGATTTTGTATAAATATCCAAAACTTGCTGAAATTGTCACCCTCCAAATATTGCATAAGTCATTTTTACTGTTTGGTGTAGTTGGCTCTTTTGATGGTTTTAGATATTGGAGTGTTAAGATGTGGCCTTACATATGAGGTGTTACTCCCTCAGCCTAAGACTTCATTGTGTATACCTTATTAGTTGCTTCTTAGAAGCTGATTACTCCTTCTGCCTAAGACTCCATGCAGCTGCAAGTGCTTTCACCTTCTCAATTGACTGCGTAGACTTTTGTATTATTGTAACTAGTTATACATAATGAACTATTTTAGTGATTAATAACTACTGTGTTGAGTGGTCCATCGCCTCAACTTAATTCTTTCATTTTCCCTATTGCTGATTGTGTGACAGTAAATGATAAAACCTCCCCGTTGCAGCAAATAACGAACAAGCTAGTGTTTGGTGGCATTTGCTCCCTCACGCTTATTTAGATGACATGCATTTCCCCATTTGTCACACATTCTCTTTGCTATATGTTCTTTTCTTATCACATTTTTATCTCCGCCACTTCCACATCGCTCTCTCTACTTCATCTCATTCTTCTTTTTCTCTTCCTCTATCTCCCGACTATTTTCTGCTTCATTGCATCCCAACTGGCCCATTATCTATTTTCCTTCGGTTCTCATTTTCTTATTATCTCATACTATTACCACTCATTCAGCTGCACAAACCAAAGTAGTGCCTCACATTGTACCTTCTCCACCAGATATCAGGGATCAGGGCTACTTTTTAGAACAGTTGGAGCTACCCCTCTTTCCACGCTGAGAAGCATGTGTAGATTTGTGTTTAAATGTGTTCTACAGGAACCTGTCTATTTTTTCCTGTTATCGTTTTGCAAGTAGGCTGCAGCATATATGTCGGTAGTTTCCAAGCTTAACTTTTATCTTGGATCCTATATTCTGGCTTTCATGTTTGCTCGTTTAGCTAAAACAATATGGTGCACAGGAGAACAACTAGTTGGTTTTACTTTCACATTCTTTCATGTTTGCTCATTTAGCTAAAACAATATGGTGCACAGGAGAACCACTAGTTGGTTTTACTTTTACACATTGTTTGTCAGAAATCTGACATACCATTTTTTCCAGATAATTCGTGTCTATTATCCAGGCCTGCCAAGTCATCCAGAGCATCACATTGCCAAGCGTCAAATGACTGGTTTTGGTGGTGTTGTCAGTTTTGAGGTAGGGTCCATCTTATTTTGCATCATCAACATTTTGGTTTCATTAACTTGTTTGAGATTTGGTGCAGGTGGCTGGAGACTTGAACACCACGAAGAAATTTGTTGATTCTTTAAAGATACCTTACATTGCCCCTTCATTTGGAGGCTGTGAGAGTATAGTAGACCAACCTGCCATCATGTCTTACTGGTAATTTTACATGTCTACATTATTATTTTATAGTAGATCATGGAGCCAGAATTTGGACATTTAAAAGACACAGAAAATCTTCAAATTTTACAAAAAGATAAATCGGTATGTGGTTTCTAACTCATCTTCCCTGTGCAGGGACCTTAGCGGATCGGAAAGAGTAGCCAAATATGGTATCAAGGACAATCTGGTCAGGTTCAGTTTTGGGGTTGAGGGTTTTGAGGATCTGAAGGCTGATATCCTTCAGGCCTTGGAAAAGATCTAATTTGCATTATTGTATTGTGTTGTGAACCTGATCAAGCCATATGTGTGCTTTGCTTACATTAGTCCCCTAAATACTATTTGAGCTAGACTGGTCATGAAGATAAACAGCAATTTGCTATGTGTCTACTTCTATTTTTCATGCTTCGACATAATATCTTGCTGATGAATTACTTGTATGCAGTGTCAGTGTTAAGAATCTGCATGAAACATGACAGGTTTCTGATGCACTCAGGGAACCAAATCTTGCAGCATCAGATTGATGCAACCCTACAAGCATGCCATTGTCTCTTGCCGTTGATACAAGTACACTAGTTGACAAGGGAGATAACATCGTTCTGATCGACGCAAATTTTGCAAAGGTTGGGCGGTGTTGACCAAGTATAGTGTCGTTCCGACCTTTTCGAACGAGTATCGCATTGACCCGCAAAGATTGGATTAGCACGGTGTTGACCAAGTACAGTGTCGTCTTGTAAAGGTCGGGATGACGTCCACTGAGTACAACATCGTCTTGCAAAGATCGGGACGATGCCCACTGAGTACAACATCGTCTTGCAAACAAGATCTTTAGAGGGGTCGACGTCGGGAGCTCCTTTTCGATCCCGACCTTTGTGCATGGACCGGAGGCCAAGAAGTAGACGGTCAACCCAAGGAAGTCCCCGACTTTGAAACCAGAGCCCAAGCTCAATCCCGCCAGATTATGTTCGTCGTCGACCGAACGCCGACGTGGATGATCCTACGCACCCAGGCTTGAACCAAGCCATGCTACCTCGCTCTACCACGATGTAAAGGATCACTATCAACATCCTACGTGGTTGATATGACATTTTCATCTGGCTGACATCCTGATGAGGATGTTGACTCAACCGTAACTTGATAAATCGTTACTTTATAGCTTCATTGATGATCGAACAATGCATGTAATTATTTTTGATATTTACCAACTTCTCAACCTAATGGCGGATGCTTTAAATCACTCATTTGCTTCGATACTTAATTGAATCCTTATTGACTTAATTATCAGAGTGGTCTTGTCGGATAGGTCACGAGTTGGATCCCATACTTTTAACTAAGACGAACTTAGAAAGTGGACATTGATTGTCTACAAATCTCATACTTGAAAGTGCCCACAGAGGTCCCCCATGTCATGGAGCTCGTCGACGATGGTCGACCCGAGTGCCATGTGTGGCACACTCCTTAACCTGTAGATGCTGCCGAGCATTCTTCTTCTTTTCCTAAAGTGGCCGTTTTGGAGATCCATACATGCATAAAATGCACAAAATCCTAACCAACAAAGGAAAAAAAAGAAGATAGGATATGAATAAGGTGGGGGATTAAGCTCACACGGTGTGCTCGAATCATCCAGAAGTATCCTATCATGTTGTTCTACGATGACGACGATATAATCAAATCGAAGTCAAGAAAAGTCCCATGATAGTGATCTAATCGAATCGATCATGAAACATCTTATAAATGGGACAGCCTATTAAATGGTAAATCATGTCTCGATGCTTCTTTATGTGTCGAAACACAATAGATGATAGGTGATAAGACAATCACCGGCATATCATCCCTATCTGATCGACACATCTTTTTTACTTTGCTAACATCCTACTCCCACTCAATTGACATGTTAGGTGAGACCTAATTTTATAAGACTAGTAGTATGACACCAATGAGGACGTCAACTTAGCCCTACGAGGTCAATCACATGCTACTAACGAAAAAATTGACTTAGCAAATCGTTGCTCCATATGCCCAAGTTCGATTCTATGACCCATCGATGAGTAAACAATACATAAACATTTTTAATATTGACCATAACCTCGTTTGGATATTGACTATTACCCATTGATGATTAAATAATACATATAAACATTCTTGATATTGACCATGGCGTATGTGGAATGCATCCTTAAGCTCTCAAAATACTTTCTAATCAAATATACTTGTTTACTTTTATTGAATCCCTGATTTTGACGATGAAACTAATTGATAAGTTTATAATCTAATCAATGTTTGAGAAATGTGACATAGCACTAACTTCGATCATGAAAAGATAAATCGATTGAAATAGGAGAATTAAACGTTAGGTCGAAGTTAGAGATTGAGCATCAGACCGAAAGAATCAGATATTATGCTAAGATCGGATGTTACGAGAGGTCAAGATGCTAATGGATTGGGCAATACGTGAAGGAAAGCATGACACGCCGAAAGTTTGGATGAAGTGTCAGAGGAACTAATAACATACTAGATAATATAGGATTCATGTTTGCAATTGTTTGTGTCTTGATCGAAGTAGTTTATGTTTTAATTAAGTTAGTTTTAAGTGTATCCATATCAACTTAATCAAGGGCCCATTGGGCTTGAGCTTGAATCAGGATTGAATTGAGCCTAGTGGAAGGCCAATTCAGTGACTTGAAGTTAGGTTAAGCGATGACACTACCAAATGACGTGGTGGCATTGCTAGACCAAGCGATGAAACCACTTGTGAGTTGGAAAGTACGAAATGTACTTTTTAAGAAAACCCAACAATGATACTACTCAGGTCAGCGGTGGTATCGTGTAGTGTTAAGTGATGGTACCGCCCATACTAGTGATGGTACCGCTAGGACATAGTCTCTTAAATTGTGTCAAGCGGTGGTACCCCAGTGCTCAATACTGTAAGTGGTGGTATCGCCCAGCATTAGTAGTAGTATTACTAGTATCTCCAAAATCCGGGGATAAAGATTTTTGGCTTCATTTTTGAAATCATTTAGGGCCTATAAATACCTTACTTATTCTTGTTTGAGATAACAAGAAAAGAGTACGAAAAACTTGTGATTATATGTGTGTAAACTCTTTTGAAAATATTGAGTTCCTTTCTCCTTAAGTTTCTAAGTCATTTTAAGGGAGGTGTAAAGATTACTTATAAAAGAGAGCCGTAAAAGTTCTCTCCTAAGCATGTGAAAAGAAGAAAAGTGTTATAATAATGATAGTTGATCTTCACCGGTTGAAAGGAAAATCGTTAGTGAAAGTCGATGACCTCGACGGAGGAGGAATCGAGGACGTAGGTCACGACGACCGAACCACTATAAATTTGATGTACATTTTCTTTTATGCTCTTCACTACTATTTATTACTGATTTAATTGCTTACTCATATTCTAAGTTAAATAAATTTTCATATCGTTTCGAAAACACTAATTCATCCTCCCTAGTGTTTTTACTATTCTAACAACTTTACCACTTAAATTCTTATTAAGTGATCTAATCGAATCGATCATGAAACATCTTATAAATGGGACAGCCTATTAAATGGTAAATCATGTCTCGATGCTTAATAGATGATAGGTGATAAGACAATCACCGGCATATCATCCCTATGTGATCGACACATCTTTTTTACTTTGCTAACATCCTACTCCCACTCAATTGACATGTTAGGTGAGACCTAATTTTATAAGACTAATCGTATGGCACCAATGAGGACATCAACTTAGCCCTACGAGGTCAATCACATGCTACTAATGAAAAAGTTGACTTAGCAAATCGTTGCTCCATATGCCCAAGTTCGATTCTATGACCCATCGATGAGTAAACAATACATAAACATTTCTGATATTGACCATAACCTTGTTTCAATATTTGACTATTACCCATTGATGATTAAATGATACATATAAACATTCTTGATATTGACCATGGCCTACGTGGAATGTATCCTTAAGCTCTGAAAATACTCTCTAATCAAATATACTTGTTTACTTTTATTGAATCCCTGATTTTGACGATGAAACTAATTGATAAGTTTATAGTATAATCAATGTTTGAGAAAAGTGACGTAGCACTAACTTCGATCGTAAAAAGACAAATCGATTGAAACAAGAGAATTAAACGTTAGATCGAAGTTAGAGATCGGGCATCGGGCTGAAAGAATCAAGCATTATGCCAAGATCGAATGTTGCGGGAGGTCAACATGTCGATGGATTGGGCAATACGCGAAGGAAATCATGACACGCCAGAAGTTCAGATGAAGTGTCGGAGGAACTAATAACATGCCAGACAATATATGATTCATGTTTTCAATCATTTGTGTCTTGATCGAAGTAATTTATGTTTTAATTGAGTTAGTTTTAAGTATACCCATATCAACTTAATTAAGGGCCCATTGGGCTTGAATCAAAGTTGAATTGAGCCTAATGGAAGGTCAATTCAGTGACTTGAAGTTGAGTCAAGCGATGACACTATCAAATGAGGCGGTGGCATCACTAGACCAAGCGATGAAACCACTTGTGAGTTGGAAAGTACGAAATATATTTTTTTAGAAAACCCAACGATGATACTACTAAGGTCAACAGTGGTATCGCCTAGTGTTAAGTGATGGTACCACCCATACTAGTGATGGTATCGCTAGGACATAGTCTCTTAAATTATGTCAAGCGGTGGTATCCCAGTGCTCAGTACTGCAGGTGGTAGTATCGCCCAGCATTAATAGTAGTATTACTAGTACCCCGAAAATCCGGGGATGAGACTTTTTGGCTTCATTTTTGAAGTTATTTGGGGCCTATAAATACCTTACTTATTCTTATTTAAGATAACAAGAAAAGAGCACGAAAAACTTGTGATTATATGTGTGTAAACTCCTTTGAAAGTGTTGAGTTTCTTCCTCCTTAAGTTTCTAAGTCATTCTAAGGGAGATGTAAAGATTATTTATAAAAGAGAGTCGTAAAAGTTCTCTCCTAGACATGTGAAAGAGGGAAAAATAGTTATAATAATAATAGTTGATCTTCGTCCATTGAAAGAAAGATCGTTAGTGAAAGCCGATGACCTCGACGGAGGAGGAATCGAGAGTGGACGTAGGTCGCGACGACCGAACTACATTTCCTTTTATGCTCTTCACTGCTATTTATTATTGATTTAATTACTTACAACACTTATTTATATTATAAGTTAAATAAATTTTTATATCGTTTCTCCATTTCGAAATCACTAATTCATCCTCCCTCTTAATGTTTTTACTATTCTAACAACTTTACCACTTAAATTCTTATTAACTTAAGCATTAAATGGATTTTGTTGAGTACAATTCGAATATATTTTTTACAGTGTCGAGCTAGATCCCTCATCTTTGACATCTCAATTGGATATAAACTCGAATATGAATCTCGGCTAATTAAACTTGAGAATTGTTATTAGAGCCTTGGAACTTAGTATTTAATGACTCTTACTGTAATACTAGTTTTCCTCTTGAAAATGAGTAAGAATTTGAATTAATTTATAAATATATTATAATTAATTAGGATTTGCACCAATTGTTTAGATTTAATAATTTTCATATCTTGAAATATTAATCTAATGGATATAATTAAACTTGTGTTTAATTAATTTTTAATATCTTGAATATTATAATCAATTGACCTCTTCCCTGGACGCAGAATGTCCTTTATGATTCGTGTTTGTCCAGGATGACCAACTCCAGCTCCACGCGGCAAGTGATCGAACGCAAGAACAGTCATTTGCGTCTCCCTCTCCTCCGACGCTCGAGCTGTCCGTCCTCGTCTTCCAGAATTAGGGCAGAGATAAGAGATGGCAGAGCGAACGATGATGGGAAGGAGATGCGCGATCCTCCGCGCTTACTTGTTTACCTTCGCCCTAGCGTCGTTCCTCGCGGCGGCGCCACCCGCCTGCGCGCTGCGGTTCGAGCTACAATCCGGGAACACCAAGTGCATCTCCGAGGACATCAAACTCCACGCCATGTCCGTCGGAAAGTACGCCGTCGTCAACCCCTCCGATTCGGGCCCCCTCCTCGACTCCCACAAGATCACCGTCAGAGTAACCACCCCCCTCTCCCTTCCTGAACCCTAATCCCTCTTTTGTTTTTGTTTGTGTTGGATTCATGTGTTCTACGATCTGTGGCTTGTTTGTCGCTCATTAGGTGACATCGCCGTACGGCAATAGCATCCACTACGCGGATCTGGTGGACTCGGGCAACTTCGCGTTCACATCGAACGAGGAAGGCGACTACTTGGCGTGCTTGTGGGCGCCCGATCACAAGCCGCCTGCCACCATGGTGGTGGAATTCGAGTGGCGGACCGGCGTCACTGCCAAGGACTGGCCTAACGTCGCCAAGAAGGGGCAGATCGATGTAAGCGAATTGCTTTCTCTTCTAATGCTGTCAGCATGTCTAATTAGAACCTTTACATATGAATATTTCGCCTTGAATGTTTGGTTATTATTAGGTGTTCATTATTTTTAGCGTTTCTTTCATTCTCAAGGGAAACCTTTTGATTTAAGGAACCACACATTTCTGCATGGAAAGACCCCTGAATCTGATACAAGTCACCTATCTCTCATCTTCAACTGATCTAACCACATACATTTTTAGGGTAAAATCACAAAGAATGATCCTATGATAATTAGCTAGTGTTGATAAGCCATTTTGTACCAAGAGGCCACGGAAGTCCAAGCAGGCTTATGTAGTGTGCTTCTGGTTTGCAAAAATATGTGCTCCATTGATGGAGTCTGCGATACTGCATGATCCGACAAATAGAGGGTTATATGAGATGAGAGCATGGGAGCATCGTCATTGTTTTCTTCTTTCATATAAAAAGCCATTGGCATAGAGGCTGATAGATATCACGCCTGTAGTACATTTTATGCCATAACACTAGCTATATTTACAGATGTTCAGGAACTGAATCTTTATTGGATCTTTCATGGCATCTGTTGTATTTTGTATTTCGGTTGCCACTTATTCAATGCTGTCAATGAGCAATCAGATCATCAAGCTAGCTGCTCAGACTCTCAGAGGAGGTCATTTACATGCAAGCAAAAGCATTGAGAACATGACTGTTTATATGATTTTAAGGAGAAAGTGTGATTGTTGTTTACAGCGAACGTTTAGATCCTAGTTTGATTTATGTGATGTCAAATTGTCCTGTTATTTGAAGTTTGGTTTTAAAAAAATCATTATGGTCTGTTTGGTGATTTACATTGTTTTTTTTCTCTCTTTGAAAATCTGTGAGACTACATGTTCTCTTAAAAGCAAAATTTTCTAATAGATTTTGTTCCGTAAAGAAAGAGGGTATATGACTGACAAAATGTTTTTTATATATCAAATTTGATTAATGAAAAAGACTGCTTTCTATTGGATATGTGATGTTTCTTCTTTCATCTTTCTTTTTTGTCAATTTGATTGTTCTTTCTACTTTTATTCTTTTTTGTTATCTCTTACTGTTATTTATATTTGTTAAAATGTATCTGTGTGGTTCTTTTAAGGAGTTGAGCCAGTTTAAAGCTCTGCTGTAAGGTACACCTCCTCTATAAATGTTCTATAAACAAGTAGTATATTTTGGTGTAATTAACTACTAGAGGCACCCTTTGCATTACCATATTATTACTTTGGCATACAAAATTTGTGCTGTCTCTTTGTTTTCTTCCTCCCTTGTTGTTGGTGATGGTGTTGTTGAATGTGTGTGTGTGTGGTGGAGTGGGGCAAAGATGCGGAATTCACATATATTTCTTTTGGTCTTTTGTAGGTCATGGAATTGGAGTTGAAGAAGTTGGAAGATACTATTAAGTCCATCCATGATGAAATGTTCTATCTGCGTGAAAGGTACACATGCTGTATAAAATTTATCTGAACCAGCATTAGCAACATTAATTGCAAAGGCATCATCCTAGCTTTGCGTCTGTTTGCACACTGGAAATATTCAGTAGGATTTTACCATCTGATGTGAAATCGTATATTCTGTTAGTTACGTCGTGATGATTGTTAAACTACTTATCTTAAACCAATAATTTGGCTTTTGATCCACTAACTTTATATACACATTATGTGCTGCCAAATCAATAGAATTAGTTGAATAATTTCATCATACCTAAGATCCAGCTTGCTGCTAATTTAACTTTTGCTTGTCATTTGTTTTGTTTCTCATAACCATCCAGGGAGGAGCAGATGCAAGACATGAACAGATCTACCAACTCTAGGATGGCTTGGCTAAGTTTCCTTTCACTTGCCGTCTGTCTTTCGGTGGCAGGCTTGCAGTTATGGCATCTAAAGACATTTTTCGAGAGAAAGAAGCTGCTTTAGTCCTGGTTCAGCCTTTTATCTCATACTTTATGGCATTTATTTGTACTAGGATGTTATGGAGGAGAATTCCAGTGGAGAACTTGGTGTATCAGACATTGGCATTGAGTTCTCCAGACACTCTTTTATCTGAATTCTAAACCCCTTGAGGTAACACAAGTCCCAAGTCAAATATTGTTTGCTTCTAAGCTGGACTTGATTCTCTTTTTCCTGTTTTAGTCCAAGAATTTTGTGATATACTATATTTACATGCATACTACTAGATTTACTCTTCAGACTAAATGCATATCTTTATCTTGATAGCGACAGCAATTCGTGGGTAACTGTTTCTAAAATTAAATATGATCATATTGACTCTTCCAATATCCGTATTCTTGTTACAATCAGTTGGAGCTTGAAGTTTTTTCTTCTAGTTTTTGACCGTCCGAAAACTGGTTTCTCTAAAAACTTGGTGAATGGATCTACTTTTGAGATTTACAATGATGTTTGGGTTCTTGACATTTTCCTATCTAAGAATCCCACCTTTTGTAATATTATTGTGCCTTATAATTTTTACCCTAGTCCAGCAACTTAATTACAAATTTCTCTTGGAGCATTGAACCTGCCAATGAGTGTTTTATACCTGCTTTAGTTAACCAACCTTGTGCACAAATTGACATACCTCCTCTCTTAGAGCTGATATCAAATGGATGTGGATGTGTAATGGAAGTAGGAGACAGTTTAATCCAAAAGGGATTTGATATCAAAGATGACTGCTTTTAGATGCCAAGCTGTGGGCTGCAGACCAGTGGCAGAGTTAGCAATGGCCAAGGCATGGATGCAGATCAAAATATTCCTCCGGTGCATTGCTTCACAGCCTGATTCAGACCTTCCAAAAGAGCTGCTGCTGCCTCCGCCATTGCAGGAAGAGCAGCCGAATTCAACGATGACATTGGAAGATGAGGTGAAAGCGAATCCCAGTCCTGCAGGCAAATTAGGAGCGGTAAAAGATCCATCACAGAATAAATTCAGATCAAAACCATTCCCTGTGATGGATCTTTTACCGCTCCTAACCATTTTTTTTAACTCGTCGTCCTTCTCCCCACCCAATCCTAAAAACCATTTTTTTTAGGATGACATCATTTGCAAAAGAATTCGTTTGCCATCATTAGTTTTATCAACCGGGGAAGAGATGACATTCGTATCCCCCACACAAACAATTAGGATATTAGATAATAGTCCAATAGAAAAAAAAAATCATTCCATTTGTAAAGTCGAAAAAGTACTGACATATATTCTTGAAATGAGACAAGGAGACATATTATCCTTTTGAATAACTAAGTTTAAGGATTACGTATTCTTACCCACCAAGATAACTTTGTATTTGGCGTGTTTCAAAAGCACCAAGATATTTTCGAATCAACTTGCTACATAAGAGAAGTCACCACTCCATAACCTCCCCAGTCTTATGATAAAGGTCTTGTTTGAGTCTTTCTATGGGTGAGTTCTCATAATAATAGTTAAATCCAAATTAAATGATCGAATTAGGCCAAAAATGATCTCCATGTAATGTTTCTTAAGGGACCATTGACAATTCCAAGAAAGTATATTCATGCTCATGAAGAAACAATGTTGGGAAAAATAAAATGGAGGGACAAAGGTCTCAACCAAAATAGAAATCAAAAGAGAAGTAGGTTTATCACATTTTCTTTTTTTATTACAGAACATAAATGAAAGTAGGAAGTGATTTAGGCTTTCCTGACGGAGATGACATCATATTCTGGTTCGATATTTAGGGGTTGAGGCTGCCTATTCTGGCTCCAGTCTCCATTGAACAAGTTGTCACCCATTATAGCACTTTCGTCAATGATTTTTTTGAATGCAGTTATCATTTTATCAACCTAGAGCATCAAAGGGAGGAGTGAGTCGTGTCAACAATACGAGCCTCTTGCTATGAACACTTGTATAAACAAAAGACACGAAGAGTAAAGGCTCCCATTTAGAGGAAGGGTTAGCTGAGGTGACAATAGTCTCGATAGAAAGAAGGGGGAAAAAGGGGTTGGAGAGAGGAAGCGAGATGGGTTCCCTAAAAGGTTTAGAGAAAGGACTAACCTAGGAAGTGGGGATGGCCTTGCCTTTCTTCAATCTACCCTTATAGGTTGTAGCAAGAGACGGTACCATTAAATATAGTGATAAGGAATTGCTAGCATGATCTCTCACGATTATCTGACACTATGACAACAAGGGGGACTATAAAGAGAAAGAATGATCAATAGCATTAAATGATCATCTTGAAGAGGAAGCCATGTTTGAACTTTGACCACTAAATGACAGCTTAAGGTTGAGGCATTGTCATAGGATTAGCTAATCTTGATTTCACCAAAGCTTAGAGATCATGAACTTATTAGAGTAGTTGGGTTTGAAGAGGATGCATTCGAGGTTGGCTTTTTCCCATTACTCAAGCTAGAAGGATTGGACTTGATCCTTTTAGACTTGTGTCAACATTGGATCTAAACCTAAGGTCTATAGAGAAGGTTATCATTCTCCCGTTATGAGGCTATCAAAATCCTTTCATAAGTGGTGGATCAGAGCTAAGTTGAATTGGATAGTGGGTGAGGATAGAAATTTTAAATTCTTTCATAAGGTGGCCCGCTCTAGACATAAAAATAATCTTATTTTAACCCTCAAGTCTTATGAAGTAACTAAGATTTCTAATCCTAAATCAATTCTATAAGAATTTGTTAATTAGTATTTTGGCCTTTCAAATATCTCTTCTCCCTAAAAACTTTCTTCATAATATTCCTTCTTTCTCCCATGATTTTTTGGTGAAAGATTTCTTAAGGGAGAAAATTGTTAAGGCTCTTAAGCATTTAGGCAAAGTCAAAAGCCTAAACCCTAATAAATTTAACATAAATTTCTATCTATATTTTTGGAATAACTATTACCATCTCAACTAGTTGGTATCAAAATGTGCGAATATTAGTACGATCAAGGATTTTTTATGAATCTCATTATATCATGTCATCTATAAATTGCTCTCTAAAATCATTGCTAATAGGATAAAAGGGTTACTTGGCTCTTTCATTAGAAATATATATGACGATATAAATATAGTATTTGAACTTATTTATTCTATATCTTATTTTAAAGAAAAATCTCATTTGATCCTCTTTAAACTAGACCAAAAAAAAACTTACGATTCAAATGAGTTAGTAACGAGGCAACTAAGTTATCATTCTAGATTCATTGAGTGGTTGCATGTGTTTCATCTCCTAGCTTTACTTATCTTATCAATGACACTACCTCTAACTAGTTCTGTAGTAAAAGGGATTAGGTAGGGGGATTCACTCTCATAGTTTTTTTTTTAATCTAATCGATTCTCTCCTCATTGATTTCTTATGAGATTTCTAATAAGAGGATTCTTCCTTTCAACCTGAAAGTGATGAGAATCTCTCATATTATATTTACAAACAATCTCATCCTTTCCTTTAGAGCTACTCATCGATCTTATATTTCAATTTTAAGGATTCTCTAGGTGTTGTCTACGGGTCAATGTGGTTAAATCAAATATCTATTTTTTCAAAAATGCCTCTTTCAACATCATACATGAGGTTTGCAACTCATTAGGTATCAAGGAGGGGGGTATAGTCCTTCAAATATATTAGAACATTTATAGGTTTAGGTAGGCTTTCTAAAAGCCATCAATCTTTGCTCGTACAATAGATACCTTATTAAAGTGGAAAGATTGGTCTTGGTTAATTTTGTGCTCAATGCCCTCTGAATCCATGTCCTTAATAGCTGGGTATTTGAGAAGATCCTTCATTACATGTCCTAACTCTCTAGGGATTTCTAGTGGTATGATAAGTAAGATTCTAAAAGACTCCATCTCATTAGTTGAGATATAGTTTATAAGGATAAGGAGGAGGGGGTCTAGGTAATAAGGACTTCTTTAGAGTCAAAGAAGCAATTTGTGCCCAAAGACTCCTTCTCATTTTTAATGGTATTTAGTAACTTTAGGTATTAGTTATTAGAGCTAAGTATGACATTCCTCACCTATGGGTTGAGTTGGGTTGTAATAAAAACATACATAACCAACTTAGGAAGGTTAGAGAGGAATTTAAAATCATTGTCGATAAAAAAATATGATTTCTATGTGGGCTGACTCATGGATTTCCTATACATCATTATGTTTTTGGCATACTTTTGTAAATGTGAGGATAGTTTCTCATATTTTTTTTTGCGTTAGATTTGATTTCTAATGACAGCTTGAGATGTGAACAAATATGATTCTCTTTTTCTTCGTGTGAAAGAGGTGGTTAGTGGAATTTATGTGTCTATATCCCTTGATAATGATTAGTGAGTTTAGACAAAAAGCCCTAAAGGAGTATTTGTGGTGAAAGGAGCATATAAAATATTAAGCAACTTAATAACAATAAGGAGGAAGGTGGCCTACCAATAATAAAATTTATGTTTTTACACTATGTTATAGTGTTTTCAATAATATCAAAAAATACTATAATATAGTGAACAATACTATTATAAACTTATGTTTTTCTAAAACAAGAAAAATCTATATGTCAATTCATCGAATCTCAAAAGTCACATCCATGGTAGGGATAGATAGTGTATGGTACTAAGTTTTCAATTATTCATCGAATTAAAAAAAAAAAGTTGAATATTTATATATCATGTATCCTTACCTTAGAGAGATTGTATGTTTTGAGACTTAGAATGTAGTCTTTTATGTTAACAAAAATATAAATCAATTAATTATTTATTTTTTGATATATTTTTGCTAACAAGATTTGAGATATTATACAAGTCAAACTAGAGGTATATAAATGAAGAAGATATGATTTCGATTATCGAGTCTATTAATATCAAGACTCTTTAATTGTTATATACCTTTGACTTATTTGGAAGACTGATAATAATAGTACGATATTCATTGGGAACAATTAGAAAGCCTCGATAATCAAAATAAGAATAACATATGGATGGATGATATAAAATTAATTAGAATGAATTCATGATAAAAATGAGGGTGAAGGTCTTGTCGTAAAAAAAATCTAATGATAAATGTATATATATTGAAAACATATATTATAAAGCAAACATATATTATACATAAAAATTATATAAATTATTTTAAATGATGAAACATTCGAAACATTAGGATTGAGTCTGATTTCAAAAATAACAACGAACATTTAGAACTAGATGATCGATACAACGTCATCTCTTTTAGATATTATTTATTTTTAGAGAGTGAGTGCATTTGATTTTTTTTTATGTAATATATATTTTTCTAAAAAAATTCATATTCCCTTGATTTCTCCCAACGATTAACTACCTTCTTAAAAAAAAAAATCAAAAACAAAAGCAACCTCGGACTCCACATCCCAAAGTTAGTTACCTTACCACAAGCTTGGAATGATTATAAGCGAGTCTCACAAGCCATCCCATCACCGTACCACAATCCATTCCATGCTTTCGAGCCTCACCCACAGATTCGCACCAATTCGAGCATCTTTGTTTAACCGTACATCCACCGTCCATTTGCTCGCTCGACGCATCATCCTCAACGATCAACGGGCGATGCCGCGTACTTCGACCGGAAGCAAAGCGGGGGCCCGCCGTAGCAGTACAAGAAACGGGACAGCCTATCAACCCGAGAGCAAGGACGAAGCCGACCAGATGGAGACGGGCGGGGTAGAGATCGCGTTCTTCGACGTGGAGACGTCGGTGCCGGGCCGCGGAGGCGGCGGCAACGGGTTCTCGCTGCTGGAGTTCGGGGCCATCGTGTTATGCCCGCGGCGGCTGGTGGAGGTAGCGAGCTACTCCACCCTCATCCGCCCCGCGGACCTCGGCGTCATCTCCACCGCCTCTGTCCGATGCAACGGCATCACCAGGGACGCCGTCGCCACCGCGCCGTACTTCCGAGACGTCGCCGACAACGTCTTCAACGTCCTCCAGGGTGAGAAACTCGCTCCTTTTCTATTTGCCCTCTGTTCCACTTCTGACCGCCGAGTTGCCTCGTGTTGGTTGTGATCCTTGAGTGCGCTGTTGATGAACAGGACGGGTGTGGGCTGGGCACAACATTCTGAGGTTCGATTGCCCTCGCATAAGGGAGGCGTTCTCAGAGATCGGGCGGCCTGCTCCCGAGCCCAGAGGCATAATCGATACCTTGCCTTTGCTCACGAAGAATTTCGGGAGAAGGGCTGGCGACATGAAGGTACTGTTGCCCAATTTCAGATGTATTAATCTTGGTCTTCTCCATCTGTGCTTGCTTTGGCTTAGCGCTTGTTCTCGGATCCAAAAAGTGGAACTTTCTAGGGTTTCGGACATTGCGTATCTCAATTTACCGTCCCAGCTACCTCCAATTGCTTTTTAGATTAACGGAAACATGATTGGGATGATCTTTTCTGCAGATGGCTAGTTTGGCGTCTTACTTTGGTCTCGGAAAACAGACACACAGGTATCTATTCTACCAGTAACCTAAACTGAGAAAGGTCTCTGCTTCTAATCAAGGTTATGAGCGAGACATGTGTTATATTCTTTTAGTTTCATTGGTCTGCTTCCTGCTATTGATCTGAACTAGCAGAATCGCTATTGTATTAAGATGCCTGCATCTGTATGCTTATGAGAAGTTGGTAAATACTACAGTTTGTTTAACCTGTAATTAGAATTGCTTAGTGCAGGCAAGAAAAAAACAGTAATATAGAGGTCGGTTGTAGATGAACCTTTAGCAGCCAAGCCGTTGATCATCAATCGAATTTTTGATGTCATCGATAGTAAGCTATGTTGAGTTTGAGAATCCAAAAAAGCATGGAATTATCTAATTTGAGGTATGATCATTCTTTAGCATGGCAGAGTACCCAAAATGCACCGTATATTGAAGGGGAGTGTTTTTAAGACTTCTGCCTTCAGAATTTCCAGTGGACTTCCTAGAGTTTTGATTGTTGATATGAACAGTGACAAAAGTTAGTGGATGATACCTCCATTAGTTGTTTGAAAATAGAGATACAGCATTCCAAAAGGTTGACAAATTCTAGGTCTTCACTTCGCCTTTCAGTTGATATTCTATAATTTACAAGTTGTTCCATATATTTTCTGGTCACGGTTCTGCTTAAATGTTCTCCTTCTTGGATTTATTTCATTCTGATACCCTGAATTTTATGTAAATGACCATTATCTATGTATGCTTTTGGATCCTTCTTTCCTCATTTGGGTATCCACATGTTTTCCATTGAATTAGCACAATAAATTCTTATGTGGAATCTCTTGTCCCTTCTTTGTAAATATATTGTTCTGTTCATATTCAGCCAAGCTTGATGGATCATGTAGCACAGCGTATTCGTGTTCCTCTGTCATCATAGTTATGTGATTGTTCATGCTATATTGCCTGGTAACAGAGACAACTGAGCAAGAGTAAGGACTTCAATAGATCCTACAGGACTATGAGGAGCAATTCAATCTCATCCTTTGTTCTGGTCATTTGTCTAATTCTTGCATAATGAGTAAATGACTGCAAACATGGATCCATGCTTGGCCTTTGTCTAGATTTAACAATAAGTTTTGATATAATTCCAGACTAATGTCTTTTCATAAATCTCTGTCTGGTCAGGAGCTTAGATGATGTTCGAATGAACCTAGAAGTGTTCAAGTATTGTGCTACCGTTCTTTTCTTGGTAAGTATACAACTTTTTTCCATGGTGTGATTTTTTTTTTGAAGGAAAGGTATAAACTTTTCCAGTGGTTGTGGCCTGGTTAAGGCCTTCCTTTCATTTTTATTTGGGGGTACAATTAGCTAAAAGTCTAGTTTCCACAGGAGGCGAGTCTCCCAGATGTGTTTTCTATGGCCAGTTTGGAGTACAATCACACAGCATCCGGAACTGAGGCTAATGGCCGTACTTCTGCTGATCAAAGTCCAAACTCTTCTGTTGTTCCATTCAGCAGGAAACAAAAATCAGACTTGAGCCAGGTTATATTGGAGCCCAATGATAGAGCTGGATCCAGTATGCCGATATCAAAAGGGGTTCCTTCTGACTTGGCGTCACATATGGAGCAGATGAAAATAGATTCCTTGCAGACAGAACCAGCATGTAACTCTGAGATGCCCTGTGCCACAACTCCCGCATCTGAAAGTTCCAGTAGTCATGCTGGATTTTTGAAGCCTGATGAAGTGTTGCCACAGCAGATCAGTGCACCCGTGATCCAAGGTAGTCGCAAGACAATCCTACTTCACAGAGATTGCCCTTTGCAGCTTTGTTGTATGGGAATGAGGATCCATTTTGGGGTCAGTTCTAAATTTATGGACTATGCCGGACGGCCAAAACTTAGTATTGTGGTTGATGCTCCAGAGAACTTGTGCAAGGTTTTGGATGTCTGCGACCAAGTTGCTCAAATATCATCTGAAAATTCTGGTAGCAACTCTGAATGGCGAACTCTGCTAAAGAGGAATGACTACTCAAATACTTTTACCATTCGCCTGCAGTAAGTTCCCTGAGATCTAAATACTTTTACCATTCATCTGCGGCGAGTTAGTTCCCTGTGGTCTAAGTATCTTACACCTTTATCCAACAATCTTAGCATAAATTGTTCTGGAGATTTTGGGACATGCACTTTGTCAAGACCTTTGTGGAACAGGTTAAGTAGCTAATAATTCAGCAAATAGGTACCAAGTTGGTTAGTGTGATAATCACAGTGTTTTGCATGTTCTTGCCTTTGTCCTATGCTTATAACTAAAAGAAAACAAATGATTTATACTTTCTGCAATATTTTATCACATAACTAAAGGAGTTCTGTATCCCAGAAAGAGTTGGAATATGATGTACTGCTGCAAAATCCAAGGTGACTTGACCTTAGATTTTCCCTTTCCTATTTCCCCTGCTAAAATTAAGCATCGAAAAACTAATCGAAAGCTTATTCATCCATAAGTTTTCCTTGCACAGATTTCAGTTTTGGTTTATCATGCCCATCTTTTAAGGGGCGTGCATGTGTACTCCATGTGTTTGATCCTTTTTGTGCCTTTTACATTTTGATTAGAACCTTACAATTAATTGACATTGTCGTACAGCATCCCAACCGTGGCAAATGGTGATGGAGCTGTTTCCTCGATAGACATATACCAGAAGGACCCTCGTGGGAACATGCAGAAGCTTGAGTTGAGTAAATTAGATGCTGCTGAGCTCGATCAAATATTTCTTTCAGGAACTGCTGTAGATGCTTGTTTCTCCACAGACATCTATGATTACCAACAGAATGCTGGTATAAGATTGGTGGCCAGAAGACTGGTTGTCAATTCCAGATAGGAAGAGCTTGATATAAGGTATATGGTAGAATCTGCTCACCATTAACATGTGATGTAGAAACATTATGCATAACATGTGAGTGTAATTGTTCAGTTATTATTTGATTTATCCTGATGCTTAATAATATTTGTTGATCACTTTAACATGTGTCTAACATATACCGAGCAATTTCATGCATTTGAGTCCTAATGGACTCACTCGACATTTCAGATTTACAATCTTCAATGTATTTGCTACTACACTAAACTGTTCCAACTTATTTATTTGCTGGGATTGCCAAGTTATTTGTTATGTGCCACCTTTTACGTTGCAAACTGTGTCCTGAGAAATGTTTGATGCATTGGTGAATAGAATAAGTTGAGTACCACTTTTAATGACATTGCCTGAAATGTTTAAGCTCAATAAATTACTAATAGAGGCATCATGTTTTCGCTGCACAAAGAACCGACGACATGAGGATAAATGAGATTAAATATTTCAATTTCATAAGTATAGAAATATCAACATAAAAATCAAAATACTAAATATAATTAATTTAAAAAATAATATATAATTATCCATCTTTGACACTCAAGGCATTTTAGTAGAACCCTAAAAAGCATCCAATGAGACAGTGATTCACGATATTTTTGAAAACCAGTTATCATGTCACAAATAGACCCCATGAAAAACCTTATCACACCATAGTCTATTCAGTTAACCAAACCTCTAAAGAAACAACCGTGTTAGAGGTTTGGTTAAGTTGGATGACAAGGAGTGCCGCCGTTTACCGAATCCGACCGATCATTTAACTGAAGTCACGGGGACCTGACTTGGAACCAGTGGCGTGCACTCCAGGTGGTCCATTGAACATGCGCCAGCCTCAACTGGCCAAGAGACGATAGGGAGATGCTAACAAGCATTGAAATCTGACAAAATCTCAAACCTCACATCTCATTCGTCCTTTTCTTCCCAATTTATTTTCTTAATTTTAAAGAAAATAAAAACAGGTTTACTCTTGAACGTCCTCGTCCCTGCGTACGTCCTCTTGAACTCCTCCCTCGCCGTATCGCCGAACTTGTTGAGGCTAAGCTTGTAAGGCTTGGCTTTCTTGTTGGACGCGAACACGTAGTTAGCGTTCTCTTTAAAAACATCAAAGCGGATGCGCTTCTCGTCGACGCTGCGTGACACGCCATGGTGGCTCTGCCACCTCTCGTACAAGTCCAAGAGCTTCTCCTCCGACGCGATGTCATCCCCAACCAACGGCAAGCCGGAGAATGCTACCGCAACGAGAAAGGCAGCGAACAAGAATCCTCTCCCCATGGTGGTGAACGAGGAGAAACCAAAAACAGGATGGAAGTAGGTTTATGGTTCGGAGGAGGTATTTATGGAGATGTTGGGAGTGAAGCATGACGACTGGGCGGTTAGGAGATTAGGGCAAAGGGCAATGGGCATGGGCATGGTCATGGGAGAGGCTCACTTTTACGTAACTGTTATTGGCATCTTCTTATCCCATGCATGCATGCATACGTCGAAAAGGTATATTTCTGACTTATATTTATAAGGGATAATGAACTTTCTAAAGAAAAGACAAAAGTAAAGGATTTCTTTTAATATGAAATGGATATTTCCGTATCTTTTCTTTCCGAATATTTCAGACTTATATTTATAAGATGATAAAATATGACGAAAGCTATACCAAGAATCGGTTCACGTAGGAATGAGCGTATTGGTTCACGTAAGATTGGACATAGAATACCAAAAGGAATTATTCACGTTCAAGCAAGTTTCAACAATACCATTGTAACTGTTATAGATGTATGAGGTCGGGTGGTTTCCTGGGCCTCCGCTGGTACTTCCGGATTCAAAGGGACAAGAAGAGGGACACCCTATGCTGCTCAAGCGACGGCACTAAATGCTATTCGTACAGTAGTTAATCAGGGTATGCAACGAGCAGAAGTTATGATAAAAGGTCCTGGTCTCGGAAGAGATGTAGCATTACGAGCCATTCATAGAAGTGGTATACTATTAAGTTTCGTACGTGATGTAACACCTATGCCACATAATGGATGTCGACCCCCTAAAAAAAGACGTGTGTAGAAATAAGAAAAAAATGGATTTCAAGAGAAATAAATGATTCAATGATCTGGTCAAATAATAGTATTAGTATAGTATGGTTCGAGAGGAAGTAGCAGGAGCCACTCTAATACTACAGTGGAGGTATGTTGAATCGAGAGTAGACAGTAAACGTCTTTATTATGGTCGTTTCGTTCTATCCCCGCTTATGAAAGGTCAAGCCGATACTAATAGGTATTGCCATGCGAAGGGCTTTACTTGGAGAAATAGAAGGAACATGTATCGCACGTGCAAACTCGGAGAAAGTGCTGCATGAATATTCTACGATAATAGGTATTGAAGATTCGGTACATGAAATTTTACTAAATTTGAAAGAAATTGTATTGAGAAGTAATATATATATATGGAGTTAGAGACACATCCATTTGCGTCGGGGGCCCTAAATACGTAACCGCTCAAGATATCATCTCACCACCTTCCGTGGAAATAGTTGACACAACACAACATATAGCTAACATGACGGAACCAATTGATTTGTGTATTGGATTACAAATCAGGCGAGATCATGGATATCGTACGAAGCCAACAACTAACTCTCAAAATGGAAGTTATCCTATAGGTGCTGTATCTATGCCGGTTCGAAATGCTAATCATAGTATTCATTCTTATGGAAATGAGAATGAAAAACAAGAGATACTTTTTCTAGAAATATGGACGAATGGAAGTTTAACACCTGAGGAAGCACTTTGTGAAGCTTCTTGTAATTTAATTGATTTATTTATTCCTTTTCTACAAGGAAGAAGACATTAATTTTAAAGAAAATAAAAACAGGTTTACTCTACCCATTTTTACCTTTCAAGATAGATTAACTAATCTAAAGAAAAACAAAAAAGAAATTCCATTGAAATGTATTTTTATTTATCAATCAGAATTACCTTTCAAGACCTATAATTATCTCAAAAGGTTAGATATACATACATTATTGGACCTTTGAATAAGAGTCCAGAAGATCTTATGAGAATTGAATATTTTCACATAAAAGAGATATCGGACACTCTACAAAACCATTTCGCAATTGATTTACCTAAGAATCAATTTTAATTTTAAATCCATGATAATTATTTCATCTTCTTTTTCTAATAAAATAGAAAGAAAAATTTATAAAGAAAAAGAAGAAAATTTGTTTTTAATCTTTTTGGCACAATCCGTATTTTCGTGGAATGATCATAATCAAATTAATGTATCTAAGAATAGTGACTTTGAAGTCATAGATCCGAGATAAATGTGCCACCACTAATGTATGACTAAAGAAAGGGATTGCTACGATATCGATACAGTGGTGGATGCTATGCTAACACGTGCATAGATCCGAGATAAATGTGCCACCAGTGCATGAAGATGCAATCATTAATTTATGGTGAGCAAATATAATAATGATGAAAAATGTGATTTTGATGTACTATTAGTACTCGGACTCGGTTTGCTATTATTCGGTCCAATCTTGACGCAGGAAGAGTTACGTGTAATAAAATATAAATATGTTGATTTATGTAATGATCAAATCTTTCATGATAAATAAAAAAGAAAACCGATATGGGTTATCGATAGAATTTGCACATCAACTAAGCCATGTTGAGTTACACTGATAGTTCATCTTCTAGAGGGTTTCTGATATATAAAGATCTGCTTGTACGTGCCAATAAAGTAAAACAAGAAATAAACAAATATAGATCATTAAAAGGATTTAAGTGGTTAATAGCACAATGATAATTGATATAAATCGGTGAAAAGGTTCACTGTATATATTGATCCAAAACGTATAATCAAATATTGGAGATATTTCAAGAATTATGATAAATCAAAAGGAAAATAATTTCTTAAAAATTTATCGGGCTAATTAAGATTAAATATTTCATCAGTAGAGACAACGACGTGAGGAGAAATAAGATTAAATATTTCAATTTCATAAGTATATGAATACCAACATAACTTCTTAAAAATCGAAATACTAAACATAACTAACTATAAAAAAAAATATATAATTATCCATCTTTGATACTCAAGGTCATTTTATTAGAACCCAAAAAAACATCTTATGAGACATTATAAAAACCAGTTCTCATGTCACAAATAGACCCCATGAAAAACCTTATCACACCATAGTCTATTCAGTTAACCAAACCTCTAAAGAAACAACCTGTGTTAGAGGTTTGGTTAAGTTGGATGACAAGGAGTGCCGCCGTTTACCGAATCCGACCAATCATTTAACTGAAGTCAACGGGGACCTGACTTGGAACCAGCGGCGTGCACTCCAGGTGGTCCATTGAACATGCGCCAGCCTCAACTGGCCAAGAGACGATAGGGAGATGCTAACAAGCATTGAAATCTGACAAAATCTCAAACCTCACATCTCATTGGTCCTTTTCTTCCCAATCTATGCTCTTACAGATAGCTTTCGCTGGGACATGATAAATTTGCCTTCTTTGAGACCTAGAGAGAGGGAGAAAGACAGAGAAGGGATGGTTGAGGTTGCAGCAGCTGGTGGATCTTCCAGCCTCAGCAGACTTCCCCTTGTCCGTGGAGGAGGTAAAGCTGCTGCCCAGACCCGTGCCTCAGCTTCGATGCCCACAGTGGACCATATGATATATGCTACTGCTTCAAAACAGCTGCAGGTAGTAGAAGAGACGCTGCCATTTGGAGATGGCCGAAGAGGAAGGAAGAGATGGCCAGCACCAAGAAGCACAGATTGCATCACTGGTCTCATCCTCCACCCCTTCCAACTGCAGCCAGGAGCTCAGCCAATGACGCCAACATCAGTGGCTTCGATTCCCGGCCCGGCGTCGTCACCTTCTCCTCCAACATCTCCACCGACATTCCCCTCCACGAAACTCCCGGGGCAGGCATCTCCTTCTCAGTCTGTGTATCAAGAACATCGAGCGAACAGATCCTGTTTCATCACTCGGCTTCAACTTTCAGATGAATTGGCAGTGATTTTTCTCACCAGAAGCACTTACAATGCAGGTCTCCTTTGATGAATACCTCTGCGATCGACCTCGAGTCTTCCGAGCCATGTTTCCAGACAAACGAAGAAGCAAGAGACTGAATGATGTGAGCCCTTTTCGTCTCTGTTTCCGTCCTTCTGCACCAACTGTAACAACTGGCTCATTGCAGGAAGAGTGGAGGATACAGATGCTGCCGATCCACTTCCTCTTTGCATCGGCGAACCCGGTTGTCGTCATGCGGCTGAGACACAAATCCAGTGGGGAAGATTACCCGCCCGGTGTCCCTGGACATGCCACCAGTGTCCTGGTGCTTCAAGCTGTAATTAGTTGGATCATTCATCTGCGGTCTCAACTAAGTACCATTTGTTCTCGGAATCATCTCAAGCGTCCGACGTGTGCTTGCAGACCAGGTGGGAGCTCCAAGGCCTGCAGGACATCCAGATGCCACCACATTTTGCTCTCAGTGTCCAGGGAGTGCTGTATCCAGATCGGAGCAGCAGCAGCAGGAGGCTCATGGGTCATCTGGAGATGGGCATCAGCATGATCCTTCCTCCGGTCCTTCAACTAGTCCCAGAAGGTGTCCTCAGAAGTATTGCTGATACAGTAAGATCGATGACTGCAAAGCCAATAATTCAATGCTCCTTAGGATTTTGATGGATTGACAAGGGCTAAAAGGTTTGACAATGTTAGCTTGGATGCTGCAGCTTCTGAGGAGCCTGTTAAAGAAGATGAAGCACGAAGTGGATGTCGGCCTGATCTCGGACTATGCCAAGTTCCGTAGAGAGAAACTGAAGAAACATGGAGCTGCAGCTCAAACTCCAGCAACTTCTTCTGAGCTGAGAGGGATCTCCTGAGCTTGAAGTCAACGAAGTCTGTACCTGTCCACAAAACAGAAGAAGAAATCTCGTGATCTAATTTGTTTTCTGACGAAAAATTCTTGTTCAACGCATTCTTCAATGTATCTCAAGATACCAAAACAACGCAGCAAAATGTATGACATGGAAAAATTAGTGTACAAAAGAAGCTGCAACAATGGATCAACAATTTTAATGGTGATCAAGACAATGATATATATATATATTCTGGTGCTCTTGTAATGCTTGAGTAGAATGGTTGGTGGTCACATTGTCAATGCAATTGAATCAAAAACATTGCACGAGGTGCAGGCAAATCTCACAGTCGCGTTGATGATAAGATCTGAACCTGGAATGCATCCAACCTTACCACTGATGGTCTTTGCTTTGGTCAGAAATTAATACAAACATAAAGAGGGCATGACACAAACAAGTAGAAGCCGAGACGATAGGAAAAGCACGGTTCATTTGATACGCTGCCGTGCCGGCACAGCGTGGCACTCGCGTGCAATCGTACCTCAATCTGCCTCCTTGAGAGCCTTCTCATCTCCGTTCCGTGCGAGTCTCAAGAAATCGAATCATATAGGGTATGGGCGTCCGAGTGCCTCCTGACAGGAGTTCTGACAGATCTTTGCCGCCTTCTTTCTACCGGTGCTCGTCGTTCTTCTTGCTGTAGCATTACCTTCGGCAGCAGGGAAACAAGACGGAGCCGAGTAGCGGAAGGGTCAATTGACGAGTCTTCCGAGTTGACGGCAGAAAAGCCGTCGAAGGGCAAGGACGCCGCCAAGGTGATGGCGCAACCGCAGGCGCTTGGGAGAAGACGCCTGCTATAAGACCTATGGACGGTCAAGATTCTCTCCCATAATATCCATCATCACATCTCAATCGTTCATTGATGGTATAAGAACTTATGTCAAATCACTACTCTCTCTCTCGAATAACGGCGGCAAATTCATACGGCAAGGCGGGGGAAGGGAGACAGCGAGACCAGAGCGACGAGAGATCGGCATGGCACCCGAGCCCGAGGATGACACCAGCGAGAAGAACCCTCGCCCCCTCGACGAGGACGACATCGCCCTCCTCAAGACCTACGTGAGTTGCCCTTCCTCCGCTGCGTCGCCCTCCTCTTCCTTCCCTCTCTTTGATCTGTCATCTAAGCTTCTCTTCCCCCTTCTTTCATCTCTTCGAGTCCAAGATCGAGTCGTTCGTCGGTTCTTTATCAAGAACCAGGGTCTCTTCCTCTTCACTCTGTCCTTTTTGATCATTCGTATAATCTTCGGTTCCTCCTTCGCCGCTTCTTTCCTCCTTTCGGGACCAAGATCGATTCTTTTGTCTGTTTTTCTTCAAGAAGTTCTTGAACTTTTTGCTGTCAGGTGTGATTAAGGGCTTCCTTTTGGTCCCTCTCTCTTTGATCTGTCATATAATCTTCAGTTTCGCCTTCTCTCGTCTTTTCTTTTCTCTCTTCGAGTCCAAGATTGAATCAATCGAATCTTTTCCTGGAAGGTCTAGATTTTTGCTGTGTGATTTAGAGTTTTGTTCTTAATGTGTGTCTCGGTCGTAGTCGTATGATTCATATCTAGCAAAGATCCATCTGGTGCCTTCATTGATGTATGGATCAAACTGGTTTTTGCCCCTTTTTTTTGTGGCAGAGTTTCTTTTCATCTTTGGGATGCAAAAGATAGTTTCAGAAATCTGTATTCCATACGTTCTGAATATTTATCTGTCGCTTTTCGTGGTTTCTTGTGCATCAGCTGGATCAGGCTTTTTGCTTGCATCAGTTTGAATACTTTCTTTGCATTAGGTTATCGTTTTCTTGTTCACGTTTGGCTTGTGGGATACCTTGTTTTGTGTAGTTACCGATCTTTAGTGACTCATGTTCTGGTTATTGATCTGTCTGGGTTTGATAACAGGGTCTGGGGCCTTACTCTGCCAGCATTAAGAAGACCGAGAAAGAAATTAAGGAATTAGCAAAGAGGGTTAATGATTTATGTGGTATGTGTTTGAACAGAAATTCTTGTTCTTTAATTATTGCATTTCAGACTTTTTCTCCTCCTTCCAGGATCAGTGAGGAATTTGTTGGTTGACAATTCCTTGAAACTACTGTATGGTTATTGCTAGTAAACCCTTGGAATAGCATGTACTGGAAAGCTATGAAGTTACTTTTCTACAATAACAATCTAGTAAGAAATGATTGAATGAGATAAAGTTTGATGGTTAAAGTGAAGCTACATAATCACACTACAAAATAAGGTAAGTCGATTTATGTAAGCATGCTGGAAACTGATTTCTTGGCCTAGAGATATCAAGAACCTCGTTACTTCAATTTAACCATCCATGAATCACACTATAGAATGAAGACACATATGCTACTGTAGATGGGTGGATTATGTCTTTATGTTTCATCGAGTGAGTGAATAAATATTTTGAGTTTAACAATCTTAGCAATCTAACAAAAATAAGGCAACGTCTGCTGTGGTGGTTCATCTTGTAAACTGTTGGGCAATGAAATGGGTCCATGTGTGGATTATGGGCATTACTAAGATGAGAATATGATACTAGTGTATTGAAAACTTGTGATTCATAGATAAAATTGAAGTTAAGAGGCAATACAGTAATTATTACCATAAGGGGAATCTGTTATAAAGAATCAAATAACACGGTTTTGCGCTTCTAGGAGGTTCATGATTGCTTGGTGAATTGTGACATTAGGTGCATAACATGAGAGTTCAATAAGCATAAGGCAAGATTTAAGCTAAGATAAAAACTGAGTTTCAGAATCTTTGCTGCAAAATGGAGAGATTTTTTATGTAGAAACGAATATTGCAGAAGGATTAGACTGCTGACAGATGTAACAGGAAAATTGCTTTCTTGTGGTTACCATTAGGAATATAAGTTCCTTATACTTAGTAGAACCACTATATAATAGTCTTCTTCAAATATTTACTTTAGTTAGGATTTTCTTTCAACAATGGTCTTTGATTAATTTTCTTCTGATATCATACGAGTTTCATCTTAGTAAAGATTAAATGTGCTATTTGATTTTCAGAGATTTTTTGGTTTATTTAACTCTTAACTGAATCCTGCATACTTTTGGTTGTGTGTAACTTTCAGAGTAATTTGTTTAGTGGTTCAACCCAACCCAGTCTGGTTCAGAAACAACTGTAGTAATCCAATGCAACTGATTTCATGGCTGGATCGCAAAATCACTGGCTATTGATTGAAACTTGGTTGGAATCAGTTGATTCTAAGTTGACTTTTGCAAATCTATTATTATAATGAGGTGGTGGTCATAGCAGTCTGCCAGCAGCAGCCACATTCTGGTTGTTGTAGGAGAACAAAAAAAAAAAAAAGGGATATGCTGTGGTGCATTAGGTGGATGGGTTCAATGGATATTAGATTCTGTGAATGATACTTCTGTGACCGTATATTTCCTTTGCTATTGATACTTATTTTATCCAGAAGAATAAAATGATTGAGATGAATTTTAATTAAGAAAATCCCTTTGCTTATTCATAAAGGTTAATGTAGTGCTACGTTTTATATGCTACTGGTGTCCTGCTTAAATGTTTTTGGTTTGGATTGAATAATAGTAAGTTCAAAGTTGCACTGAAGAAAGCTTATATGTGATAGGGTTTGCTCTTTTATAATTCTAGCCTTTATTAATCAGCAATTCTTGATGGAGTTTATTATTAATTCTTTTTCTTTTTAACCAATAGGAATTAAGGAATCTGATACTGGTTTAGCAACACCAAGTCAATGGGATTTAGTCTCTAATAAACAGATGATGCAGGAGGAGCAACCTCTTCAGGTAGTTCTATTCCTGAGGTCTTATGTTTCTTCTCTTTATTTATTTTGGTTTTGAATCAGTTACTTATTTCCCTTTAAGGTCGCAAGATGTACAAAGATCATCAATCCAAACACAGAATGACTTGTTTAATGGGATTAATATTTTTTACTAAGTATTGACATTGAATATTTAAGGAATGTCTGTCACATGCAGTTTGTGGTTGGACTAGGAGATAAAGTCTCTCCCACTGACATTGAAGAAGGGATGCGAGTAGGGTAAGAAAGATATTTTCATGTGATTTATGTGACAATATTATTGTTATTATTTGAGCTGACAGCCAAAATTCAATAAAGTTTGGTACAGGTGATTAAAAAAAGTGCTTAATGTTGAGGTAGTACCATAGCTAAAATAGCTAGTTGATGTTGGATTGGACTCATTGGAGTATGTACTTAGTTGAACCTTTAAGAGGAACTTTTTATAAGGTGTGTGGTATGATGATACTTCAGGTTTGCACCAAGGTAGGAAAGCATTTTCACTAACTATCTTTCTACTGTAAAAGAGTTTTATGGGATGTCATCTTTTTATAGTCGGGTCTACAATGCATAGTTGACTCTTGCTAGGTGGGATAAGAATGCTATGGGTGGTAAGTGGTTGTTTCAGATAGTAATTATTGATAAAGAAACAGTAACCTATATTTAAATGATGGGAAAATGAACCATTATATAGAGGGCAACAGGTAGCACATTTGTCTTGTCAGATTTGTACAAAATAATAATATCCATTGTTATCAGAATTTGTTAAATTCCAGCTGTGTTCTTTAGATGCTTGTAATTTAGTAGGTGAGGTGATTAGAGATGCCTTTTCATGGGCTTTAAGAGAGAGTTGCTGTAGGAGAATAAGCATTCCTTTGGTTGATCATGCATTTCACAAGGAGAGATATGTCATGTGCCACAGTTTAAGTAGGAAATGCATAGTTTTGATTTTACGTTTATGTCTTAACGTTTAGAAATTGTCTCTTAATTTAGAGTATATTAAATTTCAAACCCTCCTAGAAATTTTATTTAAGCAAACATTTGTTTTACATGGACGTATACAGTTCTTATCCAAAACTCTGGTTCTGCTCTTTGGAGTTGATGGTTGCAGAAATGCCCATACAAGAAAAATAGAGAGACATCTTTGATAAAAAAGTGTTTCTATTTTGCTAAGGGATTCAGATTATGTCAAAAAAACCCTTTCTTCATAATATTTACATAGTCCCTTTGGTGGAAGCTAACAAAAGAGTTTCGTCTACTGGTACATGGAAAAGTTGAATGAATTTGCTCTCCAATCTTTTACTAAAGAGATATTGGCTAAGATGATCAACAATTTGCACTTACAGTTATTGCATGTGTTTTCTTTCATCCTTTAAACCTGGTGATCTTCTCTTCATATCAAGAGTACTTTTTGCTGTCTTAAGTTCAAATTTGGTATTAGTAAAAGAAGGCAACAGAGAATCATTTCTCTATGGATGTCTTTGCAGAGTTGACAGGAACAAGTATCAGATCCAAATTCCTTTGCCACCAAAGATTGATCCGAGAGTTACAATGATGACGGTTGAAGAGAAGCCAAGCCTGATGTTACATACAATGATGTAGGTGGATGCAAGGAGCAAATTGAGAAGATGCGAGAAGTGCGTAGAACTTGTCTTTTATCTTTTCATAATTTTTAGGGTTAACTTATTTACCAGTGGTTATATAACATATGTTACTTTTACCAGGAGAAAATCTAATTACATATGTTATGCCATTTGCAATGTGTGCTTTTAAGTTCACATGGTCATCAACTTGCATATTAATCTATTGACATTCTTTGTGCATCATATCTTTTCTTCAGGTTGTAGAACTTCCTGTGCTTCATCCAGAGAAGTTTGTCAAACTAGGTATTGATCCTCCAAAAGGTGTTCTCTGTTACGGGCCCCCAGGAACTGGCAAAACATTACTAGCTAGAGCAGTAGCTAACAGAACAGATGCTTGCTTTATTCGTGTCATCGGAAGTGAGCTTGTCCAAAAGTATGTTGGAGAAGGGGCTCGGATGGTTCGCCAGCTTTTTCAGGTTGTCAAGCATCTGAGTGAAACTGTTGTGTTCTTATGATTTTTACTGCTGAGAATCTATCTCTACCATTTTTCTCACTTCAATTGTAAGTATGCATTCAAATCCAATCTCCTATAAATTAAATTATCAACGAAACGGTTGTCTGTTGTAACCCTTACCATCCGTCCATGCTATTATTCTTGAAGGAGGGAGGGGAGGTATTCACGCTGAGCAGGCAGGGATTCATTTTAATGGCGCAGTTGATGTGCACATGATACGCTTTCTTCAATTTGATGAACATCCATTCAATGTGTCCGTCCTATTGAGTCAGTGGCATTCATTCGACAGCATGTTTGGTGGTCTCAACAATTCTAGCATCTCATAAACATGTTTGCAAGAAGCCCAGTGGAAGCACATTCCATAATTCATAACCATTAGTCGGTATTTGTGTCAGATTCATCTTGAGAAAAAAATGATTCTAGCGCAGCAATTATCAAACAAGCAAACTGAATCAAAATGGTGGCAAAATTCTCCGTGGTAAAGGTTTAATCTATCAGTAACACCATTCAAGATCCATGGCTCATGTTACCAGGTAAATCGGACCAAAAGCCTGAGCTCTCAAAGGATGGTTTTGGTGGTCCAAGAATCTGTAAGGCACCTCAGTCTCTTCTGCTCTTGTAGGAGTGAAGCAACAAGCAAGAGGTCCTGAAGTAGATTGTCGAATTCTTCGATGAAGCTGAGAAAATTTACTTCCATTTCCAAATATCCGACCCGACAATGGTCTGTGATCTGCATCCAAAGGATTGGAGGAGGAGGAGGAGGAGGAGGAGGAGTCCTTCAGCGTATTATTGGTTTTGGATGTTACTTCTTCTCCTGCACTTTTTCCAAACTTAAACCAGAAGGATACAGATCTTGGCCATGTCTTCTTCTTCTTCTTTGTATCTTTCATTCTCACCTTCTCGAGCGAGTCGGATTGTGGAAGTGAGAGGATATTGCTAGCATGATTTCTTGCTTCTTCCAGGAACTGATCAAAGAAGTGAAACAATGTACTTAGCAGTGGACTACATATGAGTTGCTTGAGAACTTAACAAGTCAAATTCACAAGTATTACACCATGCTGTGGTCTGTTTGTGACAGAAGAGTAAAGAATGAACCTATTTGCATTTGAATCTACAAACTGTTCATTCTAGTTTTTCATATCAGATGAGAACTTCAAATTCACAAGTATTACACCATGCTGTGGTCTGTTTGTGACAGAAGAGTAAAGAATGAACCTATTTGCATTTGAATCTACAAACTGTTCATTCTAGTTTTTCATATCAGATGAGAACTTCAAATTCACAAGTATTACACCATGCTGTGGTCTGTTTGTGACAGAAGAGTAAAGAATGAACCTATTTGCATTTGAATCTACAAACTGTTCATTCTAGTTTTTCATATCAGATGAGAACTTCAAATTCACAAGTATTACACCATGCTGTGGTCTGTTTGTGACAGAAGAGTAAAGAATGAACCTATTTGCATTTGAATCTACAAACTGTTCATTCTAGTTTTTCATATCAGATGAGAACTTCAAATTCACAAGTATTACACCATTCTGTGGTCTGTTTGTGACAGAAGAGTAAAGAATGAACCTATTTGCATTTGAATCTACAAATTGTTCATTCTAGTTTTTCATATCAGATGAGAACTTGAAACACTGCAAGACATGACTACATGGCAAATGACGGAAAGAAACTCCAAATGAACACCACAGTAAGCCTAAAATAAGACCACAAAGAGGGGCTTCACAGAATTCAGAGCATCTGTATCAAGCTATACGTTTACAACCAAAGAAAGATTGATGAATCAATCAAAGGTACAGCAAATTAAGTACCTTTGAGAAGTCCAATTGGAGATCATAACCAAGCTCGCCGCAGTTCCCATGTTCATCTTTGGGGAAAATGGGAGACTTGTTCATCTTCCTACTGCAACCCAGAGACAGAGTACAGAGAGAGGATCAGCGTGTCCATGAAGCACAGGATAATCCGCAACCGAAGCATCATCTGTACCCGAGTGCTTTGCCGTGTTATTATGAAGAAAAGCTACAAGAAATTCCAGATCATTTTGCTTTCCACAAGAAAGCACGGGCTGCCTTGTTCTAGAGTGCTAGTTAGGGACTGTCCAAAGCGTAGAGAGCTTGTGTCTCCTAAATGAAAGCTAAAGAGAATATGAACAAAAATTGAGAAGAAGATGACAATCATCTTTTTCTTGGAAAGAGATGCGAGTCATTATCATCAGACAAGAAAAAGTAGAGGGACAGCAAATAGACAGGAAATTGGAACAAGACAAGAGGAGAACTAATACCCCATCAGCATTGCTTTAGCTCTGAAGTAAGCAGAGCAGCTATCAGCTTGGTCTTTCTTGGTGGAGCATCAGCAGTAGTTTGGTGCAGATAAAAAGATCCTGACAGGAGAAACACAGCACAAGAACACAATCGGCTCTGCTACCTTCTTGTCAGCATTAATTCTCTTTCCTGAGCCAACATCTCTGACAAAGAACAGGGCCCAAACCATAAAATCTATGGCACCTTGTAAGTGTAACTGCTGTAACTTCTCATGCCGACCAGAAGATGGTACGCTTTGTTGAGAGAGAAATCATGTGGGGTAGAAACATGTGACGGTGCCGGACGTGAAGGCAAAGACAACGGCGTAGAACATGGTGTGTCTTGTTCCAAGTCCGATTGCGTTTTCTGAGCAGTCCTCAATGTCAGGCACTAGAAAGGCTGCAGAAACCTATAAAGATTCTGGATTTTCTCATGTACTAAAGATCTTTCTTGGAGATGATCTGAGAAAGATTACGCGTCAGAGAATCTTCTCGTCGACAGTTGCTTCGTTCCCCAGAATGAATCTTCCTTTTTTTCTTGATTCCACAGCTCGACGAAGTGCAAGAACAGATGCAGCATTTTCAAGAAAAGAGACATTTTTTTTGTAGAGAAATCACTGCACAACAGGTGTGCATAAAAAAATAAAGATAAAATAAGAAATTTTGGGGCATTCCGAGAATTGAACTCGGGACCTCTCGCACCCTAAGCGAGAATCATACCACTAGACCAAATGCCCTTTGATGAACAGTTAATATCACTTTATTTTATGTTACATCTTAACTTTGGCAATTCTTTAGGTAGATGGGAAATGTGTTCGATGTCAAAGATAAGATATAATAATAATTAAAGTGATATTAACTGTTAAACAAAGGGCATTTGGTCTAGTGGTATGATTCTCGCTTAGGGTGCGAGAGGTCCCGAGTTCAATTCTCGGAATGCCCCAAAATTTCTTATTTTATCCTTTTTTTTAATGCAAAAAAATGTGGCACAAATCAAGAAAATTAAAAAGGGAAAAAGAAAACAAAAAAGGGCGATAATTTGCGAAGTTTTTTTTTTATACTGGTTGTCATAATTGATCTATGAGAGTGTCAAAAGAAAGGGCAAATATTGATGAACAAGTGTTTCTGTAGATGAACACACGTCAGTCACTGGAGCAGTTTCACTTGCTATTCTAAAGATCAAGCTTTGCAGTGTAAAAAGAAGAAGCTGGAAACAAGTTCAATGATCCATTGATACATGAGTTTGAAGTTGTATGCCTCCACAGTGAGAATGATGCTGTTTTCCTCCAAGAAACTGTGTATGACATGTAAAGCTGACTTTTATCTGATACATGCAGTTTACACAGATTTCAAACTCAACAATGCTGTTTCTTGTTCTCTGAATGCTGCATTTGACTAAACCTTTTGTTCCACTTTGTAGAGAGAGGGTTTCTGATTAGTGGTTGAACCAAATCTAGCCAGCTAAATTGTCAAATTATTTTCCAAACTAATTGATTAATTTAGGTTGCAGCCTGAAAAATCCGTGTTGCCTCGGTTGTCGATATGACTTGTTCTGATTAAGATAAACTCATGTTGTTGAGCAGAACAACAAGGAAATTGGTGATACTTGAGAGAGAGATGCTGATCTAATCTTGACTACTTGGCATCTGTTTCCAACCTGCCCAGCTGACATCTGACACTGTTATATTGAGACTTTGTATTGAGTTTTCAGTATCAACTAACAACAAGGTGGAAGGAGTATTTGACTTGCGGCCATCAATCTCTTGTCGTGTCATTTCTTGCATAAACCGATAAGAAACCGTTAATTTAGTTGATGAAAGGCATCGTTTCTAGATGTCATGAATGGTGAGAAAGAAAACTCTTTTTTATGAAGAACAAATGTATCGCAAGCTTTGTGCTACCAACTCAAATCCCAAAAGAGGTTGGTGGCTGAGCACTTCATTGCCACTATTGCTAGGATCATCAATGGAAGAAGACACCTCCAAAAGGAGTATATTCTGATCAAATTTAATTCTATATCTTAAACAAGCATTGCAAAATCCTACATCAATGTGTCACACTTTGTCTCTTCTGATTATAAATTGAAAGTTCAGAGTATGTCTAAATCATGACAAGCACATCAGAAAATCCATATTTCTTCAGATTAAGAGACAGACAACATGATTTATGAGAAGGATTCACCATGGTGCTTTGACCATATCGGTTGCGGTGATGTTGCTGTTAAGCAGCAATAACTTGCACCGGTTTTTGCCTCCATTAGCTCAATTCATCTAGGTAAAGTATTCTGATGAATAAATGCATCTTTTAGCTTCTTTACAACAAATATTTTGATGCTACAATGGAGAAAAGAATAGATGCCATATTCATTTGATTTGAACAATTTGTCCTAATAAATGCCTATTGAGGTCTGGCACTTCAAATAACTAAATTTCCAGGAAAATGGTCATCACAAGATTCAGACTTCCATGCCATGGTCATGAATGACATGAGTGCTGATAACTTCAGCCAACAAATGGACATAAAACAATCTACTTGTAAAGCAGAATCTACTTGTAATCATGGAATGCTCTTGGATTTAATCAGTACAGTGCTGCTGCAAGTTGCATTAGATATCGATGTGTGAGCTCAGTGCCAGAGATGAAACTTTTGTTGTTAGCTTCTTTTTCTATTGCTAATGGTTCCTTCTTTAACTAAGTCAACCTTACCGGTATGCCGTCACAAGTAGAACTATTATGTCTTTGTCTTCTCCATGCTCCTCAGAAGGATAATCAACAATGGCCCCATCAACTGTTAAATCTATTGTCTCAACATTGATTACTCTTCTTCTTTAGGCTAGCATTGTAGACATAAACATATTTATGTATTCAACATAGTTTCTTTCATTACAGGGAGGGAGAAATATTGATTCTGGAGCCAACTTGAATGAAGTTTTCAGGCTCAACATATTTGGTCTACTGTGATTGCCAAAGATGATTTCTTAATAGTTGCAGCTGGCAAACTTGTATCAAGCATGTAAACCAAAAGCTAGCAGAAGAAACTAAACTTACATGCTCAGCCCTGATGGATTATTATTTATTTATTATAACATATATATATATATATATATAATAGCTTTTCTCCATGGAAATTTCCATTCTTGATGTTATATCAGAAAACACAATTATGAATGGTTGTTGCATACTTTCCCTCTGTAAACCATAAATTTCAAGTTGGTGAAGAGTTCAAGTTCAATTGGCAGAAGAAGAAAAATAAAGACTAATACTGGAAGGAAATGTATCAAACAGAGAGAATTTTAATCAGAAACAGTTTCAAACTTCTCTGATTCTTTTTAATCCTGAGCTCCATTCTGGAAAGTTTAGTAATCAGAAACAGTTTCAAGCTCTGTGAGTCCTGTCAGTCCTGACCTCCATTCTGCAAAGCTTCTGGTAATGGTAGCTCAGGTTAGCTGCAACTCTGCACATGAATCATGAAGTCAACACATTGGCATCCACCATCAGCATCACCTTTGTATTGACTTGGTCCACCCACTTGTAGATGCAGCTTGAAGTTGATCTCCCTCAGCAAAGTCCAATGCCAGGCTGCAGAAGAAGTTGTGGTCAGTGCCATCTCTGATCTACTTGTGCAGGGAAAGTTAATCCAACAGTCGAGGAGTCTCATGTGGATGTTGTGCTGTTGTCTTTGTTCTCAGAAACTTCTCTTGGCCTCCTGGCCATGTCCCACACAGCTGACTGTTCTGTCTCCTTCTCTCCTCTTGTCCCTTTTCCCAATGTTTCACCACAGACTCAATGGATGCACCTGCCCTTCATCCTCCAGTGTTCTTTCCACTAATCTTGGCATGTATTTGGTGCTTATCTCTTGGAAAAATTACTTATATCCACAACTGAACCAATCACAATTGTCAAAACCAAATCAAACACTTAAGCAATTGTACTCCAAAGGTAATAATTGAGATCTTTTATGAAACAAGAAAAGAGATTAGTGGATTAATTCCATTCCCAAGTCTAACTAAATATCAATTTTCATTTCCTCAATCAAATTTTATTCATATGAGGATTCAAAATATCATGTAAATAAACCCCATTGGACATAAATAATGTCATCAAGGGAATTGACATATCATGAGACTTTGTTCATGTCAAAATCAAAATAAAATATTAGTTTAATAGGCCAGTCAAACCTGTCCCAATCCAATAGCTCATACTCTTCTTTTGGCATAAGGTGACTTGACACAACCCCTCTCTCTTCATACATCCCTTCTTTCCATCTCTACCACAAACAAACTGATTAATGTCAACATTATCTCAATTTTTCCCTCTTTTAATTTTTTTAATATTTCATTTATATTAATAAAATTATATATATACATAATTTTTATCACTATCATAATTACCACTTAAAACTATTCACAGTCCCTTTTTATTATTGATAATCTTTTTAAAAAATAATAAAATCATAATATTATTGATTTTTTTTCTTTCTCTATAATATTATTGATGCTGTCTGACCCCACTCAATATTATCCCTCAAAAAAGAGAAAAAAGAGAATGAGAAAGAAAAATGAGAAGAACATGAACATATTTATTTATAATTAATTAAAAAAAGTTATAAATAATAAAAATGACATTAACACACTTAAATAATATCTATACTTTAATTAACCAACATCCCTCCCACCAAACTCACAATTATCTCCAACCATAAAGCTTCCCCACCTACCCTCCAGCCCTTCTCCAATAAAACGCCTCGCTTTCCTTTGTTTCGTTGCTTTTCGTGGAGGAAAACCCGTAAAAGAGTAGTCTTTAGAGGGGTGGAGAGATGTGTGGAGGAGCGATCATCTCCGACTTCATACCGCCGTCGGCGTCGCGGCGGGTGAAGGCGGAGCACCTGTGGCCGGGCGGGAAGAACAGGAGGGGGAAGCAGCGGAGGGTGAAGGTCGAGGATGACTTTGAGACGGACTTTCAGGAGTTCAACGACGAGTCCGAGGAGGACGACTTCGATGACTTCGAGGAGGGCGAGATCAGCTTTAAGACCGTCCAACGGAGATCATCCTTCTCTCGAGGTAATTGAGGAAATTTGTGAAAAAAGTTGCGATTTTTACCAGAAATATCACTTTTATTCTATCTTCTTCTAATTGCATATCCTCTATTTTAACTAGATCTCATCTATAATAGGTTTATGACTTGAGATTCTTTCTTGAGTTGTGAAGAACGGAGTAATAATAAGTTAACAAAAATGAAGGTGGGTTTTGTCTTTTTCACACATGGTGTTACTTTTTTATCATCCGTCTTGCAATTTTTCGCCAATTTAAGACTAGTTCTTGCAGAGCTTTTCTTCGGCTTTTGTTCTGGAAGGACAAAAGTTAGAAAATCGAAGTAGCAAATCGAATGATAATCTTTGAGATTTCTTATGTTACGGAATTGTGTAATTTCCATTGATTTGTTAGTGGATCTTTTCTTTACGGCCTTCTGTCGTTCAAAGGTACCCAAACTCTGGCAGTGGCTCAAACGATCTTTTCAGAATTTGTTTTTGTTAACAAGTGATCAAGAAACACGAGATTTGACTTTAAATCTTTTTGTAGGTGCTAATGATCCCGAGTTGATTATTATTTCAACTTTCGAGAAATTTAATTTTCTTGAAAACAAGAAAGATGATTTTTTTCTTTCATTGAAACATAACACGTTGTGAATATGGTTATCTTTTTTGGGGAGGTTATTGAAACTTTTATGTAAGAAGTGAAAAAGCTGGGCTTTTTTCCATTCAGGTTTGAGAAAGATGGTGAAGCTTAGATCTTTGTTTCCTAGATTCTTGGTGATGTGAGCTAAAGTCTAAAAATAGGAACCTTGTCCGAGTGCTAATGTTTTGTTTCATGAGAAAAATAAGTTTCTTATCTACTCTAGGCTAGTGCAACATTGTAACTTGTTGTATTTTTCTGATATCTGATTGTTGGATATAGGTGAGGTTTTGCAATCTTGTGTAAGAGAATCAAAATTCCTAGAATTTCACTAGCAGATGATCGGATCAAAGGGAACTACCTAGACACCTTATATTATGTTAGTTTTTACACATCGGATGAGGAGAGAAACAGGAAGAAATTATTGATTATGGATGGAGATGATCTAAACAATTATGGTTACTTTTCTTCACTAATCTGATTAGCTTTTGAATGAGGAGTTTTGGTGCGGGGGAAGGCAGTGATTTAGTTGCTTCCAAGTAATATGGTTATGTTTTGTGTGTGTTGGGAGTGTAAAAACTGCTGAAAATCTTGTTCTATTTGTACTGCAGAGGGTTCTGTCACTCTAAAACCAGGAGACTATGATGGATCTGCGGCTGAGTCAACCAAAAGGAAGAGAAAGAATCAATTCCGTGGAATCCGCCAGCGCCCATGGGGCAAATGGGCAGCGGAAATCAGAGATCCTCACAAAGGAGTCCGTGTTTGGCTCGGGACATTTAACTCAGCTGAAGAGGCTGCAAGAGCTTATGATGCTGAAGCTCGTCGCATCCGTGGCAAAAAGGCAAAGGTGAATTTCCCCACTACAGCAAAGTCTGGTGGCCAAAAGCGCATTCAGAAGCCTACTTCTCGAAAACCACCTATGCCAAATCTGTCTGAACAAAATGAATTCAAGCAGTACACCTATCTGAATGACCAGGATTGTGATGTCTATTCTACTATGGGCTTCTTGGAAGAGAAGGTGCTAACTAAACCTGACTATTGGAACCGCACTGCAACAAAAGAACTTTCTGCACCTTGTGAAGTTCTCAACTTCCCTTCTGATGAGGGAAGTAACTCTTTTGGCCATCCTGACTTTGTATGGGAATATGAGACAAAAACCCCAGAGATCATGCCAGTTCATGTTCCTGCTGCTATCGAAGGCAATGTCACTGAATTGCTGGGACATGATAACCCTCAGACGAATTTGAAAGACAATTGTGGAGTGGAAGTGTCAGCAGAAGAGAGCAATGCAGTTAAACTCCCTGATGACATATCTGCTTATGACTCATACATGAAAATCCTGCAGTTTCCTTACCTTGAGGAGAGCTCCAATTTGTCAATTGACTGCCTATTTGGTGGTGAACTGGCTCAGGATGATCTGAGTGCTGTGAACCTGTGGAGCTTCGATGATCTGCCCATGGAGGGCAGTGTTTACTTGGGGAGTTCGGCCCTGGCTACTGGTTCTCTGTAAATATGGATAAAAGTAAGCATTCCATGGATGACATTCTTTCTATTTAGCCATGTCATCTTTATGTATCTCCTTATTCAGATGAGCAATTGGTTGTTTCCCTTACATTCTTTTTACTTTCTCAGGTACCAATGTTGATGAAGGATGATTATGGAGGGCCAGAATTGTTTATGGGGTGTCATGAATCTGAACATGATTCCATTTGCAGAATAATCTTTGGAAACAACATTTTATATCTGCCTTTTAAAGTGTTTTGGCTTTTAGCTTATGGACTCACATTTACTATTATGCTGACGATTGGTGTGTCTGTTGCAAGTTCTTGTTCTGTGACATGCTTTTGAACTTGGGGTAGATTTTCCCCTGCTTTATTTACTTTCATCGGTGTCTCCTTGATGATTGATCGACTTGAATCTGGTCGCGGTGGACATTGTGCCTATCATCTTCAGATCTTCTTTGCTTGATGTGGACCGAAAACCAAACCCTGTGATGCGGTTAATATATCAGTTATACTTTTTTGTTGGATTCCTCTATGATGATCTCTGTCGCTTCTGGATACACGTCCTTTAATGCAACTCGTTAACCTTTGTTTATGGATCAAATAGTATTTAATCAGATGCCTTTCAAAACCAGGGGGGGAAGCAAAAATGGTGGGTGGCAGATCCTTGATCAGTGGTTTTGTGGAATGTTTTCCAGTTGGCATTGTAAAAGATACAAGAAAGTGATGCTGCTGGATTATATTGTTGCATTTTGATACTCATTTGGCACTTTCATGTGAGAGCAAAATAGAGACAATCAAGCAGTGTGGCTTCTTACATCTTAAAGCCGTGATCTGAAAGATTGGGAGGTAAAAGCTTGTTGAGAAGTCATACCTGTGGATCGAAGTGCCTCTTTCCTGTGACTCTTTCTTGTTTCCTTTTCGTCTTTGCAAGCTGCTTCAAACATTTACCCAGTACACCTCGTCTCATATCTCAGCTGATTGGCTCATCAGGTTGAAGGTATCAAAGCAAGATGGAGATTTCTTGGTTCTACATGGTTTAATTTAATTGGAGGTGTGCTGAGCTGTGTGTGTGTGTATATGTAGAGGGCAAGTTGTAATTATATACTGAAGAAAAAGGATGTACCAACAAACAACTGAACTATTGCTTTCTCTCTTGGGGTTTGATGTTGCATCGCAACTGCTGCTTTTCTGGGAAGGGGGATCACAAGGTCATCAAAGACCGCAAAGCAAGCATGTGCTAGGTCTGTTATCTTATTGCTCTTCTTCTTCACCTTCTTCTTTCTTACCATTTCAACGCTGGTTTTTGCTGGAACCTTTCTGAGTTGAACGCTTAAAACGAGGACTGAGAAGAGTCGACTAATGAATCCTTCCATCACAGGACAATTAAACGACTCGATCACTTGGATCACAGAGGAGTAATCTTATTGTGACATCACAATCCACCCTCTAAATCAGTCAAGCGAATGATATGGAGAGATAAATAATGTCGGCCATTCTAATAGAATTTTAAGTCATATTCTGCACCAGTTTAAATTTAGGTTTGCCATGTCACTAGTTAACGATGGGAGGCAGATTAGATTGTGTCTGCCCTTCAAATGGAAACATCAGCCATTTTTCAAGAAACAAATGCTATCAAACAAAGATAATAATATGAACTTCATTGTAAACAAGTTATTCCTTAACTGTATGACATTTGAGCCAACCATCAAGATATATCTCAACAAATATATCGTAAATAGAATGTATTAATCCTTTCCGGGCACCACATTGGTGAATGCCTCATACATGTAGGGTCCAGATGGGAACCAACTGGGACTTGATGTCTACCAGATGATGGCTTGACAGGTAGGAGATACGTAGGTGCAATTACACATCATGGCCAGCACAATAATGCAATTATTTATGTCTCATGTGTGCACACACATACTAGCAATGTATGGCTACCGCATGTTGAGCAAGATGTCCATGATCTGATGAAGGAATCTAAAAAATCTACAAGAAAACATATCTAGGCATCTTTAAATTAACTCTTGACCTGATCATGAAACATCCAGGTTTGTTTAGGAATAAACATTAGAGACAATGAAGTACATTATGTACTGAGCAACCTAATGCAATGTAGCAAGCAGTATGCCCTTCGTATTGGCACAAAGTAAAAAAACTGTTACATGATCAGAAAGAAAACAGTAAGCATTTTCTTTATGCAACGTGCAATGTACTTTTATCCTGAAAGATCGTACTGACCTTATCCCAATGAGCACAAATCACCTACCAAAGGAAAGCACCCATTTCTGATCTTCAGCTTGTAAACAACTTTGGGGAATACACATTCAAGACAAACCAGTTGCAATGTTTAGACTGTAAGCACCAATTTCATCTTACCTTTTTGGTCATTCGTCATCTAAAGCTGAAACACATGAATCAGTTAAATGATTTGTCATTATTTTTGCTATATGTACACTACCTGACTGTACAATTTGCACACTTCTAATCTGTAGGCCACGGATATTACAGCAAGCATTTGTTTACAGCTTTTGGCTTTCGGTAGGCAGCCACCAAAGATTATATGATGATCAGGCGGCCAGGAGAGAACTGGATATGTACAAGGGATCCCTCGAGGAAGACTAACTTGTAAGCTTTGAGTATAGCTCGTCCAATGCCAAGTACAATGGCTCAGCAGCTTGTGGTCTCCCCACAGTACCAAAGAGAATGTCACCAGTGGTCAAGTAAGGATCACCATAAAAGCACAAGTTTGTATCCGTCCTGGTTGCTACATAGTTCCCCTCAAGTGATACCCCAACAAAAGCACCTGTCAATTACCAATTCCGATTATAATCTTTTGGCAACAATGGTTGACATAAAAATAAGTATTTTTATCAAATGAGCATCGAAAAATGCACCACTATAGTTGCCGGTACTACATCTGCACAGAAAGAGAATATGATAATAACAACAACAAGCCATAATATCCCAACCCGGAAAGGGAACAAGAACAAAATAGGCATAACATGTGCAACAAAACTCCTTATCAGGTTGTGGTAAAAAAAAAAAATCCTTATCAGGTTGGACTTGAGCTGAGATGGATATCACACATCAACCGACAAATGCAACAAACTCTAGCTAGATGCAACTTATATTTAGTTACACAAAACAAACCTGCCGGTGTTTGATTCAGGTGGATAAGAGGCAGTCATGTTCCTAACATGGTTTTCTTTAATATTTATCATCTGATCATGTCACCCCTTCAAATCTCTCGTCCGTCATTTACAATAATGCACATTATGCCATTGTACATGTCTGAACCAGCTTAAAACACTTTTGTCTTATCAGCACAAACAATTTTATCTTATTCTCAGGCTGGTGCAACCTTTAACTCAAAAGTAAAGAGATATTGAAATTATGTGTAATACTACTCATCCATCTCATTATCATCATTGTGGCAGCTAAAGCATCTTTTTATATATAGTGCTTCTGGATATCCAAGTTCTGACATGTAAATTATGGCCTTTTTTACGGATGTCTACCAAAGTTTTTCCTCACAGTGGCAATAATATCTTACAGGCATACAACACATCAGATTTATCTCTCCAATTTAACCATTCTTCTCTTGCTTTGTGAATGCTGAATTTTAAACAAATTCCATTATTGCTGATAAGTTCTCAAAAGTGTTCTAGAAGTAAACCTGTACTCAATCATTCTATTTGATCCTTCTGTAGCTCCAAAAGTCTATCCATTGCTTTAACCTAAGATTTAATTTTATGCTTCTCTCAGTAATTAAAATGTTGTCATCAGCTAATAGTGTCACTGTAAACTAATTACAAGTCAAGCTTGATAACTCAAAGCTCATGCCTGGTGCAAAACCATCATTGATGTATGTTCAGAAATGAATAGAAAATCGTTCAGGAAGTTTGGTGTTTCTTAAAATATATCTACAAATTAACTAGTCATTTAGCTGGAAGCATGCATCTATATAGAATAAAAAAAAAATTACCTTTGCTGCAGCTGTATGTATAACACATGCCAGACCCTTTGTCGCCAGCTCGAAGATCTGCTTCAAACACTCTGCCAACTGGTCCTGCAGCAAAGCTCAAACCTGCACCAAGTGAAATATGCATGTTGCTGCTAAATGCCTTCACAGCTTTAGAGCCATGAAGCACAACTATAAAGTCCATGAGCTCGCCACCAATCTGTGTAATATAAGGAAAAGGATCAAATAACAAGAACTATGTATGGACCTAAAGAAAGAGCTAAAGGCAGGTGACAAGAAATACATCGGCAAGATTTTAGCTTATGAAAAATGAAGAAATGCTTTCATAAACTATAAGTACTAAGGTGTAGAACACAATTGTAAAGATTGATGCAATTGATTAGCCAAAAGCATGATAGAATACCATTTCCTTAGATCTAAATGATCTGCAGCAAATCAAGAACTGCAAATTTTCTTTTAGCACAATGCCATTTAGCATGTAACTACATGAGGTAGTATAGTCATAGTGATTAAACTCCAATGACAAATTCATTTGCAATGTAACGCATTGAAATGCAAGATTGTAATGTGTCCATGTTGATCATTCAAAGCATGGTTTAACCAGCAATACATAATGCCCACTTATGAAGTAACTATATGGGAAGACCACATTTAAGATGAATTATGGGACTCTAGTCTCATTTTATTATATGTTCTCTATGCAGCTTTTACATCAAGATGAATTTCTTACCAACCGGCCTCCAGAATTGGAATGGCATGCCCAAGCACAAGATTTTTTTATTTACAAGTATCATATATATATCAGTAAACTTGATATTTATATGCCTTCTAATTGTACAAATAAATAACAAAACATTAAACTGAGTACACCAGTGAAAAGGTACTAATCAAGAGACAAGCCACCAACATAAGGAGTTGGGGAAAGCTTCAAAGGAAATTGACAGTGGTTTCATTCAAGTTTTTCAATGTTGATAATACCAATATATACTGATTAGTTTGACCAAATAATAATATCAAAATAAATAGCATTTTTTCAAATAAATAGATAGCTTGACAATATATATATATATATATATATATATATATATATATATATATATATATATATATATATATATATATATATATATATATATATATATATATATATGATACATTTTTATTTTCTACTATTTTATCCGATGATACTAGGTGGTACAGGTTGGTATACTTCCCAATATACCAATAGAATACTGAAGTGATGCCTTATTCTCAATCCCAACATAACATTACTGTTTTATGTTTCCTCTCTCCTTTTGGTGTTATACACGAAGATGATTCACCTAAAGCACGGATGGAGGACTGTCCTTTTGATGAGATTTTTGCACAAGATGGAATATCTCCAGTTATTATAATTCATTACTGCAAAATTTATATTACTTTTCAGATACCTTTGGCATTTCCAATCTTTTCTACACCACTAATCTTTAATCATAAGGCACATAATTATTCTGTTTTGTTTAAGTTCTTTTGTTTAATCTCAACTACTGTTGTTCCTCCTGAAATTTCCTAATTGATCATTGTTTATGAGTTGTGACAACATATCTCCAGACAAACTTAAACTGAGACAAATATGCTGATTCTTGGCATTTATAGTTGCTATGAAAATAGACAGTTACCAAATATTGCATGTTAGAACAGATGCAAAAGAGAAGATTGGCCATCTAACTGTATGCATACCTGTGCTCCCCATCCTAAACCAATTGATAGAATGGCAGATGGTGCAGACCATGATCCATCGATCCTTCGAGAAATTACAAGACCAGTACCAACCTTGTAAGTAAGAAGTGCACCAACTTTAACTACTGTTAGGATGGCAAGCCCTTTTGCTCTTTTAAGGACAGCCCAGGGAATCGATTTCTCAGGATCAAACCTATCAACCTGCACATTGGACAAGATGCTAATTAAATAGAAGGCACCTGATGTTCATATTTTTAAAGAAGGTTCCTCAAATTTAAGTTAAAAGGAGATCCCTTAATTTGGAATAAAAAGCTCAAAAGCAGAAGTAGGAAATTGCACCTGGCAATAGCTCCTCAAGATATTCGTAGCCTTGTATATTTCATATTCCATGGACAAGCCCACAGGTAAATTTAACCATCCTCTCATGCATGTCCAGTCAGTAACATCATGTTTAGCTGACTGAACGCAATTGCTATTCGAGATAATCAATATTCTCTGCAATGGTTCAAGCCTGTCATAGCAAGTATCACAGACTCTTTGGGGATTTCGCTCCCGAAATTTGACTGGTAACAAGCATCTTCGCATTGTACAGTTTCTGCAGAAGATACGACCGCAAAACCGGCAGTGATGCCTACCATGAATAATGGCTGTGAATGGGGAATTGCATTGCATGCAGACTCTAGAATAACTATCTGGAAGCCACTCTGGAGGATCTGCTACAAGTACCTCTTTATGTGCATTACAGGCAATAGCTTCTACCTCAAAGGGTGGTGCACTTGGTACATAATAGACTGAAGGATGCAAAAAACTATCTCCATTCAATTCAGAACTTAAAAATGATACATCTGAGGTGGAGTTTAGCTGTCGTGATTGAATAGAACCATTAACTCGGTTACGGCCCATAAGAATCGCAACTAACCCGCTCAAAACATTCTTCAAGTTTACTTCAGGATTAGCCCTGAGATGACTTGAATAACCAGGGTCTTGAGCTGGATCGTCCTGCTCAGGGAAGTCATGCTCTGGTGATGATTGATATAGATTATACGGTATTGACACTTTTGGCACATAACTCTTGTGATGATCAACAAAGAAACCAACTTCCTCTCTATCATGATGACTAACTTTGTCTTCTTCAGAGAATGAGGTGTATGAAACTCTTTCTTCTGATGTCACCATGGATTCATTGAAGGTGAAACTTGTGAGATAACAGAGCTTGTCCTGGAGCACAGCATGCTTTCAGATTTGAGGTCAAAATCATGGTAAAAAACATTCCTTTAACAAACAGGATCACAACAATGAATCAAAACATTGCATTAGAATAACCATAACAAATGAATTAAAACATTGCATTAGAATAATCATAATCTTGCCCTAAAGTTATCTTGTTCAGCTATTAAAGTATAATGTTTCCAATAAATGTACTGAACAAAAATTAAAACGAAAAAAAATTAAAAGAGCAAGAAAATGCAGGTTCTGAGGGTGCAAACACTGTAACATGCTCAATTACTAGTAGCATCAGAAGTAGTAGAACAAACTCAAAATCTTCCAAGTCCAATCCATCTAATTTTCTGCACTTTGAAGTTCACAATATTAACGCATGTTAAACATATCCCTTGAGAACAACAATGCTAGTCGTACTATGTACCTTACTGCTTGGGAGCAATCTCAGGAGACTCCACAATACAGCCATAACACGAAATAATTTATCAGACTTTAGGCTAAATCGAAACTGGCCCAAGTCCAAAGTGCCGCTAGGTGTCATTTACCTTACCTGGGATCTAGCGAGCTTTTGACCTACCTAAACCTATTTCTTGGATGTTATACCTACGTAAGATAATTCCTTTCTCCAAAACGGAAAAACGAAACATATCTAACAAAGATCAAAGTTTATTGCAATCACTAGCATATTATTCAATCGATATCTCTGTGAATCCTAGGTTCTTTAGATTATAATACGAGCATTAAAGTTAGCATTCTTTGATAGACATGCCTTCACATCATCGACATCTACGAATAAACCAGAACGACCAGAAAAATAAACAGCAAACGAAAGTATTCTTTAGAATTCTTCAACACGAAGAAACGAACTTCACAAACCCTAGAAATTTAGTAGAGAAACACCTCCAGAAAGAAGCGGAAAAGGATCAATCAGAGAGAAATGGGGTGGGAACGGGGATCGGTCGCGGCTCACCAATGGAATGCCGGAAAGAAGGGATCACGGATTGATGCGGCGGTCTCGAGGAGGTCGAAGAGATGGTGGAGCGATCGGAGAGAGCGGAGAAGGAGCGAGTTCTTTCCTATCGTGTTTGTTTGGCGGGGAAGGCAAGAAAACGATGGGGAAGGCGAAGGGCGTCGAGAAGTTAGTGAAGCCGTCACGGCATCACGTTAAAAATAGAGCTTGATGATGATGATGATGATGATGATGATTATGATTATTATTATTATTAGTAACGAATTTCCGAAAATAAAAACTACTGATTTGGATTCTTCCTAAAAAAAATACATCCCATTTTAATTTATTTTGTTTGCAAAGTGTTTTTTTCCTTTTAAAATTTTATGCCTAAAAAGGTGAAGAGTCTTTTTATTTCATATTTTTAATCATTTTCTTAACCATTTCAGTTTGGTTTAACAAATCGATTCAAATAAGAATTTACTAAAATAATAAACTTCAGAAATAAAATTTAAAGTTTAACATAAAATATTAAACATTATAAAATAATTAAGAATCTATGACAATATAAATTTCAGATATTTATACTCCGAAAAATATTTCAGTAAATATTATAATATAATAAATAAACATAAAATATTTCAACATATTAAATTGAGTTTTTACACTAATTTTTTTTAATGGTCTACAATGAGAGTTTTATAATAAGAAAGTACTTTGAGTATTTTTTGAATAAAAAACTCAATAATGGAACAATTACACAATTTTCAAAAAAATAATTAATAAAAACTTAATTAAATTAAATCTAATTTTACTGAGATTCTATAGAGTGAGTATTTGTGATAATGAGAGACTCTATGGGAATATTTTTGGGAAAAAAAATTAATATTTATGTAGTTAATAATATTGAAAATTTGAAAAGTCAGGACATTAGGTGGAAAGAAAATAAAAAATGAAGCGGGAAAAATAATATTTTTCTCTATGAATTCACCCTAATAATAATATGGTAAAGTTCCTTTACTAAATCCCAATGCAAATTGGTATCCATTAAAACCTTATATGTGACAAATTTATGTATATTTTTCTTGCAAAATTTGATATGTAACTATGCTAACAACATTCAAAATATTACATATATGCGTAATATCTATGTCCTGTTAATTTTATGTTTTAATTAAGCATTAAAAGGTATTTATTTTTATTTTTACTAAATTTATCCATAATTGTGATTAATAGTAGTGGGGACGCATTTGACTATCTTTGTGTGGGTTATAGTTGCATTTTATAGGCTGAAATGTTTGAGAAAAAAATAGTTTCATGTGCATGTGTGTGAAGTCAAATTTTGAATCCTAAGTTGACATTGTTCTTGAATTCGTCACAAATCCAATGTCGATCTCTAATTGTTAAGCAAGGCTTGGTGAGATAAAGAGTAATCAAGGAGTGTTATGGTAGATTAAGTCAAAGAGATATGTAGGTGATTTTATATAATGAGTCTAAGGTAACTTTTCTTTTTTAGAGTTAGAGATAACTATTGAATTCAACTACGAGTTACTTAGCAAAACTATTAGGCAAAATCATCAATCATGTTATAATATTTTTACACTAATATCGGAGACTATTAATAAATATGTAAAATTTAATGAACCTTTATGTTAGCATCGAGTGTTTATAGGTTGAGAAATAATATTTGATTTAATAGGATATGTAAGTGATTATGTTGACCTTGGGTCATAAAAGGATATTTTATAATTAGATTTATTATTGTCGTCGAACAATACTTTATGACCACACTCAATCACATTATAATCAAGAGATGCTTTATTAGTAAGTTTGGTGACCTTAGTCACGTTATTGTTAAGCGATGTTTAATGATCGAATATAGTTGCATCATAATTAGGAGAAATTTTATGGTTGAACTCAGTAATATCATTGTTAAATGATCCTTCATTGCTAGATTTAGTGATATTGTAACCGAGAGATACTCTATAGTGAATTCAATTATGTTATCGTCGGGTAATGCTTCATGGCTAAATTTGATCACATCATAATCAAGAGATATTTCATGGTTGGGTTTAATCACATCGTCATTGAGCAATGATTCATGGTTAGATTCAATCGTATCATAATCAAGAAATAATATAAGATAAAATTTGATTATATTATCATCGAGCAATGCTTCATGGTCGGATTCGATCGAATCATAATCAGGAGATTCTTCATAATCAAATTTGGTTGTATCATCGTCAAGCAATACTTCATGGCTAGGTTTAGGTATGTCATGATTGGATTATTACACTTTAGTAATTTGTGTGTCGTATGTGTTATTGGTTATTATTAATTTAGGTCTTAATATGATGATTAATATCCATTCATATGATTTGTCTTTAACGTTTTAACATTCTTTACAACATCTAATATAATTTAGTTTCTACTCATTTATGATCATTATCTAATAGTTGGGTTTCAAGAGCCAATTAGAGGGTTTCATGTCAATATTCAATCAAACAATTAAGAATCTAATAAGATTTAATCTCAATACTCAATCTTCTATAAACAAACCTATGATCGTCATGTCATCAAGAGTCAAGTCATTCAACTCTTATATAAGGGGACATTCACTTCATTTTTTTTTATGTCTTTTTATGAATTCTGATATCAAATCTTTTAGACTTTTTAAACTTTAGAACTCTTAGTCTTATATTAGGGGTAAAAAGATTCTTTAGAGTTATTGAAGAAACTCTTCCTCTCGGTGAGAAAGGTCGACATTTGATGACCAAAATTAAAATACTAAGTCAATATAGTGGTGCCTATCCACCCAAACCTCATTAAATGATGCCTTTCCTCCTTTGAAAGTCTTTCCACCTTAAGACATTTTACCACTTCTAACTAGTCCAATTATGTTTGAAGTCGGTTGTCTCCCCTATATGACAATTCACCTTAGCTAGCTTATTTTGATGAATAGCTTATTCCCAAAGGAGGGTCACTATGTCGATCAAGATATCATGGGCTGAACCGAGCACCATGAGCATTAGGTGAGGCCCCTATAATCAAAATTGTAAGTGTTGGTGAAGTTTGATGTGAAAACTATATTACATGTGGACTTGGATACTTACCATGACCAACTACTTATAGTCTTCGTCGATAAGGGACTTGATATCCTTTCCATATTTTTTTTTTATCAAACTAGAGTGCATCATCTACTAATTCCACCGAATGATCTATAATGAAATCTCTCATGGGTGAAAATTTATTGAGAGCCCCCATGTTGATTGTAAGGGGTCTTTTCTGGGCTCAGGCTAGTAACTAAAGAATTCATATATGAACCATTCTCATTTGATAGGATAAAGGTTATATACAAATAAATGAGTCACGTCATAAGGCTAGCTTGAAGGAGGTGCCTGATGACTTATCGTTGCCTCCCCTTGGAGGAGTCATGGAGATCCTACTCTACTCCATCTCGAGAACTAGGGCATTTGGTAATCCTCCTCCTCATACTCCCTTAAGAGGATTCTTAGTCCACTAACCAATTGTCCAAGGACTAAGCCAAAGCTCACCTCTCCTTCTTCGACATGGACAAGTGGCCAATTTGAGGATTGGATGACACTTGTAACTACTCCCACAAATACTCCTATTATTGCCTCTCTGCTAACCAAGAGAAACCTCTCGACTTCTTCCTACCCCTCCTCTTGTTGATAGCATGGGAAAATATTCTAGTGAGATCTAAAATGGTAAAAACTAAATTAAAAATTATAAGAGTTAAGATTTAGAAATAAAGATGAGAAAGCCCCAATTACTCACTTTAAAGCACAAGATTAAGTTTGTTCTTTATAAACCACTATTTGTTTTGTCTCGGTGGACAAAGCATTAGATAATTGGGTAAATTTTTTATTTTTAACTCCAGTCAACTTTTGGGGAGTATTAGCAAATTTTTAGATGACCCATATAAGACTAAAAGACCACCCCTCATTTAAGAAATATAAAAAAAAAAATCTTTCAACCCTTATAGGAGCTCGAAACCGTCCATATCTTGCAACTATTTTAAGACAAATGAAAGTAATTTAAACCTCTAAAGCATGTATTATAGTAGCACATAATAGTATTAGCATCAGTTAATGTCAAGATCATAATATTCCGTAACAAATACATAAAATAGTGTCAAGAATTCAGTAAAATCTTTATATTTTAAAAACCTCGACAAAAGGAAATAAAGAGATATCTAAAGCCTCGTATCAAATGCATCTTAAGTGCAAAAATAATAATCCAATGTATATAACCAATTACTAAGTTAAGTAATTAAGTATTCATTACTACTATGATAACCAAAGTCGAATAAGCCAAATATAAAATTCTAAGCTTCGCCATCCAAAAGCATCACCCTTAAAAGGGTGATATCCCTCGTCGTAACAACTATGACATCTTCAAAGGAGGAGACATGGGACTACTAGTGACTGAAGGAGGGGATGAGAGGTGATTGGTCTAAACTTGAAGAAGATCAAGAGGAAGAAGAAAAAATCTTTGACTTTTGAATATAGGGTTTGGGAGTCGACTAAGTATTCTAAAGCATAAAAATAAAAAAAAGTTGAAACTCAAATTTCACAAGAGGTATGAAAAAAACAAAGATTGGACACCCCCGATCGAGTGACCCTTGAATTCTTACACTTATCTCTTGGCTTGCTCGTAGTCTAACTAAAAAGAAGATGTGGTGGGTATAGATTGGTTATAGAAGATTGAGCATTGAGATTGCTATCTCCTTGGATCATTGATAGTTTGATTGAATCTCAACATAGAGTCCTCCGATTGACTTTTCAAAACTAACCATTAAGTAATGATCATGAATAGTTAGAAACTAAATCAAATTGGATCATGCAATCAAAATGATATGCTTACAAAAAAACTAACCAAATCACTGAATCATCATAGTGTCTATAATGTAATATGGAGCCCAAACTGATAAGATATAGGTGATCCGATCAAGATGTAGTTAAATCCACCTATGAAATATCTCTTGATTATAATGTGGTCAAATCGACCATAAAGTATTACTAGACAATGACACTACTGAACTCAATCATAAAGTATACCTCTAATGATATGAGGTTAACATAACCACTCAAATAATATATAACGCGATCAAATAGCATATTTTAAATAGATTATTATATCTCGATCCTCACAAGTGATAAGGTACTTCATATATATATATATATATATATATATATATATATATATATATATATATATATATATATATATATATATATATATATATATATATATATATATATATATAAATAACCTAATGACGGATTATATCCCATTGTATATCTCATCAACTTAACATGTCAACCAAATAATTATCCTACAGTGACATTGACCCGACGCAATGCAAGCACAAAAGACCCACTCAAATTTGCTGATAATCCTAGCAGTCAACATAAATTGCACATATTCACTATTCAATTATGGTTGATGATTTTACATAAGCATATCATGAATTAACTTTAACTTAAATTCAAGAGTTACACAAGCTCACTGTAAAAAGCCTCTTAAGTGCGTTTTTTAGTTAATTTAGAATAATACTCTTTGATTACTCTCGATCTCTTCAAACCTTTACTGACTTAATCATCCTATGAATATTTATTTGGCTCAATCCTGACATATCATCTCGGAATCATGACTTAGCAATATATATAACCAATCAGATACCAAAAAATATGAACACTATATTATATTATCTTATAATTAGGATAAAAATTAGAGTAATTATGTTAAATGATTCGAATTATTATATATTTAGTTAGATATAAAGAATATTTAAACAACGGAGTAGTCAATTGAGCCGCTCGAAATCGAACCGTCCAAGAACCGGGTTGAGACCGTGGTCCAATGAGCGGGGTAATTTAGTCCTTATCACCAGAAACGAAATCTTAGGGTTTTTCCGCGAGCGATAAGAAGCTTTGCCTCGACTTTCTTCCACGCTTCGCCGCCGTTGCTCCCAGATCAAGGCTCGGGTTCTCCCCCCCCCCCCCCCCCTCCCTCTCTTCCTCTAGCCCTAACCCAAACCCCGATTGCGGCCATGGCTACGCGGGTGCTCTCTCAGAAGGAACAGGACATACAGATGATGCTCGCTGCCGCCGTCCACCTCGGCGCCAGGAACTGCGACTTCCAGATGGAGCGCTACGTCTACAAGCGACGAAACGACGGTAACCTCTCGATCCACTTTCTTTATTCTCTTTATGCCAGATCCGTCTTCCGAAGCATTTGGTGGTGCTTCCAGTTTATTCTTGTCTTGTTTCTGAACTCCATTTCCCATTATGATGCTATATGTTAGATGCGAGTGGCGACGAACGAATTCAAAGAAACCATTTGAGTCGTTGTCGGAGGAAATTTATAGGCTTTATTTTGGAGTAAACATGATCGATCGCTATAAGTGATTGTGACTGTTATTCCATTTGTGAGAGGAAGGATTTGTTTGTCCGGGAAGAGATTGTTGTGGTGAAGTAAAGATGGGAACTTTTATGGTGTAGAACGTTGAGCTTGGTCCATAATATAGGTAAAATCATAGGTTTGCGGTGTGCTGGGCCTTGTGTGAAAAGTCTAAGGTTTCCAAGCAAATGGCATCTCATTTTTATGATGCGAAGATGTGCACTAATGGTGTTGGAGGCTTCCTGTTGTGGATTATGTTGGGTTTTGTTGAAAAAACAGGTAATCGAGGAGGGTGCTTAGCTATGTTATCATTATGAAGATGCAGGTAGAAAGCAATAAGGTGAGCGCAAGGGTCTCTATACACTGAAAATTACATCAAAGAATGCATATTGGTCCTGAATGAGGTGAATTGTTTCTTGAGAATGCCGTATCATATTTTTAGTCGTTGGTTACAGGTTGTATTGGTTCACATTTTATATGTAACCAACTAGTTTGACTGCTTTACAAATTTTCATTAACACAAATTATATTAAGTACTTAGCATTATTTTATTCTCAAGAACTTGGAAAATGATCATTAGCAAATAACAAGGAAAGTAGTAAGCTGACTGTGATGGTTTGCATTCATAAATATGGAGTTCTTGTGAGTGGAACTATTTTAGTATATTTTATTTATGTAGTGATTGCCATTCGTCATATGCAAGGTGGTTAGCAGTATGTCAATTCTGGCAAAGAAATGAAATTTTATAATGCCAAATGTACAACATTGAAACCCTTACCAGTAATCCTTTATTGTTTCTAGTGCTTTTGATACTCCAAAATATGACTAGTATTGATGGTCTAAATTAGTTATGACTGAAGTAATGAGGTATCTTACTAAAAAAAAACTAATCAGCATTGATGAATTGATTCATTGAAAGGCCAGTTGGATCTGAAATAGGACTGCACTTTGCTGATCACATTACAACTGCACTTTGTTTATTCCTTTACTTTTATCTCTGCTTTCTTTTTGTTTTTTATTGTGAATCCGTTAACTTGTTTTTTATGGAACTAAGCGCCATGATGTACTTAGCTATGTTTCTCAAACCTTCATTTACTTAATCATTCAGGTGTCCACATCATCAACCTTGGCAAAACTTGGGAGAAGCTTCAGCTAGCTGCTAGGGTTATAGTTGCGATTGAGAACCCTCAGGATATCATTGTCCAATCTGCAAGGCCATATGGTCAGAGAGCTGTTTTGAAGTTTGCACAGTACACAGGTGCTCATCCTATTGCAGGGAGGCACACACCTGGAACCTTTACCAATCAGCTTCAGACATCCTTTAGTGAGCCTCGTCTTCTAATCCTTACTGATCCAAGAACTGATCACCAGGTAAAAAAAAGTCAGTGAAAGAAATTATTTTTTTCTGTTTGGCTAAAATAGATTAGTTAAGAATGCCTGATCCTTTCACAAACAGCCTATCAAGGAATCTGCTCTGGGAAACATTCCAACAATTTCCTTCTGTGATACGGACTCTCCCATGCGTTATGTTGACATCGGAATCCCTGCAAACAATAAAGGAAAGCACAGCATTGGCTGCCTCTTTTGGCTTTTAGCAAGGATGGTTCTGCAGATGCGTGGCACTATTCCTCTTGGGCGTAAATGGGAAGTAATGGTAAGGTTACATCATAGTAAGGCATTAATTGATTAACCACCCTTTTTAGGCTTTTGAAAAGTCATAATTCAGTTTGATACATGGTTCATTTGATTTTTACATTATTAAATGTATATTCTTGGCAGCCTTTGCAAACAGTTGCATGGTGAACCATTTGTGTAAATCAGGAGCACAGTGAAGCACAGATCTTTTAAGCCATACATGCTCTTTTCTAGAATTGTCTTGTGTCCATCAATATAAGCTTTTAGAACACTCAAGAACTGGCTGCTTGCAGGGTCCCCTGGTTCCAATACAAGGAAAAAAGAAAGACTCATTAAACTACTGTGCCATTTTTGGTCTTTTTTTCCCATTGACAAATAAGTTGGACCTTTCTTAAATAACTATATTATTAATCTTTTATAAGTGAAGAAAGTAGTTTCTTTAAATAACTATTCAGCTTTGTACTTAAAGAATTATATAATTAAAAACATGGTTTTTTACTTTATTGTCTTGTCTGTTGTCTTTTGAGTATCTTCATTTGCAACTAAGCTGGGGCTTTGCAGGTTGATCTGTTCTTCTATAGAGATCCTGAGGAGGCCAAGGAACAGGCAGAAGAAGAGGCTCCAGTTGCTCCTGATTTTGGTGCAGTTCCTGATTATGGTGCTATGGTACCAAATGATCAATGGACCACAGAACAGTGGATGCCTGAAGTGGGAGCTGTACCTGCTGCTGTGCCTCCAGTTGCTGGGGTTGAGTGGACTGCTGGTCAAGGTTAGTTGAAGTGGCCATATGGTGATATATATTGTTTTATTTCTGTTTATACACTATGATGCCATCTTGATGTTAGTCTCAGTTACACCAATCCCGAAATAAAAAAAAAGTGAATTCCATGAGATTATGCTAATATTCTGTCCTAACAAGACATAGGTTAATGATATTTCATATTTACCCTCTGAATTATTTGTTCAAGCTTAAGAAGAATATGTGCAATTATTTGCTTTTAACAGTATATCTCACTTTTAAGATTCACATTTGTGCAGAATATGTTAATTGTTTACTTATTTATTATGAAAAGCTTAACGAATTATATCTGCGACCAATATTTTATGTGCATTCTAGTAACTACGTTCTTGATGGCAATCTACACATTGAGCCATATAAAGAACATCTTAACTTGTGCAATTCCTTGTGTTCCAAGGATCATGTGTAACATATTTTGGTTTTTCTGTGAACAGCACCTGTAGCTGCAGATGGATGGGATGCAGCTGCAGCTCCAGCTCCAGTTCCACCTCCACCGGTGGATGTTGTTGCTGCTCCTGCTGGTGTTCCATCTGGTTGGGAGGCTGATCAACCTACTACTGCTCCCTCAGGTTGGGAGTAACCGAAGGCCAATATGCCTGTGGCAACTCACGAGTGCGTCGATTAGTTTTTATCTAGGCAGCACATTGGTGCTTCTATCATGCTTTTGTTTACTATCTGACTATTTAGCTCTGAAACAAGTCCTATCCGCCTATTATTTTTCTCCTTTTTGTTCTTTTTCCTTGATGTCTTAGAACCATGACTATAAATTTGATGCATTACCTCATTTTCATCTTTATCTTCTATTTCATTGTCATTATGGATTTATGTATCTTGGAGTATGAAAGCTTGCTATACACAATTAGTAATGGATGTCAATTGTATTCATTGCTAATATTAGGACTCAATCCTCACCAATGGATGGTTTTTAGCAGTATTTCTTGGGGATCAAAGATACTCAACTTCCCTGATCATGAGATGCTAAATGCAAACTTTTTCTCATCGTCCGAGTGATGCTAAACTCAAACAAGACGGATTTGTTTGAAAGCTCTACTAAAACCCATTGCAGAGAAGGAAATCATCTGTCACAGCAAGACTTTTTATTTCATGTTGGCACATATCAACAATCTACTTTAAGATAGTATATCACAGGAGCTTACTGCCATAGAAATTTCATGTTCAATACTAGTACTAATTCATGCAACAGTTTTTGTCAACATATGTACATGCTCCGATGGAGTTGGGGCTTATTGACATCAATACCAGTGCCTTTTCCTCTGCAAAGCAAATTGAGTACCTGGTCATCTAGAACAGAGTGTCCCTACCCAAGCAACCCATTCTTCTAAGTTAGCAAAATATTGTCCAAGATTGGTAAATCTACCCATCAAACGCATCTCCCTGTAATACACAATATGCATTAACAATTATGCCAACAAAATTATGTTATACAATGTTATTATTTTCGTGTGGAGACCTGTGTTGATCAAAGTACATGACTATCCTTTTCACCCACAATAAGATCATGAAGCCATCAAGGAAGAGAATGAAATCAATTTAGGACACCCTCTTCTTAACCTGATTTTGATACAAGCAATGCACTTTATGTGCTTGTCATGATTCCAATGCATCAAGTCAATCACAATTGCCCACTCAATTATTTTTACCAGTGTGTGTCTATGCTAACATCAGTGGTTATGTATTGAAGCCTGAAATCCACTATCAGATTCCATGTAGATGAGAATTCTATCACTGTTCTTCAACCACTAGCTGCACAAGAAAGAAAACAAGATCCATATATATGCACATACAAGGCTTCAAGGTTGTTTATCTGTCATTAAAAATTAGATTTCATGAGTTGAAACTGCACAGCTCATAGCTTTTGCAGCTAGCAGGATCAAATATCACTTTCATATACTATTTAAATTACTTTACAGCTTAGGTTTTTTTTTTTTTTTCTTTTTTCACCTGAATGTATGTAGAATGACCAAAGTACTACTACTCTTTACTGGATTGATGAACTTGCATAGAGTAAAACATTGTCCAGTTTAAATTGACTAGCCCTAGGTTATTATGACAAGTCATTGACTTCATGCATACTTTTTTCTATGATATAAAAACTATTTTCCTCTCAGACACATGATGGCAACATTCACAGTTACTCCTGTGAAAAAAAAATAAAGGTCATACACAACATGCAAAAGAATAGAATGATCTCAAGTAGCTCACCTGGAAGATGATAAATCACTACCATTGAGGGGCATGGTTGAAGGCAGCTCTGAGATCACATGATTGCTTGTTGTAGCATCACAAACAGATGCATATGTGTGGACTTCATGTTGGATGCTGCTATCTGATAGGAATCTTTTTAACAATGGTCTGAAATGAGAAGTAGCAAGTAATTACAACTCTTGTCTCTAAAAAAACATAATGAGCCTCATTTCCATACATGAAGGTGAAAAAAAAAAGTAGCATGATGCATTATTAGCTATCTATTGTTATTTGAATAATCAGTAGTGTCCAAACATGCTTAACAAAAATTTAAAAAAAAAATTACACATACATTCCTGACCAAATATTTGAGAAGTTGAAGATGATTTATTTGTAAATGTTTACCTACCAATTAATATGAATTCCTGGATGATGCAATCCAATCAAGGTCAAGAAATCTCAAGTTTGATGAACTTATTAGTGTCTACCTATTGTCCAGAAGAAAGAGCATTGTACTGTTTGTGTTTAGGAAGACATGGGACCAACAAGTAATCTTAAATTTCTTGGGAAAGTTAGACAAAGATCTACTGAATAGAATAAAAGTAAAAGAAATTTAAAGTTTTATTTAATTAGATTACAGTTACTATGGTGTTGATTTCTTAGTTTAGATAGAACAACTCAATGAGCAGTGCTTATGCATTGATCTGCAGAAACATTATCAGAAGAAGAATAGCTTCTAATTGCACAAAGATTGAGCAATCTGAAGTAGCTCACCTAGAATATGGCATGTCAGTCTCATCTAGATCCATATATGAAAGCAGCTCTGAGATCACATTTCTTCTTGTCCTTACATCAGTATTGGATTCATCTTTGTTGACTTCACATGTGACATTGCCAACTGATAGGGATTTTCTGAAATGTGATCTGAAATGGAAAGCTGCAATGTTAGCCAGAATTCTAGTCTTACAAATGAAAGGCAAATCAATCAATGAACACACTCTTGTCTACTATGTTAGCTACTTGTGGAACTGCTATGAAGAAGAAATATGAAGGTACCTCCCTACATCATGATGCTGATCTGAATCCAAATCACAAAGCTCTGGTTTATCCTGCCAGGGTACAATGTGCCCTAGGAACCTGCATCAAGAAGTAAGTTTACAGAAGAAAAAAAAAAGTTTATTCATAGGAAAAAAAAATGTTGCAGCCTACAAGTTGATGGCCTCCTGTTTCCTGGCATCCATGAAGGCATGGCTATAATATCTTTGAAGATTCCTCTGTAACCCTGGCCATAGTGTTAATGGCACCCATCTGCCATTGTTCTTGTAAGGTATCTGTGTCAAGAGCAATTAAGTTCATAGAAGATAATGCTACTTGCACATAAATAAGAACTCTGCAAGTGGAAATACCTTGTCATGAGCTGCAGAACCAACATATTGTAGAGCAAGTCTGTCTCCCATTTCGCGATAAAAGTTCATCAGATCATCAGCCAATGGGTCTTCTAGATCAACCTCTGGGACATCTTTAATCCCCAATGCATGCAGCTGATGACCAAGAGCAGTCAAACCATATGCAATCTGTGCAGCATTGGTGCGATCCAAGCAGTCTATGCAATTTGTTCTGAGGACCCCTTTCTGTCTCCTCTGTGGTGTAGCCAAGCCATTCCCATCCTGTTGGGTTCTGCGTGAAGAAGACGCACTCTGCGAGATATCAGAGCTCTGTTCGGAGCCGTCGTTCCTGTAGCATGTCGCAGTATAAGGAATCGTGGCATTACGAGGATGTCACAAGACATGTCGAGGTTGGGAATTGTAGTGCGTACAGAAGGCTGAGCCAGTTGAGAGCATCATCCATGGTTGGCGTTCGTCGACAGTGAAAGAAGCCGGTTAGATCCATTGCGCATGCTGCCACTTTGCACAACAATGCCAATGCTTCTGTGCTTCTTCTGCAACAATTTCATCGACTTGGATCAGAAGAGATCGAGAACAGAGCACAGTGGAAGCAAAGCCACCACATACCTTCGACAGATACTTTGCAAGTCGCAGTGGAAGTATATCAACCGATCCGATTCCGGCAAATCCTTGTTTATATGATTTATTGCATCTACAAGCTTTTCGGTGAGCAATGATTCTCGAGGTTTCTTCTCTTGCTTCTGGATGGATCACAAAAAGATCACTACATGTCCCAAAAGATCAGTTCTTGATAGATTGCTACCTTGATCATGTTCAAGACGATGATGGGGTTCTCGTATCTGTTCACAAGGTTCTCAAAATGAAGCCGTGTCGCCTCGAAGTTGTCGTCCTTCTTCTCCACTGAAACAAGGAGGAACATCTCGTTAACGATCGGTCTCCGAAGTGCACCACTCACTGCAACTTACAGATGATATCGGGCTTAAATCCTAGTCTTCGAGTTCCCTGAGACCAGAACAGAGGTATGGATCCTCTGTTCTGCACAACAGATGTTATTTCTCTGGGAATCTCATCTGGTTGATCGCAGAACACAATTTGTTCCGTCTCAACATCATTAGCCACTCTTCCCTTCTCGTCGACACCGCGTCTCAGGTACCTGTGATCAGCATAGACACTGTCAAGCACTTCATGGAAGATCCACCGTGCAAGAGAAGAGTTACCGGTAACCTGGTGCCAGCAAAATGTCGAGATCGTCGGGCAATGAGAGTGAATGTGCAATCTTTGCCGGCATGAGAAAGTTTGCCCTGAACAAGCCATGAAAAGATCAAGTCTTGAGAGCAGAGTCGAACCAAGCTTTCCAGACCTTACCTGCTTGAAAGATCCATGTACCAATGCAACAGTCCACGCGGTGTTCTTGAGATGATTGCGGATACCGCAACTCAAGAACTCGTTCCAGACGAACATGGTCTCATATAGAGCTTCCTCTGGCACACCATCACACATGTTCTTCTGAAGACTGCACATTATGTTGTAGGAGTAACTGAAGAAGAAGTCCTTTGTCAGATCCACTGCGCGTAACAGCCTCTTGTATCTACATAGATCACCAAAACAAGATGGGTGTCTCCAAGACAAATGATATGAAGGGATTGGGACTGATCATTTCTTATCTCCGTTAGAAATCCCATGAAGGGATTAACAGTAACCTGTATTCAGCCCCAACAAAGGGCAGGTAGGAGCTTTGAGCAGAATCTGAAAGTGAAATCATTTGGCTTCTGGTGACAGCATAGATGGCATGGCCACAGATGGCACCAATCTTCTTCCTCCCAGTGATGAGCAACATGTAGTAAGGGCCCAAGAACTTGACAAACCCTGCAAATGAAATAGATGCATGAATCTGAACTCTATCATGCTTTTCCATGAGATCGAGGCTGCACATACCAACAATCCCATAGCACACACTGATCTTGTTGAGTCCACCAGTTACATTGTTCTCATGATCTAATTGCTCCAGCAAACATTTGCATTCACTTTTCGAGTATGTGATGGGATCCTCATAGATGTTCAACTCAGAAGGTTGCGACCTATCAATCTTCAGAACTCTCCACTGTTTCCTGCTTTCATCGCTTCCGACTACAAAAAACATCTACAGCACAATGGGACATCCAACACATGTATTAAATTGAATCGATCTCAAGAACTCTGCAAAATCTGCCTGAAGCAGAATCCTTCACGCAACAATGCAAGAACGTAGGAAACAAAGAATCGATGGTGAGAAGTAGCAGAAGAGGATAACATAGATCCTAACCACTTCAAACAACACAAGATCTTCCCACCCGGGATAAAAAGATCCAATCTTGGACTTAAGATCAACCACTCACCGATCGAGCCGCATACAGAGTGAAGTTCTGGAGGCGCCCGCGGCCGCGGCCGCCGCCGGCGACGGCATCAGCTTCCTCCACCGCTGCCATGCGACAACCCCACGTCTCGCCCTCCGCGGCCGGTCGATACCGAACCGAAGGAAAATGACAAGCGACAGGACTAATCCGCCATGAAAAGGTCTGCTCTCGAGAGCAAACAAGGGAGCGAAGAGGTATTGATCATAGAACAACAATGGAGATGCCTTCTTCGTTCTCGCCACCACCCGATTTGGAGGAGGGGGGAGCGTCCGGAAGCAGAACTCGTGTGACAGTTGAAATCGCGAGCTCCGCGGAGCAACAAAGAAGATTACGGCGGAATCCCTGTCAGATTCTCGTCGGTCAAATTTACAGATACGGTCTTCCATATTTATAGTTACCTATGAAACCAAAAAGACGGTTTTACATATATATCCTTTTAAAATTTACAAATATTACATTTACCCTTATAATTTTATGGTAATATAAAAAAAATATGTCACGTATACATACTTCAAATGTTAAGGTTTTTCAAATATATATTTCTCTCTTTACATAGATAATTGTAGTTAACATTATCTAATTTCTGTTAGAAATATTTAAATATCTAAAATGTGCATATTTACCCTAAACTATTTAAATATCCCTAAGAAATCAAAAATATAAAAAAAAATTCATATGCTATTTTATTTAAAATTTTAAAATATCATATTTACCCTTATAAATTTTAATATAATATGCATATCTTTCATGATAAAAAATCCTTCACATATATCCTTTCGAATACTAAGATATTTCACATAGCTAATTGTAGTTAATGTTATCTAACTTCAATTAGAAATATTTAGAAATATATAAAATATTTTTAATCACCTTTATAAATTTACCCCTAAATATTTAAATTTCAATAAGAATCTAACTATCTAAAATATTTAATGCATTCTTTTTAGTTAAAAATAGCATCTTTACCTTTATAAATTGCACGTGCACACACACACATATATGGCTGATCTAATTGTGGATCATGATATCTCAATCCTAAACTTGGAAGTATCAAAAGGAAGCCAGAAATGCAAAATAAATAGCATTCATGTTCTAAAATTTGTCATATATCGACATACAGTAATTTGGATCAACCAACAAAGTATAGCTCATGTTGAGTGAGAGAACAAGTATTTCTGGTGCGTAAACTGTATCGATTGACAACAGCAAATTAGTTGAACAATTTCTGAGGAAACATGTATATGTCTGCAAGCAGATGCTAAATTTTTTTCTTCACCTGGAAATGCTCTTCACCATTTTAGAGGAAGGACCTTCCAGTCGAATGTGGTATTCAGAGGATTCTGCAACCTGAGAGCCTCAAAAGCTCAGAATTGAAAGAAACATCAATCACGATTTTTTTCGTACTTCCAGTGCCGATGCAGCTGATTCGACATGTTCAAGTAAGCAGACATAGATCTTTTGTTTCAACCGATCGATGGTCCCGAGTAATCCATCTGCTTCAGTGCCTGCATCTTTTCGAAGTTGATCTAACCAGGTACTTGCATCCTTGAGCTGTGAAAGTGTTACAGCAATCAGTTCATCAGATTCCTTGGAGTGCCCTCCGCTACGATCCTTCACACCCTTCTTCGTTCGAGACTCTGCATAGAAGCCACTGTTAAGAGCATTTTCCAAGAAACTCAAGAACCATGACCGTGATTCCTGTCGGAGATTGGCCCTTAGTTCTTGGATCTCCTTCAAGCCATCCCCTCTGGACCATGTTATCTTTTCATTTCCACAGGATGCCTCTGCAGGGTTTGGAGCATTTAGAACCCTTCTACTGTTAGGCAATGCAGTTTTCATAATCAGCTTCTCTCCTTCTTGAGCCAGTTGCTTGGGTATCCCAGTCAAGTTATCTTTCTCAATGGCTATGTTTGGCTGATCTAAGAGCTGATGTAGTGAAAAGAACTTTGCCAGAGAGACATGGAGCTTCTCCTCCATAGAAGACTTGCGTAGATCTGCAAATATGCTGAAAACCAGAAGCATGACTTTTTTAGCTCAGAAAAAGGGCAGGATGACAACAGACAGGAAGTGGAAAAAGGATCATCAAACTTGAATTAGTTCAATAATAGGCTATCCATTTCTCAATAGATGAATATCCTATCATTTGAAAATGTGAATTTATGTGAAACCATATAGCAGGTGATGCCCAAGGTTTCCTGGCCTCATTTATAGATTTCATTCGTTTAGTTTTTCTAATGAAATTAACTTAAATTAAGAAAACCACAAACGTGTTCCATTTGGAAATTTATAACACTCCATGCACAATCATTCATACCCACCATTTTTATTTGATTTCATCATTTAGCAGAATCCATAATATTTCATACAGAGGTTAGAACATTGAGGGGCTGCATATGCTCATGCAAATCTTTATAGGGGAGACAACCATAGTTATAGATCTAAGCATTAGAACCTTGTGTTGGATGATACAGAAGGAAGTTTTCAACTTTTATGATGGGACTGAAGTTATCATATCTGTTGCACATAACATGTAACCTTGCAATCAATACTCTTTTAAGTTCTTCTAGAAACATTTTTCCACGAGCGAGAAAGCTAACAGCATAGCAAGTTTGTGCTTAAATTAACAAGAATGCATCACTTACTTAAGTACAACATGAAAAACTAAGTAGAGATGGTTGTTCCATCAAAATCTAAGCTAAGAAATGTGCTTCACTAGGGTTGTGATAATTCATTCAGAATTTAGACCAAAAAATTAACCATTTTATCCCAATAATTGAGCTTGCCCAGCTAAGAGAGCCATCTGTGATTCCCCTAAACTTTAAAATACCCTGGATTTATCTACTGGGACAAAAACCTAAGTACTCATAGGAGAAACCACATTATCAGTTACAGAAGAATAAAACAATGATTAACAACAACCTCAGCTCCCTTGGGAAACCAGCATCAAGAGTATTTAAGATGGAAGATGCATAAAAAGTTTGATTGGCTCAAAGTTTTAATAACTGTGATAATATGAAGAAAAAAATATGACAAATATTTTCAATAACATACTCACCTAAGGCCTTTAACAAGAGCTGCAGCTGTAGCCGCTTCTCGTTGGGCCTCAGCTGCTACTAGAAAAGCTATTTCTTTTCTTTTAACCATTCCCTATTTAGAGAACAATTAAGAAGTAAGTGGAGGGTACACGCACATGATATAGAACTCATAGTGATAATGTAGAACAAAATATGTAGATCAAGCAACTTTAATTTCATGACAGAAAAACTTGATTACACTTGAGGAGAAATTGCAATGGAAATATCTAAGAGGCGAGACTGACACCAACAAAGAACCGAAGGAAAGATATACATGTACCAGGGCATTGAAGACAAGGGGTCTAGATGTGAGAATAAACAAACTTTTGCAAAAGATAGAAAAACAGATATCACTCATAAGAAATTGCTTTAAGAGAAAGATTTGTCCATGCTCTAAGTTTATCCCACTAGCATGTTGATAAGAGACTTCTATGTTTAAAATCCAGGGTGTCAACTACCTAAACATGGCATAAGAACAGTAAAAAAAGGTATGTTTTAGCATGATTTAACATAAATCTCCTTGTCTAACTGAACATTTAATGGTTGTTCAAACATTAAGAACAAAAGAAAATTAGATTGTCGATATGAGTTCCTTTTCATTTTTTGGACTTTCCAACTATCAAAATTTGCTAATTACTCATACATGTATTGATGGAAGAGTTCCTTGTCTTAGATTAGACTGCTTTCTTATAAACTTATATGCCAACTAGAACTCTCTGCAAGTGATTTATGATACTGTCAATTACCTTCCCAGGGTTGATTAGGCTGGCAGGAAGAGAGTCCCATGGGATGGCATCCGCAACTCTTCTTTTATTGCTGCTCAATGAAGAGGACATGGTGTTGGAAGATGACATCTTCTTTATAATAGGATTAGATTTGACAGACATGTTCTTCAGAGGTTTTGCATCATCTTTAAGGGTAGCAACATAATTTTCCTGCTTTTCATTGACTGTTTTGTTCTGAATACATGGAATTGTAGGTTTCGGCTGCAATACTAGCACCAAGAACAACCATCAATGATCTAAAGAGAAATTCTATATACTAATTTACACATTGAAACTTCACTGCTATAGAGATTGACTTGTCCATATTGAATAATGACACAGCTCTTTCATAAAGATAGATAATAGGGAGATTATGATTACTCTTGTGATACTAACAATGACTAGCTGTCATTCAGAGAGAGAAATTGAGAGAGAGAGAGAAAGAGAGAGAGAGATTAGCTGGGTAATGCCATGAGGATTTTCAGGGCCTGTCTATCTTTATCAGCTACTAGTAAGTCATGAGCATAATATAATAATAGATCTCTATATACTTTCATGTGAAGATGTGTTTGCTTGAATGCTTACCCTGACGTTTAGTCTCGTGCTTGACTCTGGAAGGAATAGTCTTCTTCTCTGGTTCAATAACACTACTATTTTCTTCAATTTTATCATTAATAGAATAAGATTCTGAACCAGAACTTTTCACATTACTCCTTAAAACACCTTGCATGTATCGAGAAGCAACCACATTCTTCTCTTCTTTGATGTCTACTCTATGTTTTGGGCTCTCTTTTTCCCCTTCAAATAATTCATATGACCTGGAAGTGTTCTTTAAATGATCGGCTGTATCTGAAGCGTCAGAAAATACCAACATATTCATTAGATCCTTTGGATTCCCAATGCACGGGTTCCTTCCAGGCACAGGTCGCACACCAACAAGGACTGGAACTGGGGTTCCAGCCTCAACTTTGTCAATGTAGATGAATTGCCCAAGTTGAAGCTTGTTCATTAAGATCAGGTCATTGTCATCTTTAGATAATGAAACATATGTCGAATGCGAAGAATCAGAGACCTTTATGAAGAAACCATGGTCTGGCCAAAGCTCTGAGCCAGTCAAAGCAGGCACAATGCTGATTACTTGAAGAAGAACTGACCGGTATTCTCCACATATTTTTATGTCAGTATTTAAGTTCTTGAGAAGCTTTATTAGTACCCCTGGAGTAAGAGATGCCATGTTCCTCCTCCCCTTCTAACCTTTAGATATGTCTGAACTCTGAAGTGACAACAACTGTGCAAAGAACAGAGAATAACATGAAACACACATTAAGTAATATCAAGGAAATAAAAGTGAAAATACATTCTTCAATTTTTTTTTTAAATCAAACAATCAATTATTGAAAGGAAACAGAATGTTTTGTATAGGAAATTAATAGTAAGAAATAACTTGCATAGAAGATAAAACTAGTTACATTACATATCAATGTGGTTAGAGCACACCACATAAAATTCAAGAGTTTGCTTTCTTCTAAAAAAATAATAACTAGAGCTTTATGACTCATTGTCAAACTTGCATCTCCTAAGATAATGGCAAGTTTCTAACCACAACAAATATAAACACAAGGAATTTTGTTAAAGCCTGCAAGATAAAGCATCAGATTGTGAATCATCAAATACTACTTACAATCAAACACCATCGGGTATAAATATGTGCTGCACTGATTCTCTACACAGATAAAGAATATTACTCTCGGATGACAATTTGTAAGTCATCAAACACCACTTACAAATCTGTCACAAGTACACCCAGGATCAACTTGTGCTCACTGAACCACTCCCATTATAATGTTTCACTATACTTTGTTTTGAGGTAGTTGTCTGCTATGGTTCCTCCTGTTTATATCATCAGAGTACAAAATAAATCCATAAGGGATGAGCATCAGATTGATTAAGGCTATTCTAATATTGTACAGCTGCATACAGATCTCATTCTTTTCCTATTTTATTCACCAAAGTCAACTAGTTATGTTCCACAAATCCAAAACTAAAAGAAGAATCATATTGATTTTCATAAAGAAACAGATGGCCTTGATATATTTTATGGGTCAACCCTTCTGTTTTTCTTTTTTAAAGAAACGAAACTAAATAATTTAAATCTCAAAACCTTATCCTCAAGTTGCAAAATGAGTTAGTTTTAGACCTATCAATATCTTTCAGTACTATTTAAACTAGTTCACAGAGAGAACAAGCTAGAGCATAAATTATTGAAAGGTGTACCATTCTCTTATCATACCAGTGTCTAATATTGGAAATGGTCCATAGAGAAAATTCAGCAGGTTTTTACTTGCTACAGGCATAATACCACTGATACAGATGTAAATCTTTCACTTGGTAGATCTGTATTGAAAGGTCTTCATGTTGGTATCATATACAACAGGAATATGAAAGGTAGTGCCCTTCTGGGTCAAAGAAAATACTAGTGGAACTTACCCCCAAAAAAATGTTTGTGAAAAGTTCAACTGCAGACGGAGAAGAAAAAAAGCAGAGCTCTATACTACCCACCTGAATTTGAAATCCAACTGCAGTAATGCATTTAGTCAAACATTTCGAGGGTAATCAGCAACCACAGATAATTGTTGAGATGCAAACATTGTTAAACCAAATATATAGACAATTCAAGGTCTGTTTCTTTTTTCTCTGCCCCATTTGATATTTATCTTTTAATAAACCATGTAGGCCATCTTGCCCACCATATAACCAAAATAAATGATAAATTGTTGCCAAAATGAGACTTTAGTGCCCTCTTGGACAATCGGTGAAATGCTTCAACACTAAATCAAATGAAAAAAATCACAAAGATGGCCTAAACTTTAAAGCCAGAGTAAGAAACAGCAAAGAGAATTCACAGCAAGGAGCATTTGAGCTTAAAAATACATTATATCTTCGCACGATTGATGTCAAACAGACTTATCCAAACACCAAGATGCAAAACTAAGAAGCGACTAGAACCAAATAAGAAGAACATGAATAGCCATTGGTTCTGAATTGTGGAAGATAATAGAACCCATTGGTTCTGAATTGAATGCAGGCATCTTTTCACTAAGGAGATTCATCCATCGACCAATCAACAGAAGCAAAATAACAAATTTGATCACGAAGCAAATAACTTACTGCAGATTCCTGCAAAACAACACATGCATGGGCAATTACAAGCATACACAGTTGAATTGTACGGACACATCTGTACAAAAGCATGATGGAAGTCCTGTACAATCAAACATTTAACGGCGGAAAAAAGGGAGAAAAAACAGATCTTGAATGCATCAACCATGATATCAATTGTAGCATTTAGTTTGAGATGAAGAAACAGAAGCAAAAGAACAAATACGAGCATGCACTCCTGCTTTATCACATGCATGGACAACTAAAACAGCAGAAATCTGAATCATACTGACTCATGCAGACCAAAACATAATGAATAGCTCCTGTGCAATCGAGAAAAGGAGAAGAAACAAGTCTTAGATGCGCACCTGCCAAGGAAGAACAGGGAGCAGGGAGCTTTTGGGGCTCTAACCCATGGAAGACCGCTTAAGAAAACAATTGGTACGCGACGCTTTGGCTCGCGCGGCAAGGGGAGTTCTCCCGTGCCTTTCAAGCGAGATTTGACCCCCGGACGAGGCCCATCTCACCATAAGCGGTGAGGCCACGAGGATGCGCAACATCTGCCGTGACGGAAGGTGGGAGATGAGGCGGTTGTGGAGTCCCCGTCGCCACGGAATCATTCAGGGCGGGTCTCTGTCTTGCTTTGCGGTGGGTGGGTTACTGCAGCTCAAAGATTTGGTGTGGGGTTGTCGTCATGAATGGTGGAAGGACGTGCTGCATTAATTGACTTCGTAATTTATTTGAGTTGATGGTGCTCCATTCTTCTCTATTGAGGATAAAAACCTGCAGTCACAGAAAGGATAAGACAGACGTAAGAAGGAAGAAGAGAGAACAGATCGCGTAATGGAGTGCACAACTACAGGCATCAAGTAGAATGCAGTTTAATGTATTCATTCCATTGATTAGACAAGATGGAAGCTTTCTCGGAAGTCCAAATGATCGAAGAGAAGACATAGTGGAAGAATGGAAGGCATATGTACAGGCGAAACAGGAATTCGATGCCTGTTTGGTTCAATGATGGAAAAGCCCAGGTAAATACTCCGATGAGGATCTACAAATTCTCTTCTTTTTCTCTCTAAAGACGATAGAATAGGTGATCGACACCGAAGAACGTAGGCAGGAGAAGGTATTAGAGAGCATACTTGTATCAGACCCCTCATCAGAACCATAATTTCAATGACGAGATGAGTAGCTCGGCCTTCGATCGATTAACCAGAACGATGCATCGATCACGGTCGATGGCCACGGGAGGTGTTCGGGGCCGCACCTGCTCCTGTACTCCGGCATCCACGCTGAGCCGTTCCTCGACCACCGGCCAAAGGTGTGCACCGAAGGTGTTCGGAGAAAGAACTCGAGCGCCAAAATAGGCTTGTTCATGGACTTACAATGAGGCCTACTTGGCGAAGAGTAACCCAAGAACTGTTTCTTGTAAAGAGACACACAACCTCCTAATATATGCACAGCATATATAGAACAACATATGAATGATTGGTCTCTGTGACAAGAATATATGAACCACAGAAAGGAAGAAACAGAAGAATAAGATAAAGAGCAAGCCTTCTCATTTGTACAAATCGATTGCTTACTACCATACTCTTGCTTGTTCCTGTTCAGACAAATTTTGGTAATATAAAGACATGCTACAACTGAAAAAAGAACACCTCGGTCGGCCATGCAATAGCCTAACAAATTCTACTCAACCAAATCTACAACAAAACAACAGATGACTGTGGTCGAGAACCCACGAACAAGAACTGAGATGGAAGGATACATACAACACACTAGAGCTGCAACATCGCATCTATTGGAAAATTGTAACAATATGTACCTAAGCCATATCGTGTCGTTACTTTGAGCTTCTAGGTAATCCAGTGTCACCTGGGCTTGGATTCCTTGCTCCGGAATGAAGACAGAGAGAAGAAAGAGCGTGGTGCTGCAAATAAATTAGGCACTATGTAAGAAGCCAATTCAAGATACAAAATATCTCACGGAAATACTCGGCAAATGTGAGGTCCAGAATCAGGATGCTGTTGTTACCTTTCAGGGAGCTTCCGGTTAGAGGATCCTCTCCCAGTTTGAAGTTTGAAGGAGGATTTGGAATGGTGCTGCGCAACAATTGAGCTGCATATAACAAACATATGCAATCTTAGCATAATAAGTTTCTAAATTCTATATATTATATATTCATGTCATGATTCACCAATTAGAAGAAAAGACAATGGATCAGGAGGTCATCAAAAGATATACAAAGTCACTCTATATTTTGTCCAACAAATACCTTCTTTGACGGAGTTATATGGTTAACTGCAAGGTTAAGAACACGTCTGAGTATCTTATTGACGTTTTACATCCTTGCAACAGCTCAAAGACCATCAGATTTTGTTTATATAATCTTTACCATTTAAACCAGCCATCCCATCACCTATTATTAGTGGCTGTTTCCTGAATTGAACCCTATCTTTGTTTTCTGATAATATGGCTCTCACAGTCGATGATCAAAATGAAAAAAAACTGCATGAAGCTGAAATTTTTTGTTATTCTGAGTTGGTTGCATCCAAGGCTAAACATTACATGATTGAAGACTTCCACATTTTGGTGACTACAAAAGAAAGCATTGGTCAGGCAAGTGAGGACTTCTGACAAGCCTGTGAAAAAGCAGAGCAATCATCTAGACAAGAACCTTATGGAATTCAAGCTTGATATAACAAGTCAATATCTGATGATGACTTTTTGGATAAGTTAATTAGTTCCCTTTTCATAGAAAAATTCCATGCCAGGTGGCTGCCACCACATGTAACAGGTAAGGCACAGTACATCATCGTATCAATGTGGATGTACTAACATTGAATAAAAGAAGAGACAAAGAAAGAGAAAGGAAAATTAGGATATGCAAAAAATATAATTTCCACTTAAGCACCAATGTTCTTGACCCTTAGCGACTAGCCAGCAGAAAAGGCATTCATAGGTCAAGCCTTCAGGGCAACCCATGAATTGGCAGGGCGAAATTGAGGTATCCATTGACCAAATCCTACTTTATATAAGTAATGGGTCACTTAGAGGATTCAACATATTCAACCGGTAAAACCAACCAAGGGGGTACTAATCAATAGAATTGGTATGTGCATTCCATGTTCAGACTCCATATCTGTGCAGTACGAACTGCCTGGCATGATACAGCAATACCACCATGCACCGAGCATAGAAGAAAAAAGGACTCATTAATTTAGGATACACTGAACTGCGGTAAAATACATGATCAGAGGAAGCAACATTTATGAAAGGAATAACAGAATCCCATTTGTCAAAAATGGTGAAGAAGTTATACAAGAGGAAAAGAATGCTACCTTGTTCAGGAAAGATTTCTCCTTCATTGAACCCATCATTTGGAAGTGAGTACCCCATTCTCGACTTCCTCAAATCATCTGTTGGTCGTGTTGCCAAATCACGACCTTCTTCTGTGTCGTCATCACCTTCTGAAGCTGTTGAAGCAGACACCCAGTCATTTACTAGAGACTCTACACCCTTACTCTTCCTTCCAAATTTCAATAATCGCTTAAAACCTTTTGTGACATCCTTGCGTGATTGTTGGGATGCATTAGCAACAATCATAGGCATCTGAGCACTTCCCCATTTCTTCCTCATTCGAGCAGCATCTGCCTCTATCATTTGGTTCAGAGGGTGTAAATTCCAGGATGCCGGACTACCTGCAGGTGAATCTACAGATATTGCCTCATGAACACAAGAAAATGAATGGTGGTGTTGTGAGTTCCATGATCGAGGGCTTTCTCCTGGTGACTCTTGTGCGTTGCCTACAGAAGTTTCGAACTTTGGAGAAGCAGTAGCTGTATCATAATCTGCTTGGGATAGGAACCTTTGAACATCACCATTTTCTGAGACAAAATCATCAGAATTTTCATATTCTACACTCTGTCTTGGCTTTTCACTATCTGAGTCAACAGGAAAATCAGCAACCTTAGGATCTCCTTCGACAGACGATCTCTCCAATACATGTTTATCCAGGTCAAGCGAATCCGTTTGCTGAATTTTGCCTTCAAAATGCTCTCCATCCTTGTTTACCTCAGAAATCATAGAGGCTTTAGGTTTAGCTACATTAGCTCCAAAATCAGAACCTGTACCTTTCCCTTTCCTTAAGAATGGTTTAAACTCCCCACTCTTCTGGATTTTATTGATAAAAGCAGAATCTGTTTGTGCCCTAGAAAACCCAAAGGATGTGAGATCAAGGCTATCAGAATTGACAGGAGAAAGGTCCTTGAATTCAACAGGAATAGGTGTACTCTTTCTCATTGACTGAGACATTCGTGGCTTGGCTTCCTTAACAAGGTTAGTCTCTTCAATGATGCTCTTGCTTCTAGAAAGGACTTTTGCCTTCTCTCGTGTGTTTACCCTATTAACTGCTGCTGATGGCTTTGCATTCTCCTTTCTGAAGTCAGAGAAGTTGGGAAGTGATTCAGCAAGAGGATTTTCAGTTTGAGACCTGTGTTTTGTGGAAACAGATTTGGCAGACTTTCCAGAAGGCTTTTGAGCTGAAGCTACTGATGTCCGAAGTGTGGAAGAAGGCAAAGTTCTTGCAGGGAGAAGTTTAATGGAGTTAGCACTTCTAGAAGAATAATCATCAAATGGACCATTGTATGATGCATCTTGGCCTTGACCAACTTGTTCATACAATTCTTCCAGGTCATCCTCCTCTTCCTGAGCAGAGCCGACAGCCTGTTACCAGAAGCACAACTTTTGTTTAGCCAAAAACTATTGTAGAAAAATTAGATCACCTGTACAATATGTTTAAAGGAAATACAACTGATTGATCAGCAGATTATCAACAGCTACAAGCAAGTAAAAGAAGAGTCGAAGATATTTTGCTACAGAATAAAGAGAGATCACAAATATTCCAAAGAAAATGCATATTCAGTTACTGTTATACATGTTATAATGATTTTAAAAATATGAACCACATATTTGATTGGTGCCAAACAGTGAAAATAGAACCTAAAGAATTCACTATAAATTCAGTGTGATCAGACAAGCTATGATGTCCTTCCCTTTTTTTTCCTTGACTGCTAATTTCAGCCCTCTCTAGTCTTGAATAGACAAAAAAGGCAGCACATCAGGAGGTTTGTACCAATGCAGAGAGCTAGGGCCAATGTGTTCTGCAATTATATTTGGTCTAGAACAGACATAACCATAGTAAGAATTTTGGTCAGACATATATCTCACAACATGAACTCAACTAGTTACATAAAGTTAGCATGTAATTGAAGAGAAACAGACATGAAAATTGAAAATTGAAAATTGAAAATTCTTGAGCTCATTGAGTATTCCGAAATTGCAGTCAGGATTTACTCCAGATCTAAGGATGTCATTTCTATAATCTGGAGACTAATTAATATGCAGTTATACTATGACAACCCTAGATGAAATTTACGCACAAACATTAAAAATAAAAGATTGTTACAAGGACAATTTATATCACCACCTGGTTTTTGCTTCTTAATGTCGAGCTATTGCTAAAAGATCTCAGATTTTCTGCAAGACGATGAGTGTATTTTGAACCCTGTCTATCAGCAGATCTGGAGTATCTGGAATTCATCTCAGCCTGACTACGTTCCAGACTGTCTCGCATTGCCTTCATTTTTGCTTCCTTCTGAGCGCTTTTTGTTCCCCACTCTTCTAATAGCTTTGCATCCCGCTTCTGCATGTATTTATAATAAAACTTTCCTCTAGAATCATCTGATGGACTGAGAGTTTCAAGATTTTGGCTTATGCTACTAGCATACTCCTTATTGCCTACCTTCTCCAGGAAATTGGCATCAAAGTCTACCTTACTGTTAGAAGTCTCCCTCATAAGTGTTTTCTCTGGCAAGTGATCAGGAAGGACCACTGTGTGTCTTTTCTCCATTACCATGGGAACATGATCCTCCTGGACATCCACTGGTCTGCTTCTTCGAGAGGAAGTTGTCTGCTCACTGAGAGTTCTGAGCTTATGTGCAGCGAAAAGCTTTTCCAACTCATTAGCCTTCATCCATAATTCATCATTTAACTCTTGGTTTCCTTTCAATGGCATCATAACCTGAACCTGCTCCATCCATTGTGCAAAAGGTGGTTCAACTACCTCCAGTTTTTCCTTAGCAATCTCTAAAGGAAAGGCAAGCGGTTGATTTATTTCATGACGTCTTCTTTCATCCACACTTCTCTCAGTAACAGATGGTTGTTGACGCCAATTTAAACCCTGGTACTTGGCATCTTCTTTTGTTGTTGCACGAGAGGTACCAGCATTTCTTCCCCCTGTTTCTTCCACTCTTACAGGAAAAGTTTTCCTCTGAGATTGAGAATTCTGTAGATCACTCTCTGAAGGAAAATCCGATGAAACTTTGAACTGAGAATCTGATGGATCTTTTGCTTTCACTTCTTTCACTTCAGCATCTGTTTTTCTCCCAAATTTTCGAAATCGGTTAACTAGCCTTGCTTGGTCCTTCACCCCATTACCATCTGCTTGCAAAGGAACCCCTCTTTTTGGGGGCGGCAGAATTTCTTGATCTGTCCAACTAACCTTCTCACTAGCAGTTGATAGAGCTTGTGATATTTCTGGCGAAGCTGCTTGGTCTTCCATTTGCACATGTTTTTCTTCCTTTGATTGGATAACACAGGCTGCATGATCTTTCAGGTCAGCATTGTTGCTAGTTTCTGGAAAGCCTATTTGGTGGGTCCTAGAAGCATCTTGATCACCCAGTCCACAGTAATCCACCCTGCTCACAGAAGCACTCATATGATGCTTGCCCTGCTCCTCCTCCAAGTCTGGTCCGACTTTAGTTACAGTGAACTTGACATCCTCATCCTTTAGACAATCTCTACTGCCAAAAAATCCTCTGCACTCGGACTGTAAGGAAGAAGAAGTATCTGTTGTTCTTTCTTTAAGATCCAACCGGCATTGTGATGTTGCAGTATCCTTCAACCCAAGTGTCTCGGTCTCTTCAGTTTTATTTTTTGATGGAAGCTGTAAATTGCCAGTTGCAGGAGTTCCAACAGCACCTCCACTTTCTTTCTGGCCATTAACACTATTACTATTACTGCTGTTGTCGATGCTCATGTCACTAGCACCACTCCACCTTCTCAACACTGATTTCTCTGAAACATCAGAAGGGAGCCTCCTATGCTCCCCTCTACCTGCTACTACCCTATTAACAACACCTGCAGTGTTGATATTTTTAGAACTTGCAGACTGTTCTTTTTGTTTGTTCTCAAAGAGGTTGATCCGGTCCTGCACACTAAGCCGCCTAAAACTCCCTCCTACATCCAGCTGAGCTGGCTCATTAGATGATGAAGCAGAAGGAAGAGGCTCCTCCGACACTGCCCTCCGCCATTGGATGGGCTTGGCCTGTTGAGATGTGCCTGATAACTCTGTTGTATTCAGCCGTGATGGTTGTCTTATGTTGGACTTGTGAAGCTGGATATCACCACCATCAGGTGGTGTAGGAGCACCATCATTTTCAAACTCTGGCTCATCTATTGACATGTCTGAGCTTGAGGATGATCGAGTATTCACATCAGCAAAGCTTTTCAAATGTAAAGGCATAGACTGCAACTGCTGCTGGCTCGTAAGCTCAGGGTGACTTTGGCAAAGCACGATGAATTTATTGCATGCATCACTGTTGCCAACACCACAAGTTTGGAAGTTATTATCAATATCAACATCATTGTAAATTCAGAAAACATTAGTCGATATGAGAAAAACAAGAAATCAACAGCAAACACAGACAAGAAAGAAAAATAAATTGGATATGCAATCTCAGTATCCTGTTTATCATGATTAAAAAATATGAATGTTTTCAGCTAAAATGCATATGACTAAAATAGACCACACAGAGTATTTCCTCAACATCACAATAGAAAAAACCCCTCAACTACCATGATGAATCTCAGTGCCACAGATAAAGTGCTTCAATAATTGGATGCAAGGTGTTTCCACATTGTGGTTAAAAATCGAGATTAAAATTTTCACTATGTTCGCAAATAATTATCAAAATACCCAAACATCTAGGGAAGTTAAAGTCAAACAACACCTTTTACCCAAATTATAAGGCCTAGAAAATCTTAATTGGCAGTAGAACTACGGTACATCAACACAAATTTAGACCAAGGACTATTAACCAATTTTTGTCTCCCTCAACTGCTACATCTGGTAAAAAGATCAATTTTTCATTGTTTGGCTGTATAAATAATATATCGGATTTAGAGATCCAAAACTTACTTTAGGCGATTTGCACCAAAATATTCTGCAAAGAGAAGAAGCTCAGAGACATTGTCAATGGAAAAACCAGCAGAAAATGCCCGAGCACAAGCTGTGGCCAGATCTTGCTTAAGAGTGTCAAGCCTTACATCAATCGCTCTCAGAAGCTCCTTCCTGCAAAGGAAACCATAAATGACATACTACTAGCTGAAGAAACAGGAAGTAATTTTATCACTAGTCTTTTACTTTTTCAACTTCAACTAATTGTCAGACTTGGAGCCTTTGGCAAATGCATACAGGAAATTCAGTGAACTTGGCAGATTATTTTCATATTTACAGGCACAGAAATACTCCCAATTACAAACAGTGGAATTGATTGATGACAATGTCTACTGGATGTCCAAAAGAAATCAAATTGCAGGTTTAAGAAAAAACAGAAAGATATCTCAGAATCACGGTTTTTATGGATCCACATGGCATGATATCCTGCAGTAAAGTATACGATACAAATGTGTAAGATATAACTAGTTAACTACAACCCAATCTAGTTATTGTATCAGCTCAACTTGATTTTCTTACTTCTTAACAGCCAGGTGTGCATACTGATCATGGGCAACATGAAGGTAAGTTTGCCAAATCAGATATGATGCATCTAAAAGAACTACTTTTGGCCCTAGAGTTGAGCAGGTTTAATCTCATCATAAGAGCAATCATGCATAATTTTATTGCTAGTAGTAAGGTCTACAGTAGAATTCAGTTCTATTATGTTACTTCCTGGAAAATGTACAACTATGAGAAATAATTAATCCCCTGTAAATATCCTCTATTTAATTTCTCAATACAAAGAATCATATACTTGCTGTGTTGAACATTTTCTTTGCTATAAATTCTTATTTCATTATTAGGCTTCAGATGCAGTGAGCAGAAGAGTTTATTATAAATCAAGTGTTAGGTTAAATCAGAGAGGTGAAACTTGGGAATGAAATCGGTTTGCAGGAATTGTCCAATCACAAACTGGAGGTAATTCACTTGTAAATGAGGATTAAAAGTAAGGACAACATCTGAAGTTCCATAATTTCTGACCTAAAAAAAATTTGATAGAAGCCTAATGGAAGAGTAAATGCAAAGGTATACAAAACAATTTACAATGTTATCAGTTCCTATCAAAGTCAGAATCACCTTCATTGAAGTGTTTGCAATCTCCATATTTTCTGACATCCCAAGTCCTACTAGGCCTTCAAATGTACTGTGACCTACATATGTTCAATGATTCCAATTGTCCTGATTACATTCAGCTAAGCTTACTTTTTATTTGTCAATCACTGAACCTGCAGTTTGCAGTCCAACTTATAATGCATCCATGCCACAATGATGTCAGCTTTACTGGGCACACTCTTCTACTCCCAGCTGTCCTCATTGTTAACTGTTAGGATTCCCCCCAACATTAACTTATCAGAAGAAAGCCTTTCCTAACAAATATATGTTTCTTAAAACCATATAATAATAACAAGGAGAAGAATCTTCATCATTATCCTTCAATTTCGTTTTCCCCTCCTTCCACTATTTCTAACTTCCTCTCTGTCTGTATATCTTAGCGCTCTGCTCGTTGCTATATGATGATTAACCACACCAACCAACAGGTTGAAATCCAGGTGCTATAGGCCTAATTTGACAAGCCCACAGTCAGCCAAGCAGTCCATAGAGAAAGAATAAAGACTAGCAACAAGATAGCTTGAGGATAAGACTAGATACTTGAATTAATAAAAGCCAAAGATTAAGATATTAAAAGAAAATACTACTGTGCTCAACAGTAGCAGGGAGTTTTTGGGGAAAAAAAATAAAGTAAAATAGGATTCCTTAAGATAAAGATAGGTAATAGGGAGGCAATCAGCACCCACCTGAGTACAGGTGCAAATTTGTAAACTGGTCAGTTGTACATGTCATACACACTAATATGTCAGAGAGAAGTCCCCTTGTCTAATTTAAAGAAACAACTTATTAGAAATTTCAAGTTTAAAGGTGATACTATGCCCATGTAGACCTAGTTAAGTAATAATTCCAAGAATAATCATACTGAAGTTAAATGGCATAATCAAATAAAAATATTAACCACTTATTTCTTTCATGATTTGCATTTTTAATTTTTTTTCTAAAATTATAAGAGCAAAATTAGCAGGCAAGTTATTCTGGGATTGCATTATTGATTTGATTGTTTGTTTATGGTCCATCTCTAAGTTAAAGAGAATGGTACTTCAAATAAGAATTCATGTTGCCATTGCCACAACAAATAATAAATTTCATCCTTGTTTGTTCAAGTAAGCAAGAAGAAGATAATGTTACTTTGTTATATCTGTAGCTGCTACAGTATTTGTATCGCCTTCACCTGAATAGAAAACCAAAAAATTTGCATTAACAAGAGATGCAACTGATACAGAAGTTATAAATCAAATAAAAACAAGAACACCAAAGGCATGCTCATGGATTACAAATGTCTACGAGATTCTGATTGGCATCATAAAACGATTAGGTACTTAAAACTGGGAAAACATAAGTTTCTAATGTATAGAGGACCATCACACTTAGCATGCATTATGTACATAAAATTGATGCTACTTTTTCTCCTAACCTACAGTCATCAAGATGATTTGGCAAGGTTAGCCCACACAATTTGAGAATTTGAGATAACAAAGTGAAAAAAGAATATATAATTATTTAAAGGATTTAAAGCTTAATTGGACAGTGCAAATGTATACAAGTCATCCACAGTAATAAAAATTAGTCTCCAGCTATCTGCAGGATAAATGGCATATAAAATGCTGCACATATCCAAGACACACCAAACTCAATAGGGTTATTTGTGGATGTCATAGAAGAGGACCACTTTTTTTAACGATTCCACTAGATGCAAGTACATACAGTAAGAAGGCTCTCTAACGATACATTATCTCATCAAGAAACGAAAGTGGTATCTGAGATAACAACCATATGGAAAAACCAGATATACCTAATGTGCCAGAAAGCATATCTCCTGCACCCTGGATTAAAAAGTAGTGCATTTTCAGACAATAGTGAAACAAAGTTAATTCAGATTCCAAATAAATATGTTCTGCAATTAAGTGCATTTATCACCTGTGAATATATTCTCCTAGCCCCTTCCAACTGTGACATCTCCGCATCATATGTATTGGCTGATTCCAGCACCTCAGGTGTACTAACAAACCGAACAAACCTGCGGCCAATACTTATTCTTAATGAAAATTGAACATAAGCTCTTTTTCAATCAATTAATAGTTCATGGAGTATGCTACATCATAAATGATAAAAAATGGTCTAAAGACTCCAAATTGAGGTGCAGAGGTCGCAGCATATCTCAATCCAACCTTTCAAGAGTTCCTTTGTTGAACCATGAGCCATCATTCCTCGATCTATCAACCTCAAGCTTTATTGACTTGCCCGCCCGTGCGACCTGTGCTTCTGCAACCTTCAAATGTGTGACAAACGGCTTCAAGAAACCAGATGCAATCTTCTCCGTTTTCCCATTTCCCGATACAAACAATTCACACCTGCAAAAGGTGATATTTGTTTTCCTTTCAATATTATTGCCAAAAAAATGGAACCTCGAAACCATCTTGAAGGAGCATTCTCACCGTGACCGCCTTGGCGAGAGCTCAAACAAAGCGCAATCGAGAGAAGCGTCGGAATTCATCATTCGACACAGCAAAGTGGCTCCTTTATCAGTTCAGTGGCAACTCCACTCCTCCACGATCCAAAATCCCCGAACACTCAAACCCTGCAAGATTTCAAACAGGCGACCTCTTCACCCAACCCCATCGTGCGCCGATCTAAGTAATAAAAATCGCATCTTGTACACACGTCAAGATAGGAAGAGTAACTCAGATCTACCAGATCAAACCAACCACCAGATGATCCACCTCGAAGTCAAAGGCCCAGACAGAAAACAAACGCCCCCACAAGGACTCCCGCAGATTCGACAGATTCGCCACGGGCGCCGGCAATGCGGGGGCATCGAGCGCCGGTTGAGGCCACGAAGCCCCCGATGGCCCGGTCGAGGTCTTCAAGCCGCGGGGAGGTGAGGCATCGGCTCTAGGATCTCATCAAAAACGCACCTTGGCGGCGCCTCCACGGATCCCCGGTCTCGATCTGGGATCCGGGCAAAAAGAGACCGAAGTGGGTGCCAATAGGAGCGATGCAGGAGACTTCCGAGTCCGAACGTAGTGTCACGAAATGGTCGAAGGTGGCGTTTGCAGTACTCGTCACGCTCTATATCTCGTCTTCCTCGGATGGATAGAGAGAAGAGAGCTTGAGGGAAGAGAAAGAGAGCTTGAGGAGAAGACAGAAGAAGAGAGAAGAGGCTGATATGTTTTGAGAGCGTGTTCTGTGGGGCTTTAAGACAGCTTTTAGCGGCGCTTGATGGAAACATGAACTGCCTATTATACCCCTCACTGGAGTAGGAAATAACATGAAATTGATATTTGTGTCAGTTTCAAAAATGTTTTATTCTACTTCAATCCACCAATAAAAAAAATTCCATATGATGTTTTGATTCAATTTAAATTTTTAATATTATTGGTATACATAAAATAATTTTTTTATTATTTTAATAAAATTACATCTATATATTTTTTATATATATCAGAAGGTATAGAGGAAGAAAAAAACAAATAAAACTCTGAAAGGAAAAAAAGAGTGTTAAAATGATAAATGATTTATTATTTTTAATATAAAATAAATAGTCCTATTTTATAGAGGAACATTTTTGAACATCAAACTTCTCTTTTGGGTTATTGTAGCTAATTCTACATCAATTTAGGTGATGAGTGATAGCATTGCCTACTTAAAATGATCAAAGTTCTCTTTGCAAACTATCTATGTGATGGACAACAAGAAGATGCCAATGAACAGATGTGTTGTTTCCCTCTGCACTGTGATCAAGAAGTGTGGTTTACAATATAACACAGCTTTGTTGACTTCACTCTTTCCTATATTTGTTGGAGCTTTAGTTGATCATTTTCCACATTGCAATCAACCTAACATTAGCTTATTTTAATATGTGGCATGATAAGTGGTGAAGACATGAATTTTTAGTTAAATGAGCAGTGAATAGTTGGCAACAACTGCTATCATTCTTTTAGAAAAACTATAGCTTTGAGGGGAAGAAGTGCTTCCTATCAATTTCCTTTAGGCAAAATAACTCATATTTCATGTTATTCATATATAATATACTTGTATATTCTATATCAATTGACTGTTAGTTGAAACTTAATTAATATTAATTATTTTTATTAAAAAATATATATGATTATAATAATCAGAAGAAAAAAGAAATTAACTAAAAATAATTAATGTTAATTGATTATATGAAAGATTTAAATATTTGGAGGGATTACATGAGACACCAAAACACACTATTTCTAAAATTTAAAAGGATAGATATGTAAAAGCACTTTTTGTTTTTTACTTGTGATTTGTTGCCCAATCATATCAAAAATAATTAACCAAAAGTCCTTGTCATATTGATCCCTTTTTTGATCTTATGTGATCAAACTAACCAAATACTTGACTTGTTTAATAACACATTAATTATGGATAATAAGTTCAGCAAAAAAAAAAGCTGAACAAATAAATATGAAGATGCTGAGGAGGTATTTTTGACATGCAAAGTAGAAGTTTATGACTGTCTCAGTAGAACATACACTGTCACTTCATACTTGGAAATTTTATACAGTGCAAATTGCTTTTTATTTGTAAGAATTATCTGTATATTCTACCTTAAAATGGAACTTTTTTTCTTTCTTTCTGTCTGTGCCAATCATGTTTTAGAATATTTTAACATTGAAGAATTATGACATTTCATTTTTTTGTTACAAGTTATTGAATATACATATAGTTTCACAAGAGTTTTGAGTTTGAAGGATTGTACATACAATATTGTAGCTTATTTATAATGAGGTACATGAGGATAAATTATTTAAATGTGTGTCTGCACCTATCAATCTTAGGCTTCATGAGAATCATATCTTAGACTTGACATTATTAACATTACTTAATTCAGTAGTTGTCAGATAAAGCATGATCTTGTGATATAAAAAGCTATGCAAAGAGGTCTTTTTTTTCATTGCCATATGGCCAACACAAAATTAAGCATTAGGCTCATTAAACATCATCTTGATATCCATATAGCTAATAAAGACTCACACACAATTCATGTAAGAGATGGCAAATATGCATATTGCATGAATATTTTCATTACTTACATTTTTTTGAAAAAACAAAGCCAATAGATGATGAGTAAAATTGGTCATATATATATATATATATATATATATATATATATATATATATATATATATATATATATATATATATATATATATATATATATCAAAATAAACAAAAACCTAACTTGAGAAATATACATAGATGATGAGTCAAATCTATATTTTTTTCCATTTAGTATATATATTGAAAAATCTTTGCTCATTATAATTGTCACTAACATTAAAATTAAACCACTTTCCCAATGCATTCAATAAATTATCTAAACACATGGTTTGGTTATTTTCATTACAAATCAATTGGGTACTTTTAGTTCATAAAAGTGAGACATTGAACATGATAGCTGAAAATAGGTGTGAGGCATAGTGGCAGATATTAAGTCATTACCACATTAGAAATTATTTGAGTTCAGTATCTCTCTCAACAATAGCTCAAATGTCATATATATAAAGCTGGGGAGCAGAAGGTGTTTTCCTGCATGTAATGTGTGCAGAGATCAGCCATGGAATGAGTGTGCTGCTGCATTCTTGATTTGTTAGGTATGTGGCTGGCCTTGACGAGAACACTTGTTCCCTCATAGGATCTGAGAAGAATATGAGGTGAAGGAAACATGATATATATCTCTCTCTCTCACACACACACAAAGAAGATGAGAGAGATGAGAGAGAATTGGACCACTGCTACCAGACACCTACACTTGAGGCATGAGGAAAAAGTCGAGCATCCCATGTTATCTAGAAGAAGTCGAAAGAGTACTGTTCCAGTGCAATTAATTTCAGATACTTGTAAGACTTTTTTGCTAAAAGGAAAATGATTCAATCCTCTTTACCTTTTGTTCACTCGTAGGGTTTGAGAAGAACATGAATGGGGTGAAGGAAAATTGAGAGTCCTCTCTCTCTCTCTCTCTCTCTCTCTCTCTCTCTCTCATTCACACACACGTACACACAAACAAAGAAAAGGAAAACTGAGAGAGATGAGAAAGAGAGAGAGAGAGTGTGTGTGTATGGCTTAAATCTTGGACCACCGCTACCATACACCAACATTTTGAGGCATGAGGAAAAAGTTGTGCATTCTATGGCCTATAAGTTTTTCTTTCATGTGCTGTCACTGGCTCTTATGCAGTGCAATTATTTTCTGATACTTCTTTGCCTTTTTACTAAATAGAAAAATGATTCAAGCTTCCTTTTGTTCACTCATATGATTCGAGATGAACATGGAGTGAAAGAAAATTTGAGATCTCTCTCTCTCTCTCTCTCTCTCTCTCACACACACACGCGCACACGCACACAACACAAGGAGCACAGAGATGAGAGAGACTGCTGCAGCTGAAGTCCTGAAACCATTGCTTTCAGACACCAACACATTGAAGTCTGAGAGAAAAAGCTGGACAATTTTATGCTCTGTAGAAGTTGAATGAGTGTTGTTCCAGTGGAATGCTTATATTTTGTTCACTCATAAGACTTGAGAAAGAACACGGGGTGAAAGAAATTTGATTCTCTCTCTCTCATCCACTAAAGGAAACACATAGAGAGAGATACACCGAATATATACCGTTCCGATAGTATATGTGGACTATCTGTTATCGGACAGAATAAAAAATAATATATATATATATATATATTATTTATATTTATATATAAATATTTTAGAAAAATGTGACATTCGACAATGTTACCAAGACACTTATTTCGGATTATATATATATATTATTTATATTTATATATTTAAATAAACGAAGCGACGTCGTATCGTCTCGGTGACGTCATGTCGTATCGACGTTGTCGTCTCGCATGGGGAAGGAAAAAAAAAAAAAATATATATATATATATATATATATATATATATATATATATATATATATATACCGTTCGATATATCGTTTGTTATATCATTTCGTATCGTATCGAGCGAACATCGAAATGTTGGTATGGTACGGTATTATGAACCTCTACGGATTGTCTATTGATGTGAAAAATTATGGATGTCCTCGATGCGTATCCGATCCGATAGCTTAATGGATTGACGTTTGGAAATCGATGTCCGAGAAATTTGGGTCGGACTTGAGTTCGGGTTTTAAGACCCAAATTGACCGCACTTTTAACCGAAACCGGGTTCAAATTTCAAACCCGCGCCACCGGCTTTATTAGATCTCTTTTTCTGAGGATGTGAACCGCTTCCTTCCTTGACATCTTTCCACGGAGGTCGGAGGACGAGACGGACTCTCTTTCTCTCTCCATGGAGCTCGCCGAAACCCTAACCCAAAACTGAGACCCACTCGGTTTCATCTAACCCCTCTTATCTTTCTCCTTCCCCCCATTTGCTACCGGAGAGGGGCGCAGCGAGCGGGGGAATGGAGAACCACAAGAAGACCCCCGTCCGGGTCCGATTCCGCGTGACCGCCAAGAAGCGGGGATGTGACACTGGCGCTTCCACCGATGGGAAGCGCCGGAGGCGCCTGGACTGCGTCAACTCCGTGTGGAAGCTCCAGCGCCGTGAGATCGGCGGCTTCCCCTGCATGGCCCGCGGCGTCGCCTCCGACGCTACCGAGAAGTTCCGGAACATCCAGCTTCAGGTGCGTCTCGGGTCTGTTCGTTGCTTTTTGATGGTTCGTTGTGAGAATTAGAGCATTCGCTTGTTAGGGTTTTGAAATTGCTGACCGACTTTCGGAGTTTGGGCCTGATATTTGCTGCTAGCGTTTAACTGCGTGACGATAGGTCGCAACTACGGGCTGGAAGCTTGTTCTTTCTGGGAATGCTGTGTTTGTTTTAAGGTTCGATTTGGATTTGGTGTCAGAGGCCTTTTGGGAGTACTCTAATTAGCTTTGTGCCTAAGAATATTGATCGGCCTGCGAAGTACAACCTTCTCTTTGAAACCTGATTGAAGTGCATGGTGGCTCTATTTTGCCGTGTAAATATGGTTTGGAATGATGGCGGTTGCTGGGATGTGATTACATTGCATGGTTAGAGCAATGAACTAAGGGGATGTAGGTGCAGTTGTTAATCTCCAGGTGGCCTTTCCGAGGAGCTGAAGTATATGATCAAATGATGCAATTGGTTCCTGGGGAAGTACTTTTCATCTATTATCCAAAGATAGTTACTTTGTCACTTATTTCATGTGCAAATCTATGCCACTTCTAGCTGGCGTAGGCACCAACTTATGCCTGAGTAGCTTCTCCACCTGAAACATGGAGAGGCTGTGCTGCCGAGTACTTAAGCACCCAACATGTATGACCTAGGCACCTAATTATTTATGCGACAATATAGAGTCTGCACAATCTAACGATCATGCTTTCTTGTTTTATTATCACATATATCAACCATCTCTATGCATTTATTTTTGTGCTTTTCTGTCAAAATCTGAATTATATCATCTTTCAAGCCATGGGGCCACTCGTTACAATTCATAAAGGTACTATGGTGTTCGATTGGTTAAATGTACCTCTCTATTTCGTAATCGGAATACAGATATTGGCATGCTTTAGGAGCTCCTGACTAGCTCAGCTATTAGTTATATGTGGTTTATTTTGTGGAACTAGAAACTTATTCTGTAGATGCACCATTATTTATATATGAATCAGAAGACAAAGATGAAACTTCAGAATCATGAAAGGGGACCATTTTCATCCATTTATTAATAATTTTGTTTGCCAACATATTACTTCCTCTGTGTGATTTGTACAAGACAATGTCGAAAACTAACTTGGATAAGTACCCTATTATCATTCATCATTTTAAAATGACTGTTGGAAACATGGTCATGTTGGAAGCATGTTGCAGACATCTGCCCTTCTGTGTTTGTTTCTGGGATATTTTGAACATGATAATATCTTACTCTGAACATAGGATTTATAGCTTCATATTAACTTTTTATGCTTATATTTTCACCTAAAACCTGTGCCATTGTGTCTTAGAACTGAAATCATTATTTTTTGGGTTCAGGAGGAGTTTGACGCCTATGATCACAATGTTCACTGGTTTGTAAAGCTGCAGTTTCTTAAAAAAAGATCAAAAATCATCGAGATTGTTTCAGCAAAGGACATTATATTTGCTCTTGCATACTCTGGTCTATGTGCTGCTTTTAGTCGGTGTAAGTTTTTTGGATTAATATTTGTTTTGTCCTTTTGGACCTTATTTGTTCTCTTGATCTTTAGTGCTGACAAATGCTTTTTTCTGTTTTTCAGCAACTAATGAACGAATATGCTTCTTGAATATAAGTCCTGATGAAGTGATTAGAAGTCTCTTTTATAATAAGAACAATGATTCACTTATTACAGTCTCAGTTTATGCATCAGATCATTTCAGTTCCTTGAAGTGCAGGACAACTCCAATAGAGTAAGAGTCTTGATTGTTTCAGCTAAACTGTTTTGGAAATGATTGGTATGAATTTTTCCTTCTTTGAGTTCTTTCAAACCGGATTGCTGTGTTGTGAGGAAGAATATGTTCTGTATCTTGATTGATTACATGAATTAGCTTTGTGTGTGCAAAAGGCCAGATATGAAATGGTTATAGTCCATACTTCATAGGCATAGTAGACTCTTAAGTAGAACTAAAATTTCAAGCATCAATGAACTAGCAATAACAGTTGTCAAGGGTCTATTAGATTAGGATTTTTGACTTTTGCTTTGGCATGTAATTTCATATGAATGACTCATCTATTTTTGTTTGATGCAAATTACTTCTCAGTTTTGTTTTGTTATTTACTTCTTCATAATAGAATTTATTGGTGTTGTTGGCTTGCAGTTGACTGCTAGTAGTAGGGAGAAAACATGGTGATTATGGTTCAAAATCTGTTTTCAGTAGTGTATTTCTGAAGCTAAATCCAGGAAAGTGCAAATTATGTTTATGTTCAATGTCAGACTTCTGGACTGAAATAGAACTGATGTTTGGCTTACTTCAATTTCTTGTCCTTCTGATGTTTGTTTGCATCTGGTTTTGGTAGTATATGCTGCGATAGTTAGTTGTTAGTTCTAATAACAACTTCAGTCATATATAAAGAATATTGATATCTAAAGTTCACTCTGCATTAAATTAATTATTGACAGGTACATCAAAAGGAACCAGTTAGATGCTGGGTTCCCTCTTTTTGAAAGTGAATCTCTCAAGTGGCCTGGTTTTGTCGAATTTGATGATGTAAATGGCAAAGTTCTGACATACTCAGCCCAGGATGGGTAAGCAATCTCCTTGATGAATTTATTCTACATGTCATGGTAACATGCAGTCATTTCTATTAATTTCCTATTGTATGTATTATTTGTAGCATCTACAAGGTCTTTGATCTCAAGAACTACAAGTTTTTGTATGCGATATCAGATAAGAACATGCAGGAGATAAAAATCAGGTTTTTGTTTCTGAATGTTTCTCCCCCATAAGTACCCATAGATGCTACTGTTTGTTATTGGCTTTATTAAAATTCATCTTGTATGCATCTAATATTCCCAAATTAACTTATGACAGCCCAGGAATTATGCTGTTAATATTCAATAGAACACCAAGTTATGTTCCATTAAAGATACTTTCCATTGAGGATGGAACTGTGTTGAAATCGTTTAATCACCTATTACACCGAAACAAAAAGGTCGACTTTATAGAGCAATTCAATGAGAAGCTTCTGGTCAAGCAAGAAAATGAGAACCTTCAAATCCTTGACGTAAGTATCTTTCTTCTCCTGCCTATTTAATGATAGCTCCTAACAAGTATAACAGCTACCTTTTCTATGAAGCAGGTGAGAAATTCAGAGTTGACTGAGGTTAGCAGGACAGAGTTCATGACACCATCGGCATTCATCTTTTTGTATGAGAACCATCTTTTTTTGACATTTCGCAACAGGACAGTGGCTGTATGGAACTTCCGTGGGGAGTTAGTCACCTCTTTTGAGGACCATTTGCTTTGGCATCCTGATTGTAATACCAATAACATCTATATCACCAGTGACCAAGATCTGATAATTTCCTATTGCAAAGCTGAAGAAGGGTGTGGTGATGAGGGAGACGGTTAAGAATGCCTTCCCATGTTGCTTTGTTGGGATAGAAATGCATATAGAACATTCCTAATTTTGTTATTTTGTATGTCTCTGCAGTTTCAGCTGTGGGCTCCATCAATATGAGCAACATCCTGACTGGGAAGTGCATAGCTAAGATATCTGCAAGTGATCCTGCATTGCAGACCAGTCCTCAGAGAAGAGGCAAAACAGGTCGGTCTTCTATTAGGAGCACTGTTAGAGAAGCCCTTGAAGATGTAACTGCTCTATTCTATGATGAGGATAGAAATGAAATCTACACGGGAAACAAGCAAGGTTTGATACATGTATGGTCCAACTAGCTGTGGTTGTGAACGTATAGGATGGGCATAGATGTATATTGCCATACACATCTTGGGTATCAAAATCAATTCTTGCATGACACACTAGCAGATATTTAGGTAACATGTATGTTTTGACCAAGTGTATTTGGCTGCATTTTTCATAGTGTAACATGCATGCAATATAATTTTATGTTAAGCTTGATGGTTCCTTTTTAATATTTTTTAATCATATGTTTGTTTGGATCCAAATTGATTTGTGTGTTTTTCGTTGGTTGCCAACATGCTACTTAGGTTGGCCAGCATGATTTCATCAGAACATGTATCTTTTTAAGTCCCAATCAAGGGTTTTTGGTGTGTGAGCCATTCTCCTACTGTTTGTCTACATTAAGGAAACATTCTAAGTTTCATGATTTTATTCCTTAAGCTGAAATTGACAATATATGTGCATCAGGAATAAATATTATATCAAGCTGATATTCATCAGAGAATGATCATGATCAAAGAAATTATTATGCTGCAACAAAAGCTCTGATTGAGGTTTGCTGTGTCTTGTGTCATCCACATTATTTTCAAGGTATCAGGCCACATTGCATTTCATATTAATAAATGCATGTTTATTAACTGCATCTTTTTGTTTGCCTTAAAATTAAAGAATAGTCTTTTGTAGCTGTTGCAACTGTGAGTAACTAGTAAAATGTCATCCACATGAGGTTCCCAATGGTTGCCACCAAAGTTTACTGGTGATAATTCTGCTTGGTCAACCAACTTTATTAGTCAACATACAGGATCATAAATTATTCCAACAAGGACACCTCCTCGATGAAAAGGTAAAATAAAATAGAAGGTTCTTTCAAAATGTTTTCCTGAATGGGGGATTTCATGCGATGTATCATCTCCTGGCCATTTATGTAGTGCTTTAGATTTGTGGTTGGATTTTTAAGCTTTACGTATATGATGTTCTTTTGTCACAACTCAGTTGTCCACTGAGGATAGAGGTATTGGAAATATGGCCGGTGGGTGGAACTCATACTGGTAAGCCAGCCCCAGCACAAACTAATGGTTGAAATGTGAGCATGACAGGATGAATTCCTGGTCACAGAGCTAATTGGAAGTTGTAATTCTCCATACACAATTAGAGAGGACCAGTCAAACTTGCAACGCAAGTTGGCTACACAAGAGTGCTGCCAAAAATCTGGCCCATGGTGATCAAATTGGGTGGCCACTTGTGATTAAAGTAACTGTGACCCTTGTGTGATGGACCCATTCAAATGCAAGAAAAGGCATTTGACAGCTCCATAATATCATTTCAGAAAAAGGAAGTACACCTACTGAATCTGAAAACCTAGCTGTAAGTTTGACCCTCTCCCCCCACCAGTCTCTGTCTTCGGTTCTGCACCTCGTGCAGGTGGGGCACTAAACAACGAGTGTAAGGCCACCTTCATGTCCCTGTCACTTTCCTAATCCTTAGAAATCTTGTTCTTCCCCCATCTTCATGTCCCTGAATCATTCATTCCATGAACTCCTTTCCAGGAGCATGCCTATCTCTTGAGGCCTCTTGATGTCACTAGATTTAACTTCCGTTTCAAGGCATGACTTTGGCTGGGTCCATCTGAAACCTTCATTACGACAAATGCTTCTTCTGCACTTGGTCTTATTTATGTCAAGCGACCGACCATAATGCATCATTGAACACCTTTATGAAGCCATACAATTTAGCTGTGATTTGGATTGTGTTTGTTTGGGTCATCATTCTGCCTCAGTGGTTGAAGGTTAGGTGCACGGTCTATGTCTGCTGTACACTAAAAATCTACAAGAGGAGTTTCTGGTAGACAATCGCTTCTAACCCTTATGAGTTGATGAGTGGCTTCTTTCTTTTATATCAACATCACTAGAGCGAGTAGATTGAGAGTCTATCCTTATGTTGGAGATCAAATTGTGTGAGAACTTGATTGGGATGACTCAACATAAGCTTACTACTTTTTCAAGCTTAATCATGTATCAGGGATCAGTAGGGTCATCTTCTCTTCCTTGATGTCCCATTTGCCAAGAGGGAGGGAGTTTGCATGATTTAGCCAAGAAAAGAGATGGGAGGTTGATATAAATCAGATTGTTGTTGTGTAAAGCACATCTTCATGTTTCTGTTCTGAAGGTTCACAAGAACCAACCTGATGCTTTCTGATATCACAAAATCTGTACATTGGAGAATTCTCCTATCAAACACTCATTACTTATCAAGAACAATCCAAATTGCCAACAATAGACATAAAAGGTAAGTTGATCATCTGCAATTAGTAACACAGATGCTTGCTACACTTTCATCTTGGGTTCCATATGACAGCCATGAGTTTGCCTACAAAGACAGAATCCCCTTTCTCACCAACATGACAACATTACAACTTCTGAACCCTCAAAAGCCAAATTCTTGTGCTTGTCCGTCCTAAAAATTGCAGTACTCCTCTTCCTCTTCAGAGAGATCAGAACAGCAAGCAGGTCTTTGCCTAGTACATCAACGTATGGTTATTTGCTCCTCTTTTTAAGTTTAGGCCAAGTCTGCATTTCCAGTTCTACTGACCCAAGCCAAGCCATGGTTTGCCATCTTCTGGCTTCACAGGAGCAGGTGATTCAGAGGAACCAGTAACTTGATAAGGTGACTTCGCACTGATCCTGTGAATATTTCAATATTCACGTAAGAAAACTAGTATTACCATTTGTAACATTGAACTCATTTACAGGTTAGCGAACGACATGAGTGAGTTCCACCTACCGATCCTTTCTCTTCTCGAGGAACCGCTGGAGCGAAGATTTTCTAGCTATGGGAAGATCTGCATTCCAACCAGCACAAACAATAAGCACCAACAGGAACCAACTCTACAAACCAAGCTGAAGAAGAGTCTTATTACCAGATTGCGCTGTTCTTTCCAGATCGCTGTGAGCAGCGACTGAATTGCTCACAGAAGAAGTCGTGAACTTGGTCTCTTGATCGGACAAATTAGTAGTATGATCCACGACTGCAGCTGCCAAAGCTGATGATGAAGGTTCCACATAGCAGGAGTTTTGCATGGTGGAAGTCACCTTGCTTGCTAATTGCATCAGGTTCTTCACCTTATCAGATGGAAAACTGTCAAAAACCAGGACTTTATCACCATAGAAGATTGTCAACTGTGCCCTTTTTGGTTCCCTGCAAGAATCCCATAATCCCATGAAAGAACATTAGAGACACAGTGCTTGATGTTGCTTCCAGAAGTACACAGTTGCTGTCTTCCATAAGAACATACAATTATCCGTAATTGTTAACTTGTTCTGGATGCGACAGTCAAAAGAAATGAAATAATTAATGCTCGTCGTACGAAGAGAGATAGAGAAAAAGATTTAAGTGTTCTAAACTTAATTAATTTTTTTTTTTTCTGGATGCGCGACAAAAGATCCATATAACTCATCCAAGATAGTTGAGACTTGTGAAAATTCTTGTGCTTGTGAAAATTCCTAAAACAGGAAACACAAATAGGAGGGCAAGACCTGTTGTTTGCCTCCTCCACCATCCAAAATTGCTATTGTTTTGAAGCATGTGAATAGCATGTTTGGTCTTCGGTGTTTATGTTTCTAAACACATAGAAAACGGAAAACAGAAATGCTAATAAAACGACTTATTCTTGGTTCTTGTGGATGTTTCCGTCAGGCAAAAACGTTTTCTGCGGGATACGGTTTGGGATGCAGACCTGACATCGGATGCGTCGCCGAGTTTCCCGTCCGCCGCCAAAGCCGTGACGGAGGAAGGCCCGAAACCGGCACGCTGCGGGAACAGCTCCATTGTGTCCACACGGAGCTCCTCTTCGCCCGTCCTCTCCCCTTCTCCCTCGCCGCCCGATACGTCCGCGCCGGGCAACAACATCATGGTGGTCGGAGGAGGCCGGAACGCTTCAGATTTACCTACAAATTAACAAAGATTCAAACAAGGATCAGCGACTCTGGATCAGAAAGGGTTCTCCGGGAGGGGAAATCTGAAGGAAGAAATGGCAATTTCTGCTCGATTCATCTTCAGTGGTCGGGATTTCCAATCTACCCCCGATGATCGAAGATATCAGCTGGAAACCCTCATCAAAAGGAGAAATTTCTGACATAAACCGTCTGAAGCGAAGAGAGGTAAACAAGGGGAAAGCTCTCACCTTTAGGCGCGTCCAGAGGCGGTGGTGGCACGCCGAGGCCCAAGTCGGCGACGACGCTGCCCTTCTCCTTGATGTACTGGCTGAGGAGGCTGCAGACGACAGCGAAGTTAGACTTCTCCCCGGACCTCCCTTGCGTCCGCCCCATCGCGGCATCCATGTCTTCCTTTCCACGCCTCCGAAGCTCCACTTTAAAGGTCTTCCTTTTTTCCCCCTCTTCTCTTCTATTGGTTGGTGATAAGGTCACCGCCGCCTTTCCTCCCGCCTTCGTTTTGCCTTCACACAACCTTCGCCATGTCTTATATATACATCGAAGTAAGTGTGCACATGGAACAGGAGGCGGATATAAAGCACGTGATCCTTTGAAGCGACGGGAAACCGCGGTAGCCGAAGAGGTTAGCTGTATTGACTTCATTTTACATATAAGCCCCTTAACTCTTGTTATTTGTAGGAAAAGGTACATATCGTTTTGGGCTGACTTGGGCCCTTACTGGGCCTGTCACGGACCAAAGACATCTTGCTCCGTAATTGATACGATTGATCAATAATAGATCAATCATATCAATTACAAAAGAAAACTATATGTAAATTAGCTCAAATCTCCTTACACATTTGATTTGAATATAAACTAATATATCATAGAGCGAGTATTGTGTTTTATATCAAAAATTTTGTGTTAAGGTGACTTTTGAAATCGTAATAGATTTTGTTATTTAATTTGAAGAAAAAAAAGAAAGATCCAACTTATTCTTGACATTAATTTATTTATTAGGCTTTGTTAATGCTGATTAGGCTACAAATTTGTGGCCTCATAAAATGGAGGCTTAGAAGGCTCTCAAAAGGAGATTAATAGAAACTAGTTTTATTTGGACAAGTATGTATAATTGGAGTATAATGCTGATGCCATATTCCTAATGGATTCGAGAGAAAGGACCTTTATGCTCCACTGGTTACTGATGTGATGTCGTCGGTGAGATGCTTGCGTCTGATTAGTTTGAAGTCTATGGTTTGAAGCAACATGGCATATTCATCGTCACTTTTGATCGTTCACCTTTGAATGCTTAATTTAGTGAGATGGAGATGTTGTGTTGCTATCGGATTATGTCGGGGAGAAAGAGCGTTGATAGAAGATAAAATTTTTCCAACTGTATGAGCATTTCTTCAATAAAGCTTCTTCGCTTCTTCAATAATTGTTCTTATCTTCTATTCTTTTTGGTATCAGAACAGTGAGAAAAGTAAAGCTTTGCTCTTACATTTGGCCAGCGACCAACGTCGTTGAGAAAAGCGAAGTTTCGCTCTTGAGAAAAATCATTGGTAACATGAAAAATCACAACACTAAGCCACAATCTCGATTATAATTAACTTCTTGAGCCAGATTTTGTCGGTCAACATATTTATATTTTTAGTGTACTATCGAAGAAAAGAGTTTGAGTTAATATATAATTATGGAATGCTTCGAGTGTTTGATAAATAATTACATTTAAAATATATATTGATATTGGTGTTTGTTTAGTAAAGTCGTATTTCAAAAGTCTATTGAATATTATATGATTTTTTAATATTTATTTAAAACTAAATACACATATTTTATTTAAATAAAATAAAAATAACTATATATAATTTTACAAACATTTTTGTATGACCCAAATATAAAATAAATATAAAATATAATTATGTAAAATAAATATAAAATATCTTTTGAAAATAAATAAATAAAATTTTATCTTATAGAAAAAAAAAATTTTGTTGCAAAGGTAAGTGATAATAATAATAATAATAATAATAATAATAATAATAGTTTCTTACTCATTTATTTTGATAATAATAATAATATTAATTTCTTACTAATCATAAAAAATATGTTGGTGTTTTGCTAAATTATTTTGATAATCTTATAATTTTAAAAAATATTATAGGAAAATTTAGAAATTAAAAAAATAATATTAACATACCACGAATACTGAATGCTCATGTTAGTTACCCATCAACATGTAAACATTTCTAATATAATATCTGATTCAACTATAATATAAAAAAATGATATTGAATATTAATTTATATTTAAAATATACAGTGGATGATCACATCAAGGGTCTTCGTACCACTCATGCAGTGGCACATGATCTTGGAATTGCTATAAATATTGTTAATATCAACCAAGATAATCATCACATCAGATCAGTGTCAGATCCTAAATATCATAAAGAAAGGGTTCAATGCTCTCTCTCTCTCTCTCTAGACAAGACAAGATAATGTTTTTCTTTCACTTTAGATTTGATCATATTTTAACTTGAGCTTGAAAAAGATATGATGATAAGATTTGATCATATTTTAACATGAATCACATCAAGACAAATTCCCTTTGGGCGGATGGATAGTGTCCGTCTTTAACATATTGGAATAGCACAGTAAGTGTGAGACTAAGTAGCTTTTGTCTGATGGAATATGCTGTTGCACCGGAGGATGATCTGAGTTCACCCTCCTTCCGTGGCTTCCTTTCATTTGTCTTTTTACCCTTAATCTCTCTCTACCCTGCCCAGCAAGCTTAGCATATGCTTCCAAATATTCCTCCCTCTACTCTTCCAATGCTCTCGAGATGATTATAAATGGTGACTTCTGTCACCACGTTACGCATTTATGCAGGCAGCTCAAGAGAGAGAGAGAGAGAGAGAGAGAGAGAGAGAGAGAGGGCGATGAAGTTTGGAAAGAGGCTGAAGAGGCAGATTGAGGAAAGCCTGCCCGAGTGGAGGGACAAATTTCTGTGCTACAAGGACCTCAAGAAGCTGGTTAAGCTCATCTCTGCAACCCAACCATCTTCCAAAGCCGAGGCAGAGTTCATCTGCCTCTTGGACTCGGAGATCGACAAGTTCAACGCCTTCTTCGTCGACCAGGAGGAGGAGTTCATCATCCGGCAGATGGTGCGATCATCACAGTAATTCTTGGATGACATGATCTGAGGATTCCTATGCTGTTCATGCAGGAGCTGCAGGAGAGGATCAAGAGGGTAGCTGCGACGTCGGCGGCGGCAGAGTACGGAAGGATCGGAACCGAGATGGTCAATCTCCATGGCGAGATGGTGTTGCTGGTGAACTACAGCAGCGTCAACTACACAGGTCCTCGAACCCACCTCTTCTTCTCTGCTATACGCGCAGCTGCTTCACTGGAGTTGTTGTCATCACAGGTCTCGCAAAGATCTTGAAGAAGTACGACAAGCGAACCGGAGGCCTGCTAAGGTTGCCCTTCATCGAGAAGGTGTTGGAGCAGCCCTTCTTCACCACTGACCTCATCTCGAAGCTGGTGAAGGATTGCGAGAGCACCATGGACTCTATGTTCCCTGCAGCAGCAGCAGCAGCAGCAGCAACAGCAGCTCGAGACGAAGCTGTGATGATGGTTGAGCAGAGAGTGTTCAGGAACGCAGTTGCTGCGCTGGTGACCATGCGAGAGCTGCGAAGGGGAAGCTCAACTTATGGTCACTTCTCGCTGCCGCCTCTGACCTTGCCGGACGCTGATCTGCTACACTCCTTGCAGCTCCCTTCGCCCATTCCCATCCTTTGATGCTCGCTCGATGTGCATCATCATCCATCTCATGTGTTCATGTCGTCACGTGCAATAGACATGATATGTATCAACAACCAGTTTGCATCAAATGAATCCTCCTTCCATTAATTATATATATATATATATATATCTTTATTAAAGTGTCTAATAGAAATATTAAAAATATAAATACATAGAAATATTAAAAATAGAATATATGATAAAGAAAATAAAATTTATAAAGGAAACGATTTGAGGAAAAAAAAAAAGAGAATAAAGTGAAGAAAGAAAGAAATAAAAAGAAAAGATAAATAAATAGAAAATAGGAGATTGAGAACATATAGAGCTCTTGCGGCGGGAGAGGCAAACAGACATCTCTAATGCTTCTTCTATTTCCAGTCGTCGTCGTCGCCGTCGCACTCTCCGATCTCCAATGCCGAACCCTAATGCGCAACTCCACCATCCAACCGAAGGGAGAGCCGTGGAATCGGTGCCGGCTTCGACCGCCGTATGCCACCCATTTGTCGAGCCCTACGAATTCTCTGTTCCCAAGTAAGCCATTGCGAGCCCTACATCTGGTTCTAGGGTTTTCCTAAGGGGATCGGTGTTTGTCGAGCCCTACGAATTTGCTGTTCCCAAGTAAGCCATGGCGAGCCCTACATCTGGTTCCAGGGTTTTCCTAAGGGGATCGGCACGGAGCATGGGTTTGGCCTACGGGATCGCGTCGAGCGGCGTGCGAGGGAAGGATTTCGTGTGCCTTTCCACTCAGAAGAAGGTGTCGGTGAGTCTTCCTCTCCCTGATTCTTTGATTACAGATTAGGTTGTCAGGGTTTCTTGCTCACCCCTTTCTTCACAATGATATAGAGAGTTCATTGCACCATTCCATTTTCTCTTTGCAAACGTTATAACTCTTGCCATCATCAAGTAAATATTTATCCACCTTAAACTGAGCATACACAACAAGGCACCAACTCACTGTGTTACTGACTCTAATGTATAGAAACACAAAGGATGCATGAATAATTTGTGGGTATGACTTTAGACAAAGTAATTGTGTCACCAACAAAGAAGTGGGAAGTTTGTTCAATTAGGAATTGATGAGAAGAACTATCTGAATGAACAACTTTTGTGGAATTGCCATTCACATGGTTGGTCAATCCTCTGATCCAAGTTAAGAAATTTGGAGTCGAATGAACTTTTAGGTCCACCCAATGGATCATAATGGCGAAAACCAAGACAATTTCTTAGCCATGGCTGCCTTTAAAGTTTTTTTGTGTGTCTGTATACCTTTGAATAAGCGAAACACGAAAAATAAAAAGTTTTGGGATGTGTTTTGTGATGTTATATTCTTGATGAGAAGAACTATCTGAATGAACAACTTTTGTGGAATTGACATTCACATGGTTGGTCAATCCTCTGATCCAAGTTAAGAAATTTGGAGTCGAATGAACTTTTAGGTCCACCCAATGGATCATAATGGCGAAAACCAAGACAATTTCTTAGCCATGGCTGCCTTTAAAGTTTTTTTGTGTGTCTGTATACCTTTGAATAAGCGAAACACGAAAAATAAAAAGTTTTGGGATGTGTTTTGTGATGTTATATTCTTGATGAGAAGAACTATCTGAATGAACAACTTTTGTGGAATTGCCATTCACATGGTTGGTCAATCCTCTGATCCAAGTTAAGAAATTTGGAGTCGAATGAACTTTTAGGTCCACCCAATGGATCATAATGGCGAAAACCAAGACAATTTCTTAGCCATGGCTGCCTTTAAAGTTTTTTTGTGTGTCTGTATACCTTTGAATAAGCGAAACACGAAAAATAAAAAGTTTTGGGATGTGTTTTGTGATGTTATATTCTTGATGAGAAGAACTATCTGAATGACCAACTTTTGTGGAATTGCCATTCACATGGTTGGTCAATCCTCTGATCCAAGTTAAGAAATTTGGAGTCGAATGAACTTTTAGGTCCACCCAATGGATCATAATGGCGAAAACCAAGACAATTTCTTAGCCATGGCTGCCTTAAAGTTTTTTTGTGTGTCTGTATACCTTTGAATAAGCGAAACACGAAAAATAAAAAGTTTTGGGATGTGTTTTGTGATGTTATATTCTTGATGAGAAGAACTATCTGAATGACCAACTTTTGTGGAATTGTCATTCACATGGTTGGTCAATCCTCTGATCCAAGTTAAGAAATTTGGAGTCAATGAACTTTTAGGTCCACCCAATGGGTCATAATGGCGAAAACCAAGACAATTTCTTAGCCATGGCTGGCTTTAAAGTTTTTTTGTGTCTGTGTACCTTTGAATAAGCGAAACACGAAAAATAAAAAGTTTTGGGATGTGTTTTGTGATGTTAGCAATGACAAGAACAAGAAATCATACAACAATTGCCACCATTGATTCATGAACTTTAAAGTTCAAACTTCAGTCTTTTGAACACATGTCAAACAACAAATGAAAACCATATTTCTATACCTTACCCTTTCAAACGATAGTACATTGAACCACCCTACTCCTAAGATCAAGAGAAACATAAATAGTTGATAGGTAAGCCCTACAGAATTCCTTTGTTAAAGACATATTAGTCCATCAATTTATGCTGGTCATATATAGCATCAAAATTCTTTACAAAATTGTCCAACGTCATAAAGTAAAACTTTTAGGCTTGTATAAATCGTGGCATGAGTGCATTGCTATGAAGCTTAAAACCATAATTCACCGTTCCCTTTTAAGCAACCTGGGTAACAATCCAGTGGAAGGAATAGTATGCTTAATGATCCTTACCTGATTTGATATAGTTGTTGAACAAAATACGTGATATCATTGATGCTTTTACCTTGGAGACCGGTGAATTCCCCGATTTGGTGGTCTTATCGTACAATGACAACATATTTCTTATCGCTTGACGATCGGGAGGAACTATGTTGAGGTGTTATGGATGGTATATATTTGTTGCAGTAGTATGATAATTAAGAGACTACAATACACGCTTTGGACAGTCTTGACATTGGTAATGATGTAGGCAGATTTCAAAACACTAGGTTATGAAGGTGCATTTTGATGGATTAGCAAGGCAAGGCCGATATGATGTGAATCTAAACACTTGGGGGTCTAGATATCTCCCAATTATTATACACTGATAAAATCCAAAATTGTAATATTATTCGAAGCAAGATCTTGGTAGCTTATTATTTGTTGCAATTGAGATGCTTGTGATGTTGAATTTACAGGAACAGTGATGTTAGCATTTGAGGCTAATGAGATGACTGAGTGGGGTTCGATTGTGTTGGGTCGACGGGAAATCTACATGTTATCGATACATTGCCATGCTCGGAGTCCCAAGTTGATAGGCAGAAGGTGGTTGTGGCTTTCCTTTTCTTTGGTGGGTGAATGAATGATGGGTTGCCTCTTGCTTGCGTCTCTGTCCAAACCATCAAGTACAATAGTAGACAACAGGAGTATCCATTGTACACGATGGCCCCACCCAATTAAGGATCATCAATTCATGTTTCATTAGTTAATCGTAATGGGTACTGCATCGGATGTGGTCGTTTTGTCAATTGTGCTACCAATAACTAGTCTTTGTGTTGACAAACATACCCTTCTGTTCTAATGCGTTATTACTGAATCCGAATTAGATGCCTTCTTTTTCTATCTCATTCTGTCAACGGATGTAGCAAATTGGAATATATTTGGATAGCCAATAAGAAAATAAAAAAATAGAAAACTAATTTCATCGAGGTGGCATGATTACAACTGGTTTTTGTGGCGCATAAGGATTAGGGAATAGTAGTAGTTTTCTTGTTTATTTAGTTAATTATTTATCATGTCAAGTGCTTGCTTGCTTGCTTGCTTGCTGCCGTCAGATTCGGACGCTGACGGGTGCGATGAGGTGGCTCATCCGTGGACGACAGGCCCAAGCAAAAGATAGAAGGGTAAAGTAGTCGTTTGCGCTGCTCATCGGGATTCCTTAACGCGACACGTAGCACCGTGATTACGTCGCTCCATCGTGTCACCGGTGGGATAGCGTCAGAGGTGGCATGTAGTGGTGGTCGCCGGAGATGAGTTGGCTGACAGCTGGCACTGTCGTCGCAGAGACGTGATAATCGCCTTCAAAGAATTGGAGACCTACCACTTAACGGGCCCTTCTGGCTACCTGCTCTCTGATTGGGAATGCTTCCAGCTAAGTAATCAGAGGACAGGTAGGAAAGAAGGGTAGCGTTGGGAGAAAGCCTCGTTCCGAGGCGAGCAGGGCATGTCATGCCATCCCATTCTTGCTGACGCGGCTGCGGCCCCGCTCTCGTTCCCCACGCCCTCTTCGCCACCAAATAAAATGCCCTCGACGCGCCCTCACCCTAAATTGCAAGAACAAGTGATTTAGCAGAGAGAGAGAGAGAGAGAGAGAGAGAGAGAAAGAGAGATGGCGTCCTCTGAAGTTCAAGAGGAAGAGAAGAAGGTGCCATCGGCGGCCGCTTTGAGTGGGGACGAAAGAGAGAAGCAATCGACCAACGCGGTCGCCTTTGCTGAGACGGAGCTGTAGCCACCACCCACCTGCATATCATCATATCTATCGCCCGCCCTGCCCCTTCCAATTCGGTACTTGCAGTTCCGTTCCCTTCTTCGTAGATCTAGATCGAGCACATCATAATCCGGGGCTTCTTTTCTTTTAGATCTCGGCCAAGCGTGCTTTTAGATTTGTTCTCGGTCATGTCGGCGACGGTGAAAAACGGGGGAGACGCTGCGGCGGTGGAGGTGGAGTTCGCGGCGTGCGACTGCTGCGGGCTCATGGAGGAGTGCACGCCGGCGTACATCGCCGGCGTACGGGAGCGGCACGGCGGGCGGTGGATCTGCGGTCTCTGCGCCGAGGCCGTCCAGGACGAGATCCGCCGCTCCGGGCCCCTCATCTCGCTCGAGGAGGCCATGGGCCGTCATGCAAGCTTCCGCCGAAGCTTCCGCTCGGCTGAGGCCGCAGCGGTGGATCCGGCGGAGCAGCTGATCGCCGCCGTGAGGCAGCTCCTCCGGCGGAACCTCGACTCACCGCGGGCTGTGCGGTCGACCCCGGGCAGCCCCCGAACCATGGTTGGGCCCCGGACCCGGAGAGGCTTTCCGACCTTTATTTGCTTGGCGGATGAGGATAAGAATCGAATCGCATAGGAAAAGCAAAAGAAAATGAAAGAAGAACAGAAAGGGAGCGTTTCCAATTTCCAACGAGTAAAACTCGTTGCTTAATCTCGAGGATTCCAAGAGTAGTTTTATGTTATGCGAAAAAAATTGCACAAATTTTCCGCTGGATTATGCACGAGTCTTTCTTCTTTCACAAGTATACATACTACTTGTCATTTGAAGTGAAAAGAATCACTGAGAATGGAAGAATTCCATCTTCAAGACTCATTTTATATCATTAGAATGGAATCAGCTTTGTGTTTTTGGTAGTCGAGATTATGAAGACACATAGTGAAGAAAATATAGGTGAGAATAAGTGTTTTTTTTTCTTTTTTGGTTGAAGGTGTCACTAATTGAGTTTATAAAGACCAATTAAATTTTATTTTTTGAAACATGTCTTCACTAAAAATTCTTTACTATTATCCGTTTTGATGTACAACAACAAGATCGTAAGTCCCAATTATTTTCTTTTATCATCATTAAGATTAATAAAAAAATATTTATTTCATTTCACATCTTTTTATATCTTGTTTTTCCCTTTCTAACGATAATCATTTACAACACTATTAATGTTCGTCCTAAACCTCGGTAGAAAAATATAGAAAGCTGTGTTGAGAAAAAAAAAAAACATAGATAATCCATTTTAGTGTAACGAAAAAAAACACACACACACACACACACAAGATGTCAGTATGAGATATCTTCTTGTTCCCATTGCCATTTCATGCTTCTAAAAAACCAATTAGATCAACTGGTAGTGGATACTTTAGAACAAATCAACAGAGCCTCTAAAAGTAGATCACCGAAAGAGAATATAGCTGAAGTGTACCTCATATGTGGCCTCATAGGTAGAAAAAGAGCATAATGGTTAGTCAAAATATGCTTCTCAATGGTGCCAAGCTTATCTGTCTCGAAGGTGAATCTTTCTAGTTCACATATCAGAGGTGTTTAGTGTGACTCACCCTCCAAAGTATGCACAGATTTAGCTATAAAAGAGAGTACAATATGAGGCCACACACAACTTCAGAAACAAGAATTATTAGGATATTGTCATATGATTGGTAGCTTGATTTAATGCAGAATAACCAGAAATTACTACATAATAATGCATCTGGCTTCATGATAGAGAAGGTATGTGAGGTTGGTATCCCAGTTTTGTCAAGCACTTAAGATTATGGAAAGTGTTGTGAACAGCTTTTACCTTTCGAATCCCATCAACATGATATTTGCCTTTGTTTTCAGTAGGCAACAGAATAAACCAAGTATGAAACAGAGAGAAATTACCTGTTCTTTTATTGGAAAAGCAGTGCTCACTAGGCATGTTTCTGTATTAATTGCAATTATTAAGATACCAAAAGAAAGAAGAGATGTACAAATACTTAGTAAGAAATCAGCACACTGAAGAACATCAAGTGATCTATTATTCACATACACAGTGGCTAATACAACACAAACATGTAGGGCAAAGGCGTACCTTGGTACAGTTGGAACAAGAACAGACACATCCACAAGAATATCCAGGACATGAGAGACTTGGGATGACACAGCGCAATCTGGAGCAGGAAACGCTGCAGCAGCTTCTGCTAGGGTATCCACCACTAGAGGAGCAGGACCCGTTGGGTCTACGAGTGCAACAAGGTCTGTTCTGCCAGCTCGAGCAACCACCGGTGAAGCATGTCGCATTGAAGCAAACCATTGCCCTGCCCACAGATGAACTCCTCTGTTAAGATCTCAGCCACATGAAGCAGCAACTTGGAAGACCAAGTGCTTAGTGGAAGGAGTAGATGGTCACTCATTATGGCAGAAAGCAAGATGACACTAATGACAACATCAGCATGCAAAGAGTAACAACTGTTATGCAAGGATTCTCAATATGCTGAATATAATGCTGGGAGAAGATGATGGTAAGATATTCACCTCATAAGAATGTGCAAGTACATATTTCTACCCTCCAGGTAATACTTCAAACAGTATGATAGCACTTGAGCATGCATTTGTTTTTTATTTTTTTGTTCCTTTGTAGTGCATGAAAAAAAAAGTGTGATAACTCATTATTCAGATTTTTATAAACTGAGCAAAAGCCTATAAATAAATGAAGAATGAAAGAGAAGTAGCAATTGCATCACATAGCAGGCATACCAGTAGCCAGAGATAATAAGGAACACAATTATTTAGTTTGAGATTTCATGTGTGTCAGCAGATTTTGCTTCTTTACATAGACCATTTTCAAACACTGCTATAACTTCACAGAACTAAAAGAAGTCAATTTATGTTAAAAGGAAATAATTAGAGGAGAAGAAGTGGAAACAAAGTAACTTTGTACAGAACTACCAGTGTTAGGCTTTTAAGATGGTACACAATTTTTGTTAGGAAAATGCACTTCTCGTTAGGGACTTGGAAGAAATAGACATTACCGGAGCCACCTCGAGAAGCAGCAGGACTTATGTCTCTTCTTATATCTGATTACCAAAGGATGCTGTAAGTATATTAGCAAGAATCTCCAAAATAAAGAGTGTGTTCAAAGTATCTTACGTTGGGATTAAAGGATCTGGAGTTGTCCCTACATATTTATCAACCCTGACAACACCATGACAATGATTACTTGCTATAAAAGTAGGAAATAGTTAGAAAGTGTTGGCTTTTGCAAAGAGACTAATCCTATACTAGTATCTGATCTTTTCAGTTTGAATTTGTTAAATCATGTGGCAGATCAGCTGACTTGAATAGGAGAAATATTTCTCCATATCAGCTTGGAGGTGCAATCAGTAAGATTAATGCTCTTCTTGAAATTTGTTTTCATTACTACTGTAAAACTTTCTTATCTTCAGAAATTTTGGTGTTGTATGTAACTATCTTGTTCTTCTTAATGCACATTTACTTGCATTAAAAAAAAAGAATAGGAGCAATATGCCTCAAATGATTTATATATTGATTCCTTATCAAAGTTTAGTTTTCCCTCTCAATCACCAATCTGCATAATTGTACTTGTTTAAGAGAGAGAAGCTGAATATAACATACTCTTTGCAGCATACAGAGACAAGTTGGAGCCCTTCAACTGATTGTAACTCCTCCTGATCAAATCAAGTCTTGATTAGTTCATCAAAAAAAGAAGAAAAAGAAATCAGAACAGATCTGCATAGGAAAATCTGAGTGGTAGAAAAACATTGTAAAATAAATACCCATAGTCATTGCTACATGAGTTTCACAATATTACCCAGATACCATGAGAAGACTTGTGCTGGTTTTATATGAAGAGCACAAAGAATGGGAGTGCATTGTTGAAGAACCAAGCACAGAAGATGTATTTTTTGTACAATCCAAAAGTACTAATTGTTTATTTTCAACCTGTGAGGAGCCCTTCCCATAGTTTCTAACAAGTATTACAGCTACAGCCCCATCATGGAGTAATATACCCAAGATAACAGATTGATTTCTTTTTTCTTGAGAAGGAAAAGATAGATTGCTCTACTTAAGGAAGAACAAAGCAAAAACTCCATTTGTTCTTCCTTGAAATTAGTTAGAAATAAAACATAAAATAACTTCATAAAATTTTCATAGAACAGAATCCAAAATGTTTCACACTAAAGAAAAATACTTCACATATCAGAGACAATTAACAATTGGACTCAGGCAAAACATGTAAAAGGAACTGTTAAAGTGTACTAAACTTTCCCAGAGGACAAATGGACAACAAACAAAATGGTGGGGAAAGAAACTACCCCCACCTCTGTTTGGTTAAGTACCAGCAATTCTTTACCCAGTAATACTGTTCTTCAAGTTGTCTTGTACACTGAGAAAAGAGTTGCTGAACTATGTACTTAGCAACAGGGCTCCTGTTGCTCGTCCATAGACTTTGTTCTTTCCTCCATTACTTCCTCCCAGATCACAAAATGCGATCAAATAGCCTAACATTGTATGTAATATACAAAGTTGAATCTCATTCGTTCTTGTTACTGAATAAAATTTCTTCTTCAGGCTTGAACAATGGCTGTTGATCAACATGAAAATTAGATCGAATAAAAAGGCAAAGGTGGATCAATGTCTTGGTCCTATTTCCCACTGCACTTCACGTGCATCCAGTTCATGTGAGGTAGGTACCAGGGTGGTCTCATCTACGGATCATTCCGAGGACCACAGGATAAACCAAAGACGCCTCACGGTGAACTCACCCTTTCTATCTCCACGCATCGGCATCGAGACATTGGAGATCGGGGAAGCAGAGTCTTACCTCAAGGAAGCCGATCTCCCGACTCAAGAGCTGGACCCGCGCCTGCAGCCGGTGGCGCCCGCAGAGGTCCGTGTACCGCCGCGGCGACCGGGGCCGGGGAGCCTGCGTAGCATCCGCCTGCTTCTCCTCCAACGCCTCCGCCGCGGCCATCGGTCTCGAGTCGGCGGCGAAGCGTCACGACTTCGGGTCGAGCGTGGACCGCTGTCTCGCTTAAATGCGGAGGGAGTTGCAGCCGGAAGTTACGAGCGGTAAGATCCGTTTCTCGCGATTCCTGTTTCTCGTTTCCCATTGCCTATTCACGCTCCCATTCCGGTTTTTATTACTCCCGTGTGTTTATATATATATATATATATATATATATATATATATGGGTTGTATCATATGGCAGGGGGGCTTCATCACTTGGGATGGGTGCAGGTGACATGTGGATTTTGCAGCAGCATGGGGACAATGCTGCAGCTTTTCAAATAAAGCTCATAGACTGCTGCAACACCAAAGCAGTTGTTCTGCACAAAATAATAATAATAATAATAATAATAATAATAATTAGATAGAATATAAATAATTTCTTTAAAGAAATAAGTTTAACTTAATTTTGGTCTGCGTAGTTGGGGTGGTGACAGCGAAGCAAGTGGGTACGAGTACAAGAGGACACGTGTGTGGCAGAGGCATTTAGTCAATGGTGGGCCCTGGGGGTCTTCATCCCTGAGTCGTACATGGCGCTGCGTCCTCTGCATCTGGGTCTGAGTTAAAGGAGGGCCATAAAGATGCTGCCACATGTACTTTCTCAGTTACACCACATTTTACTGTCCCCTCTTTTACCTGCTAAAAATGTACCACGTGGAGTTGGCTTTGATAATCTAATCTTACTTTTCTTGCAATTAAAATATTTAAAACTAAAATAATATATCATTCTTTATTTTTAAATATTATGTTTATTGAAATTTAGAAATCAATCCTCCTTTTCTTGTGGAGAATGATGATGGTAATGAGATGGCTTATGTTAATGAAAAGAAAAAAAATCGGGGATGTTTAGAAAATATTATTTATGTTTGTATGTATATTTTTTTTTTATTTTTAGCTAGTATTTAAAAATCATTTATCATATAAATAATTGTCAATTCCACTCTGAACCTTAGTAGGCCAATTGGGCTAAACAGGTCCACTGGGCCACCGTAAGCCTGTAAACTCCTTGGTAGCATCATATACCGTTGCCCCCCCCCCCAAACCAACCCCGCTTTTGGGAATCTACTACTCTTCGTTCCGTTGTGTTCCCCATTCCCGAAACCCTAACCCGAAGGTAGCGGCGGCGCGATGACGAGGGGATGCTGGGCAAGGGGATGCTGCCCCCTTGATTGACGTCACCCAATTTGGGTACTTCAAGGTGCTGGGCAAGGGGATGCTGCCCCCGGATTGCCCCGTTGTCGTCAAGGCCAAGTTGGTGTCGAAGATCGCCGAGAAGAAGATCAAGGCCGCCGGTGGCGCTGTCGTGCTCACTGCTTGACTCGTATGATTCGACAAGTACATCGAATTCTTGGCACATCTAATTACTTATTGTGCTTGAAATTGTTGGTTGCATTCTAGATGTAGAATATGCTTCTGATCTATAAATTTCGATATTGAAGCTTGGACCTGATTCTTGTCATGAGCATCTACATAGAATTATATGCTTCATATAATGTCAAGGCTTTTGAGTTTAGTTTTGGTCATGTTTCATCACAAGTTCTTGTTATCTATGTCATTGTTATTGGCCTTCATGAACAAACCTGACATTGGTGTACACATGCTGTTCACCAGAATTTTGCTGAACCTTTTGATGCTTAGTTTGTGTGCTATACTTTTTGTTTCATTTAATTCTTGTTTGTTTGTTTACAGACGGATCAATTTGGATTTGCTGAGGTGGAGAGTTAATGTTTGTGTTCTATCTTATCTGCAATTGCAATTGCTGATAGTATAGTTGAGTTTGTAGACTTTGAAGATTATATCCATTTTATCTGAATGAAGAATGTTTGTGTAAGGTGGTAGCTGCAAGTCTATGTCGTGGTACGAATCATTCATACCATGTATCCTATCTATATAGGACATAAGTTGGGGAACTGGGACACTCAGGTTTAGTCTCACATCTAACGTATTGAGATTTGATTTGGTTTATAGGGCTAGTTGAGTCAACTACAGTTAATTTGAGCATAAGTATCAGTGGTACAAGCTTATGAAGTTAATTGTGTTGGATGGTACCGAACCTAGTATTGCCCATGATGAATGACCTTAGTACGAAAGTATATTGGGCACGGTATGGCACCTCGGTGGTAAAGAACTACTCATGACAAAAAGAGACATGTCATGATCTAAATACACCATACTAAGATTTTACTTTCTGCTATGTTTGGTTTCGAGGAGAACATCAAACTATAAGCGAGGGATGTTAGGACACGCTAGTTTAGTCTTGTACCAAAAGTAAGATGAGATTTGAGTTAGTTTGTAGTGTTAGATGAGTCTACTATCACGACCTGGGTTCACGTTCTTGAAGTTAACGAATCAGTTAATATATCACACCAGTTTGGTTTCTGATATAGATTCATTGATTCATGCATTTTATTGTAGAATCGGTATGCTGCAATGTTGTGTGCTTAACTAAGATGAAGCTGGTCTGTAGGGAACCCATGACAAACAAAGAAAATATGTTTATGAAGCTTTACACAGGGAGAGTTTGGAGCCCTCAGATTGTCGTGTCTCCGAAGCAACTTGAAAGGGATTGAATCTATTCAAAGGATATGCTGAAACATATGGAAGAAATGGTAGAGAATGTGGCTAGAAGGTGAATTCTGTCGGACACATGCATGCATGGCAAACTGTTAATGATAACTTTTTGAGGATCAAAATGTTGCTATTGATATCTTGGTTTCCTCAATCTAGTAGTTGCGCTTCCTTCCTGTCGACTCAGGCAGGGAATCCTGTTTGGCACCAAAGGATTGTTTTGGACATTTTGTTCACCACTACACAGGTTGAGATGGTTGACTGGAAGCTGTTGATTGTGATTGTTGAAATGGCTCCATCCTGGCACTGCTATTTGGTGGTGGTCTTTGTTATTTCTACTGCTTGAGAATGCTGTCTGTCGTGCCTCTTGAGTGACGACCTCGGTCGTGGACTCTATCCGAAGTGTTTTGATAAGAATCGTCGAAGAGGGAAAGAATTGAATTGCCACATTTTTTGGATTAGCGAGTCATTTTTATGTTCTCGGTGTGTGACCAGATGGCAATCCTTTGAATCCGACCAGTGCACTAATTCTTGGTTATATCTGTCGTGAACCTACCAAATGCGTCGAGTTTGGATTTCAAACTGCCTCTTCCATAAAAGGGCACGGCGATTACGAAATCAGATGGCCGGTCGAGATGACAGATTGCAATGATATGAACGGCTTGGATGGACTCTTCCTTGTTAAATAGGGAGCACGCCGCATTAGTGCTGGATGATCATGAAATCAGATGGACCGTTGAGTTGTCAGATTGCAATGAAATGAACGGCTCGGATGGACTCCCGACAGCTTGGCAGCATTAATCGAACGCACGCCTTCGGATACTAACTGCGTCTCGCCACATGTTTACCGCTGTTTCGTATCACCTACGTGTTGCCCCCACACTGGGTTCCATTGGATTCCCCAATGACATGGAAGGTACGAATCGCGGTCAATGGCGCATAATATTAAAAGAAAGCAGCCGCATCCATGCACCAACCCTCTCCACTCACCACTGCTAAATAAAAATAAAAACACCGTCACGTTTTGTACGCCCTCGCCCATCGATCGACCATTCAATGGCCACCGATCGTCACCACCCGGCCCTCGCCGTCGCCGTCGGCGTCAGCGTCCTCCTCCTCATTCTCTCCTCGTCCACGGCCTTCGCCACCTTCGACGAGGCCAACCCGATCCGATCCGTCACCGACCGGGTCAGATCCGCCGACGCCACCGTCATTCGCGCCCTCGGCCTCTCCCGCCACGCCCTCGACTTCGCCCGCTTCGCCCACAGGTAACCGCGAAGACCCCTCCCAGCACTCTTCTCGTCGCCGCAGGCCGCCGTATGACGCACTTCTTCTTTCCCAGGTACGGGAAGAGTTACGGGTCCGCAGCGGAGATACGGCGCCGGTTCGGGATATTTGTGGAGAACTTGGAGCTCATCCGGTCCACCAACCGCCGGGGACTGCCATATACCCTAGCGATCAACCGTGAGTTTACTGACCAGTGGGGTCCCAGCCGTCTGATCTATGATGCGATCGATTGACCTGTTGATGGCCGTCTGATATGGATCAGGATTCGCGGATTGGAGCTGGGAAGAGTTCCAGGCGGGTCGACTCGGAGCCGCTCAGAACTGCTCTGCCACCGACCGCGGAAACTATCTGTTGACTGATGCAGTCGTCCCCGATACGGTATCACGGAGACCTTCGTTCTCTCTCCTTTCCTTTTCGTATCTTTTCGCATGGATCACGATGGTCATCGTCTGATCTGGATCAAATGATGATCAAGATAGCATTTGGTCGGTCCATGGACGTCAGAGATTCATCCACAAAATTTAATTAAAATTTTGGGATACAAGGTGTCATAATTAAAATTATATTTTTACCCTTGTTGCAGAAAGACTGGAGGGAGGTAGGGATAGTGAGCCCAGTCAAGAATCAAGGTCATTGTGGATCTTGCTGGACCTTCAGGTACCCAATCTTGTTAATTAAATTCCTTTAAATCAGCTTCTTCAGACCAATTGTGAAACAGAGTTTGAAAATATGTTAGTCATGTTTTTCAAAATTGTCATTCCCCATCAGATCTAAATTGGAACTTCCGTCACTGGGAATTTAAGTAGTCATTCTTTATATTAGTTAAATAGATGAAATAAATGTTGAAATGGGAATTCAAATCAGCACTGCTTTGAATTGATGTTCGCACAAATGAACCTCATATATATTTCTTATCCAATTAGATGACACAGAAGTATAGTTTCAACAGTATAGGATAATAATGCAAAATTTAGTTTCTAGACTTGCTTCTATTCCCATAGCTTTCCTGTGTTATGTCCATTATATTAGAGATTTTGTTTCCTTGACTGGTTAGTACCTTGTTTTGTCTTAATCGGAGAGGAATATGCTTAAATTGTCAGATCAAAAAAAAAAAAAAATCTAAGTTTAGATGTTAATGCAAAATGCAAAATGCAAAAAATCTAAGCTGTTAATGCAAAATGCAAAATTTAGTTTCTAGACTTGCTTCTATTCCCATAGCTTTCCTGTGTTATGTCCATTATATTAGAGATTTTGTTTCCTTGATGGGTTAGCACCTTGTTTTGTCTTAATCGGAGAGGAATATGCTTAAATTGTCAGATCAAAAAAAAAAAATCTATGTTTCGATGTTAAACTTAAAGAGAGATGACAAATTAAAACCCAGAGCCACATAATCTGTCTTAATTGTATTCCTTGGCCTCGTACAAGCATTCGTTGAGAAAACCACCCAAGATATAATGTAGTCTTGAATCTGTTACATGTAGGTTCATGGAGAATTAGGAGGACAATCTGACACCAGCAACACAAATAAATCGAACAAATTGTTAGAAAAATCAAAAGGAAAATAAGCTCAGTAGAAAATAGTAAAATGAACTATAAAAATGAAACTATTCAAGGGATCGAAATAGTCCTTTTGGCCAAATGGGAGATATTGTCATGTGCCAACAAGCGAGCATGTCACGTGGCATGTTGCTCCACGTAGCAGCAATGCACCAAAAACTATTGCCTTTAGTCACATGGGAGATATTGTCACTATTTTCCACAGCTTCTGTTTCCCCTGATTGTTATTTTGGTTGTTTCTTCAATGAATGCTCGCTTGGAACCTAGGACTATGCTTAAGACAACTATTAGGTTTTTTTCTGTTCTATTTTGTCAACTTCTTATTTAATTTTCCAATAATTTTAACATGTTTTCACTCTAACTGGAGATTAGATTTTTTATTCTTGCTTTACCATATCATGCATGAAGTTTATTGGCTTTATGTTTTAATTTGCTAGCCACAACTAGAGCTAGAACTTCTGATCCAGTTGAATTTTCAAGCCAACCTAAACCATATGTACAATCAACTTTTCTAAACCAAAATTTGATCGTAGTTTTTTTGTTTTCTGTTCTCCCATTATGAATTAAATTATATTTGGTTTACTAACAGTTAATGCCCAAAACTAAATTTGTTATTAATTTTTCCAAGATTTGTTTCACGAAAATCCAAAGGTGAAACCAAAGTTTCAATATAACATTTGTGCCATTCACCTTTGTTCTGCTGATGGTAGGTAATGGTTAGTTCAATCTTTACATCCTTCATTGATGCTTTTGTTTTTGTTAATGTTGTTGGGGAAAATATACAGTAGTGGAATAGTAAACCTTTTCTTAATGATCTGTTTTAATATTGCAGATTGTTCAGAGAATTTCCTAGTTTTTTCTTTACCAACAATTGCATGTCAACTTGCTCTTGAAGTTATCATGCAGTTTCAACTTATCTTTTCTAAGACTGAACCCAGTAGTTTCTCTCATCATTAACTTCATTCATGATTTCCCATGTGAATTGTGCTGAATGCCATGCCATGTCATGCCTTTGGGAGTACATGCTTATGTATAACTGTAAACATGTGATTGGAAAGTGACCTGCAAAAGCACGTTGCTGGCTCTATGGTGTGCCAATTGGACCCTTAAGTTATCAGCAGCGGTCTCACCATGTTGTGAATGCAACTGATATGACCTATGTTCTGGCAGCACGACAGGGGCGCTGGAGGCAGCCTATGCACAGGCGACTGGGAAGAACATCTCTCTATCAGAACAGCAGCTAGTCGACTGTGCTCGTGCCTTTAACAACTTTGGATGCAACGGAGGCTTGCCTTCTCAAGCCTTTGAATACATAAAGTATAATGGAGGAATTGATACTGAAGAGTCATATCCGTATTCTGCAACAAATGGTATCTGTAGCTTTAAACCTGAGAATGTTGGTGTCAAAGTCACTGCCTCAGTAAACATCACCAAGGTAAGGGACAATATTTTTATCTTAGTTTTCATAAGAACATGGTAGTTAGTTTGTTTAATAAATTGTGGATGATGAAGGAAAATGTAAACTGCCCTCCCATATACCAGTTGGTCAGTGGCTAGTAAAGAAAGCATAAAATTTACTACTATCTTGTCTTCAGTATATCTGCATTTTCAAACAGTTTAGTTCTTGTCCTAACTGCATAGATGCACATAGCAACACTTGTTATGTTTCAACTATTTTTATAGGGTGCTGAAGATGAACTAAAGCATGCAGTAGGTTTGGTTCGTCCAGTAAGTGTCGCATTTCAAGTAGTTAGGGATTTCAGATTCTACAAGGGAGGAGTTTACACAAGTGAGACCTGTGGCAACACTGAACTGGTAACTTCCAATAGCATCATTATCTGATTTTGTTTGTCACTAGTAGATGCTTGATTTGTATAGTCCTCCCAATTCTTCTTATCACATAGGATGGTTAAATTGAATAGACTACGAGCAGGCCTCTGAAATTATGTGAAAAATGATATGTAGGATGTGAATCACGCTGTTCTAGCTGTTGGTTATGGCGTCGAGAATGGCATTCCATATTGGCTAATCAAGAACTCTTGGGGCAGCGACTGGGGTCTTGATGGCTACTTCAAGATGGAGTTGGGAAAGAACATGTGTGGTGAGTAAATCTCAGAATGCAGTATCTACGATAATAACTGAACCGCAATCATTATATATATCTTCAGATATAATTAAGTTTTATGAATTTGAACTAGAAGTTTAGAAACTGTAACTTGGACAGTCTAATTAGGACCATTTTTTGTTGTCATGTCATATTATTTAGTTAGATTGAACTCCAGAATTACAATTTACATCGATAAATATCTACTTATCTAGTACAAAATCTCACGTTTTATGACGTCAGCTACCCTATGATCAGAAAAAACACCATAATCAAGTCCTCTCCTCATAACATTGGCTGCTATTTAGAATGCTCTAATATGTGCTATCAACAAAGTTCTTGACCGTTATCATCTTTATCGTTTTCCTTATCAGAAATTTTTGATGTTTATCAAATGTGTTCAATATCATTGTATCGTTTTCTCCACCATTTATTCTAGATTGCTGCACTTTCCATGTCACACAAACTCACTTTCTACATGTAGTTTACTTCAAATCTACAGAGTGCTGGTCTTTTCCATGAACATGTTTTTGGCTTCAACCATTTGTCTTCCCCTTTTGGTGTACTTTCATTCGAGATGTAGAATATCCTTTAGTGACATTGCCTTGTACACATCTTGAAACTAATTTTGGGAATTGTTCATGCAGGCATTGCAACTTGTGCTTCCTATCCTATAATTGCTGTATAAAGGTGAACATTTTCGATTATTATATGAATTTGAAGAAAACATATCTTTATAATATGAATAAAAAAGTAAAAAAAATGATGATGTCACTTTGATTACATTTCTTGTGAATGCTTGGAATCGTTCATATGCATCTTTGTACTTTATGTATGCTCAAGCTTACAAGCTAGGTTTAGATTAGACTATCACACAGCCCTACTTAGAAGGCAACCTACATGACTGACCTTTGTTCCACCTTCAAGCAGCATCATGACCCACGACCTCGTGCATCCATTTACGACACAAACATAAAACATCCTCGAGTTCCATGTCTCTTCATCCTTCCTCCCAAACAAGTGCATCGATGGAGAGAGTCGTCGATCCCTCTCAAGCCATTCTCATTGTTGTGCTACTACTACTACTACTACTCTCCCTCTCTCCTTCCCGCGCTGATCCCGACCTCCTTCTCGACTATTGCGTCGCCGACGTCGCTGCCCAGACCTTCCACCTCAATGGTCGCCCCTGCATCGATCCTACCCTCGCCCGGTCTGCCCACTTCGCCACCTCAGCGCTCTCCCAACCCAACGGTGCCGCCGCCACTGCCCTCTTCGGCTTCAGCGTCACCACCACCAACGCCACCACACTCCCCGGCGCCAACGCGCAGGGCCTGGCGATGGCCCGTGTCGACATCGTCGGCGGCGGCCTCGTCCCGCCCCACGCCCACCCCCGCGCTTCCGAGGCAGCGCTGCTCCTCCGGGGGGCGCTGCTGGTGGGCTTCGTCGACACCTCACACCGCCTCTACACCCAACAACTTCGTCCCGGCGATACGTTCCTGTTCTCCAGGGGGTTGGTCCACTTCCTGTACAATCTTGACCCGACGACGCCGGCGGTGGTGCTGTCGGGGTTCAACAGCCAAAATCCCGGGGCACAGCTCGCCTCCACGACATTGTTCCGGTCGGACCCGCGGTTTCCGGAGGAGGTCTTGAAGAAGGCCTTCAAGATTTCTGGGCAGGATGTGCAGAGGATTCAGAGGAACCTCGGAGGATGATCATGTTGTCGAACGCATGCACAAAATCTATGAACATGACTAAACTTGCGATCGAACACCGTTCTATTACTGTTATACCAATATGCGTGATCTTGAAATCTTACTGTTATAATGGCATTCCACTAAATACCATCATCTTCACTTAATGAGAATTATGTTCATATATATATATATATATATATATATATATATATATATATATATATATATATATATATATATATATATATATATATATATATATATATACATGTATATATATATGTATGTATATATATATATGTATATATGTATGTATATATATGTATATGTATACATATACATATACGTATATATATGTATATACATATATATATATATATATATGTGTGTGTATGTATATGTATGTATGTATATATGCGTATATATATGTGTACATATACGTATATATATATATATTTATATATATAAAGGCCTGCAAAAACCCAGCCCGGACCGACCCAATCCAAGAACGAGAACTCGTCGACGGGAATGCCGTTGCGCAACCACGGGACGGCAGCGGTTCTCGCGCGGCTCGCGGTCGCCTGCGACGGCGCCATCCTCGGCCTCGCACTCGCCGCGGTGTCAGCAGCCTCCTGGGTCAAGTACGCCACCACCTCCGCTGCCCTCGACCGCATCAGCTGCGCTCCCTCCGCCCCCATCTCTGGCCTCCGTGCTATCCTCTCCTCCGCGGACTACTTGAACGAAGATCCTCTCCTCGTCGTCGTTCGAGGCCGTGTCCAGCCCAGTTCCGCCGTCGAGGCTCTCAGCGACGGTGCGGTTTCCGAGACAAACGGCGTCCTCACCCCTCGGGGCTCCGACGAGATGGCCGTCGCCATCCTCAACACCCAAATGGTAAATCCTTCCCTTTCTTCACTTTCTTTTCTTGGAGGTGTGCGAAAAAGACTCTGTCATGCTGCTGTTGGTGTTCCAAACTAAACCTAATTATACCTCCAATTTTAGTACAAGATCATTTTATGCCCTTAACTATTTCAGCGTTGCAAACACACTTTGGTTACATATCTTGAATATTCGTATGCTATTGCTGGTAAATTCTTGTAATCATTGAAGTCATTTTCCAATCATATGCAAATTCTTGTGGGGACACTAAGCATCAAAGGAAAATGTAGGAAGCAGTTTAACCTAAGAGAAAATATAAATAATTCTATTACTTAGATTGATGTTCTTATAAAACGATATTTCCATTTTAGAAATTGTCAAACCTTTGGATGATTGTGAAAATTTAGATTTGGGTACCTAATTCTATTATACTTTAACTAGATTTCAGAATCAAGCCAAATTTAGTTAGGTGCCTAGGGTTACATGTCTCATTCAGCTTTTGGGTTTTTAGGCAGCCATAGCATGCATCATTCTGGCATGGCTTCAAGAGATATATTGGATTTCAGCTAGGTCGAGAGAATTGGAAATACGAGTAGGAAAAGGGAGATGGGAAAGAGGGTTATGTTTGAATTCAATACAGACATTATGGAAAAATGGAGAGGAAATGGGAGAGAACAAGAAGTATGGTTTGCCCCCAGACACTTTTTTCTCTCACCACAACATTAATAGCAGTTGTGAAATGATGGTTAGATGAAAAATGTACACATTTTTTGCCAAGTATTTTGTTAATTGACTTTAAGATTAAGATTCTTTGAGAAGATAAGTGGTTGATCACTTGTGGCCACGGTTATGACAAAACTTGTTTTGATGGTTGAACTTATTTGTGGGTTAGCTTTAAAATAATAATCTAGTATCAGAGGATGTCTATGTGGTTCTACTTCTGACAGTGAAGATGATGGAGTTCAAGTGCCTGATTTTCACAAGATAAGGCAAGTAATCCTTTGCTGCATCAAGTAATTTTTGTCACTGGGACCAGAAAATAAAACGAATAAAATAATAATAAAAAATATAGAATCTACCACAAAGAGAGCTTATACAGATATCCATCGCTTCCATAACGTTTCACCATCTCGCTGATGCTAAGGGTGAATTAATTTCCTCAAACTTGCATGTTTGATCTGATCAGAAGTTCCAAAAAATGATAAATAATAGTTCAACCCATTATCTATTCCTTATACATCATCCGTGGGGATTCCTAGTGATTCATGTGGACTTGTGAGTGATGTGGATTGATCTGATAAATGACATCCATTATTAGAGTGTGGGATATTGTCATGCCCCATGGTAGTCTGACCTTAATTGTGGGTTATCACTTTGGTTAGCATGTGAGAGTATCCATCCACAAAGAGCTGATTCTGAGTACTGCTTTTTTAGGTCTTGAGTCATGACACTTCTACTATATAACTTGCCTTCAATCTAAAACGGCATTGCTCAGATCTAGAATAGATGTCAAAGTGGTTAATTTAGAATTGATATAACACCAAAGTGGTTTGCATTATGATCTCACTTCTCTTCTCTTTTGATGATCAAGTGTTTGTACAATGAATGGAGGGGAATGTTCAGATGGAATTTTGATCTCCATGCACTGTTTGCAAAATCTTTGAAGGAACAAAGGTCAAGCTCAAGCTTATTGAAATCGGTGAATACTTTTTGTCCACAAACTCTTAAATTTACTTGTTGCATATATATGTTAAACATTATTGTAAATGTGGAAATGTTGAAGATGTTCTACTTGATTTTGCAGGTTTCGTTTGTTCTTGTTGAAGCCGGTGACTGGCCTAATTCTGGTTATGTTCATGTTAATTTGGATGGGTCAGCCCACCCACTACCTCTCACTACAGTTTATCATGAGCTGCACCCTATTCAAGTTCCTCCATTCACATTCTTCCAGGTCTTCTTTGGTTCTGGATATCCTGTATGTTCTTGTTCTCTAATTCCATTTTTTGTATTGTCTTCTTCACATTAGTTTTAGTTATGCTCGCTTTGTCAGTATTCGTGATGAAAAATTGTGTTTCTAAAGGTGGCTTTGTTGGATGAAGAAAAAATCCTTCCAGTTGGAAAGGAGATTACTGCAATTGGCATTTGCAGACCAAGAGATGAAGCTATTGAGATAAAATCATGCCAGGAGCTTCCTTGTTTCTTGTAAGCATCAACTCTGGGCATTCAGTGTCTTCCATAGGCTACTGTTTTTTTATGTGTAATTTGTTAGTTTTGGATCTAAGTGTTGTTATGGTCAAATTCATCTAAGGACAGATAATTTGCTGCCTCTGTAGTTAAATTTCCAATTTATCATTCACCTTTAGAATTTGCACACTCCATATAAAGTACTTGCATATTTGTTAAATGTTTCCTTGTTATTATATGGAGGTATGTATCATTGCTTGTATTTATTATTATTATTATTATTTGGTGCAGGTCTGACATGACAAAGGATGAAATTGTGGCTGAGCTTAATTTCGATGCTGGAGTCCTGTTCTGGAGTGGCATTTTGCTTGGAATTCTGTCTGTTGGTATATTAGGTTATGCCGTCATTAGGTATTGTTTGTGCACTCTTTGGACACATACATATGCATAAGGATGAACGTGTATACTAACATGAAAGGACTCAGTTTCGACCAATTGTGCTCCTATCATATGAACAATGCTGAACCAATTGATTCTTGAAACTGGTTCATGTGAGGCCTGAATCCATTCGTTTATAGGATTTGTTTAAACAGATCAACCTTGAAAGAGAAACTAGTCCTTCAACTTAAAGACTCTTTTTATTTATCATGGCCTAGGAAGGGGAATAGGGCATCATGGATCCTGACTTCAAGAGGGGGTCACAGCCTAGGTACCTCTTGGGAGGAGATCCGCTGCTGGCCTTTCTTAATTGTTGTTGGAAAGGTTAAAAAAGAGGTCTAATTTGCAAAATGATAGGCAAATATTGTTCCTTATTTTCTGGCTTCCCTATTTTGCCTGTCATCATCCCCTCCTATTTTATCCTGCTTTCCAGCCTCAGGGGCACAATAACCAAGTTAGCTAGCTGGTATCCACTGAACAAACTGTTTTGGCAGCTGGCAAACACCCCAGCGCCATCAGAATTTTCCTTTTGATCGTTATTACACGACCTTTTGTCCTACTTGTCGTAAACTTACCACCGAGATATTTTTTTCTAAAATCTACTGTAATTTTTTTTCCCCACTGTTATGTTCTTTTTGAAGTTAGTATATGTATTGTGCAAGTATATTGTCTTGATGAACTTTTCAGTTGCTTAGTAAATAACTTCTTTCATTAATCTTTAGCCTGAAACCAATATGGTCCTTAGATTCTCTTACATATCCAAAATTTTTCAGTAATCCTATCCCAGAGTTTCCACGCCATGGTTTAAATTTTAATTCTCAAGAGTCAATGGAACTCTAAATATCTCCATAGTTCTTATATTCAATGTACTGAAGTGCTTTTCCAATTTTCTTGGAGCAAAGGTGGTGGTTGACAACTAGTGTGAACTTTTTTGCTGCATAATGTACATGTGTTGCCACCAAGCCATTAATTTTAGAGATGGATAACAATATGTAATGTAGAGAGAACCTTCTTTTCTCTAAATTTTATTTTGGTTGCTATCCAAATTAAAAACAATTGTTGAAGTCCAAATTAAAAGCCAATGTTCTTCATCTCTTTATTGTCCTTGTTTGGTGAAAAATGTTGGTATACTGTGCTGGCAATGCTCTTGCAAGTGAATTTAGTTATATCTGATGAGCGGTGGCTTTCATGTGTATTCAACACACACAATATTCTTTGAGTAATCAAATGTTGATTGAACTGGTAAGTGCTCAGTATTTATCTGTAAGGACCAAGTAGCAATATTAGAACAAATATCTGATATCAATAGGATAACATTACAATTTAAAATAATTAAGATATATTTTATTTTTTTGATGATACTGGATAGTATAATTTGGTATATCATCCAGTATACAGGAACGGCACTTATCCAATGGGTTTTCAAAATTGGTATTGGATCTGTATTTAAATCCTTGTATTTCTCTTTTCTGAGTTCACTGTTAAAGATCAAACTGTCATTAAAATCATCACATGGATTAGTTGCTGCTATTTCTTCTCTTGTTAAATGTTTACTATTTCTACTTTAGTGGATGATTAAGTAGCAGCATACATATAGACCTTAGGTTGAAGATTCTATTTGAATTGCCTTCTTCATTTTACTCATCAACAGTCTTATTATGTTACTTTGTGTATAAGGCCTCTATATATAGTAACCAAAACCTTGATTTGATAGTGGAATTTTTGGCTGACTTGTAACTTCTTCCTAGTTATCTCACTCCTATTTGTCTTGATCTGCAAACTCTTTTGTATGTTGTCATTGTCAATATCAGTATAATATATGTCAAGGAACATGAGGTATAGTGATTCAAGCTCCATTAGATGTGCAAGTGATATGCTATATTCATAACATGTTTTGCAAATGTACTTTTAGTGTATTATTCATGCGGTTCGGCAGCACCAGACTGGCTTGGTTTCCTGTTGCATATACCTCCACCTATAGCCTTATTAGAACGTGTGCTTAAAGTGTAACTGCACTCACATACAATGCTCATATATTCCTGTTAATGCTTTGCATGCGTTTGTGGAGTTAAAAGTGGTACGCTTTAGGCACCTGGAAGATATTATTTTACAAGGACAACAAAAGACTGCAGGTGTCTTTGTTCTTCTATGTCGTACTAACCATGACACTGGTCCTCAAGAATTTCCATTATTCAGCTCTCTAACCTAGAATATGAAGTATTGCTTTCTGTAATCACATGAGACAGTTCTATCACTGAAATATCTATTTTCTAGTTATATGACTCGGATCTGTGAGTGCAGAGGTGGACGGCATTAGTGTGTTTGCGTAGCTTATGTATTTAGAAACTTTTTGGGGGTGGCATGTCCCCTGGTATTTGGTGATATTATGTTCATATTATGTTCCATCATGTATAATAATGAGTTAAATCATATAATAAGGTCAGCAATTTATTGATAATAATGCAGGAACTGGTGGAAATGGAAAGAGTGGAGACTGAGGAGAAGAAGACAGAATGAGGACTTAAATAATGAGGCTTTGTCCAGGAGCAGCATGGAACAGGAGGATGTACCGGATGGGGAACTTTGTGTCATCTGCTTATCAAGACGAAGAAGAACTGCATTTGTTCCTTGTGGGCATCTTGTTTGTTGTCCACACTGTGCAACATCTGTGGTGCATGACTCCTCACCAAAGTGTCCTTTGTGTTGTCAAGATGTTCGGTCTTCCATTAGAATATATGAATCTTGAGGAACACGAACTCTTTGGATCTCATTTTTGGGTAACCAATTGGACAGATATGGTAAACCTATAACTAATCTTTGATAGATGAAATGAAAGGGGATCTGGAAAAATCAGCAGACAGTTGCAGAGATATCTGACTCATGCTTGCTCTCATATTTTTTTTATTTTTGTCACAGGATGTAGAATGGCTAGAAGATTGGAAACACAAGATTATCCGAGCCTAGAATCAGACGATGCAGGATTCTTTTATGTTCACTTTTACGGCTGGTTAATGCTTCTGACTGTTTGTTCGCTAACCTGCTGTTTGGAAGGAACATCATACATGATTACTGATCAGAATAGTCCTTAACTTATGGGGCCAGCAGTTCATGAAGGTTTCCAACTCAAAAGATAGGTGATCTCAGTGATGCTGTACATAAATCATCTGCTAAATTTTGTAATTGATAGCTACACTGTTGAACTTTTTTAGTTTCCTGTTTCAACCGGATGAGAGGCATTTCTGCCAGGTGATAACATTTTTTTTTTTTACCGTATGATGTAACCATACGACCACCATGTTATAGGATACTGTTCATCTCAAGTTTGTCACAAACATTATTTCATATACCGTTCATCTCATGTATGATGTTCTCTTAAGACTTGTCTGATGCTTAATTTGGCTAGTTGCTTTTTCATGCTACTAAATTCTGACAGTTCAAACTGACTTCTTAGTTTCTATGTTAAAATTCTTTGAATGCACCATATAGACTGGAGTTGTTCTATGTGGTCAAAACCAATGGAAGAGGAGATTGAATGGGCAGACTTGTTTTTCCCCCATGGTTATCAACATGTGTGTCAGATCCGACTAATATAGTTGTGTTTTCCCCGTTTGCTAACTTGTTTGTGTCTTGTTTCCATCTCATCAGTAATATCAGAGCTTCTAACTGCAGAAATGGATGCAGCTGCTATTTCTAATTTTGCATTCCACCTGTGCATTGATTCAGAGGTAATAGTGCCTTATCTGCATCAACTTTTGTGAGGTGATCTAATTATCAACTGTAATTTCAGCTTTGTGCTTCCAGTTCTACTATTGGTCATAATCTTATCTGATAGGAAACAGTGATTCACTTGCAGACCTTTTTCACAGGCCTAGAATTCTACTTCGGAAGCCATCTGGTTGATCAAAAGATGCAGTGCCTCTCTCTGATGCAGAAGAACCGAATGAAAATGGAAAACCCTCTTGGATTCCTCTGCCTCATCACCGTCATCATCACATTTGTGTGAATTGATGCACCCGAAGGAAGCATTTAGCAGGGTACCATGGAGAACTACTGCATCACCAAGGAACACCTCACCTCACCTCCCTCAGAAGAAGAAGAAGAAGAAGAGGCACCCACCCAGACGAAAGCAGCACAGGAAATGAAATGGAGAAAGGGAAAAAAAAAAAAAAAGGCATCAGGTGAACAAGTAGTAGCAGTAACTTTGTCTGAGAGTTGGAAATTCAAAAAAAGCAGTGCACAAGTGAGAAGCATAAGTGGGAGTACACTGTACTCCAACCCTTCTTTCCTCGGTCGCTCGGGCAGATTGCAGACACCCACATGCCGTCCAATTATAATATCACCTCTCCCTCTGTCTTCTGAGGCTCGTCGCAGCCCGCCCCCCGCTCTCCTTTTGCTTGTGGGTTTCTGCAAAGGTGGCAGGGGAGTCAGAGAGCAGCAGCAGCAACAAAAGGCAGCAGAGGAACAGCAGCTGGGTTCAGAGATGGGCGAGGAGAGCGCTGCATCCCTGACCCTGCCCTTGCTTCTCCATCTGATGTCAGTCGCAATAAGAACTGCGCACTGTCATCAGGTGGCAGTGTCAGCAGCTGCACCCCCTCCTGACACCATTCATTTTAAACACACTGCTTTGCAATCGAAACGCAAGCTAAAGCCATATTCTGACCACAGTGCAGTGGTGCGTCCCCAACAGTGTCTTGCGATTCCTCTCCCCTCCCTTCCTCCTTCCCCCACCTTCTCTCCCTCCCCTTGACTGAATGACGCTTCCTATGCAAACAAAACCACCCCCTTTCTTTACTGTTGTCACATAACCAGACAAAAGTTGCTTATTATTATTTTATTGCAGGATGTTACAAGTTGATGCCGCTGCCTCTCTCCTCCTCCTCTCTTTCTTTGATGCTTGCCAGTGCCAGCTTTCTTTCTTCATTCCCCCGCTTCTCTTCGTTGGTGCTGCGGTTTTGGTTCGAGTGAGGAGGAGGAGGATGATGATGATGGTGGTGGGCGGGGGCAGCAGGTATCCCTTCACTGCATCCCAGTGGCAAGAGTTGGAGCTCCAAGCCCTCATCTTCAAGTACATGGTTTCAGGCATCCCCGTGCCTCCCGATCTCATCCTCTGCATCAGGAGGAGCCTCTTCGTGGAGCCTCAAACTCTTCCGTTCCTTCCTCATCGCCCCACGGGTGAGTGTTTGCTCTCCTTCGCTCTCTGCCATTTGGATGCTTTTGTTTCCTGAGACGAAGCTGGTCTACTGCACTCAGTTGGATGGGAAGCTTATCAGGTGGGTGACGGTAGGAAGGCAGTGGATCCGGAGCCAGGGAGGTGCAGAAGAACAGATGGGAAGAAGTGGCGGTGCTCCAAGGAGGCCTTCCCTGACTCCAAGTACTGCGAGAGGCACATGCACAGGGGGAAGAGCCGTTCAAGAAAGCCTGTGGAATTGTCTTTGGCCACCACCCCAATCTCCTCCCACTTCCCTCCTCCCACTGCTCCTCCTCCTCCTCCTCCTCCTCCTCCTCTCTCACTCTCCACACCTCATCACACCCACCACTTCCTGTTCCCCTGCTCCTCCTCCTCCTCCTCCTCCTCCTCCTCCTCCTCCTCTTCCTCCTCCTCTTCGAGGCCTCCTCCCATGATGGCGCACTCACAACAGGATGACTCTTCCGGTTACAGGTATGCGTTGCATCCACCATTTCCTTTTCAGTCTTTCTGGTGTTGGGCTGTGAAGCTTATCGAAATGTTTAAAGAGCAGGAGCATCCTTGGATTCAGGCAGGATGTGAACGAACACCCTTTCTTCTCAGAAGCCTGCAGGGGTGGCAGGGAGATGCCGTTCAGGCTTGGCCCAGTGGAGGTGAGCTCTCCTGAGAAGACAAAACAGAGGCATGTCCATATGCAAAGCAGTCGTTCTCACATCGGAGTTTGTTTGTGGGTGGTTCAGGAGGAAGAGAAGCACTACTTCGTGCTTGGTGCTGATTTCAAGACACAGAGAAAAGGTGAGGCGGAGAGGGAGGAGCCAGCACAGAACCTGAGGCCATTCCACTGCTTTCTTGATGAGAAACCATCGAGGGTGGTGGATTCTTGGTTGGGCATGGCGGTGGATCAGTCGAAGCAAGCGCCAGACCTGAAGACGCGGCTCTCCATCACCATTCCTGTGGCGAATCACGACATGCCTGTGACTGCGCCGCCGTGTTACAGTGGTGCCACCCTCGCTGCCTGTTCCACACTGCTGCTTCTTTTCTCCTCTTCATACACCTTCTTCTCATCTTTCACATCGTTGCCTTTTCTGATGCAGATGGTTGAGTAAAAGTCTCATGGCTGCGCATGATTTGCCTCTCCTGCCGACAGATATATTGCTGAGATGAACGAAGAGCGGTTGCTTTGTTGTTTTCGGTTCTCTCTCTGTTCTTAAACTTGGAAAGACCTTCTCGAGTTCCATGTATCTTCACTTACCTGCTTAAGATGTGACTTCTCCTCACTTGGCTCAGTTTCACTGGATTCATTCTACTTTCCCAACTCGATGGAGATTGGACATCGAGACACGTCCAACTAAATAAACCACTAGCCTTCACTAAATAAAGGCAGCAAAACAGATGATAGGTTCCTCCGTCTTCTTCATGCTAATGCAGTTAATAGTGTCTGCAGTGTTGTCTTAAGAAGCTCCAGTGATGGAATAGCAGTTTTTGCTGCCTTGTTTCTTGAACGATGCTCATTAGATTTTGTGAATCTGTGTGGTACCAGATCTGGAATATCATGGTAGAACTCACAGCCATGCGATGAACAAATCCTTTGCTCTCACAACACTTTTAGATGAGCCCTAAAATAGACAAGAAAACATCAACTAGAAATCTTCTTTGGTGCCTACAACAATTATTGTATTTTGGATAAGCCCTAAAATGGGCAAGAACATGTGGTGCTTTACTTTGTTTCACTGATGCAAAACGAAGAATTCTTCCCAAAGAAAGGGATAACCAAATATTTTTTTGGATAGAGTTTATGTGTGATGCGTTCATTGCAGTATGTTGGTGTCCGCAAAAGAACTCTCGTTCAAGCACAGTGTATTAATAGCTAACACTACGAGAGTGCCACCTGCTCATTTACAGAAGGTTTTTGACGAGTTGTCCCAATGGCTACCAAAGCTTGATGTGAAGCTTGGAGCACATTACAGTATGAGACACAAGATGAATTCAAGATATAAATGGATTTATCCTCTCCCATCCATCAGCTGAAGTGTTTAAATGGACTGCAAATTTTAACATGGTATGGAGGTCTCTGTAGATTCAGTGAGGTTGGTGGTTTTTCTCATTTCTACTGGAACAGCAAAAAAGATCAATTGAATGACCAAAAGAGATGTCAAGTTTCCTCGGTGCTTGCTTCCTTGTTTCTGGAAACACAGCCAGCTTCCAATGGAGACGAAGCCCAGTTTGGGTAGCCAGGCAATCAGAGTTTGATGGAATGCAAAACTGGGAAAGATAAACAACAATCTATTGGAAGCCGAGTCTGGGAGAGATAATCACACTCTGCTCAAAAGCAAGATGATGAGAGATGTAAGTATAAAACTAATAATATATTATACATTACGTGAAAAATTTTAATCTCAGAAATTAAATACTAATAGATTTGGATTTAGGATCGTACTTTTCGATACTATTTGAAAAGAATTTTATCTAATTTATATGGGCACCGTCTACTAATCTTAAAATCACTATCGATTAATAATTTTTTGATTCAAGCGGTCATTCATCTTATCTTAACTGACAAATAAAATATTTTTTCAGGAGCAAATCTAGTTCTTCTTCCTTATTTTTCTTGGATTATTTTTTTTAATTGACTATCATTTTTTTCTCTTCTTATCTTTTTTATGAAACTTTTTCTCTCTTCTTGTCTTTTTTACGAGACCACTTATATTGATGAATTAGAGATAGAGAGAACGAGAGTGGAACCGTAATCTCTCAATGACTATCACGTATCCACGTCTCGTGTTCTTATACATGTCCATCATTCAGGCGAGAGAAGACGAAGTTATTTTTATTTTTTCTCAAAATATATTTTTGGATTTTATTTTTTTACAAATGATAATCTTGTTTCCAAATAATGTCCAATATATCTATGATCAATCCAAATGAATTTTTTTTTTGTTCATTACAGTGTTTTTTAGCATGTTATTTTGATCACCACAATAGAAATACCATAAAATTTACTTAAGAATATTATAAGTCACCAAAATAGAAATATCAAAAACTTACTTTAAAATATTATAAATTTGATGTTATAATGATCAAGAACAATGACAACTATCAAGAAATACTATGATGTTACTCATGGTGTTTTTAGCATATCAACAAAAATACAATAACATTACAATATTAAAACAAATTGTAAGTTAGACAAATAAAATCAAAACATATTAAAAATATTTGATATATATCATAATAGTTTAAAAATAACATCATCCAAATAGGGATAAAAAATTAGCTTGTTATAATGTTTTAACCACCATAATAAAAATACTATATAACTTACTTAAAAACACTATAAACAATCAAAATAAACTTATAACCATTATCGAACCAAGTACAAGTATTATAAAATTATAATATTTTAATGATTTATGAGTAATGACAACTAAAAAACCATAATATGATTCTAGTTATAATATTTTTTTATTAATTTTAAAATATTTTCAGCGCCTCAATAAGAATACAGTAATACTATTGAAAAAAAACGTAATGCTATTGAAGAACATTATAAACCAATCAAATAAAAATACTGTAATGGCTCAAAACTGATAAAAAAAATTAGAAAAAAAATATTATTAAAGTTGATAAGAGATATTTTGAGCATTACTCGAATTAGAAAAAATAAAACGGGATGCTTGGAAAAAAAAGAAAGAAAAATGAGACTTTTATGCAAATTATCTTATATATATATATATATATATATATATATATATATATATATATATATATATATATATATTCTTTTTCATGCTATTCACATGTTAGTGAACAAATATATCGTGGCTGATAAGTCGACACAGTTTGATCTACAAGTCAATATCGGGAGCCTTTTGTTAAGTAAGCTGAATGACGAGGTGGGCATGTGATCGGGAATGAGTGCTTGTTAGTGTTGGTCGGGCTCCAGTCGATTGATAGCTCGTTCTTGTGCGTGCATGACGACCCGGTTAGAGATTTTTATGCAAATTATCTTTTATATATATATATATATATATATATATATATATATATATATATATATATATATATATATATATATATATATATTATATTATATTATTTTTCATGCTTTTCACAATTGCTACTGAAATTTGTTTATCCAACAAAATTTTTAATCACAACAAGTCTCGAGTGAATTCGTGACGTAAGTCGTGGCACAAGGAGATCTCCGTCCGTGACTGCCTGCCACCGAACCTTCTTTCTCGATCTCCTGACGTCTCCGCTCCATCGCCGGCGCCCTCCGCCGCCTGGCCCCTCTAGGTTGCGCTCTTGTCGTCGTCGACGACGTCGTATTCTCCGGTTTCGTCTCATGTTTTCACCCTGGCTTCATGGCCGCCGTGTCCTCTGACGATTGGCTTCTCCATCGAAGGACCGCCACTTGCATCTTTGTCCCCGGAGGAATAGGCAGGCATTGCCGCGCTTCCGACCGACGCCGTTGGTTTGATTTCTTTTTTCCTCCCCTTATTTGGATTGTGAAATTAGAAACAATCTTGCTTGCATATCACTCGTCTGCTGAATTGACTGTTTGAATGTTTGGTAGAAACATCTCTGTGAAAGGCATTTTTTTGGGTCCTTTGTGATTTTTGTCTTGAATTGTTTCCAAACTGCGCAAGGAATTATTGTCCTATTATCTCTTGATGCGCGCAGATTTATGGTTTCTTGGCTCGCTTATATGCTATTTATCTGCTGATCTTGATGAAGGATCCTCAACATCGGGAAGTTCATAAAGTCATTATGGTCATGATTATGAGAATACGACTAAAAATGTTATTCCTTTGATTCACACATCGGTAGTGCTGATTTAATCAAGCATAATGGACTTGCACACTGAAGGATTTATGAACAAGTAATGAACGATGCTTTCATCCCATTACCGAGGTAACTTTGAAGCCAATTTGCTCCTTCTTGAAGCTTAATGGATTCAGGTTGTTTTCTGAAACTAAGCACCATGAGACCTCTAATAACCGGTTGATTGTGAAAGTTGTTTAACTATTGTGTAGCCGAAGTAAATGTGACACCTTGATTTCGATCCAGGTTGGAAGCAAGAGAATGGATATGATCAAATATAGGGTTAGATCTGCCTCCTACACAATTATCTCAGGCTTATGTATTTTGGGTCATGTTGTTCTAAGCTCGTTGTATTACGGTTCCATCATTTTTTAGATATCCATATGCTGATTAACCTTTTTCTATGCACCATACCATTTGTACACGCGCGAAGGCCAGCAAGTAGATAGGGCATTACAAGAATATTCGGATGCCGAATAACTTTTTTCTATGCTCCAATTTCTTTGTGCACGTCCGAAAGCCAGCAAGCTGTTAGATACTACAGGAAATATCTATGTAGTCGATCCGAAGTAGTTGATGTTGTTGTTGTTGTTGGTCCATCATAATTTCCTTTGCTCCTTTATCTGTGGGACTCTACCCAAGTTCTGTTTACGATTGACGCTTGAGGTCTTTTTTATCTTGTAAATAGCATTATATAGAAATGTTCCATGATGTATGTATTATATTCGACTATGTGAAGTTCAGTTCATATTCTTCCTATGTGTAGATCAGACTCCCCATGCTCGTCTTTTTTATATGATGTACTGTTTTCATAAGATATAAGCAAAGCAAATTCGAGTTTTGCAAACCAATACGCAAGACAAAACCGAACCTACTCTGCAAACAAAATTTTGCTGTTCCATCTGCATGTGGTTGTCATTGTTACTGCTATTTTCTATATGCTTCCTGTATCCTACTCACTTTCAGTATTTTTCTTAGGGCAAGAATGAACTGTTCATTTATTTTTAGGGCAAACCCCAATATCCAGTTCATCATCTTCCACACAACTGTAGGTTCTCTACTGGTGGAAACGGTATGCCTGAGTTTATCACCTTTTGCTTTAGATTGCAATTGCTGTAGCATAAGTGTTGTTCAAGCCACAGAGCCATGTAAATTTTCTTATTTAGGACCATGTCAAGATCCATGCTCTTTTTTTTTTATAGTCTGTATGTCAGATTATGTAGTCCGATATGAGAATTTATCTTTGTCTTATTTATTGAGAAAAAAATTCAACCAATATCTCATAATATAATCTGTTATACCGAACAGATATTTTAGTCACGTCTGTTTGTTGAGCACCTGACACTGACACTTTCTCATACTACATATCAGCTGAGAAAAAAAAAAAATGGAAACTGTCTCAATGAACCCTTATAGTATCCATAGTTAAAAATAAATGTGTTTTCCTATCCTTTTTATTTCTTCTTGGATCTAATTTTATCCCTGTTTATCTTTGCCCTCACTGTTCCCAGCACTAGCTGCTTATTCTTGTATTGTATGAAACTATTGGGTATTGAAGGTGTACCACAAACCTTAATTGTCTTAATAATAAAACAAGTATAAGCTGTAAATTTAGCTCAACAATCATAATTTGTCATGTCCATCATTTTTCATTGTTTTTATCGACACTAATTTGAGTCTTCATGATGTTGAATGTTTTCGTTGATGTTGAATGCTAGACCAGGAATCGATTTGGAATCTGCTCATTCGGATGCTACAACAGGCTGTTTAGAGCAATCAAGTCAACCAAAGTCTCAAGCTCCATTCCAGTCTCAATAGAAACATACAAGAAAGTGCTTTCGGAATAACTGCATTTGGAGACGATCTATGATTTGGATGTGGATGTAGCATATAAGTCGAGATCAAGGATGCAAAGATGTCTTTAGGTGTTTCTCTCTGATCTTTTCTTTCTCTACCATGAGAGTGATTTGTAAATTTCACATGTAAGAGAAAGTACTGAACACTCTTTGATTTGTTTCCCAGTTGTAATGGGCTCCCAATGTCCTAAAGCTAAAAACTGGGTTAGCATTTGTCTCTCATGTACTGTTAAAATGCATAATAAACTCAACATCTCTGTTCTTGTTGTTGCAGGTAATGTTCAAAGAACTGAAACAACTTTGTAATGGAATGGTGTGGACTTGTGATCTTCTTTTGAATTTGTTCTCCTGTTCTTTGATCCATGTTCATAGCAGGATGCTGGTCATCTTCACAATCTGTTCTCCTGCACAACTGAGCATTTAAGGCTCATCTTATTCTACAACTTTCTGATTCCCAAGGAATCCCACTTAATGCAACTAACAAAATTTGATATGGACTGCATGTTTGAACTCAACAGATTAAAAAGCTCCTGTGTTTGATAATGTGGACTAAAATACTGTTCCTTCATATTAAATCCAATAAATCCCATTGTTAATGCCTCATAACCTGTGATTTGGGACCCTAATCTCTCCCTTCCAACCCCCTTAATAAGTCAGATGAAAGCTCAAATCATGTACGGGACACACACAGCTGCTGCATCCCTGCGAAGAAGGCCTCTCTTGACTCGCATCAAGCATCTGAATCCCTGGGAAGATCCCCCTCACGGTTTCCTCGGGAACTCCACCCATTCCATCTTCAATCCAATTGTATACATCAGCCAACTTAGATCTGTACTTTAGCCTTTGTTGCTGCAGTGAAAACTAGCAGCAGCTCTTCCCACAGCTATTTACCATTGATGTAGCCTAGCTTAGAAAGAGAGACACAGAACACATACACATACATATATATATATATATATAATATACAGAGAGAGAGAGAGAGAGAGAGAGAGACGGCAATGCATGTGCCTTGAAGAAAAAGTAGAGGAGACATGTCGACCGAGCGGCAAAGAGGCAAAGCTCGGATTTTTCTTCAACGTGACGACGACGAAGTTTATCTCTTGGGTACATGGAGTTCATGGCATCAAAGGATGAGATCGATGTAGCAGAAGAGAAGCAGAAAGAAGACAGATGTGGGCAGGTGCCACGACAAGAAGAGAGCAAACTGGTCACAGTGACGGTCGGGTTTTAGGAGCTCCTACAAGAAGAACAACCCCAGCTTCGCCATGTTCCACAAACTAAACTCCTTCACCCATTAGCGATCTCTACATGTAAAGAATGAGCAAGATCAACATGTAGCACTAAGTTGGGAAATGTTCTGTTGGCATGTAAATATACACCTTGTTGCATGGATTGATGTTACTGCCCTACTGCATCATTCATGGTCTTTGGTGTCTTCCACCATTAATATCTAACGCCAGTCCTCAGTTGCAGGTCATACACTAATACAAGCTCAGTTAATCTCGCTGCAAGTGTCGAGTAGAGTCTTTAGGAAACAATGTTGGAGTGCAGACAATACATTATGAGCGAAGGTCAACCTTGGTACATCAAGATGCAGTCCGAAGTACACATGAGACTATGACATGATCCCGGAACCCTACATCAGAGGCAACTGTGCACTGGTACTGTATGTTGTGTAGAAGATGCCAATGTTTATATGATATCAGTGGCACATGTAAACTTTTATTATCATGTCATTGTAAGATCAATCAATGGCTGTTATTTATGTCTTGTGAGAGTTACGAACTTGTTTTTAGAGTGCTGCAACACTTCATGCAGTTGTTGTAAGAGTTCTCATATTTGAATACTGATTGTAGCAAGCAGTGTGCATATATATCTGGTTGAAAATATTTCTGATTAATTATGTATATTTTTATGTTTCTGCTGCACATTATAAGACAGTGTATTGATTACTGTAGTTCTTTGCTTATCTATGGTTGATAAAATATTATATTATCATTAATATAAACAATATGTGATGATGGACACATCAAGACTGAGTTGTAATTGTTAAGAGTGTGTGAGGTTGCACCTGGAAAAGGGAGAGAGAGAGAGAGAGAGATAGAGAGATGGGTTTGGTCTGCTCCCCACTGCAAGACGTATCTATGATGGGAGTCATGGAACGAGACCCGAGGACAGAAAGCTAAGACCCGGGACGCAGACGTAGAGACACAGTGACAGAAAGAGACAGAGAGAGAGAGGGAGAGAGAGATGGGAGGGTTTCTCTCTCCTTTCCTCATATCCTATATTTTATTTGCTATTCTGTCGACGCATAAATAAATTCTACTACGCACAAGGCCAAGCCCATGATGCTCGTTTTAATCTGCACACCACCTCGTTCTTGGGTCTGGGAAGGGAAGCGAGGGGGGGTGGGAGCTTTGGAGTTTGAGCACCAGGTAGAGTCGAGAGGGAGACTGGGATCCCAGCGAGTCTCTCATCATTTCCTTTCTTGGTTTCTGGGTTGGATTTATTTTTTTTTTGGGTGCCGATCGAGTACATGTGATGGAGATGAGCGGCTGGCTTGGCTTCTCCTTGTCCTCCTCCAGAGGGGACGGCTCCTGCTGCTGCGAGCAGGACCAGTTCGGAGGTGGTGGAGAAGGTAGCGGCGGTGGAGGAGGAGGAGGTGATGATGGTAGGGTTGAGCTGGGGTTTGCTTCTTCCAATCCTCTTGTTCTCATGCCTCTGCGGTCTGATGGCTCCATTTGCCTCATGGAGCCGCCACATTTGAGGCATACTCCTTGTGCTTCAGGTAGCCAAACTGATCGATTTCCTCCTCTTTGGTAGTCTCTTCACTTTTTTATTTGTATATATTATTACCCATTTTTTCCTCTAATCTTTCATTTTTCTTCATGACTGGCTTTCATATTTCGATGTGTTTTGGCCTTCGACTAGGGTTTATATTTTCCTTCTTGTGTTGTTGTTTGTTGTTGCTATATGATTTCATCTGGTTCTGTTTATGGCTTCTCATGCTACAAATCTTTCATTGTAGTACATAGCAGCAGCTCTTGTGCAGTTGCCAATCAACAAAAGATGATCTTAGTTGGTATTCCTGCTTGTGCTTTGTTCCTTTTCCTTTCTGATATGGTGGTGTAACTAATTGTTGCCATGTTCTTTTACTCGGTTTCCGATCTTCCATCATGTAATCATCTCGTCTCCTTTGACTGCTTTCTGATGTTTCTCCTTGTTTGACTCGGTTGATTTCTTTTCATCATCATTTCCTTTCGGTCCTAAAAGCTCTCACTGATTAGGGTTTTGCATTGGTGAGGATGTTGATGCTTCCTTCTCCCGAACCTCGATCTAGTTAATTCAAGAAATGATCTTGAGGAATATATGACACATCAAGCGGTGGTTGCATGTAGATTGGAAGTATGGTGCAATTGCCACCACCACCGACGGCAGCTCCAACCCAGAAGAGGAAGGGCCAAAGTTCGAGGACTTCTTGGGTGGCTACTCTGAGCACACCAATGAAGAGAGTCCAAACCTGCAGCAACCCATCTCCCACTTCCATGCCATGTACCCTGGAATCAATGTCAACATGCCGCCCTCCATCATCCCCGCTGCGGAGGGACGAACAGAGGAAGATGTGCATGACCCGTATCACTACATCCAATCCTTCCACCCGTTTCAGGATCCCACCACCCTCCGGCCCTCACCACTCGCGACGGATCCGATCTACAGCGTGGGAACGGACGGCTCCATCTCCATCTCCGGCATGAAGTCGTGGCTCCGGCAGAACCCGTATGCCCCGGAGAAGCAACCGGCCGACGGCGTCAGATCGCTAAGCCTTTCGATGAGTCCTGGTTTGGGTTTGCAATCTGTGCCTCATGAATTGGCTCCGGCGGAGGCTGCCGACGACCCGAGCCGCTTGAATGCTAAATCCGCAGCTCGTGAGACGGTTCCCCGCAAGTCCATCGAGACCTTCGGGCAACGAACCTCGCAGTATAGGGGAGTCACAAGGTGGGTCTCCGTGAAGACACGGTGGTGTGGTTTCCTCGATTCATCCTCGTTGCTATGTCTTTTGCTAATGAACGCTGCAGGCATAGGTGGACGGGAAGGTATGAAGCCCACCTGTGGGATAACAGCTGCAGAAAGGAAGGCCAGACGAGGAAAGGAAGGCAAGGTAGCAACTCCTTTTCCTTCGAATCCCAGTCGAATGCTGTCTTTGTGAGTGTTCTTTAGGGAGGTCACTAACTCTTGTCTTTCTCTCACTGCTTTGTTCGCTCGATTCCCGTTCCTTCCGGCAGTTTATTTAGGTAAGGGAAGGTGATGTAGTGGCATTAAAGCTTGGTCGGTTGAATTCTCTCATCAACCCATGTACTGATTTATGTTTCTCTGATGCCGGCGATGTAAAGGAGGGTATGACAAGGAAGAGAAGGCAGCAAGAGCATATGACTTGGCTGCACTCAAGTACTGGGGACCAACGACTCACACAAACTTACCTGTAAGTGGTTCCCAGTCCCTGGCATCGTTACAGCTTCTTTGATCCCCTGTGGTTGCTCGTCGCAGCTGAGCACCTACGAGAAGGAACTGGAAGAGATGAAGAACATGAGTCGACAAGAGTTTGTGGCCAATTTACGAAGGTCTTGTTCTTGGCACAAGCATGCTGGTTTTCTGCTCATATGAGCTCGCTCGCTCGCTCTCTCTTAGCCTTTCCCATGTCTTCTTTTGTTTCAGGAAAAGCAGTGGATTCTCAAGAGGAGCATCTGTTTATAGAGGGGTGACGAGGTCCTGTCAAGCCCAACTTTAGCATTCGTTCAACTCCATCTTTTTGGTTTGCTGCTTTGCAGCTTTTATCCTCAACCAATTACTCGGTGCCATGATGATCCCCATGCTTTCTCTTGAGCTTTTTCTCTTTCTTCTATGTTCGCAGGCACCACCAGCATGGTAGATGGCAAGCTAGAATCGGCAGAGTGGCAGGCAACAAGGACTTGTACCTTGGGACATTCAGTGAGTTCCTTCTTCATGCATGGAATCATGGATGGTTCTTCTGGCTCTCTTGTTTTCGCTCGATCATTCGCTACATTAGGCCCAACGAATGCATCTAATGATCTACAATTTGATGTAAATTGTGACGACGCAATGCATCTGCAGGCACTCAGGAGGAAGCCGCAGAAGCCTATGACATCGCAGCAATCAAGTTCCGGGGACCGAATGCGGTGACAAACTTTGACATCGGCAGGTACGACGTGAAGCGCATCTGCTCGAGCAACCATCTCATCGGCGGTGATCTCGCCAAACGAACGCCGCCCAAGGACAGCAGCCCCATGTCGTTGGAGACAGACCACCGGCCGTCTCCTGCCGTCACAAAGTCGGGCATTGCAGGTGCTGATGATGATTTCAGCGACATGTTATGTAACCCCAAGCTTGACGACACTTCGAACCGGCTGCTGGTAGCCGAGGTTGCACCGGTGGTTTCGTCTTCTCCGGGCAACCCCATCTCGTATCACAGCATGTGTGGGGACTTCTCTCAGGCATTTTTGTACCCTACTGCAATGAAATATGAGTGTGGGGATGGCAGTAGTAACGGAGGTAATGGGGATGGAGGAAGCATGAATTGGATGGTGGCAGCAGCTCGGCCTACAGAACTGCCAGCAGTCAATCAACTTCCAATGTTTGCCCTATGGAATGACTGAGTAAAAGCTCAAAGCAGGTGGGTTTTAGGTATCTTTTTGGCTTCTGTCTTCTACCTTACAAAGATGACAGCAATTTTGAAGCACAGTTAGCTGTGTTCGGTCTACTGGTGACACACCCTATCAGATCTTTGTTTAGTAGACACTTTTGACATGTCATTTGCTTCTACCTTACGATTAAGAAGATGACAACAATCCATGTAATGAATGTTTCAGAAGTCTTTATCCTACATTACAGTTAAAAAGTGTTATGTTGATGCGTTCATCTTCGTCGAGAGGCAGATCATGCATGCTGCTGCTGCTGCCGAAAGGCAATCCGAACTAGCAGGGACAGGAAGAGCTCTCGCAAACGCTTGTGCTTTGTTGTCTCTTCTATTTCTGGGGTGGATGGTATGATGTGGGTGGTGATGTGTTGCGTTGTTTGCTTTAGTATTTGGAGCTCTAACACCAGCTGGTAGGAGGCAGCCAAGACTTATGTTCCCCATGAACTTTCTGTAACTGGTAAAAGGTCAGAGATCGTCTCTCTCATGATCAGAAGGAAACCCCCGTAAAATAAATGTTATTTGCGTGAAGGATTTGTTGGGATAGAGGCATGGGGAGCACAATCCAAGAAAGAAGAAAACAAGTCCTCATTCTATAGGCTTTACGGTGAAAAGCTGAAAAGAACATGGCAGAGAGACGAGACACTATTTTAATGCATTATTGACTAGAATCTTTATATTCAAACCAAAATCAAATAATGCGGCCCTCAGAAAGATAAACATCACATACAGATATTCTTTGAAAGAGTTGGGATTGGTCATTGATCTTTTAAGGAGAATTCCTCAATCATCATATTCTTAGATCAATTATTGGGATTGTAAGTTCCTATAAATCTTATTAGATTGATAAACTATTAGATCAAATACAAACCATTTAATTATATATATATATATATATACTATTTACAATCTTTAGTATTCATAATCCTTATTTTTTATTTTATTATAATATTTCTAAACTATCTCTTTATAAATAAACGTAAATATCTTTTTTTCTCATCTTTCTCCTCTTATATATATTTTTAAGTACAATATTGAGAAGACGATTGAGCGGTATTAGAATCGGTGGTAGCGAATGACGTCAATAATGCTAAGATGAAATAAAGGATTACGAGAAAGAAACACAAAGGAAAAAATAAATAAAATCGATAATGCTAAGGTTATAAATAATAAAATAATTTTTTTTATTTTTTAAAAGATTATCAATAATAAAAATTATAAATAATAAATAAAAAGGGATCATAAATAATAAGCTTCATAATAATATGCTAGTTTTTATGCATCCATGAATTTAGTAGAATGAATTCTCAAAAAAGTCTCTCTTTTTAGATATATTTTGAGAAACACTTTTCATTTTCAAAATTTTTAAATAATATCCCTTTTTCACATAATGCCTGAAATATCTTTTGTCAACTATTTTTCGCTTATTTTTCTTATGGATCGATTGATTTTTTTAAACATAAGATTTTTTATAATATTTATATAAAAATATTATGTTATATTATAATATTTTGTAATATTACTAAAAATACTATAATATAATATAAACATATATATTATAATCGGATTGATTGATTCTCCCTTATCAATCGATCATAGATAATAAAAAAGAAAACAAATATTTCAGATATTAAGTGAAAAATCTGTTTGAAAATTTTAAAAATAAGAAACGTTTCTCGAGAAAATAAAAATAAAAAAAAGAATTTTTTTCGAAAATTCGTCCAATCTATTACGCAGTTCTAATGCCATGGAAGCCTTTCTCTTCTCTCTCCTCATTATGTTATGATAGGATCGTGCAAAGACGTCGAAGACCACAGTGCATGGTTTGACTCGGAGGTGGCGTGGCGACGGAAAGATTAAAAGGCGGGTTGATGGCCTTACCTTGCGTGCCTCATTTGGCAAACGCCACCTCTCCTCTTCTCTTCCATATTGAATGAATCCGTCTTCCTGCTCCTCTTCTCACCTTTCCCATGCCACACTGCTTTCTTTGTTTTCGTGCACCTCTCTCTCTCTCTCTCTCTCTCTCTCTCTACAGGGCACTTTGCAGACAAGATCTAGAGGACAAGATACCCTCTTCCTGCTATCTAATACATGTCACTCACGCCTTCTCTCTTTATGAACAGCAACAGAAACCATTCCCACAGAGTTCAGCATCCCTGTGAGCCAAAAGGCATTACATATTGACATGCTACTGTCAATATGAAAAGAAATATTAATAATATGAACATAGTAATTTTCAGATGAATGCACAGTAATAATAATATATAACTTGAGATCAGAATCTCATGAACTTGTACAGGTGTTGTCAGCATCAACCCTGATGTAAAGTTATAAGATATATTATACGATTTGACTTACAACTTAATCCAACTATGTGAAAGATTAAAAATACATGTAGAAGCGAAATGTAATCTCCTTGTGACAGTGGTGACAAACAATGCATAAACTATGAAGAGAATGATTATATATTTATTCATTCATTCGTGATCTTCATCATCATGAAGCCACTACAGTAATCTTTGCAACTCTAGAATAAAGTAGCCACATTAATCCTTCTCATGTTATATGTCAATGAGAGAACCATCCTCCTTTTATGTTTAACCATAAGGTGCTCAGGGCAAGAGCAATAAAAACGAAGCAGCGCAGCATTTCCAAGACAAATGCATGCACCATGCATGCACACTATCTCTCACTTCTTCTTCCCTAGCCTTTACTCTCTCTCTCTCTCTCTCTCTCTCTCTCTCTCTCTCTCTCTCTCTCGCTCCCTCTCTCAATGTTACATGCCTATCAGAGCTCAAAACATTATGATAATGTCTTACACCTCTGAGCAGGTGCATGAACAAGGACCGTCTCTACTTCCAATCATTCCTCTCCATGTATTTGTCACCTGTGTCTTCAATTCCAACATGCAGTCACACTCAGATCCCCACCTTCCCCCACGGCTCTTCCTCACAACTTCCAACCCTGTCTGTAGCACCAAAATGGCAGCATGCAAGCCATGGCCAAACTCCTTCCCTTCGAGATTGCCTTGCATGGGAAGGAGAGGGCAAAAGAGAACCCACCTACAGCTTGTCCTTTGCCTCTGTCCACGAACAGTCTCATCTCTTTACACCCAACAGCAACCATCTCATCTTGCCATCAGCTTTTGACATTGTATATGGAATAACAGTAATTCCGGGGTACTGTAATGGACATCATAATCCTTTCACAGGGATCTTATTTTGTCATTCATGAACATTGAGGTAAAAGATCTCTCTGATCACTGTATGATAAGAAGTGCCACGATTGCTATTAATATCTCATTCCTACTTATCAATTAAAAACAGAAAATTATCCAAAATATAAAACTGCCACAAAATAATAATTTAATATTACCAGCAATAAAAACCCAAGTAATTAGAATATTTTATCATTATTTTTATGCTAGTAATTTTATCATTTTTCTCATAACAAAATATTACAAGTATCTACGAGGAGATCATTCATAGTTTATCATTTGTTTTACATGTATAAATATCGTACAATTCAGCCTATGCTATTAATTAAGATGTTACCTAATTTTGCACCTATACGTAAGATCATTTTCTTACATACATATCCTATAACATATTTATGCTTAAAATCTTGATAATAATGTATATATATATATATATATATATATATATATATATATATATATATATATATATATATATATATATATATATCCAATCATTAAGATCATTCATATATGTAATCATCCTTAATTACAGTTAACATTAGCTAATTTAAGTTCAACAAAATTTGAAGTGCTAAAAATGTAGCCGATATTATTATAATCATAATGAGTCTTTAAAGGGTGCTAATATAATTTAGAGTTTTAATTAGGAACCAGATGATAGTTGATTAGTGAAGAATCAACATGTACAAGAGTTCTTAGCTTTGACACTGATTTTGGATGTGTATATACATTATATATATATAATGTTGTTTTTAAGAATTTTGGATTACAATAGTCGTATCATTTATTATTGCGTTGACTCATATATCATAAAAATATATATAATTTTGTTGAGAACTCAATTACAATATTTCTTTTTATTAGAGATTATAATCAAATGATGTTTAGTGGTATCCAATCAATTTTTGACACGTGAAGCCCAGTCAGAACTGAAGAGCCAGTTATCCTATTAAGTCGGATCGCAACAAAATAGCTCAAACACGTGAGCAATTCGTGTCGATCCTCGTCCGAAGATTTGTGATTTGATGCGTTTCTCCTTCGACATTCGATTCATGCACAAGGAAAGTGCGCGTACTTCTTCTCCTTTCTCCGCCATGAACGTGCAGTGTTTCCCGACTGTGAATCTTTTCCTCGATTTCCTTTCTTCCTGAACCTTTCCCTTCCCATTTTGGAGTTCATTCATCTCACCCTCTCTCTCTCTCTCTCTTGGAGAATGTTATATAAGCTGTGCAAATTGCAGTTCATCTCTCCTCTCGAACCCCATCCCGGTAACTTTCTTCGGCATTCATTTATTTGCTCTTTCTTCAACCTACATGCAATCACTTGAATGCGAAATCTTGATCACTTTGCATCGTTGAATGCTGTGAATTCAGGTACCAGGTTGATTGAGTTCTTCAGAAGAGTGAAGCCAAGCTTGAAGAACCAGATCAGGATGGAACAAGATGGCTGTGTGATGATCAAAAAGAGTTCGATCGTCAAACCCTTAACCTGTCATCTTTGTTCGGATATCATCAACGACGCGACAACGATCACTGCATGCCTGGATACATGTAACTATAGCTATCATTTCATGCTTGTTTCTAATGATCTTCTTACCTTTCCTTGTAGAAATGACTCCTAGATTTGTATTCATCATTCCAAGTTCTTATCATCACATCAGACTAATATATATCCTCCACATTGCTGCATCAGCTTGTGTTGTTCTTCTTTCGACATCAAGATTTAGATAAGCTTATGCAAGAACAAACCACTAACCTCTAATAATTGGTTAATCTTGTAGTTTGCAAGGGTTGTATATATCGAGCTTTCCAGGATGGTACATTGCACTCTTGCCCGAAATGCCATCAATACTTGGGTCCATCTCCTCAAACATATCTGAGGTAACGTAGAACTTTTTGTAGCTTAAGTTCACTATATGCAATGTCAGGGCTACTTTTAATGCTATACTTCTTATCACATCACATATCTTTGTATTCTTTCATGAAGCACAAAACTATAATTATATTATTATATAAAATAAATTTAATATTAAAATTAAAATTAAAAAAGATAATGAAAGACTATCCATATCTTTCGTTGCAATGTCATTTAGAATATCTTTATTTGATTCATAGAACATGCTCTATAACCTAATTCATAGAATGTAATAAAATTAATATTCATAAATGACTCATCTCTTCTCTTTTTCTTTTTCACATGACTATTATAAGTAAGAAAATATAAATTAAATAAAGATAATAATAGATTTATAATCTCATTGTCTTATATTGAACCCCATAAGGTTCTATCTATTTATAAGCGATAGCAAAAGGTTTATGATAAATAATTAGAAGAGTTCGTTTAATCAAGATCATCTCTTAAGGATTTCTATCATAAATAATTTTTTTATTAGTCAATAACTATAATTATAATCCAATCAAATGTATAATATACCTCATATAATTAAATATGCTAAAGATATAAGCAAAATAGGTTCGCTTAATTTAGTATTAAAAAAAGCTCACAATAAGTTAATAGTTTAATGTATGTCAAAAATCAAAGAATTAGTTAACTTAAGCAACATTAGAATTCCAAAACTCACTGTTCGATCCATCGAAATAATTAGTTAACTATACACCATTTAAAATAAGAAGAGAAACTTCTATGATTAAACTAAAAATTTTTGAAAAAATCTTTTATTCATGTCATAAATTTTAAAACAAGTCAATAAATATAATAATATTTTATTAAGTCTGATTACTAATATGAGTCATAGTGATTATATATCATCAATATTTCTTTTTATGTATCACAATACTATTAGTCTTTCCTAATTTAATTCATAATTATTCTTATAATTTATTTTATTAAGACAATCACATTATGATGTTCAACTATAATATGTATATACATAAATATATATAGAGAATAATAAAAATAAATACTTTTAATTAGGTAAAAAATATCAATAATAATATCCACTTAAATATGTATTATCATATCTCTTATGAGTTATTCACAAACCTTATTCTAAGAATATATTTTTTAAATATTTTAAACTACAAAGCCTTCTAGATCAACAACTATCAAATTGGTACTTAGGTTTTGATACCTTTTGTTTCTAGATTTTTTTTAAACTAACAAGTAGTTTATCTTAATATATTTTTGGAACCACTATAGTACTTATCATCCATAGATAATAAAACTATTATAGTATTATCATAAAATATTTTCAGCAATTTGATAATTCAGTCGATCACACTAAGACCTTAAATGAAATTTCATAATCATAAAACTTGATTTCCGACCTCAAAGTATGTCACAACTTCAACTTCAATTGTTGATGATATAATAAGTGATTATTTTACACTTCTTTAAGAAATTATCCCTTAAGCTAATATGAATATTAGTCCTGAAGTAGACTTTCTATTGTTAAGATAATTTATAATATCAACATTTGAATATTCCATTATTTCAAGCTGATTTGATTTATTATATTTGAGAATATAACCATTCATCCTCTATACATATCTCATTATTTTCTTTATAACTTTTAATATTCCATTCTAGGGTTGCCTCAGTATCCACCCAACATTCAAACTGTAAAATTGATATCTGATTTCATATAGATATAAGCACAGATTTTCAACTATGCATATATAAGAAATATTATTTATTTGATTCTTTCAAATTCATTCTTAAGATATTGACATTCACTAAAATTTTCACCTATGATAATAGTTATCTCATTAACTAAACAAAGTTGCATACTAAATCTCTCTAACACTTGATCAATATTTTTTTTCTTAGATAGTCACAATAATTCTTGAGATTTATCTCTCAATATTTTAATACTAATAATATAAGCTACCTTATTCATATCAATTATCTTAATATTCTTAGTAAAAAATATTTTTGTTTTATACAATAAACCACATTTACTATTGGCAAGCAAAATATCATTTCTATATAATACCAATATAATAAATTTACTCTTATTAACCTTCAAATATATATACACTGATCAATAATATTTTTCTCAAGTTCGAAAGAAGTAATGGTATTATAAAATTTTATATATCATTATCTAGAAACTTGTTTAAGGTTATAAATAGATTTTCTAAGTTTATAAGCCTAACTTCTTTTTTTTCCTTCTTTGCGAATCCTATAGGTTGATCTATGTAGATTTTCTTATCTAAATCTTCATTCGAAAATATTATTTTTACATTCATATGATATAATTTAGAATCATAATAAGTTACTAATGTCATGATGATCCTTATCGTGTCTTTTATAGAAACTAAAAAAAAATCTTATTATAATTTATATTTTCTTTTTAAGAAAAATCTTTGACCACAAGTCTAACATTATATTGTATAATATTACCCCTTGAGTCATATTTTATTTTAAAACTTATTATAATTGATTATTTTATATTTATTTGATAATTCAACGAGTTCCTAAAAACTATTATAGTACATCAATTTTAACTCTTCTTTTTTTACGTTGTATCACCTTTCAAAATTATTATTTTTCATATATTGTGAAAATGATAAGGGATCTATTTCGATTCCTATGTACTATATAATCACAAAAAAATAGAGCTCCTTTTCCTTTGAGATTTTCTCAAAATTATTGACTTTGATTATTTTATAAGATTATTAATAATGATATTAACATCATATAATAGTTTATTAATGTTATTTTGTTATTCACCCACATCAATTCATTCAATAATCTCATAAATAATACCTCTTGAATAGGAAATGATAAAGAAGCATCAATCCATATCTCCTTTATATTAAAAATAATCTTTCAAGATTTTTTACTTTTATTGATTTTATCATTTTCTAGGAATCTTGTATTACCATACTGTATTATTCTCATACTATAATTAGGTTAATAAAATTTATATTCCTAAGATTTTTTAGATAATTAATAAAATAATCAATCAAATCTATAGGCCTTTCAAGCAATACTAGGTCAAGATTTAATATACCCAATGTAAATTGAATATGCTCTAATAATTTTGAATAATTTGAGTAAGAGAGTGCAAGAATATTAAAAACTTGAGAATGTATGAAAATATCACTATAAAAAAAAATTAATGTTTTAAGTTTTTATGAATTATTAATATATTTTGGGATTATTCTAATTTATTAATTATGTATGTCATTGTGAATATTATTTTTTAATATTATTTAAAAAATAATTATTTAATATAATTAAATAAGTCATTGGTCCAAACCATATTGATGACAAAAGGATTAATACAATAATATAAAATAAAATTTAAAATATTTTATAAATAATAAAATATTTATTATAATTCACATCTCACAAGTTTATCATCTTATGCCATTTTGATAGCTACTATTTAGATAAGACTTAGAGATATAAGTTAAAATAATATTCATCAAATTTTATTAATCTAATATATACAGAAATAATTCAATAATAATAAAATAATAACTATAAAAATTATTTAATATTAATCAATATAAAAAACTCATATGATTATTATAATTATGATAAAACATAAATCATATCTTTATGTGAAAAAAAATATTCTTTCGTAATTTTAAACATATACATGGGAAGAAATATACAAATATCTAAAAATAATAATTAAAATTTAAATATCATAATAATAAAAATTACTAATATTTCATATGAGAAAATTATAAAAAATTTATAATTTATTTTTTTTGAAATGAATAAGAAATAATCTCCAAAGTTTTATGGTCCCTTCATTACCTCTTCGACATCGCTCACAATGATTGGACCAGCAATAATAGGAGGCTACCACCTATCGTAACATCGTTGCAACAATGTCATGGCCCACTGTAAGGTCGACGATCACAATAGGTTGTCACCCTCTACTATGCTGTCGCCGGCAATAGTGATAACTCCACTACATGTAGTAGGTTGTTGACCACCCGTTACACTGTATCGATAGCAACAGGCTACCATCTATGACAACATTGATAGCATCCCTTCCAATGCTCGACACCTTGCATCGCCATGGACAACAAATCAACCACGATGGCCCGTCGACACGTATCAAGGTAGCAACCTCATGTATACGAGGAAACTTGCATCGTTTGCATGCAAGTGAGAGTGATGACAAGAACACAATTTTTATTCAAAAATATATCTATATATTTTTACGATTTAAGATATTTTATTTTAAAACAACTAGTTTTGATATCAATTATAAGCATAAAAATCATAATCATGTTATTATGTGGAATAAACTTAATGTTAGAATCTGAAATCAAATAGCAACAACACCGATCTATAGAATACCTTTTGATGTGTGTACTCTCGGATTTCATTTTGAATATCTTTACTTGATTTTCTAAACACAATCCGATCTATAAAATATAATAATATTGATTTGTAAGGAGAACTATCCTCTTCTTATCCTTTATAGAACCACTATAAATAATAAAATAAGGATTAAATGGAGATAAAAATAAATAAAAAATCTCATGCATATTATCATATAATATTCTTGTGTTGAGTGATGTCTTACTTATTTATAGGTGAGAATAGAATGTCTAAAATAAATAATTAAGAGAGTCCTTCCAATCAAAATTACGAATTATATCATAAATAATTTTTTTATTAACCGATAACTATAAATAAAATCTAATCAGATTTATAATATATATGATATAAGGTAAAAAGATGAAAATAAGATAGATAGACTTGATTTATAAAATAAAAAGAAAAGGATTCCAACAAAGAATAGTTTAATGTATATAAAAAATTGATAGATCAACCAACTTAATCAGAATTAGCATTCCAAAACTCATTGTTGAATCCATCCAAATAATTTCATCTATTCTGTAATTAACTGTACACCATTTAAAATAAGAAGAGAAACTTCTGTGATTAAACTTATAATACTATGCTAAAGAACATCTTGTGATAGATTTGCATTTTTCTAATGTCACTGAATTTTCTTTTCAACAGACCTGATCCTATGGTGCAAAACTTTAGAAACAAAATCTTCATGCATGAGAAACCAAAAGCTGCACCTTCCTTGAGCCGTCAAAGGGGTAAGTAGAGATTTCCATCAACACTCATTTACTCATATATATATATATATATATATATATATATATATATATATATATATATATATATATATATATATATATATATATATATATATATATTAGGATGTACAAGATTTAAAATGAATGGAACATTTAGAATCTATTATTAAGATTAATTTGGCTGGTTTTGCAAACTTGAAACAGAAGTTGAAGACAAAGAAAATGGGAAGAGTACTGTAAAGACGAAGGATGCAGAAAGCAAGGATGCAGCGTCAGCTTCGGTCGGGGATTGAGAAAGCATTAATGGATGGAGTGGAAGAACGTAGACAAAGCTATCAGAAATTATATGAGAAATTATCTGAATGAATCCACCACATTCTGTGTGTATCTATAAATCAAAATGCCACAATAAGATGTTGCATGATCAAGGAAATGATCTCTCATGGTATATATCCATGCAAGTTTAGATACATTTTAGAAGACAGTGTTGTGATTATATATATATCATGTCATATAATTGGAAGAGATATTTTCCAAAGTATATATCTACTATTGTGATGGAAAATATATTAATGGTTAAACATCATATGTTAACAGTTAAGCATGATAGAAATATATATCATCTATTATGTCAATTATCATTCAATGAATAAACATTATATGAAAGTCAATGTAAAAAAAAAAGGTCCAAGTCAATCTTCACTATAAAGGTCGAAAGTAAACCGTTCTAGATTAACTTTCCCTATCATCCATATGGATAAAACATAACAGCGAGACATTAAAGTAATTACAAGTTGTTCATTCCAAAGTTATATATAAAAGATAATTCTCATTACTTTTCCTAAAAAATATTCATATATATAAAGATATCTTAGTTACTACTTGAGCGTCAAAAAAATTGATTCAGAAAATTTTCGCTAACATCTATCTTAATATAGATGATGCTCTAAGAGCTCGACACCTTTCATCTCAAGCCACCTCAGGGCTATCGTAAAGTCACCTCGGACACTCTTATGATCTCAAGTTTGGATCATAATTTTTCTTTATACGCGTGAGCAATAGAAAGAAATAGATTATGACTATAATTTTTTTTTTTTTGCTAAAGGTTAAGAATCTCATACTACAAATATTTTTTTTTCGGACGTAAAATTTTTTTCTCTCATCTCATTTTAACTTAGAGATTTGATTTGGAGATTCTTCACATCCCCTAAAAAATTATTGTTGAACAATCTCTAAAATGTATAAAATTTAGAATTGAGGGTATATAATTTTCATAATTCAAATTGATGATTTATCTTTGAACTAACACTAGGAAGCTTGAATTTTGATAAATTAGGGTGATGGCTGACACTGAAGACTACATAATGTGTTGCTTGATGATTAATATGATTATTATTATTAATTAATCAACACTTCGTACGTGGAGTCCAATCAACCTCCGAGATAGAAAGTCATAGGATCAATCATGCCCTCATTATTTATCCTTTGTAAAAAAAATAAAAATAAAATTATTTTCTCTTATCCAACATGCTACCTTATGAAATTAATAGTATACATCTAGTATCAAAACTAACATGTCTATTATAATTAATTTGATCTTAAATATTTTAGAGTGATGATTAAAAACTTATTAAGTTAATAATTTAGTTATCTTTCTGAGTCTATAAATAATATTTTTACACATTTAATTTTATTATCTTGTAAATAAATAAGATATTTAATCAAAGTGCAAAATGAGACTTAGCATTGTTACCATTGACGTAACGGACTCAACAAATGTGCTACATCGGAAACCCGTTATATTATATATAACGGATGTTATTAACAGAATAGGGTTAAGTAGCGGTGTCCTCTCCCGCTCTATATATACATCCTCTTGTGACCGACTTTGTTCCTCCCCGACGGCGATGGCGGCTGGAGATTGAAAGTCTCGCCGTCATCTGATGAATCCTCTGATTCCTCATGGCACCGTTTCTCGTTAATGTATCGGATAGTTCTTTCTTTGCCTCCCTTGTTACTTGGTTTCTTCTTGTGTTGGGGGTTTCCGATCGCTTTTTTATGTCTGTAGATCGTTTTTGGGTTTCGTTTGGGGGTTTGGGCTTTCGGTACGAATGATCGAAGGCAGGATGGTGTGTATCGGCGTGATGCTATTCTACCATGCATTTCTTGCCGAAAGTGATTCCTGCTAGATCAATATTGGGGAAAATGGGCAGTTGGTATACCCTAATCTTGCAACCGGTATCTCGACAATCATTTTCCTTACAACCGTACTAAAAGCAGTACCGTTATCGTTCTTTTTGTTTTTTCTCGTTCTATTAGGATCTCTTGTTGTTCCTGATCTTGAAGGAGGGTTTTTTATGGTAGTTGACGACAAGGTGGAATTAGGCTCAACTTTTTCGGGTTATGGTCATGTTACTTTCGGCATTTCGTGATAAATTAAAAGGAAGTGAAAATGAGGTCTTTCACATTCGTTTTTCTGTAGAAAAAGGAAAAATAAGCTGTGGAATTCTTGGAAAGGAAAATTAGTCTTACATTGGTGAAGGCAAAAATGTAGGTAGTGTTAAAAGTGAAGATCTTATGTTTAGGTCTTCTATGGGCTTATGCGACGTTATTTCTTAATCAGCAATGATATGTTTATTTGTTTTTCATATTAGAACTTTTCTCCACCAGGTTAAATTTTGACGAAATTTGTTGACTTGGACTTTGCCTTAATCATTCATCTAATGCCAATTGTTTAATTCTGATTGACTTGTTCTGGAGCAACATTTGAGTAGATAAGCTTACATTTTTGGACATTTTCATTTTTCAGCGGCATTGAAATACGTCTCCCTTGTTACTTTGACATGATGATGGATGGATAAAATTTGTCTGGCAACAAATTATTTTAAATTGACATTTTGTATGGTATGTTTGAAGAATTGAACGATCAATCTAGATGGCTGTTTCACAGTTGATTACATTGGCTCTAAGAATGGTTATTTAATAGTTGATCATTAACATCTTCACCTATACTGTCCTTCTCCCTCTCGTCACTGTGGCATGCTTAGTTGTGTTGAAGCATAAAATTTATGGACTTTCCACATGTCTTAAACTAAATGTAAATAACTGATCAATACTTTAGGAGCTTCATGCTTTGCACTTCCTGTTGCACTACTTCCTCCTAGCCATACACTCATTTAATTCCTTTGATCTCCCTTTATATTTGTATCAAGTTATAATTTTCTTCTTTTATTAAATATATATATCCGTCTGCATTAAGTGGAAAGAGGATAAATAGTTTGACAATTGGTCAATTTGACTTTTTTCACATTAGTGTGACAGGTTTATGTGCAACATTTCGATTGTTGTATAAACCTGTTCCATTGTGAGGCAATGGAATGTATAAATTGATTATTTCATAAAAGGTCTATAGCCTATTTAACAAGTATAATTCTTATATTCTAGTTCATGTCCAAATTCAAATCCATTGTGGTGTGACTGGGGCATCAATTAACCTTCTTCCCTAAGTAGTTTGGTAATGGGGTCTTTATGTTTTGTTGACCAAGAAATGTGGTATTTATGATTTCTTGTCCAAGAAATGGTGTGTTTATGTTTTGTTAACCAATTTTATTTTCTTAGAAAACTCTTTTGATGATTTTTTATTCTCTTTCTAACTAAAAATTATGGTGTTTTGCATATATATCCTTGCAAAGTTAGGAAACAACATATTTGTTATTACAAATTTTAGCATAAGATGTATCTCTAAATATGAAATTTATTGCATATGTTGTTTGTCTTCAATGCCTTCAAGTTAACTGTGATTAACGTAGGTTTTTTGTTCTTTAAAGCAAGGTTTATCGTATCGTATCGTACCGGTGTTTCGATCCGGGCTCGGTATGGTACGGTACCGGTGTATCTGGTGGTACATCAGGGCGTATCGAGCGGTACACCTTGGTGTACCGAATAATTTTATACTTTTCATACTGTAGCAGTGCTACAGTATAGTACTGTAGCATTGTAGCATTGTAGCAGTATTGGGTGGTCCGTGTATCGGTAACCTATCGGATCGGTATGTATCGCCCGTTACGAGTGGTACGCTTCGGTATATAAAGACTATATAAAGACTTTGGTCATGATGACTATATAACCTACAGCATTTTGGTACTTTACATTTTAAAGACTATATAAAATGTAAAGTACCAAAATGCTTTTTCATAGCTAGCTAGCATAAGGTCTAGCATTGATCTATGTATTTGGTCATGATGAGGTGCTTGATTTTTCTGGCCAGGTTTATATAAGTTTTCATAGAAAGGTTAATTTTTTCTTAAAGTCGGCCCCACTTGTGGATGATTACATAACTTTTTTTTCCTCCACTAAAAATATTATGTTGTGTGTTGCTTGCTAAGTATCACTTTCTATATTAAAATGATTTTTTATGTAGAATCAGTGTTAATAATGGTGTAATGGGCCAAGCCATGTTTGTTTTAGGCCTCGTCCATATGAAATTTATTTATGTGAGCTCTGTTCCAACTGAAAACATTCTGCTACTCATCTAGCCATTATAAACCACACAAAATTAATAAATTTCTCTAAATCAATGCTTTTGGAAATCAGTTCAAAAGTTACTTAAATCCATAATTATGCTTAAAATGTTAATTGTGTTTAATAAGCTAAATGACCAAACCAGGCTCACCCATTGGGATGAGAATTAATTGTGTTTTTCTTTTTGGTACTTGTCTTTCCAATTCACTTAAGTTAAAGCGCCTCATCTAGTCACACACTGAAAGTATTTTGGTAGTCATTTAGGTTGAAGTTATTAGATTAATTATCCCTTCAAGTTGTGTTTAATAAGCTAATTATCACGTAAGATTGTGTTGTGGCAATTGTTATCAGAGTTGGGTCATGGTGAACCGTTTGAGTAAGAAAGAGAGAACAGCTTGTGGAAGGGTAGCTGGCATTGGAGTACTTGTCACGTGGAGCCATCATTGGGTTATCTCACATGCATAAGTTTAGTTTTGAGTTATGTTGGGCCTTGATGAGGACGTCAAACCCTTAAATGGGGGAGATTACAGCACTTATATTAGTCTCACATTAGAAGTGTGCTAATACTAAGATTGACTTGTAAGGATGATAGATTTAGTATTATTAATTTTAGTTTAATAGCCGAAGGTTTAGGTTCAATGAAATATATAGTTCAATTATTCTGTCTCCATCAGATTGTGCTAATAGGCAAGTTATCCATCAAGTCGGATCCTGACACAAGTCAGATTAGAGTCCCTAGTTGTGTTAGGAGCAATTACTTGGTGTCAAAAAGATATCCAACTTGAGCTTTCAATGGGTTTTGGTGTATGCATAGTTTTTTTTCTTTAAGGTGTCTGGATTGTTCGGTTCACAAATTGATAAGAGTTGAAATTCGTGGGTGCCCTACCCATTGTCATTCTTATATGGCAGGGTTTCCCATGGCAAAATGTTAATTAGGTTTGGAATGGTTATATGTATGTAAACAGGTGCCCAAAGATGAGTTTGAGACAGTTTTGCACGGTTGAGTAGTTATCCTTTTTGTTGTCATTCCTTGGTGGCAATGAGTTCATTTTTTCGAGTACCCACACTTACCTGACTAGTTTAAGTCAGACCAGTTTCTCTCTTAATTGGGTGGGGATGGTTTATGTATTGAAATGAAAACTTGAGCCAGGCAGGTCTGCGGTAGGTTCTCCTGAAAGATTGTCCCTTTTTTTTGTCATGTTGAAAATAATTTGGTCACATTCGAGTTTTCCATCATTGGACTTGTGCTGGATGGAAAAAATGCTGAGTCTATTTTCCATTAAAGGGAATGATTCCTTTGGACTGTTGATGCAGATCGTACTGTTCTTTTCTTTTTTTCTCTGGGTTTTGGCTGGTCAATCCAATTGGTTCCACTTCATTCCCCTGCTGTGTTTGAAGATTAAATGGCATAATTGCTGATTTGGGGGAGATCCTGTATGTGATTCGCGCCATGTACATTCTTTTTGATAGAAATGTTTCAGAGTTGGTTAAGGTGATTTATAGCTTTTGTAGTGGAATTCCATGATGAACAAGATACTTTGTAGACTGTTCTCTTGCGATGTATCCATGATTTAGATCCTTGTTTGGCTTTTGTCGAAATGCTTTATCCACTTTTTAGTGATGTCTTAAGTTTTTTGTGGTCTCGGTGATGCGAGTAACGGAGATCGTCTATTTGTATAGATGAGACTGTAAATGTGGATCTTCCTCAAACCTGCAATTGCTGGAGCCTTTGTACACTGGGCTGTGTTTTGTTAAAATTTAAGCCTCCCTATGGTGTCCAATTTGTATCCCAAGAAGGATATGTACTGAGACAAGTCAACTACCAGCTGTGGCCCATTAAGCCTGTGAAAAACAAGGCTTCCCATGTTTGGGCCATTATGATCTGAGGATAGGATGATCGGATCAACTGCCAACGACTGATTCGCCAGTGCCTTGGATGCTTGTCTTCGATTTATTTATAAGCTATAGTTTTGGGAAGCATCCTTGAGATGTCACACTTTGCCCCTTTAATGTGGACATGTGGTTATGATTGTTCAATATTTATCCCAATAAATATTGCATGCGAGAAGTTCTTATTCTAAGTTTAGTGGATTCTGATAGCTTTACTGAAATGTTGAAAAATGCTTGAATCTCTGTAGGTATGGTCCCTGACAAGCTGCTACAGATGAGAGTGAGAGAGTACATGGCTTTATATGCATGAGAGGGATTAATGCGGCAATGTCAGATGCAGACTGTGGTGCTTTCAACCCTAGCAGGCAGGAGCTGTAGATATGGTGGGTGCTGGTGCACTACTGCAGATGCCGCACAGCTTCAAGTAGTAGCTTGTCTGCTCTGTTGCTGGTGGAATCTGAAGCAGGACACTCACCAGGTACTGCCGCAACCACCGCCCCTCCCTTCAGTGGATATATAGATGTTTCAAAATAGGTTGGCAACAACACGCAAAGATCTCAGGAGGATTATGACGAAAAAGTAGAGAGTAAAAGATTGTTCTGAAATATGAATCAGGGGTAATGGTGTGCTGATGTAAACACCCTAAAGTACAAAAATATTAGATTTAAGTAAAAGAAGTAGTACAATCGATAGTATGATATTGGAACGATCTAAAGAGGAAACGGGATATGGTATTACATAATCCATCATGTTCCTCGGACCAGCCATGAAGTGGTGGGGGGGTGGGGGCGGGGGGCGACAGCTGCTATAGACCGTGATCGTCTTGCCTGCCTTGCAGGCAGCAGTGGATGGAGGGTGGGATGACACAAGATTTCCAACATGGCCCTCGTGGTGGTCGACATTCTTCCATGTTCGACCAACCAGAGGAAAAAACAGAAAACCTTTCACATCCCTTCATCACCTCCCCGTCTTTTGCCCACAGCTCATGTGACTTCTTCCCAAACACCCACCAAGAAGAAGAAGAGAAGGATAAATTTAAATCATCTGACCTTATTTGGAAACGGGGATATGGTATTATATAATCATATTTAGAAGGATTCTCAGTGACTTGTGTCACGCATCGTCACATCAAGTTTCCCACGCCGCCCACCCATCGCTTAAATCAGGCCATTGCAACGACATGATTTAACCTTTCGGTTCAAGGAGCTTCGGTGGTGCGATCATGTCGGATCCTATGCGCCACCATTCTATTGCTCTGGCACAAATCCTCGACCTTCTTTCTCCCTCTGAGATGAGATTTATGATTGTTGCACTTGTGATCGTAATTTAATATCGTGAATGATTACATGTCTTCTACGGTGTGTGGAGTGTTATCAAACAATCTTATGTTGTAGTTGTGAATAAGATCGTAACGGTCAGATGCTAAAATTCAATTTATCATGAAGTGTCAATTGATGTATCGATCACATAATAAGAAACCGTCAGTATCAACTACATTATGATGAGATGTCAATAATACTTTTTTATATCATTATGAACATTTTACTCAAAAATCTCACAATAACACTACAACTAACTTTAATACCCTTAACAAAGTTTGTATATTTTTACTAATTAATACATTTTGTGTTTACTGGTTTAATTTTAAATTATAAATTAAAAGGTATATTAGATATATTAAATTGAAATAAAATGTAATCATACATCATAATGAGCCGGAAAAAAAAAAGTTGTTTTTTCTCGAATATTGTATCTTATATATGTATATATAAGTTTGAAAATGGTAATGCCATGATAATATGGACAGTTGATCAGTCATTAGCCCAAAAATATATAAATATTTGAAAGTATCCAAAAACTACTTCACAGCAGTGAATAGTAAGAGATGAAAGAAAGAAAGAAAGAAAGAAAGAAAGAAAGAAAGAAACCACAGGAAAAGCCCACCCCGCCACATGAAGACAGTGACTTGTGGTGAACAAGGAAAGAATAGATGGACAACCTCGATAAAAGGCTAAAAGAGGATCCGCCAAAGTAGCTCGGCAGATCTCCATCGGTTTAACCCACCCATGAGCGCTTGGAACTCACCAAAGCAAAAGATAGAAGCGGCCACACGTGGGTCGGCCTCACGCGTGTCAGACTTTGTCAGGAGGAATTGGATTTGGAATTGGAGACCAGATCCGAACCCGAGATTCCTCGCCGGCTATGTGGCACTGGGTTCCACCCAAATTGAACCGGACCCGGCTCAGATCCGACCCGAACCCGTTAAGCCCCACCTCCTTCCTAGGGATCGCTCCACCTTGACTGCCCTCTCTCTCTCTCTCTCTCTCTCTCTCTCTCTCTATCTATCTATCTATCTTCTTTGTTACTGCTGCTCTTCTTTCTATTCATGTGAATATATGTGAATTGCATGCTTCTTTCTCTCTGATCCCCATGACACACTGCTTTAACTCAAAGTGGCGAAAAGCCACTATAGTGATATATATACTCCACCATATATGACATATATGAAAGTTAACTCAGTCCAAACCTTTCCAGTTACTCAGTATTACTGATCAAAACTATAATAATAATAATAATAATTATTATTATTATTATTATTTACTAATATGATTTTTTTTATTTTTTATTTTGCCTGTATGACAAAGCAGCGAGTGAGTGTAACTAAAATTTCGAGTACTGAAAGTAACTTCATAAAAGAATATAAAGTTGTATATAACTATAACTTATTATTTTGACTTGATTTTTTAAAGAAGTAATCAAATTAAATCATATAAATTATAAAACTAAACTTTTTAAGAAAAAACAAAGAATTAGACGGAATAATGAACAGTCCTACACACATCCACATCCTATGCACTTTTAATATAAAATAATTAAATGAAGCAAGCATGTTGCCTAGACTTCAGCTTGGAGTGAGCACCCTACTGCCTAAAAGCCTACAACAGGTGCCATCAGGACAAATGATTAGAGCTTCACCTACTAAAATGTATGTTGTGATTTTTTTGTTAAGGCCTACTCACCCTTTTGCACCCCTTTAAACTAGCAGTCACATCCACATCCCAAGCTTCCTATTAAATCTGCAATTATATAACCCAACAACACATGCTTTAATTAGCTGCTACAATCAGCCAATTGGGCATGGACAATGCAAGTATTGCTAGATCAATTGTAATACTAGGCATGCAGCACATAAACTAAGACATAATCTTTAATATTAGGAGCAGCAAGTGGAGAAAGTCTGCAGACATTAAGTCAACTCTTAGGATGTCCAGTTTTCAATGTTATGGTGCTTTTTCATATTACAAGTCTACATAGCCCCATAATTAGGGTTTTGTCTGGCATCAAGTTTGTAGATTAGAGAAACTTGTTGTTGATCTAATCATCTAGGAGTTGTTGACTAATTTAAGAGGCATTAGATGGTACCTGCTCTCTCTCTCTCTCTCTCTCTCTCTCTCTTGAGAAGTGATACAATGCCTGTTAAAACATGTAGCAATAGCAACAAATTAATTCACAAATAATATCTCTACCAAATAATAAGCTTTCATCATCCTGTAATTAAACCAAAACCATTTTAATTATTTTTAATACTATTCTAAGGTCTTTCTCTATTTTTCTTGAAAAATGAACCCTATTTCACTCAGCTTATCTAATCATAATATCTGTAGATTTTCTTAGAAACACCTTTATACCCACGATTTGCTTTTCTACTATATATGCCACCAATGTTTAGAAAGAGTCATCCTATATTGTAAGATTAAATCCATTGTGTCATATTCCATAAATCATAAGCAGAACACTCCTATTTAAGATATTTCTTGACATTTGTGAGGATCATCCCAAGTCATAAAAAGAACACTACTTTGCTGACTATCCTGATGTGTCATACAATTAAGGTGACAAGGTTTTCTTTTTCTTATCGTTTTTGGAAGGAGACAGAGAGAAAATAAATGCACGGATTAATCCAAAGAATTGGAAAGGCATGAGAATGGTTTCCCTCTTTGGGAGGGGACAGCTTGATGTCCATAAAGAAAAGCTCTTCCCCGACTCCAAGATTGGAATCCCCGTGCGCCCGTCCGTCTGCGACGGCGGTCCCACAAGCATACCACCAATAGATTACTTACCAAGCACTGTCCCTGACCCCACCATCCGTTGCCCCCTGTCCCTCCGAGTCCTACCCACCCGTTACCCCCGAGTCCAAAGCAACGTGTGGACTCGAGCTCCGCTAATTTTAACGGGCTTTCCCACCGATATGACAAGTGGGGGCCACTTAAGGTGAGGAATATTGGCGTCACGGGTCCAGTCCACTTGTTTTAACGCCACATTATATGGTGCCATATTTAGAACCTCGTCACGCTGCCTTCCGTCGGCCTCATGTGAGTCACACGATCCACCCGCCACTTTAAGTCACGACCCGCGAATGGAGCGCGCCGGTATGGTCGTAAGTTAAGCGGCGGCTAGAACTAGCGCACTACGACAAAATCAGGAAGCGAGAGTAGCAGGAGCAGCACTATTGCCACCAACCAATATCTACCCGTTACGTTTACCTGCCTCGCGACTGGTGAAGCGGCACGACTCTCGCCGTGGGGCCTCCTCATCCTGCGGAGGAGTCAATCGTAACATAAGTCGCCAGAAAACGAACGGGTGGACGTACCTGGAGGGCGTGGGCTCCCCGGATCAGCCGCACATCGAAGAGGATCGAACGGTGGAGACCATCTGAGCCCCACACCTTAAGAGCAGGGAGAGGAAAGAGAAAGAAAAGAGCCACGTCAGCATTCGCACGCGCATCGAGTGACCATAATAAAGGAGAGCCCGTCACCGCCTCCTCCCCACTTCCATTTCTCCCCCGCTCTTCGCTTCTCTTCTTTTGCAGAGGAGACGTAGCAGCAAAGACTCGAAAGAAGAGAGAAGAGTGACTGGAATTACTCTGTTTCGGGTTTATGGAAATGGAGAGATGGGGGAAGGAGCGGCCGCGGCGTGGCCACGAGAATCCGTCCTTCTCCTCCACGCTGCTGGACGCCATCTACCGCTCCATGGATGAGTCGGACGGCTGCGGTGAGCCTAACCCGTCAGTTGCCGCCCTCGCCTCCCCCAGGCTGCCCGCCCCGTCCTACCGCTCTGCCGCGGCGGTGAGCGGGAAGGCGGTAGCCCCACCCGGCCGCCTCCTGCCCATCTCCACCTCCAGCTCCTCCGACAACTCCAGCTACGGCGGCTTCTCCTCCTCCTCCGAGCCCGAGTCTGCATCCAGCCACCGCGCCCGGTTCAGGCCTATCCGGATCGGCGTGATGGCGCCGGATCGGTCCCCCTCCGTCCTCCGTCCTCCTCCTCCCACCCCGCAGCCCGCCGTCCACCACAGCGAGAAGACGAAGTCGGGCTCGATCCGCAGCAATCGCAGCGATCCGGGGCGACCCAAGGCGCCGGCGTCGCCGGGGGCCCGCCTCGGCCGCTTCCTCAACGCCCTCTTCTCTGCCGCAGCGAAGAACCCCAAGAAGTCGAAAACCTCAACCTTAACCGTCGCCGCCGCCGCAGCCGTCCACGTCGGCGACCCGGCCTGCTCCACGGCGTCGTCCCACTCCCGGCCGTGCCTCGTCAAGACGCCGTCGTCGCGACGGGCGCCGGGGGCGGACGACGAGGGCGTGAAGAGGTCGGTGAGGTTCCACCCTGTGAGCGTGATCATGGGCGAGGACCTGCGGCCGTGCGGCCAGAAGAGCGTCTACGCGTGCGATCGTGCCGCGGGGGCCGGGACCGAGATCAGGCGGCGGTCGTTCGCGACCGAGGCGGCGAAGGGGAAGTCGAGGGATGAGGCGAGGAGAAGGGTGGAGGAGCTCCTAAGAAGGTTCGAGGACGAGGAAGACGACATGAGCGATGCGAGCTCGGATCTGTTCGAGCTGGAGAATCTGACGGTTATGGGTGCGGGAGGAGGAGGCGGAGTTGGTTACAGGCACGAGCTTCCCGTTTACGAGACGACGCATCCCGGTACCAATCGCGCCATTTCTCGTGGTATTGTCGTGTAACAAAAAAGAAACCATTTGGAATCAAATGGGGAAAATTAAGCAGATGGGAGCCCCCCAAAAAATCTAATTAAAATGTAATTTTCTCTGTAGTTTTAGCCTTTTTTTCTAAATAAAAAATGGCAAATAGGAAAATGGTTTTTATTTTGATTGGGAAAACTGACATGAAATATCCCATAATAATAATAAAATTGTGGGATTCCTTAGTTGAATTGTTTTCTCACGAATCTCAAGGCAATGACTTTGTGTGTATATATATATATCATGGATATATTAAGGAGTATATATTTATTTTTTGGAGGAGCTTTATCCATTTGATTGATCTTAAATAATTAGAATATCATGATATGTTGTTATTATATGGTAAGGTGTAGATAAAAAGGGATTCCATGGAACACTTGCTTAGAATAGAAACTTGGTCAGTTTGATTGGGCCTCGATCAAAGTAGCCATCATTTTGAGATCATTCACAGCACCCAAAGTTTATTCTTCTTCTTAGGTGTGTGAGCTAATGAGAGTGCCACTTAGATGCGGTGGTGGTGTGGCCTTTCCCTCACCTTCTTTACCTTTCAGCCTTCATGAGTTCCTCAGTCAATAGATGATGATGATGGATGGGTAGAAGAGGATCCCCCTTCCCATAGTTTCCTCCCATGGTCTCCTTCCCTCACCAACGTCAATCATGCTTTGAGATGCGCACAAAGTAGATTGAGCCCATCCTACTCGTTCGTTCATGTCGTATCAAAGTGGAATCCAATCCAAGTCATATCATAATATTAAAATTTTCTTTGTCACATCAAATTTCATGATTATGATAAAAAAATTAACTAGATAATAATCATCAATTAAATTTTAATACTATTCGGTAAACAACTAATACCAAACATGATTTCGAACCCTAATACGACACTTATCTAAAATTTTCGTTAAATATTAAATATTTTTCTTTAGTGAAGTATAAATAGATTTTTTTATCTTATCATGCGATAAATATAATGGAGATTTGTGATCATTTACACTAAAATATCTAGTGATTGTCCTTTAGCCAACATCAAAAAAACATTGAGCATCTCTATCTCTAGGGTTCTTGAGAAAGCCACCTACCTCTCACATGAAAAATGTTCTTTTTAAGGGATTAGTTTACCAAGGTTTCATGCGAACATTCTCTATGACAACCCTATCTATGGTTGGTGAAGTGGTCTCCAGCATTGAATCAATGGTGGAGGAAGATTAGGATCTTATGGGTGGGCACTCTGATGATGTTGCTTTGCAAGCTAATCAGTCATCCATGCAAATATGAAATGCATGAGGCCATTAGCAACTTGCAAAGAGAAATTAGAATTGCTCACTGAGAACAGTCCTTGTCCTCCTATTTGTGGTGATTGCTACTGAGATGACCCATAGTTGCTTCGGATAGGGTTGGCTTTTGATGTTGATAGCTTTAGGTTGAACTCAAGCCTAGCAATTGAATAATCCATGCCATGGCTTAGTGTCCTCACATCAACAAGAGGACATGTAGCTAAAGATTGAAATCGACAAGAGGAATCAATTACATCGAATTTGGTATCTCATCAAGTTTGAACAACTCAGACCTCTTCAACTTTTGACCTAATATTACTTGTTCTCATGCAAATCAAGTATTGTGAACTACATCCTACCTATCTATAGGAACATATGTTTTCTCTTTCTTTGTGTGCTCTCCCTCTCCCAAGTAAGATGACAATAACTAAAGACCACATCAATGCTTAATAAGCATTCCACACCTCCCCCTCTATAGGGAGATAGAACATGTGTTATTGTAGTGTAGTCTTCTAGGGATACTAGAAACAATGCAAGATTAAAGCATGAGAGCTCAACATCTTATTTCATAGATAGGAGTTTTGATGCACATGGTTTTGGAACTTGAACATCACGCCTAAGCTTAAGTCATGTTAGGACATGTTGTGGCACGATGGCTACATGTAAGTATGTTGATAATTGTGAGGAACTAGAGAGAGGAATTGTTGTGCTATATATATATATATATGCTAATATGATGCTAGCTAGTTGAACATGACAAGTAAGTAATCTTATACACAAATCCTAATTAGCTTCATTGAATCCAAGGTTTGAAAGAACAGCCTAATGATTTTGAATCGTTCTCTTTGTGCTGTATATGAAATGTTAATTGTTTTCAATGCTAATTTTAGCCAGTAATGTATTTTTCTTCATGTTATTTAGTGATATAAACTATATTTCTTCAAAGTGATAGGTGTTTATTGGTATTGTTGCAATAGTCCCTTGAAACTTAGGCTTTAGGTTTAAACTTCCAAAAGTATATTTCATCTTTCGATTATATTTATCTATATATCTATATATATATATGATGTAATTGAAAATAAGATTAAATTTATAATGAATAAAAATATTTTACTGGATATTAATATAAATCACATCCCTTCAGCGCATGCAAGTGTGTACAGCTTCCAAGAAGTCCTCGCCAGCCTCTTTCATTCTCTCTCTCTTACTTTTTTTTGCCTTTTTCTTTTTCTTGGTATTTGAAGGAGTCGAGAGGGGTGAATGAATCAAAGAAGGATGAAGACAAACAGTGAAGAGAGATAGAGAGACAGACAGAGTGACGATCCCGAGGAGTGAGAAAGTGCCAAGGAGGAGGAGGAGGAGCATTAGCTTTTTCTCTTTTGCTTTTTATTCTTTCTTTCTCTTTTGTTTCTTTCTTTCTTTCTCTCTCTGTCTCTCTCTCTCTCTCTGTCTATCTTCTTTATACCGCATCAGAACATCCGATCCATTATGCAGTGGTTGCGGTACAAGCTTCGATTTATTATTGCATACAATATGCAATGCCAAAGCAACACAAGTCTCCATATATATATATATATATAATGTATACGAACTGACACACACTGTTCCACGCGTGGAACGGATAGCCCGTTTACCCCCACCTGCGTACGTGCATGCGACTTCCTCCTCCCGTTCTCTCCTGTATCGAATCCAATCCTGCTTTACTTCTTGGTCTTTCTTTGTGTGTGTGTGTGTGTGTGTGAGAGAGAGAGAGAGAGAGAGAGAGAGAGAGAGAGAGACAGTGCGGTAGGGCTTGAAGTATTGGGAGTGGGTCTCTGCCATGGAGGAACGCGGGGATCCCGTGAAGCTGCCGGGCCCGATCACTACTGATGGACGTGTCATTGGACGACGGCATCTGCTGCTGCTGCTGCTGCGCTTTAAAAGTCCCAACGCAGCAGCAACCGAGTGGATTTGATGTCCGATGCTTTCACGAGGAAGTGGTGGGCTCTTTTATGAGCTAGTGAGAGAGAGAGAGAGAGAGAGAGAGAGAGAGAGAGCTGTCGTGCCGCGTTAATGCGCGCAGGGTTCTGACAGGCGACGCTGCAAGGCGTGGAAACACGAAGCAGCAAAAGAAGAAAAGAGCAGCGAGTACTGGTAGTGGTGGAAGAAGAAGAAGGAGAAAGAAGCAGAAGCAGCGGCGACGGTGAGAAGGGGCGCGATCAAAGTGTCTCCCACTTGGGACCCGCATCCAGTGGAGATCCTCCATCACCCACCGTCACTCATTGCTCGCCTCATTGTTCAGTACGGTGCAGGAGGCAGATGGATTTAAGATCATCATCATCATCATCATCGCCATCATCGCACGCACACGTCCATATTGCGAAGCAGACAAAGGATTCAAACACAACCGAAGCCAACTGAGTGTGGACAATACTGCACACCACAATGCAGCCTTTGTTGACTACAGATTTAGGGACACCAACTGCTTTAGGAGTAAAGATGCTTGTTTCAACAACGCTGACTTAAGTGGCTATGACAAAGCACTTCCCGACAAGTGAGTAGAAACGAAGGATCCAAAGAAACCAATCAACATGTATCTAATAGATACTGATGTATCTGAATGGGCCACTCCGCGTGCACTAACACACATCAAAGTCAATTTGGATTGGACAGTCACATCTTTGTTGCTATCTGTTCAAACCCTCAGTTACAACCCCTATGGTCAAAGCAAAACGTTTATCCTTATCGGAACCATTATAGCCAGCATGATAGCAATCCAATAACTCATTCTATGATCAAAGATCCATCGGAGCTTTTGTCAGAATTTCTATCACACTATTTGGAAGGATAAGTAGTCAGTTCCTTGTTTCACTTCTCATCCAGAGAAGCGAACACCACAACACGGGAAGAATTCTGAATGAGACCGATTGCTAAAGAAGTCATTTGCTAAAGAAGTCTTTCAACATGCATGTGAATCTGTTGCATTATTTCAGAAAGCACCAGCAACCCTTAGCATCATCTACTTTGAGTTCAGCCTCTGAACATCGACTAGCTGGTACAGATCGCCATGCCGTTGGTTTGCCAAAGGCAGGTTTGACCTGCAACAATCAGGCAGAAACAGCTTGAAAACGCAACAACATTTTATTACCTTGAAAATGAAATAAAATGCATAAGCTTTCTAATTCCAGAATCGAGGTGTGGTTTATATACTTAGTTTTCTTATTGAAGTTGCTTTTTTCTTTTATTTTGATTCATGTTAATAGAGCTATGGGATCAACTTAACACCGTATGCATCACATACTCCAGATGAGGCGTATGTGACTTCAAGACACCGGGGATCAAAAAGGTAAATAAATCATAATTTATAATTTCTGGCAACGTATGATGGCAATGAAACTCAGATTTGTTCTTGATCTTATTGAAGAGCAGGATTTGAATGATTAATAATATAACTGTTCAAATAATCAGCAACTTATCAGTATGTTAATAAAATACCTTCTGAGTTCAATCAATGAATAATCAATCTCTTCAACAATGATTGCCTCCTCATGCTCTGTGGTCGCAATCACTTCTCCAAACTGATCAAGTCAAATAGTCAAATAAAAAAATAACTCAGCTATCAGTTTGAAAATGATGATAATCAATGCAGTATTATTTAGTAAAGAAATATGTAACAGCTGCAATATTTGGTATATACTGACATCATGACTCCAAAGTGACGTCAATATCCTTCAATCCTCCCACAAACTATCTAGCACACACACACAATACACTGCAGTCCAGATAATACTTACAGGTCCAACAAGTGTGGAATGTCCCCAAGCAATGTAACCGGCACCAGAGTCTCTAGCGGGCGAACAAGTTGCCACAAATAACTGAGAAAAGGGAAACAAACACAAAAATAGAGCCAATAGAGTCCGAACTAATACAGATAAAATATGCTGAGAGTGTCCTATGTATTTTCAAACATATTTTATCATTTCATGACAAATAAACTGTGCACACAGTCTTGTCGAAACCTCTGCCATGGTTCTTTTTATTCAAACACAGCATAATGTACACATAACATATAATCAGACAGTTCGGCTTAAGAGTGCAACTATGCAATCAAGAGCATTTCAAGGGGCAAAACGGTTCTAACTGCAAAGCCTCTCTCTGTGATCAACCTGTGTATCTTAACATGGAAAATAAAGATATTGTGATGATACCCTAAGGCGATACTTAGGGTATCATTCAAAAGTCACAAAACAGCAACGCTCGTAATAAAGAGATCAGAGTTCAATCGGGCGGCTCAAATTTTGACCAAGTGTTGTGCATTAGCTCCTGATGACTATGAAGTTTGACTAAGCACATAACATATTATCTTTATAATCTCATCTCTTGTAATTGCATGCCTTAGATCTTTTTTCTCATTTACTAAAATGCTCAAATTTTCAGCCCAGCAATGCAAATCAGAATACATATCAGAAGGAAAGTTGTGTACCTGATTATCAGCAGCCCTGGAGTGAAAAAAACAAAAAAGGTATTAGTAAAACTTACATAACCATGAAAATAAAACTACAGTTGCACCATCATTTAATATCAAGCTTTCTTTCAGGCCATGACATGCAACAAACTAGTATAACACAAACATGAAGGCAAAGATAGATACACAGGTTGTAAGTTCCGTCATGAGGCTAGGCACATTCTATTCCAAAGATGCCAAAGTCAAAAATTCCATGTTGGTCATTGGCTGCACTGCAATAGGAACAGTAGAAAACAAAAGCCTAGCATATTTGATAGATATGACCAGACACCAAAGCTATCTACACAACCTTTATGTACAATGAACAAAACTATGGTTTGTCTGGTGCATTCCTATGCAAAATCCTTGAGCATAAAGTAGCAAGGATGTCAAGGTAACATCTGTGCATGAGTATGTACTATAGAGTAAGGTATGCAATTTCGTACCGTACCGGAGTTTCGACGTTCTGTCACGGACTTAGCTGGTTTTGCCTAAATCGTGCGGCACCCTTGCGTGTCCGTCCGCAAAGGTCAGCCTCCCCGAAGCCTCCAATTGTCCCTTAGGACCAACAAAAGAGAGAACGGGTTAGAGAGAACGCCTCAATCGGGATCCACAAGCAAACATCTCCGAAAAATACTTCATAGACAATGCAAATTACAAACAGACTTTACAAGCTCTGAACAGTTGCACAACAAAGGGTAAAATGACCCATTACAGACCGAAAATCTCTCGCACGTGTCCACATGACACAACCTTTATTTACAAGCCTAAAGAGGCCACCAACCCAACTAAAATGAGACTATTAAGCCTTCGGCCATCCCTCTACATGCTGTACAAGGCATGAACATACCAAAAGACACGGACATACATAAGCATTACATCAAACATCCTGTTTAGAAGTTTGTCCGTGACATTCTCCCCCACTTATTCCTTCGACGTCCTCGTTGAAGCCTTTGTCGACACTACAACTCATCGCCTTTGCTGAGTCTTCAATCTTCTGCTCTAGCTACAATGCGCCTCTTGGCTCCTAGCTGCTCTCCGCTGTTGTTTTTGAGTAGTCGAACATTTGATCCGCCATGCTGCTTCAACTCACCAATGACTCGGACTCTGGTGTGGGGTTGGCTGAATTGTGTTGATCCTTGTTGATTCATGCGGATCCCCCAGATGAAGGAAAAGACCATCCTTACTGTGCTAGTCTCTCAAATTCCTCATGCTGCTTGAACTGGGTGGATACTTGTTGGAGCTTTAACGAGCATCGTCTCGCAAACTTCTGAAGTTTTGGGTCCTTCCTACACAAAATTTGCTCATTGACTCTTCTTTCACTTAGTTGTCACATCCAAGTAGGTTCGCATCACTTCCGCTTTCGATTGGCATTTCGTTGGGAAATGAAGCGGACAATCTACTCTTAGTAGCACTGATCACCGTTGGTGAGGATTTGACAACTATTATCTTCCATTATCTTCGAAGGGTCTTTGAACTTGTGCAGAGCTCCTCTGCTGGATAGATAAGAGAATTGGGTACTCGGTTTCACCCATTCTCGTAAGAGTTGAGAAGGCAAAGGTTACTTGACTTCGCTCGCCTCCTCGAGGTTGTATTCCATGCATCGAGCTGGTTACTGGCCTTCGCCTGCTCTTTGCTCACACTTCTGAAGCACTTGAAGTGTTTGCACTCCTTGCGTTGAGTTAGTTACTGTGATTCACCTTCTCAATGCCATCGTACTTCTTGAATGCAGGAAGTTTTCACCCCAACTTGGAGTAATTCTCTCATAGGTTTGGTCGCCTTTGGGATTGTACCGTCTTCTCCATCAACCCTGCCGCCTACTCCACTGAGTAGCAAAGGGACAGCACCGCGTACTGCCTGCTTCATTCCTTGGTTATGCACTCTTGCATGACCCTAAGTCCTTCACTTTCGGCTATCTTGATGAGAAGCTCATTGACACCGGTCTTACGAAGTTCCTCGGCCTCTGCCCTTCAGCCTTGTCTCGGTACTTGGAGATTGCCTCTGCATGCTCCACCTCCTCGGCCCCTTTCACGACCAAGCGCTCTCCCTCCATGAGAGCAAGGGATCAATGACTTTCACGGAAGTCCCGCTTCCGCGGTACCATGGCGCTGCCATGCCCATGGCACTACTATCCGTCGCCTCGCATCTGCATCCCTTTTCTTCACAATCAGTAGATATGCCTCTATGGCACTCCTCCAAGTCTACCTCCATTCTAACTGATGCTTGATTTTGGGTAGCTAAGTCCCTCTGGACTCGTCGTCGCTTCCTCGCCCCTTTCGACCCCTTGCTTCAACACCTCTGTGTTCTCTGAGCAGTCTGTTTGGTCGATGGAAAGACAGACTGCAACTCCCATGCATGGCCTCTGCCATCACGTTGTAGGGTTTGCACCGATTCTGTTCTCCTTAGCTTCCTTGGTAGCAACGTTCGCTTACTCGACCTTGTCCTCTGACTTGCCGGGCTCCCTTAAGCGAATATGAGCTCTGAAGCAGTCCAACTCTCCAGCTGCTTCGATCATACCTCTGCATAATCAAGTCCCTCCCATGGAACTCACTGGTACTTGCATTCGAACTTTTCCCTCGGTGGAACCCAGCCCCCATATGCTGATGACCAAGGTTTTCATCCGATGCAAAATTCGATGCACTCACGGAAGATCCGCCTCTACGGTACCATGGCCTTCACTCCTTGAATCCATAGCCTTTCTTGCCGTCGTGTTGTTCACCGAAGTGGAGCTTCCAGTAGCTCCCGATCATACCTCCGTATGATCTAGTCCCTCACAGGACTATGTCGTGTGTATCGTATTGCCACGAACTGTTCCACCACGATTCGCTGCACCATGTCGCCTCCTGGTGACATCTCCATTGCATTCTGATCCTTATGGAATAAACTCGAATTGTGAACCCTCCATGTGTGGCCTCTGCCAATACATCGCAGAGTCTCTTCCACCTTCGATTTTGTTCGCTTCTTTGGCAATCGACCTTTATCCACCCACTCTTGGGTCACACCTAGATGAAGCACCGCTCTAGGATAGTCCGTCGCCTAGTAGCTCTCGAAGTCCACCGACTTCACTGTAATTTGTGCACCATTGTCTAGGTCCTAGGTCTCTGCTCCTACCAGTACAATCTCCGCTGCACACCGCTTCCTTCATGGCAACTTGAATGGCAACACTGTGGCATATTCTTCAAGAGTACCACCTCCGAGTCCTCTTGCCCCGTGCTAAGGCCTTCTGAACCCAATTTCGCCTCCGCAAATTGAGTCGCCTTAGTTCCTCTATCAAATGCTTCTCCGAGATAAGGTGCATGTGCCCAGAAGCTCCTTTCGTCTTTGGCACCATGCAAGAAGAGTCCGTTCCGTCAGAATGAAGGACCCATGGAACAACATGATTCTACTCTTGCCTCTGCAAGAGTTCATGTCCTTGACCTCTGTCTAAGGAAAGCACTGTGCCTCCGCTCCATGTTCCAACTTCTATGCTGGCTCTCTTCATGCGGCTTGGGTACTTCGCCAAGTTACACACAAGTTACTCCGCTCCTCGTTTTTGCATTAAGTCGATGGTGGCCCTCGCGCCCACCATTCCACGGGTCAGCCCTCCCTTGAGTCCGATCTCCACATCGACTCCAAGTGTGCCTTCATTTAAGTTGCTTTGGGTCGCTCCCCCACTTGATCTCGCAATGCATCCACCAATGCATTCTCTTGAGCGAGATCATGCGACAACTCCTCGCCGCTTGCTCAGTCCATTGAGCTTCGTAGAGTTGTTGTTTGTCGAGGTACTCCTCCTCAACATGTGAGGTCCGTCCCACATGATTCTCCCTCTGGAGAGCCGTGACTTATCCCTCCTAGATAACTGTCCCATTGGAGCAACATCTCTCTTCGTTTCGGAGACCACCATCCCCTTGGACTACTCCGATCTGCTGAACAAACTATGCATTATTCTGTCTCCTGCAAACACACTTGCTAGATTGCGACTCCACGTCAATACAGTCCCCGCTGCACCACTCAAGGCCTAGTAACATGCTGAACTCGTTGCACACTTCAGCCTCCTACGGACGTATCCTTCACATGCCGAAGAGAAAGTTTCAATGCTCCATGATGCCGAGTTTCGGTCGCCTTGGGATGACCACGAACATTCCATCGTCCGCATACAAGCCCATGCATGAGTACCAAATTCTTCGAGTTAGCAATTCCCCTCACCTCTGTGAGCTTTGCATAACTCTTTTGGTCGTTGAGCAACTCATTCTACCTTGCATGGTCTCATCCTTTACCAAGCGCCTCGCTTATCTTGAGCACCATCAAGTGTTGTTGTCAACGTTGAGCCGTAGCTCAAACTCAACCATCCCAGCCTTTGTGTGCTCCGCATTCTTCTAGGCTTGCCTATTCTCGTGGTGCCTCTTGCGCGAAGGGCTGGCCATTCCTCTGAATGCCAATCTCAGATGCTCGCTCCTCCGAACGACTCCTTTTCCCTACATCTCCATGCCCGTTTTCCCCCAAACGGTCGCGCGTGTGCTGACTGCCCTCAATGCAGCCCCGCTAGGTCCCCCACGTTTGCATGCTAAGTGTTTCTATGAGTGCTTGTCCCGCTCTGATACCATCTGTCACGGATTTAGCTGGTTTTTCCTAAGTCGTGCGGCACCCTTGCGTGTCTGTCCGCAAAGGTCAGCCTCCTCGAAGCCTCCAATTGTCCCTTAGGACCAACAAAAGAGAGAACGGGTTAGAGAGAACGCCTCAATCGAGATCCACAAGCAAACATCTCCGAAAAACACTTCATAGACAATGCAAATTACAAACAGACTTTACAAGCTCTGAACAGTTGCACAACAAAGGGTAAAATGATCCATTACATATCGAAAATCTCTCGCACGTGTCCACATGACACAATCTTTATTTATAAGCCTAAAGAGGCCACCAACCCAACTAAAATGGGACTATTAAGCCTTCGACCGTCCCTCTACATATTGTACAAGGCATGAACATACCAAAAGACACGGACATACATAAGCATTACATCAAACATCCTATTTAGAAGTTTGTCCGTGACAGTTCGCTCGGTACGATATGAAACTGTATACCGAGCGGTATACCGTTTGATATACCGCTCGGTATATATATATATATACTGGGCAGTATTATTCGAAATTACATACCTTGCTATAGAGAACTAAAGTATCAAATATGCAATATACTATATTGTACTGAAGTATACCATCGTTTTAACTATTTTTGTTATTTTTTTTTGGTGATATACCCTATGTATATCGCCATTGTTCATATAGATCCAGGATTTCGTTTCTTGGACATATCCATATGAACAAAGAAATATCAGAGCAGAGGCATGTAACTCTTTAAATATATCATGGCCAAGAACTTAGCTAAAATACCATCATTTCTCAATGATTACCTTGCCCTTTGCAGCAACTCCCAATGCAAGGGGCCAGTAGTCATGTTAAATGCCCCAGGATAGCATAGCAAATGAGCACCTGAAACAAAAAGAATATATATCTATACAATTAGTGAATGGATACAATAGATCAATTGTCAATGAAACTACTAAATGAAAAAAGACATTAGCCAATTAACGAAAGATAATTATGATGTCCAAAAAAAAAAAAAACTAAATGAACCATAACTAAAATGCAGGAGAATAGTAAAAAGATAGTGATTCACAAATAAAATAGCAATGACAAATATTCCCCAAGAATGCAGATATAGTTGAGACTTTCCAGTTTGCCATGGTAAAATAAACCAGAAATTCATTTAAAACAAGCCTTTCAGTTTAAAAAAGATGTGCAGATATTCCAAAAGTATAACGAAGTGGACCTCTTGCTGCATATAATATGGCTAGCTCCTGGAAGCGAATGTCATAACAAATACCAATACCAATGCGTCCTACATCTGCAACCAAAATAATAGGAGAAAGCTTATATTAAAGGATCAATCTATAATTTTGCAAAATTCATAAACAATTAGACACTCAAATAAAAATTGGCAAGAAACCATAATACATCAATTTCAACAAACCAAATGTTAAACTACGAACAAAGTGAATTTAGCTAGTCAAATATCAAGTGCAATTTCAACCAAGCTTTTCATGTAACTGAATAAAAATTTCTGGCTCCAGCAATCCATGAAGCTTTTACTTTCACAAGTTAGCAAACGATATGAAAATGGAAAACCGATAGCAACAGGTCAAAAGCCAAACACCACAGATCAAGGTTTTATCCACCAGTCTGATACTGATATCAGCAATCAGTACTTCATGAATATTGTTAGATTCTGATGTTCCTCTATCCTTTGTTAATATTTTTCTATTATATTCTACTGCTTCTTTCACACATCATTCCTTTTCTCTTATATTCTTATTTTATTAAGTTCTCAGGTGTTCCAATCGCCATGAATTCTCCAATTACTTAGGTCATATATTCCCTTCACTCTTCCACAATTCATTTGCCTCACCTTTGACATTTGATGGTTTTGCTGCTCCAAAAACCATTACCATAATCATCTAACTCATATGTCCTCGCTTGTTGTAAATTACTTGTCAATGACTCCTATATCTGCAATTTCAGTAATATCACTTTCATCTCTATCATGAGACCGAATAGTTTTGTAAGGCCTGAGCATTTAAGAAGGAAACCTACCCTAGAGAAGTTACATTCTCTTCGATAGAATCATGCAGGTCCTTTTACTGTTTCTGTCACAGGGATTCTTACTAGTTGCACTTAAATTTATCCTGTTTGGAGTTTTTTAAATTATCAAATGAATATCTCTAAGACTCTGCTATATTTCTCTTGGTTGCAACAAAGTATGACACATTCCATGAGAAATGAATGCTACCTTAACTGATGATTCATCTTGGTTGGCTTCAAAGTTAGAAGTAAAGGAAAATTTTCCATTTCTTCACCAATGTATCATCTATATATGTGGTCACCATCAGGTTCTCTCACATTCCAATAATTTACCTCCTCTTTATCAGGCCATGAACAGCCTCCTCCTGCCTCAAATGGATCACTTCAAGCATATGTGTTCTTAAGGCTAAATCTAAAAAATGTAAATGCTTTGATGCTCCCTCAGTTGCTTTCATATTCTTGTTAGTCCACTAATATGGTTGATATAATCCTAATGATAATGTTTCTACGATTGAGTTCTGCACCTTAAAACAGAGTTCAGTCCCTTTGTGATGGAGTTTTTGTTGCACAGAAGCATCCTTTTTGGCCACTTTACACAAAAAAGAAAGTAAAGATGAGTGTAAAAGATATGCATAAACGCAAGAAAAGTAAATTATAAGTTTTTCCAGAACAAAACATCAGCTAAAGCACTCAGTTTCTCACCATTCATAGGCAATATTATGAAATAAAGAATAGGAAATCAGCATCAATACCACTCAAAAGTTATTTATTTTAAGTTCAGATACAAACTGAATTTAAAGGACAAATGTTTCGTGTTTGATATTGTCCCAGATACTTTAAATTTAAAATTCCCAGCTGAACTGGAAAAGCTTTAAACAGCTATCATATTATTCAAGAGATGGAAAATCATTTATTTACAACTACAAGATGAAAGAAACTTATAGAAATAAATAAAATTGCAAATCCATAAAAACATTTCCAAATAAGCATACACTACAACAATGATACACACAATTCAGAAAGCAATTCATATGATAAGATAATATGCATTAAGTTTATTTGAGTACAATTAAAATAAATCAAGAAAAAAAAGGCTGCACTCTGATCTATAAGTTAGTTTGATTAGCTTACAATGCAAATTATCCTGTAAGCAGCATGCATTTAAACTAATGATTGAATGCCATGTTCCACACCTGTGTCCACGATAGTAGGGTGCTCCCCAGCTGTAAGCGTCTTTGATTCCTTAAATGTAATCTTCCCCGGAATATCAATGTCAAAAAGATGTATCTGCCTCATCAAATATTGACATAAAATATCTGTCAAATTTATATCATGAGGAGAACTTTTGAAAAGCAATAGGAGATAGCACAAGAGATATGCCACTAGAAAAAGGAAGACTTTAGGACTCTGTAAACCCTGTTCATAAAATTGTCACCTCACCAATTATCTCTTAAAGAAAAAGACATACAAAAGCGAAAACAGTCATATAAAACACGCCAGCAAAACTGTTCATGTAAGCAAGGTGAAGTATTGAATTACATATGACGTCAAAAGCACATTGTAGAAAGAACTAACAGAAGCACTTGTCCTGTACCTTTCTATGTTTACCCTTGAGAATTCCATCTGTGCCAAATACACAGCATGTATTGTATAGGCAATCACCAGAACGTTCTGGAATCGATCCACCAACTATAGTGATCTGCAGACTGCGAGCAGCTTCAGACAGCATTGAAAATGATGGAGCTGCATCACCTCCGGCTTCAATATCCTCAGCATAGATTGGGAAGCTATCATTTGAATATGGACTATTCCATATTTCCTAACAACAATTACACCAATCAATTCTAAAACCATTTAATCAAAGGTGGTGATTTAGATAACAGTAAGGGCATAAAATATCGTTGAAGTAAATTCCTAACAAAAATACTGTAATTTACATGAAAAAGACACCTTCTATAATAAAATGAAATAGTCACCTCAAGAGATCTAAGCAACCATGAAGTTATCAATCTTTACAGGATCATTGACCTCTATAGAATAGGAAGAGGATAAACCAATTAATGGAATGGATTCTCCAACCAGACTGGATCCATTTGATGGTCAACCGATGATCAAAAATGTTTATCAAAGGTTCATTTCTCAAGGAACTAAGCTCTTGTGAGAAGTGTCATACCTAAATTTATTTTCTGTGGTCATGAGTGTCTCTGCATCATGTTTCACTTAGCAAAATGATAGTAGGCAGAAAGGATCCCTTGGGCACATACCATTTCTTAAAAGTAAATAAAGTTCCACATTGTTTCAATCTGCTCCTGGTCAAGTTAGGGAAGAAAAGGTTAATCAAGCTTTCTACAAAGTCCTACCAGCAATAGGTTTAAATATTTATTTTCTATCATTTCCATATGTATTCCATCATTGTTTTAGTTTATATTGTGGAAGCCCCTAGAGTCCCATTTTCTTAGTCTATTTGGTGTCTAAGATTCAAATAAAATTGTCATAAACATTAAGCAAATTGTTTAGTATATCAAAAGTGATATTTAAAGAGTTGCAAAGGTCTCTTTTGTGGGTAACGAGATTTCCGAAAAAGAAAACTTTCTCCCACATGGCTTCTTAATGTGTATATATACATTTGTAACCCTTTGAGGCATGCTAATGAGGCTGGTCATTTTCTTTATTCTTCTCTTATATACTCTTCTTTTCCTAACAGACTGAGTGCTGTTGTTGAAGATTACAATTAATTATTGGTGCTGATTCTGAGATGGCTTTATCCCATTAGCAAATGAAATCTTGAGAGCTCTAACTGCAGTTGCCACCTTGAGAAAGTAGCAAATGTTTTCTCTAAATAAACTCATTTTAGTATGCTGCTGACTAATAGAAAAGATAAGCTAGAGAAGAGCTTTTTTGAATAATGTATTTAAATGGAGAAGCTTTCTGGTTGCAGAATAAAGAGGAATTGAGAAGACTAATCAACAAATGGAAGATGGAACATTTACCTATCATACTCTTTTGCTTATTCAAACTGAATTATGTGCGGATAATCGAAATAACAAACGGAAGTATGATCAGAAAGCATTCCAAGAACATAGGATCTGATTTGACGGAATCTACCGGCAAAAGAACAAGCTGCGCCCCCTTCCGGGCGGCCTCCTCAATCGCTTTGCGAGCATGGACGATGTTCCTCTCCTTGTCCGGAGTCACTGACAACTGGCAGAGAGCGATCTTGAACTACAAGAATAGGCCAAAAAGATCAGAACTTTGCAGATCCAGAGCCGAAGGGGGAGGAGAAGACATTAAAGAAAGACCGCACCTTGGAGACGCGCGGAGTAGGTAGTTGGAGCGCCGGCGGAACCCTTGACTCCTCGGGCTTGAATGCGGAGGCCATGGCGGAGACGGTGGACAGCCGGTGGCGAGGCGGCCGGGGAGCGACGCAAGGGTTTCGGCGGTGGGGGAGGAGCAAGCCGCGGCGAGACGAGGGGAACAGGTCGGCGGCGAGAAGAGCGACAGACGGGCGGACGGCGAGTGCCCCTCTCATACTCTAGTCGTGTGCGATATATTGAGTCGCGACCGCGATGTATGGTAAGTTTACCGTCGGAGGATTTTAAGGTTCGGAGACGGCCAAAGATTTCACGGTATACCCTCGTCTTGTACCTCAAATTACACTTGTCTCTCTTTCTCTCTTCAACCCTCGAAACCCTAAAGGAACCTCCCTTGTCCTCTCTTGCTCCGACCGAAGCCCTTGACGCAACTCCGATCTTTGCTCCGTCTCAGCAGTGGTGGCACGTCGGATCCCTCAGGTACGACCCTCCCCTTTCTCTAGGGTTTATCTCTTTCTCAATTTACTTCAAGACCTCTCTTTTTCTGGTCCGGTGCCATTCATCTCGTGTTGTATTGTTGGTGTTGATGAGAGGGATTCTTCGGGTTAATTATGATCTTATTCGTATCGATCTTTATATTTAAAAAATTATATTAAGATCTTTATAGTCCTAAAAATAAAATAAATAATTTTATTTATCTTTAACTGATATTTGGATCGATATGAAAATGAAAGATAAAAATATAATTTTAATATTTCTTTTGTTTGTAATGATCTTATCATAAAAAATATAATTTTAATATTCGATACGTTAGAAATATTAAAATTATCCATATATAGGTAATATATTGTTAGATTGGATTTGTGTTAGCATATGTCTCCTGGTACGAGAAACATGCCTGTAATGAGAGGGTCCCCTGTTCTCAGATCTCAGTTCTGACGGTACAAGTCTGATTCATTACATTAGTTGATCTAGCTAATCCTATCTTGGTTTTGGAAGCAAGGAGATGATTTGTGCAGGAAGAATTCCTCTTGGAATAAGTCTGATGCATGAACAAGATGGTACCATTAAGACTCGGTTCTCATCCATGAATTAAGACCCTTTTGGCACGGTGATTTGATATATTGCATTCCTCCTTTTCCAAAGCTTCAAGTAGGGATAAATTCTTATAATGATGATAGAACCCTTACGGATTCTGGGGTTGATCTATTTAGGCGATCGACCTTCTTGATACCTATATTTATAGGAGTTCTTTCCTTTATGCTACTGTTTAAAGGTTACTAAAAAGATTCATCTATTTCTTGATATTATTTATAGGACTTTCTAAACCTCGACTTCTACTCAAGACTCGTATTTTTAACCAATTCTTAATGCTTCTCTAAGACCTTCAAACTAATTGTAACCTTAGCCGATCTTTTTATCTTTTTAACAGGGGTCGAGGTTAAGGTTAGGATTAGTTTGGAGATTGCTTCTTCAAGATCACCACCGAAGGGGAAGAACAAAATCCATCCGTTAAATATTTCTCCTCCACAATTTTGATGATCTTTGGATGGATATGTTGGTCCAAAACGTCCATGATTTCTTTCCCTTGCACGCAATGTTAGCCTTCTCGAGTCCCCGTCAATGATGTTACTGAAAGCAACGAAAGCTAATACACTATCTGACGTCGATTGCTCTTATGATAATTGTGCTTAAGAGTCAATCGACTTCACCATATATATATATATACCCACACCAAGAAATGGATCATGCATAGAATAACTAGTGTTTGGACCAGGTCTACCAACCATGGGTACAATCATCCAATCAACATTGTCCATGCCACAAGATCATGTTCTATGGGATGGCACGCCAAGTCTTTTGTCCACCAAGCAGGAAGGAGGCTAAAGGTAGAACGTCAATTAATATCCACACCCAAAATCATGATGCTTTTCCGGTGAACGTCTCTATCTACACCCAAAATCCAAAACTTTAGGCCACCACTGATGCAATTAGTATCCAATTACCTAACCTAACCTAACCTATATGATGCTTTGGAAGTAGGAGAAGAAAGCAGAGCACAGCATGAGCCAGACCCTTCAACTACGAGTCCTGCTCCCCAGGACACCAATCCATCTTTATCACTGGAGTAGCAAGATACCTTGTCCTTAGACGCACATTGAAAACAGGGCATGGCAGAGTGGAGGCCCAGAACAAGGACAAAAAGGAAAGAAAAGCGGGCCACACCACCAAACCCAATCCAGAATGAGAGGACAAGAACTTGATGTCAGGATCTCCAATCCATTATGATCTATGATTCCCATATGCTCACACTCTCCAATCCATTTTCTCCTTCCGATAGAGTTTGGCATCTTCCAACAGTTGCTCGTACAGAGTTTTTCCTCACCCACTCTTGAAACGAAAGGCTTCGGGAGGGTTTACAGCAGGAGAGAGGGGCTTGAAGACATTACCACATTTGCTGCACCTGCAGCCATCTTTACACACACACTGCCCCACTCTAGACTCTTTTTAAGACCAGTCCAAGAGTTCCTCTTCACAGCTGAAATGTTATCCATCCGAAACACACTTCAATTGCCTCAGCTTTCTAATTATGATCTATGAACAGAGACTTCAATTGTCAAACATGGGAAACGACATTAATTAGAAGGAACATGCCTGGAGGATCACATATAATATGAAGATGATGTAAGCAATCTTGCTTTGCATACAAAATTCATATCCATGTTTGGATAAGATTGGATCAGATAGTAGTCCATCAATGTCTACTAAACCCAGCTAGCTCCCTTCACCACAACCATCTAAAAAAGACAACAAGCACTGCTTACTTTATATATAAGAAAAGGAACATATATTTTTTAATGGTTTTATATCAGAAGATTATCCAGCAATGAGCTTCACTATATAAAAGAAAAACTGCAGTGGACTAATCATGACACTAATTTACAAACAGAAAAAGAAAAAAAAAATAGAGAAGGTATACTTTTTTTAAAGATCTTCTCACAGTTTGAAGTACCTCACAGAGGATACTCTCTGGCTGAAAGACTCTTCAGAAACTCCCTCAAAGGTTTCTCATCCTATCACCATCACTATCCATCACCTGCAACCTCATCTTCTTGTAAGCCATTTTCATGCTGCAAGCTCGAGTGGATTGGGACCATTAATCCTTCAAAGATTAAAGTAGTAGGAGCTTATCAAACATGAGCAATCTCACCAACCCGGCAGTGAATGTTACTCCACTGATCGTCACCAAAAACCAGATCTTAACGTCGCCACTAAGTGCTAATACAATTCATTTATAACTAAGTCAATTTCTCCTAGAACAACTGTGAACATAAATGATACTAGTATATATTCCCACCTCACAAGCAACTACCATGATCCATCAGTATATCTACCCACTTTGCGCCTTAAAAAACTATCAAGGCTTTTCTCATTGTTTACTTGAGAATCTTGTTCATCTCTTGATCCAACAACTAAGGGTTTTGGTGGTGACTGGTAGGAGGAGACAGGATCAGCCAAGTTGATCCCAAACAATCAGGAAAGGATTACTTTTATGTTTCTCGAGAACCATGTTGGAGATCTTATCCTTTCAAGTTCTTGAAAAGGACCACTTGTCTGACAGGCAGTATCATCCTTTGCAGTAGCTGACTGTTCTCTTAAGGTCACATATCATCCAACAGGAATAATTATTTCAACATTGAGCTACTTGCATGATCCTATAAATTGTTTTTCTTTTCAACCCTAATAATCTGGCACATCAAGGGCCATCAAAACTGTAATATGATTTGGCAGTCCTTGTCTCCTCATATTTGAAACCCAACCCTACTAAGCTGGTTTTTATTTCTCAAACTATTCAACAAAGTACTTTCAAGTTTAATCAAATCAACCACCAAGATTTAAATAACAAAAGCTCTCTTAACTGTATCTTTGACAGTAGTAGAAATGCCTCTCTTATGTTGAGTAGGAAGCTACTTCTTGACCTAGGAAAAAAGTGAACCTTAGGGTGACATTAATCTCTGATGAACATCTCTATCTATCTGCATCCAAAATCAATTGCTTAGGTCTCCCACTAATGTAATAAGCATCCAGCAAGAACCATCATACTTCAGAAATGAAACAATATATATTCCAACCTAGTCTGCGAGCAATGGCCAAACCTACGGCTAAGGTTTGCTCTCCTAAAACCAGTGCACCATGAGGAAGGTCATCCATGATGACATCCTGAGAGTTGGACCAATCCAAAATCCACACCAATATTTATATCCTGAAGGAACAAAATTCCTCATAGATTAGGCAAGGAAATGAGAAATAGTTTGATACATTGCCTTGGTTTTTATATAAAAAAGAGATTAATAGGAAAATACATGGTAGAGTGGAGGATCCAATAATAAGCTGCAATCCTATGTCTCCAAGGCTCACAAAGCTAGAGAAAACATGGAAGAGTGGAAGAATAAGAAGATAAATCCAAAGGCTCACCAAGCTAAGTTCCCCACAACATCACCAAATCCAATCCAAAATGAGAGGAAGAGAACAAGATGTGGGCAAAGAGGCCCCAAAATGATCTAAGATCGCCTAGTCACCCTGATTTCCTCGTGCAGCAAGAGATTTCCCAACTCAAAAGGCCAACCACAGTAACAGCACTTGCAGCAAACTTTACAGAGAGACTACAGTCACCTTGTCTCCACATCCTTTATACCAAGGCGCACTCGATGACTGTAAGACCAATCCGAGAGCTCTTCTGCATCCATCCACTTGCCACTAAAATCTAAACTCTAATCCTCCCAAAACACTCCTTCACAGACACCTCCACTTTCCTATCCCATTATCTGAACAAAAAGTCCAACTTTAAACAATGACAAGATTACGCTACTTATGTTCAGAAAAATCTGTGTTTGGGTTAGAATGGATCAGACAATAATATGCAAAACAGATAGAAAAACTGATAAAAACGATTATTCTTTTCATACAAAATTCATATCCATACTTGGATTAGATTAGATCAGAAGATATTTCATTGATAACAACTAGACTCAACACCCTCCCTTCCTCTCTCTATCTAGGAAATACTAAAATTCAAACTCAAATATTTACAGCAAAAAGCTATGAAAAAGACAAGGGAAAGGTTTTCTTTTGGGGGGTTTGAAGTACCTCAAAGAAAGCCCTCTTTCGCTGAAAGCCTCTTCAAGAACTCGTAGGTGGTGATCATGGTGGTCGCGGACACAGACATGGAAGCCCACCTCGGACCAAGCCCTCGGTAGCATGCCCCCCACCCGCCTTCCCTCAGAAGACTCCTCACTGTTCGCCCAATCGTCATCCTCTCGCCACCGCCGTCCAACACCTGCATCCTCGTCTTAATGGTGTCCAGTGGCATTGTCATGACCGCCGAAGCTCCCCCTGCCATCGCCGCACTTATCCCCTGCACCACCACCACCGTACCGTGTCCCGGCCTCAACTCGCCGCCACCCATGTGGTAGCCGATGCCACCCCAGATTAGTCTCTGAGAGAGGGAGTAGGACGCCCACCACAAGGCATTGGATGGGGCGTAGGTGAGGATTGACATCCCGAACCCCCGGTAAAGGCCGCGGAGGCCATCGGAGAACAGTATCTTCTTAAAGGCGTCAACACCACCGCGGTACTTAGCAACCGCGGTGGCGGTGGCGGCGGCGGAGCCCTGCACCATGAGGCGTTGGCTGACCACGTCGATGGGTGTCCAGACGACTTGGGCGGCGACAGCCGCGCTGAGTCCGGCGGCAGCGGAGGCGGCCGCCGAGGCGGCTGGCTCGGGGACCCCGAAGCGGAGGGTGGCGGTGCCGACGGCGCTCTTGGTGGCCTCAAGCGCGCCCATGTAGAGGGCCCGTGCGGGGACGGTGCCGGCGAGGGACGTGGCAAATCCGCGGTAGAACCCCCGGGGTCCCTCGTGGCGGAGGATGGACGCCGCCGCGCGGAGGCACGGCGGCGCTGGCTGCGCGACCTGGAGCCGCGTTTTGAGGACCACCGCCGGGTACAGCGCCGCGGACACGCCGGAGAAGAGTGCGGCGCCCAGGACGAAGAACCGCCACTTGTCCAGCATCTCCCAGTCCACCTCCGCCGGCAAATGGATCTGCCCTGCCGCCGCGGCCCCCTCTTCCTCCTCCGCCCCCGGCGCCGCCATAAAGCTCATCTCCCCTCCACTCTTTCTCAAACCGTCGACCTCTCCTCCATCTCCAAGGAAAACCCAAAAATCCCTAACTCTAATGTCCTTACACAAAATTATCAGCCATAATCTATTCACAGTAGAAGTAGGTGGAGGACGACGACGTCGAAGACGAAGGAGGGAACTTCTCTCGCGAGGAGTTTCTGATCGCGGTGTGCGTTCCGGCCAACCACGGCATCGAGGCCACGGAGAACCCGACCCAAAAGTGGTCTTGCCGAGCGATGAAGAAGAGAACGGAGAAGGATGCGGAGGTGCTTCGCGGATAGGGTTGTGGATTATAAGATCTCCGGGGGGCTTTTCCGTATATTTATAGACCCCTTATCGGTTCTTTGAATAACACGTGGCTTTCTCCGATTCGTGATGGGTCGTCGAGGGCCGCGAAGTCGGTTAGCCGGCAGACCATCCTAACATGCAAGTCCCTTTTTCGGCAATACGTCTTTCACTTATCTACGATTACTCGCTTTAACATACCCTTGTTGTAATTGGCTAAAACCGACGGGGCCCACTCGCTTTCCCTATCACTAATCCAAGTAGACATTATGTGTATGAGAAAACATGTTGGGATAGTACTTTCGTTTTCTTAGATCCGCCGCCACCCGTTAAGTTACCCGTGCGATTCGGTGGGCTACCGAGATAAGTGGGCGGAGAACGGTGGGCCGAGCCGACCAGATCGTATGCGGGCCGCTGGATGGAGTGGTCCCCGAGACAAGGAGAAGCCCATAGAATAAAAATAAGGTGGGTGGTACACGTGGGACGACAGCCCCAATTAATGGAGCCCTAAATAAATTTAGGACATAATCGAATCTTCCATTCCATTATTAGTACAACAATGGAGAAATTATTTCATAATTATCTCTTTTTTCGGAAAAAAAAAAAGGATTACGATAAAGCCTACTTTCGAAAAATTAGAAAGAGCAATAGGATTTGATCTTAATGTAACTCACAAAGTTTCGATACCTTTAGCACAATCTCGAACCGACCCAATCGAATCGGAGAATTAATTTGGGTTAGGTTAGAGTTGGGCGAGTCGAGTTTGATATCTACCGTATTTAATTTGGGTTAGGTTCGGCATAGGGAATGAACCGAACCGAACCGAACCGAATCGTGAAGGCCGACTCAATACATCTTAAAACGGGCCCCGCTCGACCGCCGAGCAAACCCGCCCCAACTCGGTCTCCAGGATTCCGATGGGGAGGAAGAAGGTCGAGGGATCGGAGGAGCGCCTCGTCCTCCGCATCGCCCTCCTCTCGAGGCTCCTCCTCCTAACCCTGATCGTTCTCTGGCGCCTCCTCTTCCTTCCCTACGACACCTCCGCCTCCCTCAACCCCAGCTGCCTCTCCGCTGCCGCTGGAGACGGACTGCCGAAGACCGGTGCTGTCCGTTGGCCCCGGGTCGGTGCGGCGATCGAATCAAGCGTCGTCTGGGACGGCGTCTACTTCGTGCGGATCGCCGAGTGCGGCTACGAGTATGAGCAGACCTATGCCTTCCTCCCGCTTCTGCCCGCCTGCATTGCCCTCCTCTCGCGATCCGGTTGGCTCAAATTTGGTTCTTTCATTTGTTCTACTCTCAAGAACCGATCTTTTGATCTCGGAATGGCTCGGTTTAGGGTTTTAACAACTTCATTGCTGTTTCTTTTTCCGGTGGCAGTGTTTGTTCCTTTGGTGCCAATCATTGGGTACAGAGCGGTGTTGGCGCTATCGGGTTATGCGTTGAGTAATTTGGCCTTCTTTCTTGCTGCAGTTCTTTTCTATAGGTAAATTGGACTTCTCCACCGTCATTTTTTGATATAAAAGATTGAACTTTCTTTGTTTCCTTGTCAGGTAGAATAGAGTAGCTGATATTATGGCAAGAAAACTCGGAGTCAGATGGATAGCATCCTTTGAGAACCTTGTTTTTATTTGCCATGCATTTGTGTGTTCATTATTATCTTTAAGACATGCACCGGGATGTGTTTGAGTGATCAAACACTTAAAAGTGTCTATATCTGTTATGATCGACAAGACTATCACTCTACCATAAGCATCCTGATCACATAGTCATAAGCGTTTATATTACTTGTTTAAATCAGTTCAAATTTTATTTGATTTTTTCGTTAGAATTAGTAGCTTATAGCTTTGTGTGCTACCAGCACATCCTGTCTGCATATATGGCAAAATATATAACTTAAAATATGCACACATGTTTCCTTAACTTTTGTGTAATTCAAACATCTTGTTCCATTTCTTAATCTAAGGTCTATTCCAGAAATTTTACGGCGGTTAATTGGATCTTTACTGCATAATTGCAGGCTATCAGTTTTAGTCCTAAAAGATACAGCAGCTGCATTACGATCATCTGTTTTGTTCTGCTTCAACCCAGCTTCAATATTTTACTCATCAATGTAAAACCCCTGTTCTTGTTATCTTACAAGCATACTGAGGTTTTTATAAACCTTCATTCTTTCTAATATGTTTGATACTAAAGATGTCCTTGACAGATATTCAGAGAGTCTTTATGCGTTATTGTCACTTGGGGGGATATACTTCATATTTTCTGGTGCAAATACTGTAGCCATGCTCCTGCTTGCGCTCTCTGGTTCAGCTAGGTCAAATGGAGCACTTAATGCCGGTTATTTCTGTTTTCAGGCATTGAAACTGGCTTATGATGCTATTATCCATAAGAAAAATCACATAGTAAGATCACATTATCTATGTTTAATTACCTGTTGCTATATATATTATTAGCTTGTTGTAATGGCAATTTTGATTTTTAACATGTTTTTTTTTCCTTAAGTTGGCAGCCCAGGCGATTGTCACTGGAGCCATACGTTCTATTTTCATATTTGTGCCATTTATAGCATTCCAAGCATATGGATACTTGAATATCTGCCTAGGTGGTTCTTCAGATGAGTTGAGGCCATGGTGCAAACAAAGGCTACCTAATTTATATGGTTTTCTTCAAAGTCATTACTGGTACTTTTTTTCCCTTCAAGCTATTTGCTGCTTTGCTGTATGTGTAGAAAACAATCCTTCTGTTTCTATTTTTCTTTGCTTATAAATAGTTAACTTATATTGTAATATCAGGGGTGTAGGTTTCCTCAGATATTTTCAAGTAAAACAATTGCCCAATTTTCTTCTTGCATCTCCAATACTATCTCTGGCAGTTTGCTCAATTATTCATTACTCAAGTTTACTGCATGGAACTTTTCGATTGCCACATGTGCACGAGGAAAATGACATGGTTACTGCGCCAAAGTCAGTTGAAACAAGTAAAAGTTCAGACGCTATTTGTGCTTCAATGAACAATTTATCTTCCAGAAACGCTCAAGGTATTCATTCCTAAACCACTTGCGCACTTGTACTTCACAGTTATTTGAAGAGATGCCCTGGGAAGTTTGTATTTCTTAACTAATTATTACAAGGATTTAGAAAGCAAGATTGTTATGTTGGTGATTAGCATAATTTGGAATAGGTCAGAATTTGCTTTTGTTTACCATCTTAGCAAACATGTTTCCAGGCAATAGTAGCTATGTATCTGTCCTTTGAAGCATGCACCACTTTTGTTGGCTTCCCCTGCAGATGGAAAAAAAATGCTGATTGATGCTTCATTCTATGCAATATGAAAATTGCATGATCATTTCTTTTTGGTACATGGGGTGGTACATAATTTGATGAACAATTATCTTTTCGGTACATGACTGTGACCTCTTTATACAATAATTTCTGGAGTAGTAATACATATTGTTGCCATAGATATCATCTGAGTGCTGCATTTGAAGGTACACTGGAACTTGTATTAAGGCCCATTTGGTACTATACAGTGCTTTCTTTTCAGTATATATCTTCCTTTATCACTCTTAATGATCAACCTTGCCTTGCCTACTATTTGAACAGGACATCACATGATTAAACAGAGGAAGCAGGAAAGAAACAAGAAGGATTCTGAATCTATACAAGAACTCAGGCCTCTAGTCCAAGTTCTTCAATCAAAACAAAGACTTGACTCGATCTTACTACTTCCTTTCATTTTACATCTGGCATTTATGACATTCACATCTTTGTTCGTAATGCACGTACAGGTTATCTTTCTTCCCCTTGCCATCTCTCAGTTTACAACTATGGTTGCATCCTTCTTTTACATATTTCTAGAATAGTTAAGGGTTTCTGTTCATACTTTTGATGAGGCAGTTAGACTAAGGAACATCTTCACCTTTTCTAATGTCATTCCTTTGATTGAACCTGCAAGATGTGTTACGGTTTTTGGTTTGTAGACTTTTTCATAATGTGTTATTTACTTTGCAAGTATGGTAATTTCACCATGCTTTTTCTTGTTTGCTAAACGGCAAAAGATAGAAGATGTGATACCAATGGGAGTTCTCTCTTTAAATGACCGATGAATTTTCCTATTCCAGGTATCGACCCGGTTCCTGTCAGCCAGTCCTCCGTTATATTGGTTTGCTTCACACCTGTTAATCTCTACCAACACTACCTCCATAAGATGGGGCTACTTGATCTGTGTTTACTTTGCCAGTTATGTTCTTCTTGGCAGTTTGCTCTTCTCTAACTTTTATCCTTTCACTTGAGAAGTCATGGCGTCGTTCCAATTGAAACAATACTGTAATTTCTATCCAATTGACGCAATACTGTAATTTCAGGGCAGTCCATTTCAATTGGTTTTCCTGAAATTTCGGGAAATTTTATTTCAAATTAGGTAAGGACCAAAAGATGTAATCGTGTTGCAGAGTGAGAGAATATTTAATGTTGTATCAACTTTTTGTTGGATTTATTTTTTCCATGACTTTGGTTTCACAAAGTCAGTTGTGATATATTGATTTGTAATTGGACGGCCATCTCCCCTTCCCTTTTGCATTATCCAAGACGGAGAAGCAGTTCTGTATGCAGTTGTATAATTTTGTTTCTTGGACGATGGCAAGTATACATGTTTCTTCTCTCTCTCTCTCTCTATCTCTTGTAACATAATTTCTGTTATGTCTTAATATAATTTCTGATTATGTTAAGATCAAGATATGTAATATCGTACCATATCGATGTTTTGAGGTTGGTTCGGTATTGTACGGTACCGAGCGATTTTCTCTTATTGTAGTATTGTTACAGTGTATTACTATAGCATTGTAGCATGATCCATTTGATAACAGACGGTTCACGTATCGATATGTTCGGTACCATTCGAAATTATACATATCATGGTTAAGATTATGTCAAGACATTTCACTGCTTGTCTAATACATACACATCATTTTTCTTGATTTAAGATAACCCTCCCTGTTTCAAATCATATAGAAATCATGACAAAGCTAATGGGAGCAAAACTGAATATGCTGCTGTTTCCGAAAAAAAAAAAAAGTGAAACTATTAAACAATTTAGACATCTAAAACATTTGTTTTAGACGAGTCAAAAAAGGTGAAATCTCATCTTGCAAATTTCTGTCTATTGACCTAACTGAGAACTCACGATCTCATTCTGCAAATGTGTTTTGATTGTTAATAGTAGGAAGTCCTGTCTTTACTGCTCACCTTTTGCTAAAAGGAGAAAAAAAAAAGATTAAACATAGTAATGCTTACACAGAAAAAGAAAAAAACATACTAAAGTGAACCTTATTTAGATTTACACATTTTAAGACTGACCAGCAATTATCATTTGAAAGTTGTCATGGAGAGGGGAAAATAACAGCAGCACAAAATTATCTTATTTCCTAATAATTTGATGCACCGTAACAATAATAGTCTCTTATTGCCTCAACTACATAATCAGATCCATTGCGTTCTACCCCGTAAATCCAACACGAAACTAAAATGACAAAATATCCAATACCCTGAAGTAGCATATTGCTGAATAAAGGAGTCAATGGCTTTGAGACTTTTATCATGTTTCAATGATCCATAATAACTACCACCACCAGCTAACTCATTTCAATCAGCATTGTGTGGTATCTGTTGTAATCAGATGTGAGCTTAAAGCTTGGTGTGAAATCGGAGAAAAATCTCAGCACTGCAGCAAGATGTTGAGAGTTATTAGCCGCAACTGCTGCTTCAAGAAATAGGGATGGCTGCACTGTTATAACCTGCATGAGATGGCACGTTTAGCAACATTTCTTTTCTTCTTTGTGATCACTAAATCTGCAGAAGGTAAATAAAAATAATGCATACAACTCGGAAACTCAGTTGAGATTCTATTAGAACATGGAACACAAGGAAATGATTTTTCATTTTTACAAGATAAATGTTGGTTTTAATTTTATCTGGATTCATTCTCAATTCAGGGTTTCCATGAAAAACTATTTGTGCTCATTTTTTGTAATATACATATATATACATATACATACATATATATATATATACATACATACATACGTATATACATACATATATATACATACGTATATATACACATATATATACACACACACACACACACACACACACACACACACACACACACACATATATATATATATATATATATAACCTTTGTAGAAAGTGAAAGTCGTGTTAGTCTTTTGAGATGAACATGTTTGCTTGGTGTCAAGTTCAAGGGTAGTAGGACACCATTGCCAAATTATCTGTGAAGCTTTCTTCACTTCTCAGTTACACTCTAAGCCAAATCTATCTTGATAAGAAAGATGATAAATATGATAAACTTTCTCACTGTTTCTACATTACATTAAGAAAATCTACCAATACCTACTTTAAATGGATTCGATTCTTATAAAAAATCACATATGAAAGGTTTACACACCTGTTCTCTTGGTTTCATTTTGCTCTATATATTGCTAAATGCAGGAGAAAAAATAGCAATCTTTTCCTCGTACCATCAGATATAAATTGTTTTGATGATAAGACAAACAAGATATGAATGATTATACAAGAGGGTAAGTACCTTGTGTTTTCTAGCATATCGCAGAGCTTCGAGGTAGTATCCATCTTGCAATAGTACAGTGACAAAATCATGATGTAAAGAAAGCTGTCTAAGCATATCCATACCCAGCTTTCGAATCTGAAAGTTCTGACGACCTTGTTCTAAAAGTTGTAAGGCAACTTCTTTAGATGGCTCCAAGATCTGTAATGGAAGCATATTCACTAAGTAAACAATTTGGAGTATAAGGAAGTTTTCACTGGGTAGTCTGTAAAAGCTCACAGCAGCTGTGGTCAACAATATCAGGATTAAAAAAAAAAATCCAAAAACGAAATATAAAAGCACATATCAATCTTCCAGGAAAAGTTAATGAAATCTGCAGAAGTCCGTACTTCAAAGAACAAGATAGAAGATAACATGTATTCTCTGATGTAGAAGGGAGAGAACTTAATTCTTTGAAGTGTTCTTTCCTTCTTGGAGACACACTTCAACAACAATAACAATAAGGCTTCAGGTCCTTTTAGTTTCAGCTACACAAATATTTTTTCAACCAAGCTTAGTTGAAAACACTACCAATCAAGTGTCAAAATTGATAACAATTTCACTCTAAATGATATGCAACTGTGAGGTGGACAATTATTTTTGAGTCACAATTTTCTAATAGGATAAGATACAATGTACATGTGGAAGTAAAAAAAAAAAGAAGGTAACTTGTTGTCATTGTGTGGTGAGCAGGCTGCTGATTTTGAATCATCAGATGTCCTAAAACTTCTTAGCTGGTATCTATGTTCAAATAAACCTTTGTTAACACTTATAAGTCTACAACCAACGAAAACCTTTTGTATCAATAATTACCAATTATGGTTATTGGCTCATACATCCTGAAGAGATATAGCAAATATCAGTTGTTAAGGTCACTGTTTAGCGCTTCTCTTCTTACAATTTGCCAAGTTCCACACCTTGTGGGACACTGATAAAGCTTGAAAAAAGTACCATTCATTATTGGTAAACCAAATACGGTTGCTTCTTCAAGCCTGTAGCACGTAGAACTACTGGGATGTAGCAATAAGAATACCGAAAGCTATTCTTGTTAGGCTCTTGATGGAAATTCATATTTTGAATCTAAGCTGATCTCTTTCTCATCTCTGCTAAACTACTTCTCTACCAACTCACAAGTTCAAAGATTAAAAGGGATTATCTTGTCAACAAAGCATGAAAGAAATACTTCAGATGGCTCGCTAGATGGACATTGTTCAAAATTATGACAATAATCAATGCAGAAATTGGCAGCCACAGAACTCCAACTTGTGCAACAAAACAAGGATTTAAGGTTATGTAGGCACACAATGGGTAAGACTGTGTCTGGACTGCTAGGGCAGTTTCTGCCCTCCACATGCACCATGTCAATATCAAGTCAATGCAAGAGTGCCACCATAATGGAAACCCCATCAAAAGAGAGGGTGAGGAAACATGTGCTTGCATCTGGTGATCAGCAAGTGGTTAATTGAAGATCTTACTAAGAACAAGTGAACCCAAGAAGTTCTACATTTTATTATAACATGGTAGAAAAATATTATGCAAATAAAATGACCAAGATCATCCAATAATCAGAATCAATTGAGAATACAATTGAAATTAAGAAATCCCAGTCATATACACGATAAGATAAGCAAATCATTCTGTTGTAGTTTTTCAGAGCTGTCAACACTCCAACATCCAGTAAGGATACCAATTACCTCACATGATTACCTTGAGCAAAAACTGATGTACATGATCAAATAAGGCAAGCTTCCATGAAATGAATAACTAAGGAAAAGCAATTATTATTCAAGGAGCCTGACAGACAATAAATCACCTTGTTTGTAACAAACAATGCAAGTTCACTATAGCGGTTGGTGCGTGCTAGCATTTGGATCATCATCATGTACAGGTTAGGATGAACTCTGAGTTTCTCCTTGGTAGAACTGCAAATTGGAGTTCACATTTCATGAATAACTTCAATATGTTACCAGAAAAAAAAGTAAATCAAAATCCAACTCCAGCAGTAAGTCACATGGCCAACAGATATGACATCCATCAGAGTGCTCAGATTTTCTTATTTTAATTTTCAATTGTGCAGAGTTTTCATTGTGACTATTGCAAATTAACTTATTTTTTTATAAGATTACTCTTCAAACATATAGCCAAATAACATACCAGCGTAGACACTCAACAATAACTGCAATCAAGTATGCAGGGTCACCTCCCAATTCTTCCTCAACAAGTGCAAAGACAAAGTGGTACATTTCATCCAGTGAGATTGCCACACTAATGATTTGAGGTTCCTGCTGGTTTGAAATACAAGAATCTGATCTGCTGCTGCTACATCCAAGTCCTTCTGATTCTATTGGTGATTGTTTCAAATAATCATGTTTCATATTTTTCTTTATGTCTTGCATAGCATCTGAAGAAAGCAAATCAGTTGATAAATACTTATCAAGAGATTCGCCTGAATTGCTTCTCATGGCATCCAAATTTGCATCACCATCAGAATCAGAAACTGAATCTAATGATGCTTTACTTGTAGATTTTTTAGCATGATTATCATTCACATTCACTAAATTTCTGATGGTTGACTGTTGAGTTTCACTCTCTGCTCCCTTGATGATGGATTTTCCCCGATTCATTGTTTCATCCAAAGATTCTGCAGATACAATGTTGGAGGTATTTGCACTTTGGCTGCCTGAATTTTGGCTTTTCTTTGAACTTCTGTCTCCTCCCTGAAAAGCATTCTCCATCTTAACCAAGTGTGCATAAGAAGTGACAAGCACATCTATTGCCCTTGTGATAATTGATATCGGTCTTCTTTCCAGCATAATAGCACGCATTATTGACAAGCATAACATCTTAATCTGAATGGGAAACAAATGATACAGTATTAGTGCCACAACACAGAATGAGTCCTTTTGACATCGATACATCTGGTTACTTGCAGTCTTGAAGCATATTTAATAATGAAAACAATGACTATTACCTTACTTGGATCTGACCTCCGACGTTGCAAGAACTCCAAAACTGATGGAACATCAGAGCTACTTGAAGCAATAGCCTGGAGAACATGAATAACAGGTCAAAATCTTGGGGTGGGGGGAGGGGGGCAGAAGGAACAAAAGCATATCCAAGACTCACCTCTAGATCCAAGCAGATCCTCCATAAAAGGCCATTATCAATATCACAAATAAGGTCAGGAACAAGGAAAGTCCAACTATCTCCATATATCATTGCGCCATATGCACTAGTTAGATTATCCTCAACCTGCAATGCTTGTCTACCAGAAACTGAAGAACCCCTCAGTAGGAGAGGGAGGGGAGCAGATATTGGTGATAGGCAATCTAAAAATACATCATAGATGATGACAACTTTTGCATCCACTTGATGAACTAGTAGTACATTATCAATCACACTCACGGCAATCCTGCTTGAATAAATTGGAAGAGCCCCCTGGAGAAAGGAAAAAATGGTGACGGAAACCAGGTATGAGATGGAAACTGTGTTTAAGTTAAACAAGTGCTTCTTAGGAGTACCCATTTTGACTCAATAAACAAGTTGAATACTTATAATCATTAAGTTACAGTCATGGGCCAGAAATGAAAAAAAGAAGAAGAAAGAATAATGATGATGATGATGATGATGATGATGATGATGATGATGATGAAAGAAATACCTAGACAGGACATCACTGCAAACTGCAGCTGCTAGAACCAGGAAGATAGGCATCTTGTTTTAACCCAATGCATGGCTAGTCATCTTATTAGTGTTTGACCAGGGCTTTAGCATCTAGAGTATTACCCAAAACATCAGATGCAAGATCCAACTACACCACAACACTAAGAGAACAAGTAGCCAATAGTCTTTTTTCTTGTGGTGGTGGCTTTTTTAATCCCTTGCTTTTAGGTTGGACAATGGTCATTTAGTTCATATAGCAATGCTTTTAATCAAATATGCTATCATGGTTGATGTTGTCTAGACAGATAAACTGCAATCATAATGCAGTTAGGTTCATTGGGGGATGATTTAGTGACTGCAACCATTCCCAAAGTAACAGACTGCTCAATCTACCTGGAACCAATTCTATGTTTAAAATATTAGCGACTGTTAGAAAAATCTCATAGCAAGAGTACAATAAAATATACCATACTAAAACATTCTCAACTATATTGTGAGTCATAGATGAAAAGTATGAAGTAATTAGGAAAAATTGTATGATTTTTCCTCTACTTTCAAGCCCTAATATAATTTGTCCTCACTACATTTACACTTCTGCACAATTTGAGCTCATTTAACTTGCCTTCCAAATAAATATCCCCATGATTCAACAAAGAACCATCATGCTCTCCATGTAGAACAAACCCAGAAATCCAAGGTACATCTTTACCAAGCATCGATAATCAGTTAAATGAAATAAAGCATGGATGAAAAAAGTTGAGAGCCAACTAAAAAAGCCTTGAAGCTCATTGTAATTTAGATTTATTCAAAACTCAATAAGGCAGTATGCACTCAAGAAGGCTTCGTATACAAAATAAATATCAGAAGCCAGTCTAATCACTTCAATCATCAGTGACTATAGTGTTGATTCTCAACCCTATGAAGAATCACATTCTATGTAGGTCCTTGAATTTCTGCCAATTCATTGAGCAAATGATGGCCTCAAAAATCCAAATCGGTGTTCCAATTAGTTCACACTTCAAAACTTCCTTAAAAGTGTACCTTGCTGCTAACTATATAACATGCCCACATAAACATAACACCAAACTAGTTTATAGAAATTTGTGTTCTACCCAATAGTGGACCGATGCCGGTCACTGCCGAACAGGTATGGGTCTGGCAGATGCCAGTGTACTGGCATATGGTATGCCGGACCACCTACCATGGAACTTCTTTTAAGATTTGAGTATCCATGGCATTGGGAGGCATGTGCCATGGTCCGTACCATTGACTTGACAGGCCATCAAACTGGTATTTACTAGGCCAAACGAAACATAGAACCATGGTTCTAACCATGCACTAATAATAGGATTATTCAATATGATTTCCATTTTTTTGCAATGTTTGCCTCAATAAGCTGGTCCCTTGGCAAATGTCATCACAATTAGATTTAATCTATATAACCAAATTATCTTCCATGGAACATGACTTTCCTTCTTGGCATAATTTAAATACGTTAAGGTCCATGGCTAGATGAGTCTGCAGATCAGAACCACATTTCAGATTTATTTTAATCAGCCAAATAAATTAAGCTTTAGATTACCTCAAAGAAACACATCTAATGCATGAACCAAGTGCAGAAGACTGTCTTCTAACAAATCTGTCATAGCAAGAAAGAACCTGAAAGAAACTTAGGAGCACATTTTTCTGTTTCTTAGTTATACAAGTTAAGAGTTAGAATCAGCTTGGATGATCAATAGCTCATGACACATCTATGTATTTAGCAGTTTAAATAATCAAGCATCAGATAAATAAAAAATCAGGCCTCTCTCATAAATTGAAATACATAAGTGGAAGTTTCTCAGAGTCTGATTCTAACTGCTCCTTCTATCTTGTTCCTAATTCCTAATCAACTTTTAAATTTGGGGAATAACCTACAAAATCAAATTGATATATGGAAGCTTAAAATACTTTCACAAACCACATCTAAGTGAATCCATTATGGCAATCCCACATCAAACTTATATGGTACTAATCCAGGATGAATTTGATTATATGCAATCTTTGTGGTGGACTTGTGATCTTATACAAAAAGGTGCAGGACTCTTCTATTACATGCCAGGCAGCTCAGAAACATCTATTTGTCAAGTCCAAAACATAGCAAACTACAATTATACCATTCTATAGCTAAAACAGTCATCTGATAGATCAGCTGTGTTGCTCACCTGGATACACTATTCATTGAGATCTCATGGATCATCTATTTCTTCTAAGGCAACAACTTCATTCATTAATCAGATCTCATAAATAAGAGTTCAATTACCTACATTGATCAAAGTTTATTATGCCAGGAATACCTCCCGATACGGCCCAGTTCAGCTACAGAGAGATACTGGCACTGGACCAAGATTTTAAACCATGCATTGACCATCCTGCAAATAATCTTTTCTAAGCTCTACAGCCAACAACACCAGAAAGATACTGTTATCCAATCCAATACAGAGAAAAAATATGCACTATTCCTTTTTCTTTGTATCCAGATTAATCAACACAGCAAGCATCACACAACTTAGTGCATCTTAGTTCAGCTGCCTATGAATGTCAAATTCTATTGACACCAAAAATTTTCAAATGCATACCTGTTGCACAACAGCATCACGGTAAAACCTATATAAGTTGAGTTGCATGCTCACCCTATCAAATTGCAGGCAGTATACCCTACCATAGCTGTCAATTTATACCATGATTAACAAAAAACTTCATGAAATCATGTTATAATATTAAATCTATGATGAGGAGAAAAACTTACATGATAACTATATGAATATCTTCTGCTGCTAGAACAGGTTTGTGGTTTGCCTCAGCCTTGGCCATTGCCATCTCAAACTTTGGCAAGCGAATGATCCCTCCAGACGAAAACTGGAGAAGAAAACAAAGCAACAATAAGTTATTAGAGAATACTGCATAAAAGAAAATCCAAGCAACCAATCTTGGACAAAAAAGTAAAATGATATGGCCACTGCAGAATTAACGAATATGAAAACAGATAAAGTGCCAAAGGAGTTAAAAACTAAACATCCTAGACAAACCCAAGGTAACTTATTGGATGACTCTTTCTCTTCAATAAAATCTTCAATAACTTAAAATCCAATTCTAAGAGAAATTTAAAACTCTCTCAACTTCAAGTCATAGTCAACAAACACATGTAATCATCAGAACAAGAATATATTCTTAATAACTAAATATAACAACCCACCGAAAACAGATCCATCAACTAAATATATTCTAGGTACTCCTTGATGTAACAACAAATAATTAAAATCATGATTCACTTTATCGGTCTGTACCGGTATACCGACCAGTTGTCGGTATGATACGTACTAAGCTATACCGAACATACCAACACATGGTACATGGGAGCAGACCGATATCTCTTCTCGGACCGGTATGTATCGCCCATACCGAGTGGTAATGCTACGGTATGGCGAACCTTGGTTTAAATCCACCAAGTTAAAAGATATATAATTGACTAAACCCAAATTGAAACTGACTTAACATGAATCAACAAATATTTCTCTAGGCAAAGATAAAAAGTACATGTCAACTTATTTCATGAAGAGTGCAAAATAAAGATTAAAAAAATAATGAAGGATTAAGAGAATAAGAGAGAAAAAAACCAAGGTTACATATCAAGCAATGGTAACACTCCCAAGGTTTTAAGGCTATGTTTAGAAACACATTTGCATTTTTAATATGCAATTGGAAAAAAGAGGTTTGAGTGAGTGTGCAATTGTGGAATGCTTCGAGTGTTTAGTAAATAATAGATTAACACTGTATTTTAAATGTGCATTAGCATAAGTGTTGTTTGGTAAAATTATATTTTAAATGTCCATTGAATATTTTATGACAAATTTACCCTTCTAATATTTTAATATTTATTCAAAAGTAAATATATATTTTTTATTTAAATTAATAAGTAAATAAATAAATGAATGTATGTAATCTTATAAAAAAATTTCATATGGCCCAAATATATAATAAATAAAAAATATAATCATATAAATAAATATAAAATAGTTTTTAAAATAAAAAATAAATTTTCACCTTATAGAAAATATAAATTATGTTAGTTTCCCACAAAATCATTTTGGCAATCTTGTAATCTTAGATAAAGTCACAGGTACTTTAGGAATTTGAAAAATTATATTAGCATCCTGCAATTGTTAAAATGCTAATTCTACTCTAAGGTAATATAGAGTATTTACAATTCAGCATCCATCGAAGCAAACCAACTCCTTCTAGAGCAAAAACCATGCCTGAATTTTTGGGATGAACATGTCCACATGTGGAGCTAATCCATGACAAATTCCCAACTTTAACTGTCAGATGCTTTCTTGAACTCTAGTTTCATGGCCAAAATTTTGTGGCAGTAATAGTAGCCTATTGTGCCACCATAATCCCTTTGATGAAGGCCACCTGCACTGGGTGTATAAGATACAATAACATGTTTGACAATCTATGCATAATAGTTCTATCTTGTAGATGCTGTGCTAATTGGCCTATGACTATTGGCAGCATTAGTTAGTCCTGTTTTTGTAATCTGCTTGATTCACCATCTAATGACTTCCAACTTCTGCTAAAACTTCTTACATTTCTTTAGTTATGTCTTAAATCTTAGCTTTCTCAATTTTGATGCTACTTTCTCACTAGCCAAGAAATCTCAATATGGAGTTTTCCAAATTGAAACTGTTTTCATAAGTTAGGATATTTAAACTTTAGACATTAAAAGCTTCCCACCTTTGTCTGTTGAACTTCCAGTGTTCCAGATGTGGTCCAAGCATATGATTCCTAATCAACAGTACTTACAGAGCGCCTATCAAAAAACTGAAAACCTTAATTGGCCTTTGAATGCTGTACTTTCTTTTGTCCCGAGAGTTAAAAAGTATTGAAGAGGACCTGATCAACTAGGTACTAGCTTATCATAAGCCTGTTAATGAAATTGACAAATTGTGGTATAGAATTATAGCTATATGCAATAGTGTTCCTGTTACCCACTTAGGCTGACCTAAGAAGTGATGTCCAGTTCTTGTTGTGGCATAAGCATTAATCTATTCAGCCAGCAAAAGGAAAAACAAAAGTTAATAATAACTTTTGCATTGCTGTTTAAATCAACCACTGCACAATAATGGTGTAAAAGTCATGCTGACATCAGTAGTGTGAACAAGCAATTGCCAACAAGATATGGTTGAAGTTGAACAAGACATTCAAAATAAATCAAAGCATGATCATATAACCACAACATTGAGGATCTTGCTCTGCATCAACCAACAGCACTTTGCTACTGAGAGCATTACATCTGCATAAACCCTAGTTAACAATAAAAATCAGAACTTGTTAAAGTGGTCTTCCTACAAAGTGACTTCAACAGATTAATAGCTCAAAACCACAACTATCAAAAAAAGTTGTCTTAGCATGTTAACCTTAGTTAACAATAAAAATCTTATAAAGAACACAGACAATGCCAAAGCAAAAACCATATATTTTCACATATCAATTTGAATGTTCATGTTTAAATCTAATGCAAGTTTGGTTGTTACCTGATATCCGGAAAATATAGTACACTGCATTCCAGAAGCAAGAAGAACCATCCGACTTTCATGAGTGTAAACATACCAGCTCACGCTGAATCGTTTAGCCTCCACCAAACGGAGAGTATTCAAGTCAGGCTCATAAGAAAGCAGGTCTATACCACTGCATCGATTTACAAATAAACACAATCAAATTAAAGCACAAACATGTATGCAATTGATGTGTGTGTGTGTGTGTGTGTTTTTGCATGATACAGAGCTCAGCACCTAATTCACCTAAAAAAATGGTAATATATAACAACAAAAAAATTATAGTTTGAGGGTTCATTTGACTTTAACTCAGCCTTCTAGAGTATAATACTAATAAGAAGAGAGCTCTGATAACAAACGTGAACATCATGTGCATGCATGTTTCTGCTTGTCTAGTCCACTCTCTCTTTTTCGTTACACATCAATCTAACTCATATTTGGAAAGAACAAGCATGATACATGTTCTTTTTTCAATTCACACAGCTTAAATACAACTGAGCAACTGAGTACTATCACAAAGAAATATCTTCTAGATGATAATAGCATGGAAAATCGAACATAAAAGAATAGTTACATGACACATTTGTCAATGGTATATTACAAATTTGTATATTGGCTGCTTCATGCCACTCATACAGAATCTCATGCTAGATTTTAGCAGAGTTTATAAGCTAATAAACATGCTAATCCACAATAGAATAGGTGACTATCAACAAGAGTTGTAAGATCACCACTCCACACAGCATTACAATTTGTGATGGAACAAGTACAGTTGTTCAATTAATGATTACGCGAAAGAACATTTTAAAATAGTCAATTTTAGCCAATTGGGTTTCAAGACAGTCTAATAACCATAATCAAGATTCTTTTACACAAACTGGTCCTTAAGACGATCAAAAGTACAAATTAGCTAATAGAGATCAAAGGACAAACAGCTTCAAACCATGTTCTACTGCAGTATAGCTGAATTATAAGGTATTTGTAGATTCAGTATTGATCATCAAGTAGCATATGACGTTTACACTGGAAGGATATCCTTTCATTGAGACTCCTAGCTTTAGCATGGGCCAACTAGACCTAATTAGCCTATTTTATTTACTGCAAGCCAACAACAAATAAAAGCAACTACTCCTAAATTTACATAGGTATATCAGCAGCAATGTGAGTTATAGAAGTAACCACAACAAAGAAAGATAAAAATAGATATATATTCACCAAAAATAATTGTAAGTTTGCTGATCCATATTTTTCTAACAAACAAAGATACTAATACTGAATGCAATGAAGTTAACCTGATAAATTTCAAAAAAAAAAAAAACAAAGGGGCACAAAACAGTAATATATACCAACTGATGCATTAAACTATTTATAATTACTTGGTAAGAAAAGCTTTAGGACAACAAACCTTGTCTTTATCAATAAAACATCACAGGATGGGCAATCTGTCCAAAAGAAACCAAGTATGCTTTCAGAATCTGGCCTGCATCGTCGACTAAATGTCTCCCTAGATTCTCTGTTTATGAATTGGATCTCTTGATTAGACCTTTGAATCCCTATTAACTTCCCATCTAGGGAATACCTAATAGATAAAACAGGTCCTTCACCAATGAAATCAGAATTGGGAGGATCTGATTGAGTAGATGGACCAACTTTCCAGGATAAAACCTGTGATAATACACATTAAGAGACAGCTACTAATCTCACAAAAAAATTGTAAAGTGCCAAGGGAAGGGTTTTTCTAACTCTACTACCTGATCAGATGATGGAGCAAGTAGCAACTTATTCCCATCATCATAATACAGTCCTTGTGTTCCAGGAACATTGCATCGTAAGGGTGGATGCTGAATATAAACATGAGAGAGAGCACCAGAACCACTCAGTCCTACCTGAGATGGATCGCTAGAAGCTTTTCCAGACATGGTCTACTTGTCTACTATACAATTCTAATTACTTGCTTGGGGCAAAATGCTGCAAAAAACATTAGCAGGAAAAAATAGCTTTCTAATAAAATTGGTCACTGCATATGAAATTCAAACAAGTATGAAAATGTTAAACTTTTACCTCGCTGGAGACTTAAGATCTTCCAAGATTTTAAACAGGGTTCCAAATTGTTTGTTCTGCTCCAGAGTAAATCTTATACCTTGTTTCTGATCTTTAAGATCAACAAATATTTTCCTTATCAGTACAAGGATGCAAAAAGAATTAAGATATGACCACCATTCTCTTGGAAACACTATGTAGTGTATGAGAATATTTATATTGTTTTCCAAAAGAAAAGTTTAAATACCGTGCTTTGCATGCATGCTTTCAGTGCAAGAAATTCCTTCAAACACATATCACGCTCTATCTCTGGGACTCTTTTCGAAATGCACCTTCCATATTCTTTTGTCTAATAAACATAAAGGATTAGATAAAACAGAATAAATATTCTACACAAAGAAAAATCGGTCAGACAAATATTCAACTGCCATATAGTATTGCTATTCTTTAGATCCAGGATATACCACCAGTATTTAATTGGAAAGATACCTAGGGTAGTTGTAAGCCTGAATAAGATCAACATTCTTAGCCTCCTCAGGTTAATACATGGGTGATCTATGGATGACCCCATGGCTTTAAGAGAACACACACAACCCCTCATTTGAGACTTTCAGAAGCAAATATAATACACAAATTAATACATATACACCAATGTATATGTACATTCCTGATCTTTTAATGACTGATTCTATGCCTGGAAACCAATCAACCAACCTAACTCCATATCATTCATCAGCTCTCCATCAGCCATTAACAGACTTCTTATTTTCCTTGTAATTGATGGACTTGAAAACGATGAACCAGAGAATTCTAGCCAGAATGATCTTTTCAAGGTGAAAGAGCATATCAATCATAGGTTAGTTATAAAAGACTCAGATCCAAACTTCCTTCCCTATCAAAGTTTGAATCTCCATTTATATTGCCATTTGTCATTCTCTCACTTAGTAACACGTATTTTAGATCTTTCTTGAAATCTTTTAATACATTATCGGAAAATTATAAAAGATCAAATTCATATCTTAAAGTCATGAAGCAATTAAACGATTCTAATGTTGATTAATAAATAGATAGATTAGGGAAAAGACGTCCAGTTCATTATTTCATCCAGTGACATTATTAGATATCATACAGTACTGGGGAAAAAATAGCCTAAATTAGTTAGAAAAATACTTATCAAAATGAGCTGCAGGCATCTTTATAGAATTCTTGCATAAACTTCATCCTGATTTTATGGATCTTATCCACAAGTATCATGCAAAATATCTAACTTTTATAATCTTATGAGCATCTTCTTTTCATCCAGTTCCATGAAACATGTTACAGAAATTTCAATGCTGTCATGAAACACAAAAGGAATTTTTGGGTCAGAAACCAATTTATTCATAGGAAAATGGAATAAAAACAGAACAATGGAAGATATTTGTTCAATAAGAAGGAATCATCTTATATGGGAAAGAAAGGTTGTAACTTCCAATACAGAAAAAGCAAAAAAACATTGGTTCAACGGATTATGAGTTAGTTCAAGAAAGTAAGTCCCATGAAGAGATGAGAGAAGAAGAATAAGCGAAATGGATGATACCAAAATGCATCTAACCCTCAACAAAACATGCCCCGGCCAGAGAGGTCCAAGAATGCTCTTGCCTCCCCATTTTGTCGATAATTAACAGCTAGCGTGTAGGTCTTACAATTACACCATGTTTTACTCGATAATCAACGGAAATCACCAACAAGAAACACGCACCACAACCACGACGTCACCAAGAACGTACTGATTACTGACCTGAGAAGCACAATTGACCAAGATACGACTCAACGCAGAAACATTCTTCCTTTCCTTCATTTAAAAGATCGCCGGAAAGAGAACCGATACATGAAAGGATCTACAAACAAACATGAAGCGTCCACCTCAGTTCCACAGTGGTAAATGCAACTAGGGTTTCGATCAAACGATAAACCCCTAACAAACTTCACTTTGTTCATCAAGAGTATTCGAATTAGGGTTTTCCAAAGACGATCTCAAACCGAAAGCAGGACCATGATGGGAGTTCAAGAAAAAGTTGGAACGGAGATTAAAAATCCAATTGACGCAACATCTCATCGAGATCTCACCTGATGCAATCAGAGAAAGCAAACAAAACCCATATTTGTTGTTCCCGTTGTCATCGTCCGGTCGTCGTGCTCGACGATGGTACCCAAACCCCAAGACGGGATGCGGTTCACCAACCGGTCAAGGGACCTGACGGAAACGAAAGACTCAAATTATATATATATATATACATATATATATATATATCGTTATGCAATTTGAGTTTACAAAAAGTGAGGATTATATTAAATATCGTAAAAGAGTAGAAGATTTGAAATACTATTATAGTGAATTAGTGTTTCAACTTAACAATCGTACCTCCTTTATTGATATAGGAATCATTTTTCCTAAACTAATTATCCATTCAAAAGCCATCATCACAACCTCACCATGATGATTTCATAAAATTCTCATTAGCAAGCTCTTTGTAATCACATCAACTAAAGGTGATGTATACGAGGAACGATATGAGTGCTCGACACTTAAAAATTATATATATATATATATAGTTTATTTCTTTGATGTGAGAATGTGAGAATATTAAGATGAATATATAAATTATTATAAAAATAAGAAAAAAAAGGATATTCTCATTCCTCAATGATTAGGTGTGTCCTTGATATTGAATAAAAATAAATAAATTGTTATTAATAGTATATATATATATATGCGCTAAGATCTATAAATATTATAATTAAAAGTTATGAAACAATTATTATAAAAAAATATTTTTTTAAATTTAAATTCTTATCTTTATAATAATAAATATTTTTAATAAAAAATCATGTATTCTAAAGGTCTCTTCCAACTATGCCTCAAATTTATTATAAAATAATAATTAATTTAAAAATAAATATAAAATAAACACATTAGCAATCTTCAAAAAATCATAAAAATAATTTTAATATTCATAAAATATATATAAATATCAATAATTTAATATAAAATAATAATATATCAATTTTATTAAAAGCTTATATATTAAATAATAATAATAATTTTATATAATAAATAAAATTATGCATCAATAACATACAACACATCTCAATAATATATATAACAGTCAAATAATAAAAACATACGTCACACATGATAATACACTCTATACATACACTTGATAATGTACTCTCTTAATAGCAGATGAAGATACATATTCTAAGGGATAATTTTCTCCCAATAGCGGATAGAGTTAACTCATATCGTACTCTCGACAACGGATGGGGTGAAATATCTCTCATCCAAGTGGGGACACATTTCTCCAAATAAGGAATAGAGAGATCGTCTAACCACTATGTTTGACGACCCACTAATCTTCAAAGAAAATCGTCTTATCTATCTTTGACAATAATACATAAACAACTATAATAATTTATTTACATTCATTAATTCATAAATACATCCAAAAAATAATATGATAAAATATTATAAGGGATTATGCTTGATGAATGATCTTCTAGACTATATATATTGATGGTTCCATACTACGATGAGACCGTAGATCCTTTCATAAGTTACATATCCATTGTAGATCATTAGTATAGTCACATATACTATATGATAATAATCACATCAATATCATAAACTTAGTTTAAAATAAAATAAAAAATTAATTATTTTTAAATATCATATTTAGATAAAACTTTTAAATTCATCAAATCATAAAAACATGAGACACTAATCTCTCAAAAATCTTCTATCAATTGAAATAGCTCAATTGATTTAAACCAAACTTAATTTAATTATGACATAACAAAATCAACCTCAAATTGTTAAGAACTAATTTGGAATCATCCTAGACTAGTTTAATTTAGATTTGATTAATTTTAATTAAGTTAAGTAGATTGAAACTAGTCAAGTTAGTTTGAAATCATCCTAAACTGGTTTGAACTGATCAAATATATTGGATTCAATCGGTTAACAAGCTCAAAATAATAAAGGAAGAGAATTTTTTAATTAAACTTTATCGTATAGTGTTAGTCCAGATCGAACTAACCTAGTTAAGTCTTGAATAAATCACATGCGTTACATAAACCTATCCCAGACAACAAATTGGGTTGAGATACGATAGACTAAACAGAAGGGCGACAATGTATCTAACACCACTCACATAACTAGACATGCCTAGTTTCATGGACTAGGTTGAACCTCGCTCAAGAGTTGAGTCATGTTTAGCCACATGAGTTGAATCATACCTAACCATATGGGTTGGTTTATGCTTGGCCACATGAGTTAGGTTATACTTGACTACGTGAGATATGTCATACTTGACCATATGGATTGGGTTGTACTTGGTCAGATAGGTTGGATCATATTTGACCACATGGGTTAAATTATATATAATCACATCAGTTGAATTATACTTGGCCACATCGATTAAGTCATGCTCGGTCATATAAGTTAGACCATACATGTCCACATAAGTTGAGTCATACGTAATCACATATGCTAGATCGTATCTGGCCACATGGGTTAGTCTGGCCAATCAACTTAACTCAAGTCAGACCCTCAATTTGCCCTCTCTTATTAAATTAGATTTTAATATTTTTAATTATTAAAAATAACTTAAATATATAAATTAAATAATTTAAATTTATAATATTAAATTTAAAACTAATTAAATCATAAAAATCACACATAATTATTGAAACATAGATATGTCTAATTAATTGAATTAGAACTATTATGTTAATCCAAAAATAAAAAAATTTAATAATTAAATGAATCTTAAAATTTATTTAAGTTCAAGAGACCATTATAAATCAAATAATCATTCTAGCCTCATAAATCAATTATCATTATTTAATAATCATAAAAAATTAAAATTAAAATATTATTATGCATAATAAAATTCTAACTATCATAATATAAATGATTTCAAAATATGAATCAAAGATGATTAGAAAATAATAGGGGATCCATCTCTCCACGTTCCTCCAATTGTAAGGAACGAGAAAGGAGAAACTCCTTTATATAAGAGAAAATAAACTATTTTCGAAAAATAAATAATAATTTAATTTTTATTTTACTTTTACACATAAATATAATTATGATATTTTATTTCTTATGGTTCACACACAAAAATAAAATTTGAACTATTTACTTGATAGTTTATTTATGATAATTAATAATTTAAATAAAAAAAATATTGTTTATGACAATTAATTTATGTTAGAGAAAATTTATCGGTGATTACATTTTTCCTTTAATCCAGCAGATCTCATTGCAATTGTTTGAGACAATTATTACGCTACAACAAGTGAATGGCCCCGAAGACGTATAGCTTGTATTGCTTGGAGTTTGCTACTGATTCCACGTTGCCTGTGGTACAAAGCCTGGCATTGCTGACCGCATGAAGTGGGCAAGCAAACAGTGATGGGCAGTAACGTTGCAGCTAGCACAGCTTCAATGAACCTTCCACTGTCATCACCTCGATGGCCCTGATGACCAAGTATGCTGTCAGGGATCATGATGGGGGGGAGTGGCGTTGTTGGTCCAACAGAGAAGACTTGTGGTCCTTGGGACTTCATACAACTTGCCAAAGGCCACAGAAGATCGATGAAGGAGACCGCATCAATGCTGTAGTCATAAACAACATGATACCCACACTAGTTAATTAGTTCCATGCACAGATCTCGTACCAAAATGAATAGAGATTGAGAGACGTGATTGATTCCTACTTATTTGTAGGGCTTGCAAAACCATGGAATGACTCGAGGTGTATCGATAACAGCTTTATACTCCATTAAATCCTCCTCCTTGAATGTTACTTTTGAGATTATTTGAAGAAAACTGGAAAGTCCAAGGACCAAGGATCTCTACTGTTATGGTTATCCTTCCTAGGGGAGAGAGAGAGAGAGAGAGAGAAGAGGACCTGTACCAAAATGTATAAGCTAATTATTATGGGAAGTTGAGAGAGATTGGGAAGTGGTTCCTACTTGTCTGTAGGACCTGCAAAGCAATGGAATAACTCAAGATGTGTATCAGTGATTAATAGCTACTCTATTTAAAGCTCCTTGAATATTACTTTGAGATGGATCAGTTGCAAGAAACTGGAAGCTGTAAGGATTAAGGATCTCAGAAGAGCTTAGCTAGATTTAGTTTAGCAGCTGTAATTGGTTATCCTACAAAGAATAAGAACCTACTAGTTACTTGAAAGAACCTGGAGAGTATAAGGATCCCAGCAATACTAGTTGCAGAATCTTAGCTGTTCTTGAGATCCTTCAAGGATGAAGATGAGATTCAAATGACTTGGCTTATTAAATGTGGAAGTTCAAACTAAGAAGCTACTTGTTTCATGCCATGTTAAATTATTGACCAGTTCAGAAAGATGAGTTTTCTTTCCTGAGAGGGGAGAAAAAGATCATTGCTCACTTCATATCTGAAATGAGACACTGAAAGCAAAAGAGAAGAGAAGAAAGAAAGGAAAAGAAAATAACAACACAAGGCAAAGGAAAAGAAAGAAAAAATAGCTTCTGAGACCAAAGTGTGGGCCTAAGTGACCTCTTTCAAGCTCAAATGAAGAGCAATGCTTTATCAACCCTATGAAACCAACCAATGGAACAAACACCTAACTTTATGCTTCAATGTTATTGTAGGAGTTAGGTTGTCCCTCCTGTGGCCATCCTCAGGATCAACATATCATGCTGTTTGTGGTCATCTCACAAAGAAGAAGGACCTACCAAAAGTTACATGGATACTAAGTTGAGATTGCTTTGAGAGAACCTGTGAAGGCCACCAGGAATAGGTTCCCACCAATGCTAGTTGCAGAAAATGAGATTCAAATGAGTTTGCTGATCGAATGTGGAAGCTCAAACTAAGGAGTTCCTCTTCTCATACTCTGGTGAGATGACTCCAAGTCTCACATCTGAAATGATACACAGAATATAAGGGAAGAAAGAGAAAGGAAAAGAAAAACAACTTCCAAAGATTAGCAACACGAAGTGCTGCAACAATGTGGCCTTATGAGATATTCGACGAGCAAATAAGAAGCAATGCAGTCTCAACCCTATCATTACTTTCCCTGGCGAGACAAGTTTCAGGTGAAACCATAATCTCTGCGGCGACGATGGCCATCTTGTGCTTCCATGTCATTGATTGCATCAGGCTATCCTCTGCTGTGGCCATCCTGTGAGAATGATTCGGTGCAACCTAAACATTCACAGACTGTGGCCTATGGAAGCATCACCTTGCTTCAGGTAACACCGAAGAAGATGACATGATCAATGGTCTTGAATTCGACCGATGAGCGAGCTTCGACAGTGGTGAAACGTAGGTATCAAGAAGAGATAAAAGACCTCATTTCCAGATGAGCGCAAAGAACACAAGTTGGATCCATGTAAACAGGGACTTGAACATGACTTTCACAAACAGCAATGAGTCTGCATTGAAGCGATCTGTTTCGGAAACTCCAATCTGGGATCGAATAAAAGCCACAATGGCATCAAACTATTTCCAACAAATGCAACTGCAGATAAATAGAAAGCTCTCAGGAACGTGAGAGAGAAAACTTTTCCTGGGATCACTTCTTTTAATGGCAGAGAGAGGGCCGAGGGGGGAAACAAGCATGGCCTACTGAGACCATGGACTTTGCTTTGCTTTCTTCATGATGTGGGGGCAAAACCTCAATGCTCACCATCGAATAACCTCAAGATCATATGGAGAAATGTTTGTCGATGGAGTCCTCTAAGAAAACAAGAGATGCTATTTTCTTACTGAGAAGTGGTGAATGATGCTGCAATGAGACTCTCCATCCACCACCACAGACTCATTCCAGATTCTACTCAAGACAATGCTATCTAACATACATATATAAATATAAATATATATATGTATGCATATATAAAACTCAAAACATCATGAAAGAATGATACCTGTTTGATTGAAAGTTCGATATAGGTCAACATATGGATGCATCAGACAGTCAAGAAATGTAGATTTCTTCTCTGTAGAAGTTCAAGCTTGTATGCTTTTTCATGCTGTGGACTAGCAGATGAAGGATATGAAGTGCAATCAAATGTCAATAAATGGGCATAAAGATTTGGAATCTACCGTTCTGTGTGTTTGTGGTGGCTTTCGAAGTCTAATCACAACTCACTTCATGTTAGCCAAGCAGGAATTCCCAAAGATACATGAGAGGAAATCTTCCATGATAGCAGCAGTCCAATCCATCTAATCTAATCCAGAGATAAAGAGGATGTGCCCCAATCATTTTGAAGCTCCGGGGTGGCTCCACATCCCACTTGGGCATTCACAGTACATGCAAAGAGAAACCCCCACATCTCCCATCTCTCCCCACTTCTCTTTTGGCCTCACTCGGAGGACATCACTAGTGACTTCAGCTTGGAGATGCCCTCTCTGGTGGTCCTAAATTTGGATCTCTCTTCCGACAGCACTATCAGTTATCAGTACCTTGAGAACACCACTAAAGTGTGCAGGAGCAGCACAGGCTCATCATCCATATTGACATTGATGTGGGTGTCAAAACATGTAGAAAGCTGTTCTCAAAACTCTGATGTGCTTGAACTCTACAGTAGACATTACTGTGTACTCCTTCCCCATCTTCTCTCTTTCTAGATGGTGTCTCGGTAGTGAACATATTGTTGCGCATGATACAACCAAGATGAAAGGAAAGCATTGTTATGAAGCTAATTTGACTTGTAGGACTCATAATAACAAATAATCGATTGGACTTTGGCATCAAAGCAAGAACTGTAACTGCTGCTTGAAAAAGATTGCGGAGTAAGACCTCAATGATATACTTTCTGACTGCATCAAACTGGTTCACATGCACTTAGTGAGCATAGAATGTACTGATCCATGAATCGTGGCTTTTATCAAGTCCTGATCTGCCAATCTGGCCGGAAGGACACAACCAGCAGGACTTTACTCCACTGAAGGAGCCAATGAACTGAGAAGGGTAGCAGAAACAAGGCCAAAATCTTGTTTACATGATCAAAAATTCTGATGGTGTTGTTGATAGGGTGCAAGCAATTTTGTGAAGGCCATGTGGTACCGGGAACTTAATTGTGGTGGGACACATGAAAAGACAGAAGTAACTTTGATTAGGTGGCCACCTAAATGGAGCAAATGTGGATGCAGTGGGATGATGTTAGGGTTTCCAAGCTGGTAGACGACGGTGGAAGAGAGCAGAGATAAAGACAGGGATTGTACAGTTTTGTGAAGGAACAACTGCAGGATGGCTCAGGCATGCATGACTAAAGCAGAAACTTCTGCGCAAGTAGGGCAGGGTGGAGAGGTATAGATGGATCTAGAGAGAGATTTAGTTATGCACAGAAGTTTAAGAGTGGTAGAACCTTTAGCTTTTGGATTGTAGGGTTTGTTGTTTTGTGTGTCAGGACCCCATGACTTGGTCATCAACTTACTATTTCAGCTGGAACCTATGCAGAACAACAGATACCTGAATACCCAAAAGCTCAAAGCTGCTATTTATGTGCATCCTAGAAAAAGGAGTGAACAAACTCACTGAAAGATACTTAACATCGAACTTGCCAGAAAGGACTCACCATGTGGCATGTAAGGACAGCCTTTGCATACACAACACTCTGCAGTGAGGAACAAATGTTAGGGTTCTATTTTTACCCTTACCACTCTCCGTATGGAGCATGAATCACTGCAACCTCACATGGAAGGACGGAGAGGTTTTGAACCTCATCAAAATCTCGATAAGCTTTGTTGGAAGATGATCGATCTAATTTGGAAGAAAAAAGGACCTTGGGGTTGGTTCATTGGAAAGAATAGGATCTTCATACCTGACATGGGAAGTATTTATGCTTTCCAGAGAATGAAATGGGTTGGGGATGGGTCATTAAACGTAGGAGAAAGTTGCAGGAGGGGAGATAGGTAGTATATGGCAGTCATTAAAAGAATCTTCACCTAGCAAAGTAAATCACCCAACAGCTTCAGGACCACCTCCACTTAATGTACTGGCTGATACAAAGAAGCCAACAGGTTTAAAGAAACTGCAGGGCAAACAATATCATGGAGTGTCACACTCAGAGAGAGTCCCACCCCCAGAGCTTGTCACGTACACATCTTCCATCTTGACTGATGGTTACACATGCATGGAAGGCACAGCGAGAGAAAGAGAGAGAGAGAGAGAGAGAGAGAGAGTGCCGTGATGTTGTTGTTACAGCACTGCTTGGTTGTTCTTTGAGAAGCCAAAAGCCTTGTTCATAAGAGATCCATTCTGTCATTTAACCTGTTGAAGAAGAAGAAGAAGAAGAAGAAGAAGAAGAAGAAGAAGAAGAAGAAGAAGAAGAAGAAGCAGAAAAAACGATCTCAGCCCTTGCTCTGCATCTCACGCTAATGGGAAGGAAGAACGAGATCAACCTCCTATCCTGAGAAAAGAGAGAGAGGCCTGCAGTAACTCTTCTTCCTAATTCCTTTCTGCTTCTCTCCATTTCTCTCACTTCGATCCTCAAATCTAGGACGGCAAGATCTCTCTGCATCGCTCTCCTTCGTCCTCAACTGGTACTCTCTCCCAAGATCTTGTGTTCTCCAAAGCTACTAAACTTACTACACACTTCCGACGCAGATGGGTGGGCGCGAGACCCGCGACTTCATGAGTGTGGACGCCTTCTCCCAGCTCCCGTTCTTAAGGCCCGCCCACGACAAGCCCTCCTCCAACGCCTCAGGCATCCGCCTCTTTGGCGTCGAAGTACCCCGCGAGCCTCACGAAGACCCCCACGAGCCTCACGACGCCGAGGAATCCTCCAAGGACCTCACCGCCAACACCAACACCGGCGACGGCGGGGGCGGTGGGAGTGAGAGCGGGCGCCGGTTCGAGTGCCACTACTGCTGCCGCCACTTCCCCACGTCGCAAGCCCTTGGCGGCCACCAGAACGCCCACAAGCGCGAGCGCCACCACGCGAAGCAAGCTCAGCTGCACCCGGCCATGGTGGCATCGCTCCACCACCAGCCATCCGCTCTCGACGGCCATGGCGTCTATGGATTCAACTACCACCACCAACACCTACACCACTGCCGTCTTGGATTCGATCCCGCTGCCCCTCCCCACTACTCTCCATGGCGCACCGGTGCCAGCGTCGGCGCTCGTTTCTTTATGGGGCCTGGTGCGGCGGCGGCGCCGATCACCGGGAGCCCATTGATACGGAGAGTTCCGGCGGGCGTGCATGGCGGCGGACGCACGGGTTTGATTCCCAGTAGTGATGGGGTGATGCCATTGCCGCTGATACGAGAAGATGTAGTGGGCGTTGGTTGGAGTGGTAATGCTGCTATTTCTTCTTCGTCTTCAAGTAGTCAATTTGCTTATGAGTCGATGCAAACGGAGACCGTGAGTTTGGATTTGCACCTGTAATATGAAATCGTATATATATAAATATATATTCTTTGCTTCCATCGTTCTTTCTATTTATTTATTTTACATAATTAACTTAATAAACAAGAAAACAATTAAAAAAAAAACTCTACAGCCATACCACATGCGAAGTTTAATTATATTAAAATATTATCGATCACTCATACTGGAATTTAATGCATCCAAATATGAAAGTTACTGTTATTTCTAAACCATCATGGGTGATGAGAGAACTTTTCCTTCTTTTTGTTTGAGGAAATAGACATGATAAGGGACATTGATGTTAGTGCTAAAAGTTTAAGATCAGTAGCAGGAAGGATGCAATGGAGCTAATTTCATGACAACAATCATTTTGGAGTACTGACAAAAAGAAAAAAGAAAAGAAAAAAAAAGAAGATTGATTCCCGTCAGGTGATGCTACAGCATATGTTAAGACCTGTGTTCTACTGTTCCATGTCATGCACATAATAATTTTCCCAGCCAATAATCCAATTTTTCTTCTAATTAGCTTTACACAGAAGCTAAGAAATCATTTCAGTGGGTGGGCACACCGAGTAGTACAATTGTCTACAAATTATCATCAAGCCCCAGTACCAATATCATTATTGCTGTCATCACACACTGGGACAAGATTCACACTTTTTATAAAAGGGATCTCACTGGGGCACTGATGAATTATAAGAAATCCAAGAACATGTATCTATCTTTCTTCACATGGATTAGTCTGATATAATTGGGACAAAATTTCATGAGTTACATTCCTCTAAGCTTCTGGTTTTTAGCTAGACCAGGAACAATAAATGGCACAAGCATGCAGCCTTGCAGGATTTGGACTTACATTCTCATGTGGTAGATAATGTTGTTTCCAACCTGCAATAAATGAAAAGTCAGGTTAATCCAACAGTCCTACCAAACATCAAGTTGCCTATCGGAGTCCACAGCTATCTATTAATGTCCTCAGAAACAGATGCTTAATAGTGAATAACACAGCAAGGTGTTGAAGAAAGGAACGTCCTCTTGTAAAACCAGAAGAGATGAAGACCACTGCCAACTCATTTCTCCATGGCCCCATATCCACTTTGAAGGACAAAAATTATTGCAGTCCAGTTCCAAAGCTTGACAAAGAAATCAAATATTGGAATCATGCATGCCAGGCCAAACAAACAAGAACAGTCATGGGTTGCATTGAGATCATGCAATAAAAGTTCAAGAATTTTGCAAGAACTGTAATTTATTCTCCTTACTACAGATTAAAAAGATGAAATATCAGGTCCAGTTCACTTTGTTGTACCAGCTGTATGGTTTGCATCAAAAAAGATCAACATCAACTGAAATCATGACATATGTAGCAAGTAAAATAATAATTGTGTCAATGTAGGTCCAAAATGTTATCAGACAAGAACATCAAAAGGTGTTCAAATAAATAGTTTCTCAGCACGATTCCCATTTATGAACTATAGCTAGCCTTTCACTACAACAGTTGTTATCACCAATGTTTGACACGCCAACTAGCCTCTACCATCTTCATCATGACTACATTTAGGATTTGAACCTGCTCACAGACCAAAACAAACTGATCAAACTCTGAATCCAGGTGTACAACACCTATTAAATCCTCCAATCTGCTAGACCAAACTAGCAATGATCTTGCTTGAACAATTCAAGTCGCTATTTGGAAGTCATATGGTAGAATCTCAAGAGAAAACTCAGGATCTAGCAAAGTCAACTCATTCTTTGAATGTTGAGGTGGGGAAATAAACCAACCACAAAGTTGACGCGTATCAACGATGGAGAATATCCATTCAACAAACTCTGCTACAGTTTGACCAGCTCATCTGTCACATCACCATCAAATCAAAATGGGCAATATTTTCCCCAACGATCGATATGAAAAATTTTCCCTAACAATATTTTTCCTAACTTGAGCATGGGAGAAGAATTCTACAGGGCAAATTCTTGGGTGCTCTATGTTTCTGCAAGTCAAAACTTCCTAGTCTGATACTTCTATCTATTGCTTGTTGCACTCTGTTCTCCAAGGCATTCTAGATGATCAGTCGAAAAGTTATCAAGAATTAGAATTAAGATAGGCCTGACCAAGTCAGATCATGATAACACTTGCAGCAAGAAACCTACACCTTACCCACTAAAGAAGAAACTTAAATGACAACATGCTGGGAAAAGACTCCAGTGTAAAGTTATCTAAAACAAAATAAAGATCCTCAAGTGTGCTCCGAAACCAATGGTCAGGTAAATTGAGTAAAGAAACTGTATGTTCATAAGGCATGTTGTAGAATTCTGTGAATGGAAAGGATAGATAAATCGAAACTAGTATCTGAGGAGCAATTCAAATCAAAGAGAAGAACAAAGTTGAATAGATATTGTGCTGACTTGGTATTTTACATCTTCCAGATACTTGTTAAACGATAATATGAGTGTCTTTTATTTTTTGCTAAAATTCGGCCAGTTCATGATGAAGATGTTAAGATCTTCATGAGCTCCTGTAGAAACAACAACATTGGCTTTCCAGAACAAGTCTTTTGAAGAAAATATATTCCAAGTGCTAGGAATGTCAATACTATAGTAAGCAACCAAATTTTCATAAACAATGATAGAGGTTTGGAGGAAAAAAGATATACCACAACCACTCGATTTTCATTTTTACAATCCGAAACAAGAAGCACAAATTGGACACACCAACCAAAGAATATATGCTAAAATTTTTGGCAAAGATTATTTATATCAACCACAATTGCTCACACTTTCACAGCTGGAGCAGCAAAGTCTAACGAATGCAGCATACCTGCTGGATGAACTGCATTAAAGGAAAGAAAATCTTGCATCATTTTTAGAAGAAAATAAGCAGTACTCTTCAACCTTTATTTCCTCTTTCGAGCAAACCTGACCCTGAGCTGTACTTAAGTTGGAAATAAATCCTTCCATACCTCCATCTTTCAAAGACGGTAGTTTACCATTAAATCCAGCAGTAGTTCCAGCCATTGGACCACCAAAGTGAAATAAAGAGAAGGATGGACTCTCATTATGTGATTTAACACAATGTTCAGCATTGTTATTTTTCCCTGCAGATGGTTTTGATGGGAGCTGTCTATCTGAAAATGACCTTCCAGGAAAACACTGACTACCTATTGGTTCAACTGAAGTGTGTAACTGCTGAAACCTACAGGAGTTGGAAAGCTTGTTTTGGAATTTTGAGTTTCCAACATTCATTCTGTCAGTTGTCTGGTACAAGAATTGCTTGCTTCGGTCAAAAACAGGAACAGTCAATGGTTGTACATTATTGCAATGCATGCTGAAATCTGATGGTCTATTTGCCGGCAGACCATAGCTAAGATGACTTTGGAGCAAACAGTGATTTGCCTGAGGAAGTGGCATGAATCCATTACAAGGAGGAGCTGACCACAAACCTACATTTCTGGTATGGTAGCCCACAGTTGGTGAGGGAATAAATGGAACATGTATACTATGGTTTGGCACTGGAAGCATATGATTCAGTGGAGGAGCCACAACAAAACCAAATCGTCCATTATTTGAGTCTTGGCCAGAACTTGAGTTCTCTCCTGAAAAATCACATTCTACATGGTTCTCAGCTGGAAATCCAGCAGAACTATTTGCCAAAGAACCATCTCCATTTGTCATAATCTTGTCATCTGGAGATTCATCTAGATATCTATGGAAGGAATCACTATTATATATTGATGCATCTCCGCCACAAGATTGTTGGCAAGCATCTTCTGAATCTGAAGTCAAGGATGATTCTGCATTTTGAGGACTTGAAGAGCTGGTGCTGCCATCCCCCTCACTAGGACAAGAGAAGCAATTATCTGAACTAGAAGAGCTCCTTACTGGCTCAGAACAACTGATTTTAATGGGGCTCTGTTTTTCTTCTATATTATTGTTTGAATGATATTCTGTCCTTTTTACAAGGCCAAATCCATTCTGAAAAGCAGTGTTAATATTAGAACCAAACTTGTCTGAATTATCATGATCTTCATGATACTGACAACTAATTGAAGTGTCAACTTTGCCTGAACACTCGGATGAGCACATATTATCAAATGACTCAAATCCAATAGGTTGATGATGTCCATTTTCACCTTTGTCAAAACCAATCTCCTTCAAGGGTTCAACCCCACTAACAGTTCTCAAGGTGTTCTTAGAATCAGGATTGCCTGTAGAGCACTTTTTCCGTGCAGCCAGTGGCTCCCAAATCTGCTTTGTATGGAGAATCTCTTTGCTTGCAGTATCACCAACATGCTTTGTTTTCATACTGCCAAGATTATCTGGCAAGTAACAGCCATTACCGTATTTGGCATTCCGATAGGAACACCTAGGCAAATCCATCGCACGTTCTGTTTTACTGACAGTCTTGATCTCCCTACCCAATCTAATCATAGAAATGTGATACCCATCCTTTTCACTGTAATCATCTTGTTGACATCTACAAGACTGAAGGTCAAATTTATCTCGAACTCTAGAATGTGAACAGTGAAATTTGAGATTGCATTTTCGATGATTATTCTTCACAAACCTTTCACTTGGTGGCCTGCGCAAGCCATTTATGCCCCTAGAAGAACATACCCTGGTATCAGCCTCCTCTTGTTGATTGATACACTCATCACTAATATAACATCGACGTCTATCATACCAGTTGGATGCTTGATCAAAAAGATAATCTTTCCTAGGTCTCAATTTCCGGTTCAATGATTTTGAACACTCGGATGCATTCCTGTTATAAAATTTTTCATCAACATCGGTTTGCTGTGGTAGAGCATCAGTCATGTAAATACTTCCACATGAGGATAGTTCATCAGCAATATCAGGAGAAACAGGGCATTCAAGCAGAGAAATATCTCTTGGTTCACTAACAAAATCTCCAGAATCAGGAATGTTAATTGATTCACCATGAGTACTTGAGGATGATCCATTTGTAGTTGCAGGAAAAACATCACAAAGTGACTTTGATTCAATAAGCTTCCTTTCCTTCCCTTTCTCTTTTAGCCTCTCTTTTCTTCTAAGCTTCTTTTCCCGTTCTTTTGTCCTCCTCCTCTCCTTACGCTCTTCTTCTTTGTTTTTCTCTTTTTCCTCTTCCTCAAGAAGTCTAGTCTGAAAGATTATTAGATGAAATTAAAATGTAAAACAATGGCCACTTCACATAACCTTCCTGCCATTTTAAAATGGAAAATTTTGGTTTTAAATTTTAATTGAATAGCCCAGCAACAACAGCATACCTGCTTTTCTAATGTAATAATTTCTTTACAAGCAACATGAAGCCGTTCTTCCAGCAATTTTAGCGCAAGACAAACAAATATACAGTGTGCATTTTGCCGTGCTGTACCTTCTCTGAAAGCCTTTTCCACCTGGGAGAACATAACCTGTTAGTTACAAAGTGATGCTTGGTCTTTTCATTGTATGCATATGAGAGAATTGGTACAATACATGATTCATGTTTTCCCTCTTTCTCCTTTCCAAGAATATACTTTTACTGGTGCTATCAAATAGAGCAGGGTCATAGCCACCTAGGATTCCAATTCATATCTGATATGATGAGCTATTGGATCCAGAAATATTATCAGGTTCACATTGGATTATCAGGTCCAATGAAGATTTATGTTCAAGCTATAACTAAGAAACATAAAGATAAAAGGCCTTTACTGTAATACAGCCTAATATAAACACAAGGGACTTGTAATACTACAAAGTTATATAACTCGTTCTACCAGATGGCTCTTGAAAATCATTGATCAACAACGTGACAGATGCAAGAACCACATTGTCTGAAGTAATAAAGATAAAACACACACTGTACCTGCTGCCATGAATAACATTATCACTGCATTTTTTTTTTATTCATAGACGCAAGAAACAACTTCTCTTTGACCACTCTTCTCTTTATTTATCATATCCTTGATTTTTTTTCATATTTTGCAACCCTATGTTTGAAGTTGTTCCTGGAGTACCAAACTATTTTTATCCATGCATGCAGAAGTGACAGCAATAAATGAAGAGTATGTTGGTGTAAAATAAATGATATGTACAGAATGCTTTCTAGGTTGTGATAGTTCAAGTTTCAATCAGCACAAGGAATATTGCACCAACCTGTGTTGTCTAATACTTACTGGCACCAATTAATTTGCGTTATAGCTAGAATTTCTGACCAATTCAGGCAAGCAAGTGTGTTGATGTATCTTGCCAAGATGCATTATACCAGTCAAAATCCCCCGTGTCATCATTATTCAAAATTTGAGATGACGTGATGGTAACCTGAGTCCCAAATGTAGTTTTCATTACTATGTTACCTTGCTGCTGGTTTGCTAACCCTAGTCAGCACAGCATCCTAGAAATATAATTAATTGAAATTGCTGCATGCCAAATAAATTTATCATGGTAATTAAATAAAGGTTTCAGAAGTATATGACTAATGGAAGAACAAAACAACTATGGGCAGAACATGATGGTATGGCATCAAAATTAAGACATACCTGTTCTTTGAAAATTACAGTTGCAGCATCTAGAAGAAACTCCCTAGCAAGTTCAGAACTCTTAGCATGCTTCTGTGACCGGGAACCACCGCCATCAAGTTCATCTCCATCTTTATCCATTACATCATCATCCTTTGTTGCAGATAATCAATAAGCCAGACAAAATAGAATGTAAGAAAACTAAAAGAAATTTGGTGAATACGAATAGTATCATCACTAACAAATATCTTATTTATAAGCATTAACAAAAATCACATTCCCATGGCAAATACCTCTTCTTCCTCAGCTTCCTCAGCATGTTCAAAAAACCTTCTAATACTTTCCCCCACTGTTATTGTCACAAAACCATCACCTACTATAAGCCTGCGATGGACACAATGTTGTCCCTTGAGTGCATGAGCTTTTACACAGAGTTCAGTGCAACGACCATCGAGTTTCCAAGCTCTTAATGTAATAAAGCATGCACCTAAACCACCCAGATCAAGTCCAGTCACTTGGACCCTTCCGTTCATGCCTACATCTTCAAAGTCCAATATATCTGTTTGTCCTTCACCAGTTCCAATTGCCCATTCAAAATGGTGATAAGTTCCAACTGTATCAGTAAAAGACTGGTGCCAGTCAGCTTGAACAGTATCCTCTGATACCTGAACATGTAAATATGTCAAAGTCATTTGGTACCTTGATTAGCAAAGAACATTCAAAGTTTTGATAATGAATTTTGTAACAGATCGCATTTGAGAAGAGAAATTTAACATTAAGATGACAATTTGGACAAGCAAAATAAAGATAACATTATCATCACTGATATTTCTGGCGAAGCAAACCTCATATTGGAAAGCTGAATCTGCAACACAAAACCACTTAGTGCAGCGAGGTTGCTTCCGCATGCGCTTCAATTCTTTCAACTCCTTGAATTCACGAACGACATTTCTTCTGCAATCTCTGCAAAACCTCTTGCTGTCAAACCTGTGGCATTGAAATTGAATTTACAACAGTAGTAAGCAAGCAAATGTTCAGAGAAGTGGTTGACTTATGCAGGAGGTCAAGGCTCTGCATAGTGCATGTATGTTCACATTTAAATATTGTAAATATTACTAAAGGAATATTAACAAGTATCAAATAAGAAACCATGAAATTCAGTACAAATAAACAGTAATATTAACCAACTATAGGATGAGATTCATTAAAGACCTATTTGAAGGATGAATAAAACCAAATGGGCAAATGTGTAAGAGGTAAATGCTATAAGGACCTATGTACAATGCCAAAAATAACAACAATAGTTAAGTAAAAAATAATCGTATTATGAGGAACAAAAAGAAAAAAAGCAGCCACATATTCTGCCTATGAATGCATGGAATTTGTAATGTATTCATATGAAGATGATTGGAGCCATAAAGTTGTAAATACACCGGTTCATAGCTTCCTCCTTTAATCGTCATATCCATTCAATTCATCTCTCTTCTTAGACTTTTTCAAGCTTCTTTTCTTTTGAAAAGTAACCACCTATTGCAAATAAGTTTCTGTGGCACATTGATTGGTATGTAACAGTTGGACCAGTAAATAACAACCAATACATACTTACCGGTGGATATCAACTGGTCAAACCAAGAACATGAGTCAGTATGTATTGCTGATAGCTGTAGATACCAGTCTATACAACCAGAAAATACAAGTTGTGCATACCGGACTAGACCAATAAATGTCACTTAATAGGTACCAGTCCAATAGGTTTTTAAAACCATGGTTAAAACAATAAACTACAAGTTAACTGTGAGACCACTTCGAACAAAGCTGGCATGTTTATAACCTAGAGTGGTATAGAATTCCTGTGATGGGCACCAAGCCAGAGCAATTCTAGACTACAGAATCAACAATATTATGGGATTTAGAAAGTTGAAGATGATATGATGTACTTAGTTTAATCATCTTCACAAAATTTTCCAATACATCCTCCTTCCTTTATGTAATAAAGGCTAAGGTTAATAACTTCAATCATGGTATTACCATGCTAAAGTTCAAATACAAATTACCATCAAACTTCAAGAAGCCATTGAACTAGTTGAGCAACTACAGCAGTTAGAATACCCTTTTTTTTTCTCGGCTAAAATTCTGTTAAATATTTACCCTATAATCATTCACTCTCTTTGTCAGCATGACTTTTTCTCAATGTCCGTCCTATTTCACTTTCAATCTTCTGCAATCAAACACAACTTCAATTGTTTTATTGTTCAGTTACCAGCTATTTGCATCTAACATCACTCTCAATCTAATAACTAACAATTTTGGGGATAGAAGCTATCTGCTCTATTTATCTTTAAAAATTACCTTGGAGCCTATACAGACATACCAATACGATAAGCTTGATCTTTAAAGTTTTGTAGTTCAGTCTAGCAACAACCTCTTCTTTCCTCGTTTGGTTCAAATGATCATTATCCTTGCCAAAAACAACTGTCTGAGATTCTATGGTAGGACAGCATTCTTTTAGTTAAATACTTTATAGACCATATATGCATATAGAATGCTTATAGTAACTTAGTACCAACCACTACCTTTTTTTTCAGTTGATAGTAACTTATTAAGAATCATTATCCCCTATGAAAAAGATGTTCCCACAAAAGAAAACAAAATTAAGAGGAAAAATAATTCCCACCTGTACATAAGCCTCTCAATGAAATCTTCTTCCTTCATACGCAGGAGGGATGATCTAGTTTCCTCGCCCAGGGCAGACCAAAAATCCACAAGTGTATCACACGAAAGCCTTGCAGTATGCAAAGCACAGGTTTCTCGGGTTCCATGCCCTCTACCATAATTAGCCATCCCTTGGCTAATCCAACCCCTGCCTTCACCACCGCACGCGTCAGGGTAAAGCAATTCACGCTCATGTTCCCTAGCTCGAGCACTATCAAACACCTACACAACAACCAAAAATGGAAGAGTGATGCATTTCAACAATGTGACAATCAGAAAAGAAACATGGTAATGCAATAAGATGGATTATTAGTCTGCCACTTTGAAACTAATAATTTTCTTGGTAAGGTTAAGATCAACAAAGGAAATCTACCTACACCAAAAGACTATATGTAGAAAGGCAAGAAATAGAAAGATCAGATGTAGAAAAGAGAGAACCATACAAATTAAGGATACCTAAAAAGTTGGCAGATCAGAATAAGCAAAAATATTGCATTAAGCTATAAAATTACATGTTTTAAAACACTAAAAAGAAGGATCAAAATAGCACGTATTACTTACATTCTGGAGTGTCTTCAGTGACCTTGCACATATGAAGCAGTCGAGAACTGTCAGAACACCATTCTTAGTCGCTGTCAGGCCTCCCCAAGGATGCAATGATGGATCCTGCACCTCATGATCATTTCTGTACTGAGATTGGCAAGTTCCTTCACTACCAAAATATCGAAAACTGGCACCTTCCTGCTGCAATGACTTTCCATAGGTGATAATCTGTGAGAAGCCTTCCAGAAGCAATCCGTTGCACCTGGAACAGTAGAGGTTCCTTCTAGCTTGTTCAAACAGTGTCTGTTTGTCTAGTCTCAGGAGCTCCTTTCGTGTGTCAAGGGGTAGCTCGCTCCAGAACTAATTCATTTGCATTGATAATAAGATTAATGCTTGGCATACCAAACCATGTAAATTAATAAATGAATAAAAATAAATTCATCAAGAACAGAAAAGGCCTCATTGTTTATTAGTTGGCAAAACAACATAAGAGTCCCAAGTGAGACTTCTTTTATTTTCTTTGTTCATCGTTCACTTATATCTAAAAATGCAAGCCGGCCTGTTCAGCAATTAATATTTGTCAAACACGAGCATAACAGATTGTTGGACCTAAATTCGCACTGCCCAATATAAGCATACAGTGAACATATTAAGATATGCTGATAACCTCCTGTTTCGGCCCTGGTTTTTGTGTCATCTTATCGAAACCAAAACGTAACTTGCTCCATATAAATTCCCGAACCATTCTACCCTCTCATCCAAACAAATGAAGATTTATCTCATGTAAAACCCCCAAAAATCAATCCACAACTCAGAAAAGGAAAGCAAAAAAATAAAAAAAAACCAGATCCAAATCAAGAACTATGCTCAAACAGACGTGAAGACAAATCGAGACAACAAAACCGATCGATCCGAGCAATTACCTTCTGTAGCCGATCGAAGGTGATGCTATCGCGGTGCTTGGACCAGATGCCATCGGGCGACGCCGATCGGGCGGGTGCCGGGGCACTGCCGAGTTGCGCGCTCCTCGTCAACAGACCAGGCATCTTGTCTCGTTCCTCCCCTCAACAGCAAAGCCTCGCGGATCCGCCTCTCCTCAAGCTGTCCATCCCAGCCACCAGGGAATCCGAGTCAGACCGGACGCGAAAAGGCGGTCGTCGTCGGCAGCAGTGGCAGCGGAGCGGGATCTGAGGGCCGTCGGATGGGGATCGCAGGGATCGGCCGCAGAGGCGATCGGAACCGAGGAGGGAACGCGTGGAGGGGGTTACGATGGGCGAGAGGGACGGTGAAGAGGGGGGGGGTTTTCTCGATGTGATTTTATCGCTTTTTTAGTCGCTGGGTTAAAAAGGCGAAGGTTAAGTCCTCCGTTAACCGTTCCCGGTTATATTTCTCTTATGGCGGTGACATTTCGCTTCTTTGAAGGGGCGTTTCCGCGAGAGAAGACATCGAGCGCACGAATATTAATCCCCCTCCATGGCGGCCGTAACAAGCGTCCGCGCGCAATGGTGCGAGTTCCACGTGGGGACCCACCGGAATCGAGGTGGCCCACGTTAGTCGGAGGCCGTGGCCACAGCACTGTCGATCACCAAGCAGCGGGCGCCGCACTAACGTGTTCCGCAAGTGAGGAGTGAACGTGTGCGATTAAAGAGATCTGCCGTCCGCTGCTTCCAGAGAAACTAATCAGACGGTGGATAGCGCGATGGCATATCAGGTTCTTGGATTTGATCCTGACCATCAGATTTGACAGGATGTAAAATAGATGGTTAGGATTGTCTTCGAGGGTGGGACCAGCCATGAGCTCTTTCTTTTGCGGAAGACCCCTCTATGAAATAAATTATTACATAAACCTTCTTTAAAATTCCGTAAATAGAATGTTAACTGAAATGACTATTTTAACCTCCTCCACGATAGTACTCCTCTTCATATACTTGAGTGTGTTTTGGTCATTTAAAAGTGCGGCTCCGAAAGGTCACCTCTGAAAGAATTTTCCACCTGTTTATTTTTACTCACTCGTTCAACCCGACGTAGCGGCATAGAAAGATGGTGTAGAGGTAAGTCCCTGTGTGCCCCATGCGATTTCCAATTATGAGACTGGTAAGTTCTAGGGTGACGTTCTTGTCGTCCGAAGTGGAGAGGTCGTTCGGAAGGAGTAACCCGGATGGGGCATTAATTCCTTGAAATAATTTCGCCACCCGCACCTGATGAAATAGAACAGCCTGGCTGATCATAGTTTCAATCTTAATCATAGAAATGATTTGATAGATATATCGATAATTATATATTCGTTGTACGTATTAGAGCTTAATAAGATTTGGGTCAAATTCCACCATTAAAATGATTGGAATTCTTCCAAGCGCCCATCAATTATTGTGGACTCCAAACAATCAATTGAATTGAAGAGGGTTTGACCAAATGGTCTGACTAATTGAGCCCGAATTGTTCGATTAGTCTAATTGGAAACCTATTGGTGACTTGGTATGAAATGGTCGAGTCCAGTCATCTCAATCGAGTCGGACCTGAGTCGCGACGCGGCGCGGCCGAAGCGCTTCGTCGAATGCGATCAAGACGCGAATGGATCGTTCTCGACTGAGACCTAAATAGACCCGAGCGGAGCCCTCTCGTGGCAGCAATAGCAGCAGCCATGGAGGAGCATCGAAGACGAGCGGAGCTCGCCGGCCCGCTCGAACTTCTCCCTGCCGTCGACTTCTGCTGCGTCTACGGCTCCTCTCTCCTCCCTAACAACAGTGACAAGGTCGAATCGCTCCTCTGTCTTCCTCTCCTCCGCCTCATCCGACGCCTTCTGTTGCTCCACTGATCCCCATCTGTTCGCATGTCCTCAGACCTCCATGGTGGATTACATCTTGGGCGTCGCAGACCCCATCCAGTGGCATTCCGAGGCAAGTGCTTCATTTCTTGATGATCTTCTCTCCGAATCCGCAATGAATTTAACTTACATGATTGTGATCGGAGCCAACCACAGAATTTGGAAAGGAACAGGCACCACTACTCGAAATGGATGGGGCGGCTTGGCCCGTCGGCGGTGAGCTTCTCTGTCGATTACTTTGGTTATGGTTGCTTGAGAATGAAGAAAAATGAATTCTTGGGATTTACTTCAATGCGTTGGGTTTATGTTATCTGTTTGCTCAGATCAATTGGGTTGCATATGGGATTGGCGTCGGTGTGCACTTCAATCCGTTTGTGGAGTGGAAGGATAAGGTTTGTGTAGGTTTTAATTCCAAGCTTTTCCTTTACAGTAATTTGGTATTTGGTGTTGGGTTCGTATGGATGATTCAAGCCTGGTGTTCGGATGCTTAGCAGATGATAAAGTATGGAGTCGTGCAGATGCATGATTTGGCTATGGATGTACTGACGTGGGACAGGTTCTACCTGAGCGGCCGTTTGCAGAAACCTGTATGTCATTGCTTGAGGTGGTACTTGGTTAGATTGAGATTTGCTCATTATGAATACCTTGATGTCCATTTCATTTCCTCTGTGGTGTGAGCTTGCCGTATTTCTTGATAACGCCCATGTTTGGGCATTGATATCTCACATGAATACGATCATATTGTATTGCCCACTACTACTTTTCTGAAGATTTAGACTAGTCACATTGAAACTAGAAATGCCAAAGAAAGCACTAATAAGTATCCTTGCTGATCTTTTAGAAACCTAAGTTAGACCCTCATTCTTTTGTTTTGTGGATCTTTTATTGATTATTGTTCATTCCAAACAGTCAACACTCAAGATCTTATGTATTGGCTCTTTATTTATATAATGGCCACAAATGGAATTTTTCATTTTGTTGAGTTTATGACACGTCTCAAGAAAAATGTGATGCAAGCAACTACTTTTGCCCAAGACCTAGTTTTTTTTGTTTTCTTATGCTATCTTCTTTCTTTTGAAATCTTGGCAAAAGAAATTAAGGGTTTTGTTGGAGTTTCACATTTATCTCCGGCAATTGAGAATGTAGAAGAGAGATGACGGTTTTCTGACTTGCAAATCCGGTTTTCCTCATGGATGTGGTTCTCATTGGATTTAATTTGCCATCTTTTCTTAAAGAAATTCTATAGTGTATTTTCTTATAATATTGTTGGTTATGACTCTTATGTTTTAGCCCTTTGCTGAGGCTGATGAGAGCACTCCTCAGTTATGCTACATAGTTCTTTACAAGGAAACTTAGCATGTCCTGAATCTTAAGTAACTTCTTTCAATGCGCTCTGGAGAACTCCAGGCTAGACTTTGATTGTGTTTTCCTTACAGCTGGTCTCCACATGTGACTTGTTCCACTATATGCAGCTTCAGAGAAATATTTTCTAGCTAGCCTTTTAAGCACTGATTAAATGTAAACTTGTCTACTTGGATAACTATTCATTAACTTCAACTGTTCCTTTTTCCTTGGAAAAACAAAATCAGATTATGAATTTTCAATACTTCAACAATTATGTCCAAGTATACTGAAACTAACAGTTAGACACTATTTTCTCCTTTTCATAACTTATTTTTCTTTTTCTTTCAAGCTTACTACCACACAATTGTATTTTTCTCATAATGACATGAATTATTCCAAGTTTGACGATAGCTTTGATACATTTTGATACACATAAATTTTGTTACTGGGTTGCTTGAAATGTTTTGATTTATTGGGTAGGTCTACTACGTTATTATGCAAATGGTTTTACAAGTTTTTTTATATTATTTCTTAACTATTTAAATTTTTTATTGTTCATTTAAGAGTATAATGCATCCAAATGCTACAGTATAGTGAAGGGTAAACTAGGAAGAGTTAGTGGACCTTGATTAGATCATATCCATTCTTGTTCTTTTGCATTTACTTTATATATCATCTTGTTCTTTTTTTTCACATTAAAATTCATCTCAGCTTTATGTTTCTTTTTCTTTTGATATCAACTCCTATAAACCCTTTTCTCTTTGTTCTCTATCCAGTCACTATGTTTCAGCAATTATCTTCTAGAAACAGAGCATCTAGATGATGTCTTGGTGCTAGTTGTGACAGTTCTCTATTTTGCCATCTTTATGCGTTTGTTATGCATATTCTGGGTTATATTCGTTAATTTTTTCACTATTTAATTTTATGGTACCTTTTGTGTTTTGTTCATTTTCAGATGCATAAACTTTCACCAGTTTTGACAACCAGTTGATCAATATTTTCTTATATATGTTTAAAGTAAGTAACAAATTGGATAGGAAAGAGAGACGATCACTATTTGCCCTTTGCTTCATGCCTTTTCTTTTCTTTTCTTGTAACCTATGTTTGTTTGTCTCCGTAAAATTTGACTAGTGCTAGTTAACCTGTTAGTGTCAAAAGGTAGTCAGTGCATCTCAAGTGGTTAAAACCACAGGGCCTAAGCTACCTCCTTGGTTGGAGCAAGTAATGGGTCCACATCATGTCTACAGCGAATTTCGGTTGGTAATATTCTTGATACGAGGAACCAACTGTGAGGCTTGTGTGCCAAATAAAATATATCGAGTTTGAACAGTGGTAAGACATTCTGCTTGAAGATGAATTAAGGGGCCAAATCTAGTTATTTGAGGTTTATTTAACCTTAATAGAAGGGGCAGGGATAAATAAGAATGTAGTGCAGAATAAACAGAAATAACACTTTGAAAGAGTGTGGTGACGGTTTACGTATGGAAGTGAAACTATAATCATCTTTGTGAGGTAGGTCCATTTAGGAGTGTTCTCTTTTCCATGTCTATAGTATTTATATGACAAGCTGCATATGGAAACAATGGGGTTGGCATCATGAAAATCATCATATATAGTTGTCAACAAATGATAGAAGCAAGGATTCTAATTTCGAATTATACCGCCCATACTGGGCAGTACGTACCGGTCTGCTGGGGACCGCCCGCTACTGGGCGGTACCATTGATCTAGCCCGGTATCGGACAGTAACGGTCGATTTCGACCGTCGTCACTCGCTACCGAGCGGTATCAGCCTGGCTACGGTGAGGGAAGAAGAAGCGTAAAGGGAGAAGAGGGAGAAGGCACTCAAAGAAGAGGGAGAATCGGGAGAACCTCAATGCTTCCCGATCCAACGTCGCCCTCCCTCAACGATCCTGATCTAGGAGATAACGGAGAGGCGGCGACTTGGCTTCTTCTTCGCAGCGTTCTTCGCCGAAGGCCGGAGACGTTTGCGACCTTCAACATTTTCGTCGAACGCCGCAGATGCGGAGAAGACTGCGTTCTTCTCCTCGTCTGACGCGACGAGGAGAAGAAGAGGAGGCAACGTCGCTGAGGCAATGTTCGCCTCCTTTTTTTATTTTTAATATTATTTTAATATTTTTATATATTGATTTTTATATTTTTGTATTATATATATATATATATATATATATATATATATATACGTACCAACTTGGTGTACCATACTGTACCGAGCAGAGCTCGATTCGTTGGTATAATACGAAATTATGAACCGTAGATAGAAGTATATATGATCATTTGTGTTGTTTCGTAGTGATGTGACTCATATTAACCAATGATGATAGAGTTTGACTGACGCAAGGATGCTTGACTAGAGAACTTGCCTAGGGTTTTAAAGACGTGTGTTTCTTTTCTTTTGTAATAATCTAATAAACATTATTTCATATACCTACATGCATGATTGTGCTTGGTCGTATCTCTTTAGACAGTCCTTTTTATCAACTTGATGTGTACACTGATGTTCTGCATATCTCTAAGATGCTTCATTTTATTTATCTTTATATTGTTTAGTTTCATGTTTCTTACAGGTTCAGGTCCTAATTGATAACTGGGATATACAAAAGGTTAACTTGATTAACCTGAAAGCAGCAACTTCTGCTTCACTACTCCTTTTACCAGCTAAATTTAGTGAGGTGTACTTTCTGTTGTTAACTGTGATCTTACAGTTTCTAATAGGGGATTGTTTTTCCACTTGCCTATTGGATTACCTAAATTTCTTATTAAAAGTTTCTTATGATTTAGGAAGATCTATATGCTAAAATCTGTAGTCTTTCGTACATGGGTGATTTGCGAATGCTGTTTGCAGAGGACAAGAATAAGGTCAGTAAACTCACATCTGACACGGTCACTCAGACAGTGTTTCCCTGCCTAATCCACCAAAGAATATATGCTACTATCTAAAGCAATTTTATGATGGTTATCTGTTTCAGCTTAGCTATATATTTGCTATAAGCAATTATCTAATTTACATAAACTACTGTATGTAAGTTTGAAATTGGAGCTTCAGCAGGATGTTTGATTTCATTTTTCATGGAACTGGCAATTCCTCAGTAACATACTAATAGAATTGCATTTTCATTATGTATTTGTCTAGTGAAAAGATTGACCATTACATACCTTTTTTTGTTCAATTCCTCAGATAAGCAAATTGAATTGGAAAAACAAATGCAACTTCTTAATCTGTAAAACATCATTCCATCATGCCTGTCTTTTTTTGTGTTTCATATGGTGAATCAACAGGTAAAGAACATTGTCCGTGGAAGTTTTACATCGTTTCAGTCCATGTATAAGCCATCACTACAAGAGTTTGCGGCTGAAGGGTTGCTTCAGATTCCTTCTGCTGGTCATGAATTTGAACAGGTTTCTTCATTTCCTGAAGTTTTGGCAAATGATCTAATGAGTTTGTACATTATAACTTGGTTAACTTATCTACCATGTTCATAGATTGAAACTGACACATTATTTCATGGTGAAATATGATAAACATTTTGGTAGGACTGTGGTTTATCAGCGACAAGGAATCATTTCTTCTCTCTTCCTTGGACCATCCAAAGACGTTTAGGAATGAAGCATGAGATAGATGGATCAGGTATGACCCTCGTTCTGATGATGGTAAGATTCGGCTATGAGCCCATATGAAACCGAGATCAATTTCTATTGTAGGAATCAAAAAGCCCCAGACCATCATTACTTCTAGAGAATTGGCTGCTAACCGTGTGACCAAAGCTTTGAGACATCTTGTAATGATATCCAGTGCGAGGCAGGCAATGTCTGGATTAGCTGCTACTGGCGGAGTGGCTGCTGCTCGTTATCTCGCAAGAAAAATATCCAAGGCTTGGAAGTCCAGAATGTCTTGACGTTAGATTTCCATCTGAAGGTCTTTTTGTTGTGCATTTGGTTGATTAATGCACAATAAAGTTCCGGATAACGAAAGATGATAAAGGTAGCAAACATTGAGAAGCAACGAGATGTTGTTTCAGTAGACTGCAACAAGATATCCAAGGCGTGGAAATCCAGGACACCTTGAGCTTCTCTCTTTTTGAAGGACTATTTCCTTTTGTTGCTTCGGGTAGAGTAGATCTTTGTGATCCATTGGTCATCTGCAACTGGCGAAGGAATGTGATGAGGAGATAAGCATTGTGCACGCAGCGGTAAAGAAGGATGAGGTATCTGTATTTATAGAATCGACTGTGGTGTAATCTTTTCTATTACATTTGGAAGTAACTTTTTTCTGAAGTCTTATAAGAAATAAAAGGGAGGGAAGGAAAGTAAATCTTGTATTATGTTTGGCTGAAACATTTTCTTTGGTCAACGAGAACTATGTAGCAAGTGTAAATCTTTCGTGTCTGGACTAAAGAATGAAACAAATGTAGCATAGGAGATTCGATTCCTGTTAGTGTACTGAAAGGGGTAAAAGAACAATAAAAAGATAATAATAATTATATATTATCTCTTATAGTTAGATTTTTTTAGTAGAGTCTTTAAATTTAAAAAATCTATATTTGGATTCCTATAATTATCAAGGTGAAATATCTAGTTTCATTTACATTAACGTCATTGATTTTACTAATGGAAGTATAAAAATGATAGGTAAAAAGATAATTTTAATTGGACGACAAGTGGTTGTTGTGATCGAGGGACATCAATGGTAAAAGTTGAGGCAAAGGGAGAGGAGGAAGAAGACGACAGAGATGCCGACCCTATGTATCTACGTTGATGTCGCTGGGCAATTGTGTTGGCAACTTGGGCTTCACATTCAATGACCCGAGCGATCTATAATACGATAATAGTGATTAGCCTTGTAGGCACTTCGGAGCACACCTCTAGTCATCAAAGTATCACCCAACTATCCATTTCCACTATCGCATCCTACTCTCGTAGCTTGATAGTGAACCACAACACAACCGCGAGGACCACTCGTAGTGGTAGGGCTGCGATTGTTTCTTGGAGTGAGTCATTGCTTCTATGCATCGTTGTCTGCTCCGCAACCCCATCCTTCGGCTCCAACTCAACAGGACGACCTCCACTCTCTCCTCAACCACCTTGGCGATCACTTTGTGATCATTTGTTGAGGATCTACGAGATTCTTCTCTCGAGGCATCGTCGTCAACTCGCAGGTGGAGAGACAAGGGCTAGAGAACGAGAATGCCACAAAGGGGAAGCAGTAGGATCGAGATCGTTGGAAGCACAAAGAGGGCGAACCCATTGCGGACCTATGCCGAAGATATCGCATCCAGTTTCGAGGGAGTTGCAAGCGACACATGTGATCTAATGGATATGGCGAGTCATGAGGAAGTTGGCGCTATGGACGGATGCATCACAAGCCCAACAAAGGAAGGCCACGTTCGACTCACAATAGATCGTCGCCCTTTCGCTGCCTTGCATTTATTTCAACGTTACTCGATAACTGCGTCGGTACCGACATAGATGCAAAGCAATATCACTCGCAATCGTCCTCTTCCTCCTATCCCTTTATTTCATCTTTCGTCGTCACTCACTTTTCTCATTCACAATCATCACTCGTGGCTCCCAATAGCGTCGGTGTTCACCACACCGAAAATATAATTGAGATATTAAAATTATATTTTTTGTCTATTATTTTTATGTTTTTGACGGTAAATTAAGACAAATGAAACTAAAAAGTTTTATTTTCATAACTATAGAGATTTTAATATAATTTTTTTAAATCTATAGATCGGGATGCTAAAAATATCTAACTTAATGGTAATATATAATTAGCAAAAAATAAAAAAAAAAAAGTTAGAGAACAGACCGAATGAAAGAAAAAAAAGAGGTTAGGGAATTCACGAATCGAGAAGAACGCGGCAGAGGAGGGAAAACAGAAAGATAGATCGATATAAACATGGCGAAAAACCAAACGAAACCGTCGCCTGAGAGATTCGAACTCTCGCGGGGAAACCCCATGTACTTAGCAGGCACACGCCTTAACCACTCGGCCAAAGCGACGATGACGATTACCGGTAAAACGAATAATATTTAACTTATATATATTTTCGATGTTTTGATTTCTCCAAAAATCGTTCTTTAGATGTTTCTAGAAACACTAGATGACCGCTTCCCACTCGAAGGGCTCAGAGGTGGTTATCCATGCATTTTCTAAATGACAACGACATCAATCAATCTTCATCAATGCGTGCCTGTCTTGCAAGTAATTCGATGGCCCTATGGACATATAAAAACATCCTATTTATGGGCAGAACAATGAAGGTTCTTTTCTTTTGACCCCCACTAGGATGACTCCCTGGAGATTATTTATTAGGGAAGATTGGTAAATTAAATGCCTTGCTGCTTTGTTGCCAACAGAATGATATGGGTGATGTTGTCAGCTTACCATAACTATTTATTTGCTTTACAATTGTCACAACCTTCTTCTTCCTGATGCAAGGAAATAAAAATCTGCATTTCCTAATAATAAATGTATGGAATTAGTGAAGTCTGCTGCAGAAGATCTCATCAAAATATGGAAGAAGGAGAAGACACAGTGGATGGATTAAAAGTCACTATGGGCCACTCCCACACACATATTAGAGGGGAGAAATATCTAACACAAAATCATCAAAAACAAAAACAAAATAAAATTGCAACCGAAAAAGAATGCCATACCACAGGCTTTATGAAGAAAACAGCAGCATAACATCCCACCTTAAAAAGTCCATATGAAACTTGACACCCAACAATTCAAACACCCAAGACCGCAACAACTTGTCCAACTGGCACATGCACATCACAAAATCAAAGGAGCAGTTCAGAGCACATCAGGTTTGATTGTAAAAGATTAATATAGTTAGGTCACATTACAATTTGTTGTTGTAGTTAAGAACACAAAATTAATTCCGATCCATAGTGTTAGCTCATCGTGGCCAACACGAAACATAGAAGAGAGAAGCAAGAATTACTAAAGAACCAACAAATGGATCAGTATTACCATAACCCAAAGTCAACAAATGAAAACAGACCTTGCGCTACATCCACAAAAAAAGATCTCCAGAAAGCAAAACCCTACACCTCAATTACACGGCATAAAATGACAGCCATCTCATACAACAATCAATTTAGGTTCAGTAAATTACAGTGGCTCTCTGTAAGTATGAAATTGCTTTGATTACATTTCTATGCCTACTGGTAACATACAAGAGCAGATAACATGCCGAAGCATTATAATAATTAACTGAGTGTTGGAAAAGGGAGATTTGGTATTAACCCAAATTGATCGGTTCAATTCATTTTGACACTCCCCAGTTCCAAGAGAGTTTTGCTAGTGGCAGTCAATGCAATTTTGTAAAAGAAACAAGTTAATAACTTATGAAACTCTAGCGTTCAGGTACCATTTGTGTCAGATTTGGATCCCATCTGATTTTCCTTTCGAGAGCTGCCACTTTTGCATAAACATGATGTCCGAGGTATTGATCCACAGTCCCTGACTACCCAGGGATGATCGGCCACATCAACTAGTGTCATCCTCTGCACTGGATCTGAAAAAAAGTAATCAATATAATTGAACTATAATTTCATTCAAATAATTAGACTTAACGGCAACTTTCACTGTTTGCATGTATTGGATCGAATAGCAAATTCTTTGTGAATTAAAGATTTGCAAATCATCCAACAGAAACATATATGATTGGATCACAAATGATGACTAAGAGAGCTACTTATCATAACAACATGAGCAGACGTTAACACTTGCCTTTACACAAAAGTCCCTTTAGTAAATCCTTCAGCTCAGGATCAACTTCCTTGGGCAGATCCAATGGACTATGAACTATCTGAAATGTAGTGTACAAAGTGTATTGAGAAATTTACAACATTCACAAATATCAAGAGCAGTTGTTGTAGGCTACCTTGTCATATGTATCTTTTAAACTATCTCCAACAAATGGGCAACAGCCTAATGTCATACAGTATAATGTCACACCAACAGCCCATATGTCAGCAACTTTACCATGGTAACTTGATCCTGTCAGAATATATCACAAACTTGGGGTTTAACAATTGCCCAAACTAGAGTAGTGATGAACTTCAAACTTTATATAGAAATTGTGATCGAGATGAATAATAACCTAAACAGCATTCAGGTGCAGTAAAAACAGGGGTTCCAGGAGACCTGCAAAGGACATCATTGCCATCCTACAAAATAATGAGTCAAATCAAGTCAAGCCAATTTATAAAATCATAACTGCTACAATGAAAGATGAAATCAGTTTGACAAAGACAACAAAACAAATGATGTAAAAATTTCACAGGAAAAATATAGCTATGACAAGAGGTTCCATTTATTTAATACATAACAACAAACACTACTACCAAGGTTAGTAGCATTCTTGCTTTTTTTTACTGGCAAAGCAAAGATCAATAAAATGGAAGTGGTGTGCAGGCAATCAGGCCACTGGTAGAGCATATGCGGTTACCAGGTGCATGTATGAATGCAAGAGAGGTCCCTGTTCTGAAGTCTTTAGTAAGAACGAAAATTAAGAAAATATTACGAAACTAGTGATTAATGAGAGAACCAGTTTGGTAAAAAATGGAAAAGAGAAACATGGGCAACAGAGGATGGTCCAGAGATATATGGGAATGCAGCAAGGTGTGTAGAGAAAAAGACAGCAGCAAGATTGTAAAAGTTTCAGGGAGAAGGTGAAGATGATCAAGAAAGCACATAGCTTTAAATTGAATTCCGTGATTGCTTTTCATTAGTCAATAGTTGACACTTGCAGCTACTTGCCACCAAAGGAAGAGAGGGAGAAATGGAGAGAAGGTGAGAACATGGAAAGAAATGGAATATTTATCAACCACACGCATATGCAAACAACTAAACTATCTGAACCACTTTTTGGTTTCAGGAACCATGTTTTCTTGGACCACAGTATACTGGAGTGCAAGTATAGTAGCATGATAGTATCCAGTATAGTCTTTACTCATCCCCTGATAATTTAGGCAGAAGACATATGAATATACTCGAAAGGAGACAAACATCGTTGGATTTGGAGACATACAACAACATGCTGTAATGTTCTAACTATTTGGATTTGGAGATATGTTCAAAATATATTTTTAATTACTAGATTGTCAGTCAACTAATGTATTCTGTTTTTCAGACCATGTAAACTATCTGTTTATGATGCCTTTATCATTAGTTGTTACAAATTCCAATACCTTTACTTCAACTTTTATGTCTACCGCGACACAATTGTGTCATTAATTTTTGCTTGTCATTTAGGTTGTTGCACTACTGTCAACCTCCCTGGATACTATAGTTTATAAGGTTCTGACTATAATTTTCAAGCTTGGCCAATCCTGATCTGGGTCCACTGAGTTGGATCAGCATCGAAAATCCCACATATCCTGGTTTCTCGGATATATTGACAAATTGGCTAATTTTAGAAAAAAAATTCAGGCAATTCCTTCTGATTCAGGGTGATTCCAACCCAGATCCTATGATCCCATAGGCATTCCAGCTGAAAGAAGAAGAGGAAAAAAATAGAAGAGAAGAGAGAGAAAGAGAAAGAGAAGGAGAAGGGAGGAGAGGGAGAGGAAGAGAAATAGACTACACTCCACTGTTGTTACTTGTCATTGCCATTTTAGCCATCAACAACATCGATGTTGTACTAGTAACTCATAAAGGAGCAAAGCTTATGTGCACGATAGGGCTCGAGCGCGAGCGATATTTATAATTCTCCAAAAATATTTACAAAGTTTAAATATAATGTAAAATTTATTATTTATTCTCTCTTTATAATATAATGTAAATATTTATAATGTAAATATAATGTAAAATTTAATATTTACAAAGTTTAAGTAATATAATGTAAAATTTATTATTTAAAATTTTATTTTGTAATTTTATGGTTTTTCTCTCTTTGTGAAATTTAATTTATTTTCTTGACCCATCAGTTCAATATGCCAATTCTGCAAATACTGATTTTATTGCAGATGGCATATCTTGATTCCAATTTTGTTTTTGCTAGCTAAGGAAGCATCACTAAATTTATTTACATGTAATGAATCAATACCTTGATTTCTTTCATTCTTTCAAAGTCAACACAAAACTGTTACGCAAAAAAGGCACAACTGATCATGATAATATGTTGTTGTATTTCATATATTCTTATTGTCTGGATCTAGAAACAAGAGACATTTAAGTAAAATTTAATTCACATATAGAATACATTATCATCAAACTAATCCTTAAAAGCAAGGTCTGCCGTACTGGACCGACAGGCCAGCGGTACGCGAACCGCTCTGTACCGTACCGAGCACTGTAGCACTGTAGCAGTGCTACAGTGCTCGGTACACCTGGGTGTACCGAGCTCGGGTCGAAACTTTGGTACGGTACGGCAGACCTTGCTTAAAAGTAACATGTGTTTCAAGATTTCAATTATGGTGTAGCATTAGTGACCAGAAGAAACCACAACCATCGAGTTGCCACCAACATCATGCTGAATGAAATATAAAATTTCAGGGGATAAAATTTACCTCAAAAGCATGGCTGACACTGAAATCACCAATTTTTACTGCTCCCTCTCTTGTTACCAAAAGGTTATCAGGCTTGATATCTCCATGGACAATATCCTAAACAGAAGAAAGATGTGATACAATAAGCATCAAAGCATAACTTAAGAATGTTTTGACGATATTGAAATCTGAAGTGCAAATTCTTAACCATTTAAATTTGTAAATTATGCCCTTATATGCCATGAAAACAAAATAGCATATTATGTCTCCTCTCCATAACAAAATAGCTAGCCAAGTGATCTATAAGTTTATATCCTTTTGCAGCCAAAGTCAGTTGTCTGACAACTCTTGTAAGACCATTTTTTCCAATTTCCTGTACACACCTAGTGCTGCCCCTGACTCCCTGACATGTCATACCAATTATGGTACATAATGATCTTCCTTTGGATGTTTACTCCTGAATTTTCAGATCATTCACAACCACTATGACACTAATAGTTAGCATATCACAGACTATCCAGATAAGACAAAGGTAGAAGCAGTCATCTATGTTCTAGGCCTTCAAAGGTGACATGGTTTTAAAATATCTAGCAAAATAGCCCATAACTTTCAAAGAAAAATCAAACAGTGACATATATTCAACTGAACATTCTATGGTCACAGAATGACCTGGAAAAGCTTGTGGTCCATACAACTAAAAAAGTTCTCTTCTTATTTTATAAAAGAAATAAGAATAAGTTAACTTGCACTTAAATAAAGATAAGTTTCTCCTAAAAGAATGGGAAAACAGAATAACTTACATGAGCATGCAGATATACGAGCCCAGCAATTATGCCTCTCAAGTATCGTCTAGAGGTAATTTCTCCTATCCCTCCAAGTGTACCAGAAGAACCACATACCGAGCTGCCTTCCACATATTCTAGTACTATAACGAAAAACATCTTATATAATGAGGTCACAATTATGAATCATCCAGATGAAACCAATATATAAACAGAAGACAAGGAATGAAAGAATGTCAAATATTAACTAGTTACCCATGTATAAATTATCTGACTCTGGGTCATCGATCACTTCAATAAGATTAATTAGATTTGGATGTTCTATTATCTTCATAATTGATACCTGCAGAAAGATTAAGAAAAGCTGGATGAAATTCGACTTTAAAATGATGTCCAGTAGAAAGTGGTAATCAACTGGTAGAAAGTGGCAATTAGATTAATCAAGAAAGTAGTATATTTGAGCTGCATTTAACATGTAGAAGACTTGAACTTGTTAGTGCATAAATATATACTATCAAATGGAAGATATATAATACATATATTAGCAATCTACATGACTGACTTGACATTCAATGGTTTTAAGATGAATATACCAACATGCAATTATGTACCTGAGATTGTTCTTTTTGTTCAAACAGGAGTCTGAAAAGAAAATCTTGGAAGCATATCACTAGCAAAATTTTAGCCATAATCATGCATTATCAAAATGCCATAGAATCAAACATCAGAGAAGGAACAAAAAAGGTCCAGCAATGTAAATATTTCAAATAATTATAGCATTAACCACAAGACAATTGCCTGTGATTTCAGCAGACTATTAGGTATAGAACCAAACTAAAGATAATTGCTTTATGCAAAAAATTGAATTTCACTGCATGTTGATATCACTGTGAGCAAAAGCTAAAATTGCCTGGCCATGTATAGGTATAGTAAATGCACTATAGCATGGTTCAGCATCTGCCAATAAAAATAACTGGCATGGCAGTCCTTAGCTTTGTCATTAAATAAGATTTGTTATACTTAGCACAATTCTATATATTGCATAGATTCACTATGAATGATATGAAACATCTACACAGCAAGAAACATCTTTACAGCAAGAAGGCAGAAAGGAATACTGACAAAAAAACAAAGAGTACAGTATAAATTGTTTTTAGCAACCAAGCATGATTAAGATAAAGTTGCAAAGCTTCTACCTCCCTAAAAACATCTGTCATAGCTGTTTCAGTGGAAGTAACTTGCAACCTAGAGAGACGAGACTTGTAAAATGCCTGCGCTGGACAAATATTCCAACATTAGAGTAATTGTTGCTTTTTTGCTTTTACGAAAATAGAATTTTAAATTAGTGTAAATATCAGCTTATTCATATAATTGGCACATCCAATGCTGACAAACCTAGTATCTAGATGTACTTTCTCTGTGAATGATTCCATCATAAAAGAGAAAATTTTAACAAAATTTACCAATATTTACTAATAGCATATGCATTTTGTCTAATGCTGTCATACAATGGAAAGGAAATTAATATTCCTTTAACAATCTCAGAGGCACGATAATCTTGTTTTGGCAAACAAAAAACAAGGGGATATGTCGAAATTTGTACAGCTTACTGAAAACACATATAAAGCAATCAATAGATTGTTACATGGAAAAAGAAGCAGAACGCATACATGCAACTGAGAGAAGAAATGCTCAAAGCATGTATATAAAAATAAGAACTAGTTCCAATGCAAGAAAGTTTCCTATCCAATAAATTTTAACTCTTAAAGTAGCCTTTTATATTTGCCAATTTATCTACAACAAATACAAGTAATACATCAACATATTGCTACAATCAGTAATTTCATAATTAGGTCTAATTGAAAATTTTACGGACTACAGAAACCTAAAAAAATAAAAAAAATGAGGGATTAACAAGAGACGACACCTTGATTGCATACTGCTTGCCATCGTTATTGCTCCGATATAATACCTACCTCATAATTAAAAATGAAAATACCATCTCAGTTTTAGAAAAAAAAAACATCTTAAAGATCACTTGGGAAACTATTATTTTCTGACAGCTGATTGAGGTCCGTACCACTTTCCCATAGCTTCCATGGCCTATGGTACATTCTTTGACATACTCATTGATCATCTTTTGTCCAGAAGCATCCTGCAAAAGTAACAGAAGAAACCAACCATGGAGGGCTTGTCATGCAAAAGCATACACTTCAATACTCGTACATGCAAAACTAAATAACCATCAGAAAATACAAACAACCAATGTCGACGAGAGTGTAAGCCCAAGCCGGTCAGAGGAGAAGTATGAAAACAGGAGTCGAGGTAATAATGAAAATTTAAGCTTCATTGGGCTCAAACTATCACATGTATCTCAATCGATCATTTGAGCATACATAGAAAAAGAGTAGGCAGATAGATCATCTTGGTGACGAATGCTACTTGATTCTGCCCAATTGTTATATAATTCTTCTACCTATTTCTCAAAAAGGTGCAATTCGATGGCAATTCCAGAAGCAACGAGCAAAACAAAAGGATTCAAGAAACAAAAACACCGACAGGGCATAGGACATACCCGGTCCAGAGTCAAACGTTTCGTTTCCTTCACGGGTTTCTCCCTGCAGATGGGGCGATTCGTCGGCAGCATCAAAGGCGCCATCTTCCGGCCGCGACCCAGCATCCACACTTTCTCGAAATCCACATCTTCGTCGGGCTTCTTGAGGAACCCGAGGCAGCCGCAGCAGCCAACGTCCAAATCCGAATCGGGAAGCACAAAGCCCGACATGGGATGAACCGTCCCTCGAGGATAAACCGACCAAAATTCGACGACTACGGGAGAAGAGGCTTCGATCGGAGTCCCTGGAAAACGAATAGGGACTGGGGAGGCCCTAGATCGGGGAGAGAGAGAGGGGGGAGGGGTGGCGTGCGGGAGACAAAAGCGCACCTCCGCTTCTCTTCGGCTGTCGCGTTAGGTTTTGTTCGTTCGAGTCTGTTGTCGGTTCGCCTGGTGACGGGACCGCCGATCGGAGACCGGAAAAGACGGAGGAACGATGCTTGGCCGACGACTTCGGGTACGACTGTAGGCATGACGAGGTACGACTGATCGACTAAACCCGAATCCGAACATGGCTTTTCGGGTTCAAGGAAAATGGAACCCGATTTAACCGGATCAAATAATCTTAGCTATCAAAAAATCCGATCCATTATAATAAATAAATGAGGTGTTTAAATTCGCATCAGATACATATTTCTATTATCCAAATTTATTCCAAATTAAATAAAAAAATATCTTCTTTAATTGTAATAAACTTCAATAACATAAGATTAAAAGTTTATATTAAATTGTTTTGCTTAAAATAGCTTTATTTTTGGAGTTTTCATCTCCATTCACTGTTGATAACCGTGGCATAATGTTAAATCTAAATTTTATTACTTATTACTACAACAAAACATATTCTTATATGTGATTTTTGTATACACTTACTGTTAAAACCGTGTCATAGGTGAAAAAATGTAACAATTATTTTACTCACTACAGATAATAATCACGATACTAATATCGGATCATGCATAACTTTGTCTTCGAGATTATAAATGAGATGAAAGGATGGTCTTCATTACTTCAATCATGCATAACTTTGTCTTCGAGATTATAAATCACAGCCCCATATATATATATATATATATATAGTAAGAAGCTTGTCATCTTGCTCTACGAATGACTAGTTGACAACCCTGCAGTTCCGACGGATCTCTCCGGCAGAGGAGGTGAGGGGGCTTATGTTCCCCATCTTGATCATGGAGTTGACGAAGTCCCTGAAGAAGAGGATGCTGCTGTTGCTGTACGCCTGCACGAGCGCCTTCGTCGCCGCCTGGCCCTCGTCGCTCGAGAAGAGACCCTGGTCGGACGACAGCAGGCCCTTCTGCTCCACCAGGTTCTTGAAGTAGTGGTTGTCGAAGGCGTAGTTGGAGTTGCGGTCGAGGGGGGCGGTCGCGGTCGCGTTCCCGTCGCCGCCGCTCTGTGGGCAGAGGGTTTGCAGCTCCGTCGCCATGCTCGGGTCCAGCGTTGGGTCCACGGAGGAGTCCTCGGAGAAGTCATACAAGCGGCCGCTGAAGGTCACGCATCGAGCTCGGCCGATCGTGTGGCCGCCTGCGCATGCAGTGCAATCAATCAATGGGCTGTGGAGAAGGAAGCGTGCAACTGCTGGGATCGGTGCACACCTGATAAAGAGACCACGTCGGTGGTGTTGAGACCAACAGCAACAAACTTGTCGATGATGGTGTCGATGGAGTCGAAGGGAGAAGGAAGGTCATCAGCTCCAGTCTGGTTCGCTACCAACCCATCCCTTCTTCCCAGAAGAACGTTCCAATAAGGCCCTCCACTCTGAAACCAACACTCCATCATTCCATGTATATTCTCTCTCTTCTGTTAAAGCTATCTCTAATATATGTAGAGAGAGAGAGAAAGAAGAGAGATGATGTACCAAATACACCGAGTCTCTAGCTGCTATAGTAAGTATATCTGCACAAGACACAGTTGCATTGCATGTGTTCTCCACTGCAGTCTTTATGGTGTCGATGACATCAAAACCCCTCGCAGAGTTCCGATTGGGAAGGGCAAGCTTCTCGCTGTCACTCCCATCAAGAAGAACTGAACCATCACATCCCTGCACGAAAAGGTCCATCGAGGAGAAAGAAATTAACCAAGAGAGCGAAGCCTATCTGCTATCTCACTGATGCATACACATATAAGCAAGTGAAGGAAGAACTCACGTTCACAAAGCAATCATGGAAGTGGAGCCTCAGCAGTGAAGCTGCCATCCTGGTGTCGTTCCTGAGAGCACTAAAAAGCTGGCGGCGGACCACCCTGAACACGGCGGGGCAACTGTTTGCGTAGAAATTCGTGCTCAGCTGTGATCTGCAAACCCCCATGCTCAGCCACAGCACCACCAAAGCTGTGATCAAGGAAGGAACGACGTTGCTAACACTCTCACAACCCTTCATCTCTCTCTCGCTATTATATGTATCTATCTCTTTCTCTCCACTGCTTGATGTGTTGAAGCCATGAGAAGGATCGATTTATAGAGAGTTGCTGATGGAAAAGGAGTTGCCATGCTTATCTTGGCTTTTGCAGATGGAGGGAGCTTCAGTGCGCATTAGCCATCAGCACTACTGCTGCCGTCGTGGATCGGAGAGAGCAAGATAATGGCCGCAAGAAGTGAGGATGGAGAAGGACTGGGAAGGGACCTCGTGTCCTTTTGCAGGGGTCAGGTCAACGGAATCGAGCTGCATGCGTGCGTCGTCCCACCTATGCATATATTGCTGCCGATGAAGAGAGCACTGATGAGAGTATTATAAGCAGGTAAAGCACGTGATTCGGTATGTGTCGAAGAAGCTAAAGAAGTTGACCTCGATAGGCCGCTACATTACCCCGCGGATATGAAGGCGGCTTGATGAACCAACTCGTGCATCTCCAATTCCTATTTCTCGATTAAACCCGAGTCAAAACCGATCTGACAAATCCAGCTGAACCGACTCGGTGAACCAACTCGTCTTTCACAAATTCCATCTCCAATCTCGGATTCTTAAATTGACTCGACTCAAATGCAACCAACAAATCAATCTGACCCGACCCAACTTGACTTGATGAACCAACTCACTCCCGAAGGTTCAAACAGCGTCCCCTCGTACCGACGACTCTGTTGATATCCACATGGTGAAGGTAACCTCTCGCCGGCGCTTTTCCTCTGCCTCAGCCGCCGCTGTCCCTTCTCCTTCCAAGTCCCCACCTCCCTCCTTCTCTCTCACCCCCCCGCAGGACACCATCTCCCATCTATGCGCCCAAGGCCGCTTCGGCGACGCAATCGCCCTCCTCTCCCGCCAGCGCCGCCTTCTCCCGGCCACCCACCGCCCTCTCGACCTACCCTCCTCTGCCTGTCGCGTTGCAGCCGCCGCCGCAGCATCGGGCCGCCCCCTCGGTCTCCTCCTCTCCAACCGCCTGCTCGATCTGCTAGCCAAGTGTGGCGTCCTGCCCGAAGCCCGCCGCTGGTTCGAGTCCATGCCCTACCGGGACCTCTGCTCCTGGAACACCCTCATCGGCGGCTATTCCTCCTGCGGAGACCTCGACGAGGTCCGGAGACTCTTCGATCGCATGCCCAGCAGGGACCACTTCTCGTGGAGCACCATTATCTCCGGCCACTCCCGGCATGGCCACCCCAGAGAGGCGCTCGGCCTCTACCGGAGAATGCAGAGCGAAGGGAGCGGGAAAGACTCGAACTTTGGTAACAAGTTCACGGCTTCCAGCGCCCTTGCTGCCGCAACAGCCATCCCGTACCTCCGACATGGGAAGGAGATCCACTGCCACATAATTCGAATGGGGTTCGACTCGGATGCCGTCGTTTGGAGCGCGCTATCGGATATGTACGCCAAATGCGGAAGCATTTACAACGCACGCCATGTGTTCGACAGAACACTCGACAGGGATGTCGTTTCCTGGACCGCGATGATTGGGCGGTACTTCGACGGTGGGCGGAGAGAAGAAGGGTTTGAGCTGTTCTCGGATATGTTGAGGGCAGGCGTCCGGCCGAACGAGTTCACCTTCGCAGGGGTTTTGGATGCATTGTCGGAGCTGGCCATGGAAGGCCCAGGGAGGCAGCTGCACGGTCACATGATGAGGGCGGGCTACGATCCACTCTCGTTCTCAGCCAGTGCTTTGGTGCACATGTACTCAAAGTGCGGGAACATCGACAAGGCCAGGGCGGTCTTCGAGGGGATGCCGAAGACGGACTTGGTCTCATGGACTTCCATGGTGTCGGGATACGCTCAGAACGGGCATCCTGAGGAGGCAATCCGATACTTCGAGCTGATGCTGCAGTCGGGGACGAGACCAGATCACATAGCATTTGTGGGAGTCCTTTCTGCGTGCACACATGCCGGATTAGTTGACAAAGGACTAGAAATCTTTCACTCTATAAAAGATGAGCATGGGATGGAGCACACCGCAGACCACTACGCTTGCGTGGTCGACCTGCTCAGCCGGGCTGGCCGCTTTGAGGAAGCTGAGGAGATCATGGACAAGATGCCGATGAAGCCAGACAAGTTCCTGTGGGCTTCCCTGCTCGGTGGATGCAGGATTCACAAGAACGTGAGGCTAGGAGAACAGGCGGCGGAAGCACTGTTCGAGATAGAGCCGGACAACGCGGCGACCTACGTGACGCTGGCCAACATCTACGCCTCTGCCGGCCTGTGGGACGAGGTGGAGAAGGTGAGGAAGACGATGGACCGGCGGCGGGTTGTGAAGAAGCCTGGGTCGAGTTGGATCGAGGTGAAGAGACGAGTGCACGTGTTCCTGGTGGGAGACAAGTCGCACCCGAGGACGGAGGACATACATGCGCAGCTGGAGAAGCTGTACAAGAGGATGAAGGAAGAAGGATACGTACCGGACACCGAGTTCGTGCTGCATGATGTGGAAGACGAGCAGAAGGAAGAGAGCTTGGCGTACCACAGCGAGAGGTTGGCAGTTGCATTTGGGATCATTGCTACTCCGCAGGGCACTCCCGTCAAGGTCTTCAAGAACCTGCGGATTTGTGGAGACTGCCACACTGCGTTCAAGTTCTTCTCCAGGATTACACAGAGGATGATCATTGTCAGGGACTCTAGCAGATTCCACCACTTCAAGGAGGGGAGCTGCTCCTGTGGGAACTACTGGTAATTTGAGTTACATAGTTATTCTAAGAAACTAAGAGCTATCTGCTGCAGCTTCAGAAGTTGGTGTGGCCATGTATAGTAGAGTGAAACCCAGACCAGATGATGCATGGTAGATTATATACAATAATAACAAGGCAGGTATTTGGCAACTGGCTACTTGTTTTAGAAAAGGGCCAGGATATCTACAGGGCATTGGGAAGGAATAGTCAACATCCTAGTGATTTTGTAATCCTCCTCGTAGATTTTTTGCTGATGAATTTGGAGAGTTTTATCGTTTCACATTATGTTGCAAAAGATCTCTCTCTCTCTCACTCTCTCTCTCTATTTGCTGATGATATTGGATGGCTATTCTACTTATATTTATCCCAATTTGCAAAATATGTTTGCAGCTGTGGCACGGGACAATGCCGAATCCATCCACAAAATAGATGATCGGATCTAATATCTGATCCTTTTCGGATCACAGATATTTAATCAAAACGTAAAAACTATAGAACTAAGATTCATCATCTGTGATGGCTTTCTATTGTGGAAACAGACCGACCCAGAAAGCACTTATATTACTAACTAGGAAATGCAATTACCGCTGTGTTCGAGAAACCATGAAACATAAAGCGAAGAAGAGTCAAGAGGCAGTTTCAGTTAAAATTCTAATACATTCCACATAGGCTGAGATGGCTTCTGACCAAAAAGACATGGAAGTAGAGGTGGGCACCTTCACGCTGAGAAACCTTTTGACCCAAAGGCATGTCACCACTTCCCCTGTTTCAGAGAATATATCAGAGAACAATCACAAAGAAAATTAATTGCGTATATAAGCAGAAGCAGAAATCTCAACCATGCACCATCGAGTTTTATATGCCAAGCCCAGGGATAAGGCAAAAAAAATTGACTATTTATATCTTAGTTGTGCCTGATGAACAATGCCCGAGCAGCTTTTGTAGGAACAAAGGATTCAAAAACATAACCATCCTTGCAATTTATATTCCTTGTATGAAAGATCAGAGGATAGACAGAAATGAGTCAAATCGGCAAATTAACTGAAATCTATGTCATATTTACTGAAATCCTTGCAATTCAGAAGCTCATTGCTCCAAAGGAGTAATGTTTCATAATTTTCAACAAACACCAACAAATAAAACGGGAGGAGTGCAAATAACAACACTAGTAGGATTCTACTGACTGCATCAAACCAACAGATGCAGGAGTGCAGATTACAACACATCCACTAGGGTAAGGGTAAGCCTTAAGAAACCTAATTGTGAGAAAACATAGACCAAAATCGACTGTGTGCACTCAATCAAACTAACAGCACTATGAAACAACAGTGATGCCTTAAGCTCTTCAATCAAACAAAAATCAGATCCAAGACAACTTTTCCTAATTTTTCCCTTTTTGTCATTTGATAATCCTTCAACATATAACTAAACTAAATCTTATCATACAAAGAAGTATGCACTCCACCTACATGCCAAACAAAGAAAATGGTATTTCCAGAACCCATGACTTTTAAAGTATTATGAAAATTATACAGCTATAACCTTTTAAGGTAATATATGAATCATGCTAGCCAATCAAACAAATCGTCAAGAAAAGAATTGAAAAATCTGAATATGTAGGGAATATTACCTGCCAGGACCCTGTTTGACCTTTGGTAGGACCAGAATAGTTTTGTTCATAGGCAGAACCTGATCCTTGCCCTCCAAAATCAGATCTGACGTCTCTGCTACTCTCTCCACCATAACCAAAATTGCCATTTTGTCTGTGTTCCCCACCGTTACCAGGCATTGTCTCCTGCCTATGGTTTTGGCTATAACTAGGACCTGATCCAGGCCTGTTATCTGCCCCAGTAGAGCTTCCATACATATTTTGTTCTCCAGGTCCTCGTGTGATGTTCCTCTGCTCTTGAGGAGCAAAATTACCATGATATCCTTGGTTGAAATTCCTCTGATTTGAAGGCATTGGATCTCTACGTTCTCCTTGATAACCATCCCTTACCGCAGATTGTGCATAGTTTCCCTGTTCTCCTTGTCTGAAGTCTCTCCTTTCTCCTGAAGGAACAGAGTTTCTACCTCCAGGGGCATCATAACCCCTTCCATATTGCCCAGGCTGACTATTGCCCTGCTGTGGAGCATAGTTTGGTCCACCTCCTTGCATCGAACCCCATTGCTCATTTGGTGGATTTCCTTGTGGAGGTGGTCTGTTATAATTTGGATTTCCTTGTGGAGGTGGTCTGTTATAATTTGGCCGGTCATATCTGTTTTGATTCCGTTCTCTACCTTGCCTACCATATTGAATTGGAGGAGGCCTTGGAGTAATAACCCCGTTCTCATACTTGTCACCTGAATATAAGAAGGAAATGTACCAGAAAAGAAGCTATGTTTTAAAAGAAAAGAAATTATAACATACAAATAAACTCAGAACATCTGAATATGGTCACATTAAACTGTAAGCATTGCAAAAATGCTAAACATGTGCAACTTGACACATCCTTAGTTACTGTGATACTCTGATAGGTCGCAAAGATACAAGAAACGAAGTTTAGAAGGAAACGTACAGACCTCCATACTCCTTATTGACAGGATCAATATACGAGTCTGGCAATATGAAGACAACACCAGGCAAACCTAATTTCATTATAGCAAAAATTGTAAGTCCTAATTCTCATATAAGACCCTCCAAATGAGTCCACAGGAAGGAACCAACTACACAAGCTTACCGCGAAACTTTTCTGACATTTCCTCAGTCATTACAGCCTGAAAACCATGGTAAGTTGTGGTGCTAAGTGCATACATCCTTTTCTTGGCTTCTTCAACACTGCAAATAACAACCAATGTTTACTGCAAGATATCCATCTCACTCAAACACATGAAGCATCAAGAAGATGCATCAAATATACAGTCACGTAAAGAAAATCAAAACAAATATAATAAAAGGAACTAATTTTCCAAAGTGCAAAGGAAAAAAAAAGGATCCAGAAGTCTTTGCCAAGAAGACATTTGTAGAATATACACCAACGTGTGACGATCCAAGATTCTAAAATAAACTAGAACAAACATTGCATCCCGTGAAAGGAGCTGTCACCCTCCTCAAACCAGACTCACTTGTTATGCCAAATATACCCAAGTAAACTGAAAGACATCACTACAGTCTTTCTGGTCCCTGCAACTTGGATCTTGTATGAGTTAAGGTGCTCCCAATTGGCTATCCACCTGCTGTAAAACTCTAATTTATAGCAACTATCTATCCTCTTTCCTTGTTCCTTCTCTCTGTATCTTAAATCATCTTACTGTCTATAAGCCAGCTCCAATATTACCACTCTATCTTCTACCACTCCTCTAACTTCGAACAAAGCACCTAATCACTTCAGGTCCGTCATCTCCGGGCACCGAATCATAATATTCTACCCAATAAACTAACGAAAAAAATTGACCAACGAATGAAGGTTAGTTTCATCTTTTTTGGATTATAGATAGCAAAATTGTTATTTATTCATCCTCAATTATGGGAAACAAGGTAGGAAAAGAATTGTAACCAGAGTGAAGATGGAGCTGCCGAAGACCACCTTGTCCGATCCCATCTCGTATCTCCTAAGCAACTCTTGACCATGATGGTCACTCTCCAGTCCTATACAGTCTTGAATAGCATTTATGTTCCCAGGATAGCGTGCCACTTCTATAATCGGACCACGAAAAGCCAAGTACAAGTACATGTTTCTAAGTATAGACAAACTTTGTAGGACTCTCATCAAAGACTAATCATTCTCAAGAACTTTGCTAACATCACTCGAAGAAACTTCTTTTCTAACCGTTTTCTAAAAGGAAACCAATCTCAGGTTTGATCTTTTACCTGCCGACAACCTTTGCTAGTGTTTGGATGTAGGTCTCGATCATCTCTTCACGGCTTGGTGCGGGGTCCTTGGGGAAGTCCATGGTGATGAGCCAGTGATTGTAATCGCATCCCTCGAAGAGGATCTCATCAGGCCCGAACTTGTCGTCGGCTCCGCCGCTAGAACGGCTGCTGCAAAGAGGAGCCGACGACCGGAAGGAGAGGGATGGGATCAAGGAGTAAGGTCGTCGGAGGCTAGGGTCCTCGAAGGGGACAGGGGAAACGGCGGCGAGGAAGGGAACGGAGGGACGGGAAGGAGAGGCGTGGACCACCGATAAGAAGCGGCCATGTCTGAGGAGGGACGACGAGAGGGCGACGGCGCGGCGAATGCGGAGGGAGGCGAGCGCCATGGCGTACGGGGCGAGGCAACGAAGGCCAACTAGGGTTTTACGGGTGGAGAAATGGGTTTAACGTGACTTAGGTTGCGTTCCGTCCGTCGACCAAGAGGCAACACGCGTCACGGCCTAAGCAAGTAAGGCCCAACTTAAACCGACCCAGCCCGACCCAAATCTGCTTCCAGTGTGAACTTGCCATTTCATGGGTCATTATGTATGCCCATTTATCTATATTTGATAAAAAATGATGATTTATCAATGCATTAAAACATATAATGCAGCACTCTAGATGAGTTAAACGTGGTGTTAGATCAGATTTTTATTGTATGAGGTAGAAGCTGATTAGAATTCAATCGAGGCCTTTTCTTCAAGTAAGTCTCAAGTCAAACTTTATCAACAACATCTAACTCAGTAAATTGGGTGACGATAAGTCACATGTTGACTTGAGATCCAAAATATAATATTAAAATGTCAATCATCTGATACCCTAACATGTGTCATCCATGTCATCACACTCCTAACATGTGAAAAAGGTAAAAATTTATCATATTTGATAGATATGTGAAGTTATCATGAAATCTAATATAAAATTTTTATTTCGTGGATAATTATAGAAAATTCTCAGTTCAAATGGATGGCTAGCGAATTATAGAAAAAAAATGTTTTTTTATTTCTATAGAAAAATGTGAGACGTGGATACGGCTTAGCCAAACAAAAAGCCACTCGCCTCTCCCGTTCCTATCGCGTCCTCATATTATAAACCAAGTGGAAGTTGGATAGGAACAGCGTAGGGATGCAGATGGAGGTAGAGCCGCAGGTAGTGTTAAATTCGGGGCGAAGGATGCCGTTGCTCGGCATGGGGACGGCCACCTACCCGGTGCCGCCCGACGAAACCATAACGACGGCGGTGATCGACGCCATCGGGCTCGGGTACCGCCACTTGGACACGGCCAGCGTCTACGGCTCGGAGCGGGCCGTCGGCCGGGCCATAGCGACCGCTCTGGAGAGAGGGCTGATCGGTAGCCGCGACGAGCTCTTCGTCACCACCAAGCTGTGGTGCACCGACATGCACGCCGACCGCGTCGTCCCTGCACTGCAAGAGTCTCTCAGGTATTTATTATATGCACATGATATATGTTTTATATGACATAGATAATATTACTACTAATCACAGCTCAGAGAACGGAAGACTGCGACAGTTGCCATAAATTGAAGCCAGGATTGACCTGTAGCAACAAAAGAAGATTGTGAGCTAATGCGATTGTCTTATGAATGATTGTAGGACTTTGGGATTGGAGTACATCGATCTGTATCTTATTCACCACCCTGTTAGACTAAAAGGTGAGAAACGAATGGTTTTCACCGGCGAGGACGTAATTCCCTTGGACATGCCAACCGTGTGGGAAGCAATGGAGAAATGTCAGAGTCTAGGTTTAGCTAAATCTATCGGGGTGAGCAACTTCACATGCAAGAAGCTAGCTGACCTACTCAACCATGCAAGAATTCCACCTGCTGTGAACCAGGTAAGTCGTAACTCCATCGAATCCATTCCTTTCTTTTTGTTTGCTTGTTAGAAATGAAACAGGAAAGTGAAAGTATTGTATGCTGCAATGCGATGCACAAGTATCCAGTATCATCAAATTGTTAAGATGACAGTCACAAAAATAACCATGGAGCTCAAATGGTTAGTGTAAGTAATGCATTCTTGATCATGGTGTCATAGTAACAGTTGTCGTTCTTGTGATAGGTGGAGGTGAATCCTCTTTGGCAGCAAAGAAAACTACGAGACTTCTGCTCGGAGAAGGGAATTCATGTGAGTGCATACTCTCCGCTTGGTGCGATTGGAGTCTTTTGGGGCTCCAATGAAGTGATGGAATGTGAAGAGGTCAAAAGAATTGCTCAGTCTGTGGGGAAAAGCATAGCCCAGGTCAACAAATTACATTACTTCCTTCACTGCAGAAAGAAAACTTTGGTCGACTAAATCTTGTCGTCAATTAGTTATAGATCTTTAGAGTCTGATCTCAATCACATCGTTTGGTGTATGGACAGGTATGCTTAAGATGGGGTGTCGAACAAGGTGTGAGCGTTTTGGTGAAAAGCTTTAACGGGGAGAGGCTCAAGGAGAACATGCAGATATTTGACTGGCATCTGAAAGAGGAGGACAAGGAAAGGTTGAGCTTAGTACCACAGAAAAGGCTTATTCTGGTTGAGCCATTTATATCACCCACTGGTTTCTACAAGTCTCATGCTGAATTTTGGGATGGTGATGTGTAGATAACACAGCACAGAACCATGAAACATAGCGAATCATGCATGCCATTCTGAGAGATGTCATGTAAGCCTCTGTTTTAATACGGAATTCGAAGACTGGTTTGCCTTTACAATAGGCATATATGGTTTCTGTTGTTGCATGTCATGCCAAATTTCTTATGGTTCGAACGATATATGCACAGTTCCAGTTTCCTTGCTAGCTAGTGTTAGCAATTCTAAAGCAAGTAGCAGTTAAGTCATTGTCAAGTGGATGGTTAAACGTAAGTTAGCAAAGAATAAGAACTACAACGAAGAGATTAAGCATAAAGCAATAGCAGATAAATCCGGATGCAAGAAACGAAGAAGAAGAGAAGAAAAAGACTGACAGAGGTAAGAGATGAGAAGAGACCGGTGGATAGTTGATCGGTTGCTTCATCGATCAGCGAAGCATTCCGGAAGTAGAATAACTCCTCGTCGATCATCAAAGCAACCCTAACTTGTGATTGTGTTTCCCTATCTCATATGATAGTTTTCCAAACAGGAAACATTGCGAGTATTTTGATAGGACATATTTTGGTATCGCCCTTATGGACGTGGTCAGCAATCACATCGGACATGGAGCCTCGGGACTGAGATAGGGCGTCGCGTCGAGCATGACACTTCAGACTCGGGACGATGGTCGTCCCTTTCTGCACCGTCCGGAGCCACATGGGAAAGCGCCTGATAGGGCATGTTTTGGCCCTTGGTGAATCACCAACAAACATCAACCACGTCACGATCGCAATGCCACACACCACTAAAACCATGGGGTGCACCCCACGTCAAGTTTCAACTGTATAACTGTGCGACCTGACCACCCCAAGAGCCCGGGGCAGTGCCGTTTGTTTTGGCGACGGCGCTGTCTGATGCCACTCAAGCACCCTCAAAGACACCATCTTGTCAGAGGGGTTGTCCCGCTCCCGCGAGGATCAGCGGCCAGGCCGAACTAAGGCACAACCGACTTTCGCATGCAGGGATAAATACCCAGGCCGATCCCAACCAGAGTAGAAAAAAAGAAAGAAAGAAAGGAAGGGGGGGAATCGGAACCGATCTAACTTGCTCATTAGAGGGGCCAAAGTCGGGACTCACCCGACGAAGGCCGTTTTGCAGGGAGGCGATCGCTACCAAGCTGCGAGCGTCATCATCCCGAAGTCGCTATCTAATACGCAAAAGAGGGCAGTCCAGCGGTTAGGACCCTGACAAGCGCCAGCTCGCATCTCCCATCTCAAGGAGGTGCCCATGCTGCAAGGAAGATTGCCAACTGTCCAGGGGATGAGGGAACGCATCTCGCCATAAGCGGCGCTCGAGTCGGTTGGCTTTGGAGTGCTAACCCCCAGCCGCTTCCGAAGACTCGCTCGATCCCACCGCCTCAACCCTTGCTAGAGGCGCTCGAGGGGTGCAGCCACCCCATCAATCCATATATTCCACCAGAAATTCCCGACGTCGGCACGTGGGCCTAACTGTGCTAACTCATCAGCCACGGTACTTTTGTTCACTAACATTTTGGCGATAGAAGGAGGGCCTATGTCGCAAGAATAGTTGGTAGAAACTCGCCCCAGGAGGGGAACCCCCAACCGACCTCCCTTCCGTTGAGCCAGAAGGTCAAACCCTTTCCGCCCCTACGGACGGAAGGATACCGGCTTCAACGCCTGATCCTTACTGGTGTTTGTTCAACGACCCAGGACTATCGCCCCCGGGGCTTGCCCTGGGGCCCTCGACCGTGATGCCCGAGGCGTTCCTCAGCCTAACCAAACAAGTGCAGACTATGGCGAGCATGATACACACGCTCGCCCCGATCGTTCCCCAAATCGTGCAACTGGTGATGCCCCCGACCAATCTGGCCCGGCAACCCCCGAACAAGGAACAGCTTGGGATCAAGGAGGCCTCTAGGCGAGCGACAGACCCGAGGGGTCCTCCCAAGCAGATCACACGTGCACCTTACCGAGCCACGCTACCTCATTTGGAGTCTGACACCATATCGTCCGACTCGACGGTTGACTCGTTTAAAGCCCAGTTGTCCCGGGTCAATCAGCGCTCGGATGCATTCTAGCGCGAGCTTCGGAGGTCGCGTTGCGAGTCCAGCAAGGGCGCCTCAGGCGGGTCCCCTTTTACCCAGGAAGTGCAGGACAAACCAGTACTCCTCAATTTTAGGTTCTCGATTTTGAAGACATATGATAGAGGCTCCGATCCCATGGAGCATATCTCAGTATTCCGAGCCCAAATGACCCTTTATGGCGCCTCCGATGCGCTGATGTGTCGAGCGTTTCCAACCACTCTGAGGGGGCCAATGCAGATGTGGTTCAGCCGGCTATGAGAGCGGAGCGGTGGGGCGTGGGGAGAAGAAGAGAGGAAGAAGAGGGAGAAGAGAAGAAGAAGAAGAAGAAGAAGAAGAAGAAGAAGAAGAAGAAGAAGAGAGGAGGATAGCTGCGGCAAGGCTACAGCGAGGAGGTGTGTGGCGTTGGGGAGGAAAAGGGAAGAGGAGAAGAAGAGGAGAAGAAGAGGGAAAAGAGAGGGAAGAGGGAGAGGAGCGAGAGGTGGCAGCAACTAGGGCTGCAGCACCTCTGTTTCCTATAGGTGGAAACAGAGGAGAGGTGTGGGGCGTTCGAAGAGGAGAAAAGAAGAAGAGGAAGAGAAGAAGAAGAGGAAGCTGGAGAATTTTTCTATAGAAATAAAAATACTTTTGGTGGTCATTCAGAAATGGATGGACCATATTATGTTTGGAATCCCACTTCACCATCTATCTATTTGATATGAAATTCAGAGCCGACCTAGCACTTGGGCAGGGTGAGAGGGCTTGAGTAGGAAAGGGCTACCCGTGGATGAAGTCAAGAACTCATCACGACGTGGAGCCACCATTGAGTTAAACCTCACATGCACTATGCTAGGGTACGACGTCTGAGCTTCTGTTTCGTATTTTGTATTGATATGCTCCAAAATGTTTCCTATGCCATTGATATACTTCAAAATGCTTCACATACCATTGATATGTTCCGAAATATTTCATTTATCATTGATATGCCCCGGAACATTTCATACGCTATTGGTATGCTCCAATTACTCTGTGCTCCATTTGCTATGAACTGATATGTTCTGAAATGTCATATTTGCCATTGATATGCTCCGGAACATCTCGTACGCTATTGATATGCTCCAATTACTTTGTGCTCCATTTGCTATGAATTGATATATTCTGAAATGTCCTATTTGCAATTGATATGCTCCGGAACATCTCGTATGCTATTGATATGCTCCAATTACTCTATGCTCCATTTGTTATGAACCAAATATGTTATGAACGAAATGACATTTGCGATTTTGTATCTAATGAGATGATATCCTTGAATCTCTTGGATTCTGTCTTGCATTGTGATATATTATTTGTTTGAACTGTCCCTTCTCGTGCTAGATATGCTTTGTCACTTGCTGAGCTGTTTTTAGCTCACTCCGTTATATAAATCTTTCAGGTCAGCTTGTCACTCTTTGAGATGTTTGAATTGGGCTGAGGCAGTGGAGAGCTATTCAGAATTATGGGCAAGTCTTGTTGGTTATTATGTTATTGTTGTATAAGCATATTTTGTATGTAATGAAATGTTGTCGATGAATCGAAATGGATATACTGTGTAAAAGTGTTAGAAGATCTCTCTTATTTGGAATTTCGGAATGTTAAGTCTAGTTTATGATGATCTGAACTTGTGGTAAATGGTTGGAGTTATGATTGTATAAATTACTTAGCTTGTGGATTTATAAATGTTGTTCATGTTTGTTAAGTTGGCTTGGGTTGCCATAAATGTGAATTATCAAGTGATGTGACATATGATTATAAACTGCACAGGTTTTATAGATGTGAATTTGATATAATGTTTTTCAGTGTCCTCAAATGTTAGTTTGGATCCTGGATTAGTTTGTGATGAAAATTTTAATATCATGGATATTTTTTGAGGGGCGTGACAGACGCGGCCCAGGCCCTCCATGGCCACTTTGCTCGCACTATCTCAGCGCGAGGATGAGTCGCTCTCTTAGTTCGTGGCATGGTTCGCCACTGAGATCTGGGGCTTTCCGGATGCTCACCCCTCTCTAATTTTGCAGGCCTTTCTGATGGGTCTGAAACCTTCAAGGTTCTTTTGGTCGCTGATCGAGAAGCCGCCAACGACCATCTCATAAATGCTTCAATGCGCCAACCAATACATTGCCGCCGAGGCTCTAGTGGTAGGGAGGCACGTGGAAGGTAGGAACCCAAGGACGGAGCTGTCTTGAGGAACGACCTCGGTGGTCCCGATACCTCCCCGCCAAGGGCTCAACCAACAAGAGCTGTCGCTCCCGAGGCCCCCACCTCTCCCCCTAAATACGTCCCGCACCAAGATCTTTCTCCAGATCAAGGAGACGGGTCTCCTACAGCAACCTCGCCCTATGAAGGCCATCCGTAGAGATCAATCTAAACACTGCAGGTTCCACCGGGACTACGACCATGACATGGAGGACTGCCATGACCTTCGAAATCAAATACAAGCACTAATCCGGAGAGGCCACCTCGGATGCTACCTCAAATCCTGGGAGGCGACTCCATGCCCAGAGGACCCCTCGAGAGACAGATCGACGTCATCTCAGGCGGGTCAGCGGTCGGTGATAGTAGCATGACAACAAGAAAGGCCTATGCACGTAGCACAATGGAGAAGCGTTCCCAGCCCGAGCACGAGCCTAAAATTACCTTTGAGGCAGGAGAGGTCGAGCGCTCCCACCATGACGACGTTGGGAGTTCTGCCGATGTCCTATACTTCGATGCCTTCGGGAGGCTTGGCTTAACCCAGGGAGATCTCACCCCTGCGACGTCAGCTCTTACAGGGTTCACGGGGGATTCCATCTCCCCGCTCGGGACTACAGTGCTCCCCATCACCATCGGGGAGGAACCGAGGGAGAAAACAGTAATGACCACCTTCATGGTAGTCGACCTGCTCTCGGCTTACAACGTCATCCTCGACCGCCCGACCCTCAATAGGATCTAGGCGGTGGTTTCCACCTACCACAGAACCATCAAGTTCCCAACTTCGGTGGGGGTTGGAGAGGCCCGAAGCGACCCGAGGGAATTGAAGCAATGCTACCTCACTACGATTGCTCTCCCAGTAAAGCCGCGCCTAACCCCGGTCCCTGACCCCCGTGAAGCACCTATACCACAAGTGACGTTGGAGCCCCCAGAGTTGCTTATCGAGGTACCACTGAAGCGGAGCCAACCCGACTAGACCGTTAGAGTCGGGACTACGCTCCTTAAAGCGAACCAACTCCACCTTGTCGACTTCCTGAAGGAGAACGCCGACATATTTGCATGGTCCCCCAAAGAGATGCTTGGGATCGACTTAAAGGTGGCACAACACCGGCTCGACGTCAACCCTGAGGTGCGGCCGGTAAAGCAAAAACTAAGAAGGTTTGCCCCCGACTGGCAGAGGGTGATCCGAGATGAGGTTGATCGCCTCATAAAGGTCGGGTTTGTCACCGAGGTTAAGTACCCCCGGTGGTTGTCCAATGTAGTCCTCGTCAAGAAGCCTAATGGAAGTTGGAGAATGTGTATTGGTTATACCGATCTCAACTGGGCATATCCCAAGGATTGCTATCCGCTCCCCAGGATAGACCAACTGGTTGATGCCACCGCTGGCCATGAATGCCTTATGTTCCTGGATGCATTCTCCGGCTACAACCAAATCCAGATGGCGACTCAAGAACGAGAAGATACTGCCTTCGTCACCAACCAAGGGGCGTATTGTTACTAGGTGATGCCCTTTGGCTTGAAGAACACTAGCGCGACCTACCAAAGAATGGTCGATAAACTTTTCAAACACCAGCTCGGGAGGAACATGAAGGTATACATAGATGACATGATTGTAAAAAGCAAGGTTGCAGGAACGCATTTGGCCAACCTGGCGGAAACGTTCCAGATGCTTAGGTAGTTCAACATGCGTTTGAACCCAGCCAAGTGCGTCTTCGGGGCCAGCTCGGGGAAGTTACTCGACTTCATCATTCACCAACGGGAATAGACGCCAACCTGGAGAAGGTTCATGCCATTACCGACATGCACTCCCCTAGCTCGGCCAAAGAAGTACAATGACTTGCCGGAAGGTTGATAGCGCTTAGTAGGTTCATGTCGTGTTCGGCCATGCCGGACCAAGGCCCGACCAATTCCCGCACGCAGGTATAAATACCCCCGACCTGATCGAAAAGGGAAGGAAAGAGAAAAAGAAAAAGGGAGGAGATTCAGGACGAATTTGACTTGCTCGTCGGAGGGGCCAAAGTTGAGACTTACCCGACGAGGGCCGTTTTGCAGGGAGGCGATCGCCGCCAAGCCACGAATACCTTCATCCCAAAGACGTCACCCGATATGCAGAGGAGGGTGGCCTAACGAGTTGGACCCGACTAATGTTAGCCCACATCTCCCATCTCTATGAGGCTTCCACGTCACAAGGAAGATCCCCAACCAATCGAGGGGGTGAGAGGATACATCTTCCCACGAACAACGCTCATATCAGCCGACTTTGGAGTGCTGGTCCGCTGCGAGGCTCAGGTCGACCTTGCCACCTCAACCGGCGCCCGAGACATTTGAAGGGCGTAACCACTTCATCAACTCAATAATTCTACTAGAGGTTCCCGACGTCGACATGTGGGCCTAGTCGTGCTGACTCATCAGTCACAGCACATTTGTTCACCAACAATACCTAATTGAGGTAAAGCGGCTCGTCCACCATTTTAACCACCTTTCAATCACCAGAATACCTCGAGCGCAGAACGAGCGGGCCGATGCACTGGCCAAATCAGCCTCCACCCACACCCCTGGGTCAATCCCAGCCATTGAGTCCATGGCGCTCCTGACCATGGCAGCTCGCGAGGTCGTCGAAATAAATCTACCTCCGAATTGGGTAGAGGAGATCCTCCACTATAAGACGGGCGGGAAAGAGCCCGATGATCTAGCGACTGCGAAACGGTTGAGGCGAGCTCAAGCCTGGTACTACATCATCGATGAAAGATCGTACCAAAGGGCTTTCTCTCAACCTCTCCTACGCCGCCTCACGCCATCGGAGGCCGAAACCATCCTCGCCGAGCTCCACGAGGGGATTTGTGGGGAGCATGTTGGGGGGCGGACCTTGGCCTTCAAAACCCTCCGGCAAGGGTACTATTGGCCGACCATGCGCCAGGATGCCATGACATATGTGCGACAGTGCCCGCAGTGCCAGCGGCACGCCCGACTGCCACACCAGCCGGCAGTCACTCTGACTCCGATAGACATGGCCTGGCCCTTCGCCCAATGGGGGCTCGATCTCCTCGGGCCTTTCCCCTCGGCGTCGGGTCAGCGACGCTTCCTCATAGTCGGGGTCGAGTACTTCACGAAGTGGGTCGAGGCCGAACCCTTGGCCTCCATCACCGAGAAGCACGTACAGAATTTCACGTGGAAGAATATCATCACCCGGTTCGGGATCCCAAGGGCTATAATCGTCGACAACGGGACTCGGTTCAACAACACTAAATTTAGGGCTTATTGCCATTCGTACGAAATCTAGTTGAAGTTCAACTCGGTCACACACCCCAAACCAATGGTCAGACCGAAGTGATGAATCGAGCAACACTTGAAGGCCTCAAGAGAAGAATTTCAGACGTGCATGGGGCCTGGGTGGATGAGCTCCCCAGTGTCCTATGGGCAATGCGAACAACTCCCAAAACCGCCTCGGGGGAGTCCCCATTCAGCTTGGCGTTCAGAACTGAGGTAGTCCTTCCGCCCGAGATGGTATTCCCGACCTTACGCACCTCCAACTACGACCGAGAGCACTTAGAGGAAGGATTACGGGCTAACTTGGACCTCCTTGAGGAGAGAAGGGCCAATGCACACCTGTGCGCCCTAGCATACAAGAAGGCGACCGCTCGGATATACAACCAAAGGGTCCGTCCGAGGTCGATCCAGGTCAGAGACCTCGTCCTCCGAAGAGCAGAAGTAAGCGACCCGACCTGGGCAAAGAGAAAACTTGCACCTAACCGAGAAGGCCCCTACCGAGTCTACGATATGGTACGAGAAGGGACTTACCGACTCGAAACTATGAAGGGAAGTCCCCTCCCGAGGACATGGAATGTCGCGAACCTAAAGAAATTCTACCCTTGAGGTGGGAGGAGTTGGTCGGGACACAGGAAGTTTATATAAGCCAGCACATCCACGATCGGGGAGAAGAATAAGCCAGAGTTCCCAAAAATAAAATTGCTTCTTGATTAAAAAGGAGGTACATACAACGGTCGACTGACTCGGCCTCAAGCCCAGCCGGACAAAAAGAAAAAAAACAAAAACAAAACTCAAAAGGTGAGGGGATGCAACCCATAGCTCAAGGGAGGAGTCGGCGGCCCATCATCAAAGGGGACGTTCGTCGGCATGTCGACGTCCTGGTCCACAGGGTTGTCAACAAATGGATTCGACTCCAGGTCGAGGTCCGGGTACTTCGTCTAAAAACGAGCAAAGGCCACCCGATACCCATATACTCGTACGTGACCTGGCTCGACCTCACAAAGCCACGCTCGAACCCGGCGGACGCTTTGTACCCAGCCGCTCCTCCTCGAGCACCTCCTCGACGGCCCGGGCTATCGCCTTAGCGGCCTCGACGTCCTAGGAGAGGGACAGCAGCTCATCATCCAAAGAACGGACGTTTGACCGGCTTTCTTCCAGCTCGGTCTTCAAACGAGCTACCTCCCCCTCCAACATCGTGGCACGCTCCTCAACTGCGACGATCGCCTCCACACCCCCCTTGGCCCGCAGCTCCAGGTTCACCTTCCAGAGGGCATCATCAAGATCCATCTGACGCCCGATCGCCCGCCCGACATCAAGAACCCGATCGATCAGTGTCATCCCGTAGTGCAAGCTCTGCATGGAAATCATGATCAACATCTACGAAGGAAGGAAGTGGAGAAAAGGGGAGGCCATCTCTTACCCAGACGAGCGACTTGGCCGCTCGCTCCACCAGCACCTCCGAACCGGAGCTGTACAGGTCTTTAGCCAACGAGGGGTGCAACGCCCCTCGAACGAACTCCTAGGCGGTCTCCCCATCGCTCCAGGGTCGACCACCGGGCGGTGTAAGGGGCTCCCGGCTCCTCGATCGAGAGGACGGCCATCAGTTGAGTTTAGAACTACCCGCCCTTGGGCCAGGAGACACAATTCCAGCACCGGCAGGGGGCATGCCGACCCCCTCTTGGAAGGGTCGCTACCGGATGACCCGACCGACCCCTTCCCATTCTTACTCGTCGACCCCTCTCTTTGGGCAGGGGCCTCGGGTGATGCCAGCGAGGTGCTCGAGCAAGTGGCTCGACTGACCGACATCTTTCGAACTGCCAGTTTCGTCTTCTTGGGAGGGCGCTCCGTTGCCGGTGATGCCAGCGCCCTCTTCGACGTCCCCTCCAGCGGGACAATCACGCCTTCGGAGCCTTCACTCTTCGACGTCTCGACGGCCCTGGTGCTGGCCGTCTTCTTCATTGATCGAAGGTCCACCATTTCTACAAGAACAGGTAGCGGTTAAACAGCATGGAATGAACGAATAAGCCATTGTATGCGGATGGGCATACCCCTGGTGGTGGGGCTCAGCTCAGCTCCAACTGTCCACTCCTCGATCATCTCTGTTATTACCCGAGAAGAGGACAGGATACCCCTTAGACGGTCCACCGGTGTCGTATCACCAGCAGAGAGCGATGGGAGGGAGTTATCGATGGACCGAATGGCCCACCCGGTACTAAAGCCCCACTCTTGAGCGCAAATGACGAAGAAGAAGCACCTCTTCCAACCTTTGTTGTTGGAGGGGGCGCCACTAATCTTGAAACCACTACGAGCGATCAAGTAATATCCGCCTGGTACCTTCCCTAGGCGGAAGCAAGCCATAAAGAGAGGCCGGGACGATTCAATCCCCGCCCCCTAACACTCCCAGATGAAAACTACCAAGTACCGCCAAAAGTTGGGTGATACCTGGGATGGGGAAATCCCCCAGAAGTGAAGACAATCCCTAATGACAGCATGCACCGGAAACCACAGGCCGGCTTCAAGCGCCCCCACTGTCAGACCAAATCTGCTAGGGAACCGATCGTATAACCATTGCCCCGAGTGAGGGGCGTGTAGGCCGAAGCACTCCGGGATGCGGTAGCGATCCCGGAGCACTCTCAGAATGTCGTCGGTTACCACCGAGTCCACATCATGCAAAGACTTAAGGGCCTCAAGCTCGACGAGACCCTCTAAGGCCTCTGAAGAGGCGCTACTCGAGGAGATGCTCACTATAGCATCCCAGGAGCTCACAGAAGGGGAAGAAGAAGGTGAGGGAGAAGGAGTGGGAAGTGGGGATGAAAAGGAAGACGAAGACATCCCGACCTCGGAGTCGCGGGAAAGAAGCCCGGTTGCCGAGGCGGATAATCGAAACAAAGAGGGCGACGAGGTTGTGAGGAAGGAACCGAAGCACGAAACAAAGGACTGGTTGCAAGAATGATGATAACCGCCCTAGATGGAGACTATATGATAGGTGGAACCCACGACAAGGCGACGATTAGGGCTTCCCAAGGAGAGCAACAGTCGCAGCATTTAAGACCCATCACAACCCCTCGGATCCGCCAAATTCGCCCGTCTCGGACTCCCCACCAGAGGCGTCCCATCACCCGAGACCCCTCGCCAAGCGCCATTCAAAAAGGAGTTTCCCGCTAGGCCCCATGACGATCCGCTTGACTCGCCACGTGGCGCAATGCCGTTCAGGTACGACTCGGCAACCCAAGTTCGATTCCTGCCCGGGCCACTCCAGATCGCTCCCGACTGGCGACCCGTCGGCAACCCAAGCTCGAATCCTGCTCGGGCCGCTCCGAATCGCTCCCGACTAGTGACCTGTCGGCAACCCAAGCCTGATTCCTGCCCGGGCCGCTCCAGATCGCTCCCGACTAGTGACCCGTCGGCAACCCAAGCTCGAATCTTGCCCGGGCCACTCCAGATCGCTCTTGACTGGCGACCCGTTAGCAACCCAAGCCCGATTATTGCTCGGGCCGTTCCAGATCGCTCTCGACTGACGATCCGTCGGCAACCCAAGCTCGAATCCTGCCTGGGCCACTCCAGATCGCTCTCGACTGGCGACTCGTCGGCAACCCAAGCCCAATTCCTATCCGGGCCGCTCCAGATTGCTCCTGACTGACGACCCATCGACAACCCAAGCTTGAATCCTGCCCGAGCCGCTCCATATCGCTCCCAACTAGCGACCCGTTGGCAACCCAAGTCCGATTCCTACCCGAGCCACTCCAGATCGCTCCCAACTGGCGACCCGTCAGCAACCCAAACTCGAATCCTGCTTGGGTCGCTCCAGATCGCTCCCGACTGGCGACCCCTTGGCAACCCAAGCCCGATTCCTGTCCGGGCCGCTCTAGATCGCTCTCGACTGGCGACCCATCGGCAACTCAAGCTCGAATCCTGCCCGGGCCGATCTAGATTGCTCCCGACTGGCGACCTGTCGGCAACCCAAGCTCGAATCCTACCCAGGCCGCTCCAGATCGCTCCCAACTGGTGACCCATCGGCAACCCAAACACGATTCCAATTCGGAGCTGAGCTCACAATTCGGTCCGCGAACTACCCCAGACTTAATTCAGAGTTGAGCCCACAACTCGATCCCTAGACTCAATTCGAAGCCGAGCTCATAACTCGGTCCCCAAACTCAATTCAGAGCCGAGCCCACATCTCGATCCCTAGACTCAATTCGAAGCCGAGCTCATAACTCGATCCCCAGACTCAATTTGAAGCCGAGCTTACAACTCAATCCCCAAACTCAATTCGGAGCCGAGCCCATAACTCGATCCCCAGACTTAATTTGGAGCTGAGCTCACAACTCAGTCCCCTGACTCAATTTGGAGCTGAGCTCACAACTCGGTCCCTAGACTTAATTCAGAGTCGAGCTCACAACTCGGTCCCCAGACTCAATTCGGAGCCGAGCTCACAACTCGATCCCTAGACTCAATTTGGAGCCGAGCTCGGTCCCCAAACTCAATTCGGAGCCGAGCTCACAACTCGGTCCCTAGACTCAATTTGGAGCCGAGCTCACAACTCGGTCCCCGGACTTCATTCGGAGCCGAGCTCACAGCTCAACCTCCAGACTCAATTCGAAGCCGAATCTACCCGCTCGACCCTCACCAACAAACATCATCCACGTCACGATCACAATACCACACGCCACCAGAACCATGGGGTGCACACCACGTCAAATTTCAACTGTATAACTATACGACCTGACCACCCCAAGAGCCCGGGGTGGTGTCGTCTGTTTTGGCGATGGCGCTGTCCGCCACTCAAGCACTCAAGCACCCCCAAAGACGTCATCTCATGAGACGGTTTGTCCCGCCCCCGCGAGGATCAATGGCTAGGCTGAACCAAGGCACGATTGACTCTCGCACCCAGGTATAAATACCCCGACCGATACCAACCAGAGGAGAAAAAAAAAGAAAGAAAGGAAGGAAGGGGGGAATCGAAACCGATCTAACTTGCCATGAGAGGGCCAAAGTCGGGACTCACCCAACGAAGGCCGTTTTGCAGGGAGGCAAACGCCACCAAGCTGCCAGCGTCATCGCCCCAAAGTCGCCATCTAATATGCAGAAAAGGGTGGTCCAGCGGTTAGGACCCCGACCAGTGCCAGCCAGCATCTCCCATCTCAAGGAGGTGCCCACGTTGCAAGGAAGATCGCCAACTTTCCAGGGGATGAGGGAACGCATCTCGCCATAAGCGGCGCTCGGGTCGGCTGGCTTTGGAGTGCTAACCCCCAGCCGCTTCCGAAGACTCGCCCGATCCCACCGCCTCAACCCTTGCTAGAGGCGCTCGAGGGGTGCAGCCACCCCATCAATCCATATATTCCTCCAGAAATTCCCGACGTCAGCACGTGGGCCTAACTGTGCTGACTCATCAGCCACGGGCCATCTCATCAGGCCCGAACTTATCGTCGGCTCCGCCGCTAGAACGGCTGCTGCAAAGAGGAGCCGACGACCGGAAGGAGAGGGATGGGATCAAGGAGTAAGGTCGTTGGAGGCTAGGGTCCCCGAAGGGGACAGGGGAAACGGCGGCGAGGAAGGGAACGGAGGGAGGGGAAGGAGAGGCGTGGATCGCCGAGAAGAAGCGGCCATGTCTGAGGACGGCGGACGAGAGGGCGACGGCGCGGCGAATGCGGAGGGAGTCGAGCGCCATGGCCTGCGGGGCGAGGCAACGAAGGCCGACTAGGGTTTTACGGGTGGAGAAATGGGTTTAACGTGACTTAGGTTGGGTTGGGTCCGTCCACCAAGAGGCACCACGGGCCACGGCCTAAGCGAGTAAGCCCAACTTAAGCCGACCCAGCCTGACCCAAATCCGCTTCCAGTGTGAACTTGCCATTACATGGGTCAGTATGTATGCCCATTTATCTATATTTGATCAAAAATGATGATTTATCAATGCATTAAAACATCTAATGCAGCAATCTAGATGAGTTAAACGTGGTGTTAGATCAGATTTTTATTGTATGAGGTAGAAGCTGATTGGAATTCAATCGAGGCCTTTTCTTCAAGTAAGTCTCAAGTAGAACTTTATCAACAACTTCTAACTCAGTAATTCTGTATCGAGAATGTAAACTAATATTCAAAGTAAAAGAGTTATGTTCGTGCTATATTATTCTCGGGCTTAGCTCGGAGTGTGATAACATTCGACCATGTAGCGTTAAATTGGGTGATGATGAGTCACATGTTGACTCGAGATCCAAAATCTAATATTAAAATGTCAATCATCTGACACCCTAACACGTGTCATCCATGTCATCACACTTCTAACACGTGAAATAGGTAAAAAATTATCATATATGATAGATATGCGAAGTTATCATGAAATCTAAGATAAAATTTTTATTTCGTGGATAATTATAGAAAATTCTCAGTTCAAATGGATGGCTAGCGAATTATAGAAAAAAAAAGTATTTTTATTTCTATAGAAAAATGTGAGACGTGGATACGGCTCAGCCAAACCAAAGCCACTCGCTTTTCCCGTTCCTATCGCGTCCTCATATTATAAACCAAGTGGAAGTTGGATAGGAACAGCGTAGAGATGCAGATGGAGGTAGAGCCGCAGGTAGTGTTAAATTCGGGGCGGAGGATGCCGGTGCTCGGCATGGGGACGGCCACCTACCCGGTGCCGCCCGACGAAACCATAACGACGGCGGTGATCGACGCCATCGGGCTCGGGTACCGCCACTTGGACACGGCCAGCGTCTACGGCTCGGAGCGGGCCGTCGGCCGGGCCATAGCGACCGCTCTGGAGAGAGGGCTGATCGGCAGCCGCGACGAGCTCTTCGTCACCACCAAGCTGTGGTGCACCGACATGCACGCCGACCGCGTCGTCCCTGCACTGCAAGTCTCTCAGGTATTTATTGTATGCACATGATATATGTTTTATATGACATAGATAATATTACTACTAATCACAGCTCAGAGAACGGAAGACTGCGACAGTTGCCATAAATTGAAGCCAGGATTGACCTTTAGCAACAAAAGAAGATTGTGAGCTAATGCGATTGTCTTATGAATGATTGTAGGACTTTGGGATTGGAGTACATCGATCTGTATCTTATCCACTACCCTGTTAGACTAAAAGGTGAGAAACGAATGGTTTTCACCAGCGAGGACATAATTCCCTTGGACATGTCAACCGTGTGGGAAGCAATGGAGAAATGTCAGAGTCTAGGTTTAGCTAAATCTATCGGGGTGAGCAACTTCACATGCAAGAAGCTAGCTGACCTACTCAACCATGCAAGAATTCCACCTGCTGTGAACCAGGTAAGTCGTAACTCCATCGAATCCATTCCTTTCTTTTTGTTTGCTTGTTAGAAATGAAACAGGAAAGTGAAAGTATTGTATGCTGCAATGCGATGCACAAGTATCCAGTATCATCAAATTGTTAAGATGACAGTCACAAAAATAACCATGGAGCGCAAATGGTTAGTGTAAGTAATGCATTCTTGATCATGGTGTCATAGTAACAGTTGTCGTTCTTGTGATAGGTGGAGGTGAATCCTATTTGGCAGCAAAGAAAACTACGAGACTTCTGCTCGGAGAAGGGAATTCATGTGAGTGCATACTCTCCGCTTGGTGCGGTTGGAGTCTTTTGGGGCTCCAATGAAGTGATGGAATGTGAAGAGGTCAAAAGAATTGCTCAGTCTGTGGGGAAAAGCATAGCCCAGGTCAACAAATTACATTACTTCCTTCACTGTGCAGAAAGAAAACTTTGGTCGAATAAATCTTGTCGTCAATTAGTTATAGATCTTTAGAGTCTGATCTCAATCACATCGTTTGGTGTATGGACAGGTATGCTTAAGATGGGGTGTCGAACAAGGTGTGAGCGTTGTGGTGAAAAGCTTTAACGGGGAGAGGCTCAAGGAGAACATGCAGATATTTGACTGGCATCTGAAAGAGGAGGACAAGGAAAGGTTGAGCTTAGTACCACAGAAAAGGCTTATTCTGGTTGAGCCATTTATATCACCCACTGGTTTCTACAAGTCTCATGCTGAATTTTGGGATGGTGATGTGTAGATAACACAGCACAGAACCATGAAACTTAGCGAATCATGCATGCCATTCCGAGAGATGTCATGTAAGCCTCTGTTTTAATACGGAATTCGAAGACTGGTTTGCCTTTACAATAGGCATATATGGTTTCTGTTGTTGCATGTCATGCCAAATTTCTTATGGTTCGAACGATATATGCACAGTTCCAGTTTCCTTGCTAGCTAGTGTTAGCAATTCTAACAACTCCCAAAACCGCCTCAGGGGAGTCCCCATTCAGCTTGGCATTCAGAACTGAGGCAATCCTTCCGCCCGAGATGGTATTCCCGACCTTATGCACCTCCAAGTACGACCGAGAGCACTCAGAGGAAGGATTACGGGCTAACTTGGACCTCCTTGAGGAGAGAAGGGCCAATGCACACCTGCGCGCCCTAGCATACAAGAAGGTGACCGCTCGGATATACAACCAAAGGGTCCGTCCGAGGCCGATCCAGGTCAGAGACCTCGTCCTCCGAAGAGCAGAAGTAAGCGACCCGACCTGGGCAAAGAGAAAACTTGCACCTAATCGAGAAGGTCCCTACTGAGTCTACGATATGGTACGAGAAGGGACTTACTGACTCGAAACTATGGAGGGAAGTCCCCTTCCGAGGACATGGAATGTCGCGAACCTAAAGAAATTCTACCATTGAGGGGGGAGGAGTTGGTTGGGACATAGGAAGTTTATATAAGCCAGCACATCCACGATCGGGGAGAAGAATAAGCCAGAGTTCCCAAAAATAAAATTGCTTCTTGATTAAAAAGGAGGTACATACAACGGTCGGCTGACTCGGCCTCAAGCCCAGCCGAACAAAAAGAAAAAAAACAAAACAAAACAAAACTCAAAAGGTGAGGGGATGCAACCCATAGCTCAAGGGAGGAGTCGGCGGCCCATCATCAAAGGGGACGTTCGCCGGCATGTCGACGTCCTGGTCCACAGGGTTGTCAACAAATGGATTCGACTCCAGGTCGAGGTCCGAGTACTTCATCCGAAAACGAGCAAAGGCCACCCGATACCCATACTCGTACGTGACCTGGCTCGACCTCACCAAGCCACGCTCGAACCCAGCCGCTCCTCCTCGAGCACCTCCTCGACGGCTCGAGCTATCGCCTTAGCAGCCTTGACGTCCTGGGAGAGGGACAGCAGCTCATCATCCAAAGAACGGACGTTTGACCGGCTTTCTTCCAGCTCGGTCTTCAAACGAGCTTCCTCCCCCTCCAACACCGTGGCGCGCTCCTCAGCTGCGACGATCGCCTCCGCACCCCCCTTGGCCCGCAGCTCCAGGTTCACCTTCCAGAGGGCATCATCAAGATCCATCTGACGCCCGATCGCCCGCCCGACGTCAAGAATCCGATCGATCAGTGCCATCCCGTAGTGCAGGCTCTGCATGGAAATCATGATCAACATCTACGAAGGAAGGAAGTGGAGAAAAGGGGAGGCCATCTCTTACCCAGACGAGTGACTTGGCCGCTCGCTCCACCAGCACCTCCGAACCGGAGCTGTACAGGTCTTTAGCCAACGAGGGGTGCAGCGCCCCTCGAACGAACTCCTAGGCGGTCTCCCCATCGCTCCAGGGTCGACTGTCGACCTTTAGGGTCGACCACCGGGCGGTGTAAGGGGCTCTCGGCTCCTCGATCGGGAGGACGACCATCAGTTGAGTTTAGAACTACCCGCCCTTGGGCCAGGAGAAGATGTGACACAATTCCAGCACCGGCAGGGGGCATGCCGACCCCCTCTTGGAAGGGTCGCTACCGGATGACCCAGCCGACCCCTTCCCATTCTTACTCGCCGAGCCCTCTCCTTGGGCAGGGGCCTCGGGTGATGCCAGCGAGGTGCTCGAGCAAGTGGCTCGACTGACCGACATCTTTCGAATTGCCAGTTTCGTCTTCTTGGGAGGGCGCTCCGTTGCCGGTGATGCCAGCGCCCTCTTCGACATCCCCTCCAGCGGGACAATCACGCCTTCGGAGCCTTCCCTCTTCGACGTCTCGACGACCCTGGTGCTGGCCGTCTTCTTCACTAATCGAAGGTCCACCATTTCTACAAGAACAGGTAGCGGTTAGACAGCATGGAATGAACGAATAAGCCATTGTATGCGGATGGGCATACCCCTGGTGGTGGGGCTCAGCTCAGCTCCAACCGTCCACTCCTCGATCATCACTGTTATTACCCGAGAAGAGGACAGGATACCCCTTAGACGGTCCACCGGCGTCGTATCACCAGCAGAGAGCGACGGGAGGGAGTTATCGATGGACCGAATGGCCCACCCGGTACTAAAGCCCCACTCTTGAGCGCAAATGACGAAGAAGAAGCACCTCTTCCAACCTTTGTTGTTGGAGGGGGCGCCACTAATCTTGAAACCACTACGAGCGATCAAGTAATATCTGCCTAGTCCCTTCCCTAGGCGGAAGCAAGCCATAAAGAGAGGCCGGGACGATTCAATCCCCGCCCCCTGACACTCCCAGATGAAAGCTACCAAGTACCGCCAAAAGTTGGGTGATACCTGGGATGGGGAAATCCCCCAGAAGTGAAGACAATCCCTAATGATAGGATGCACCGGAAACCACAGGCCGGCTTCAAGCGCCCCCACTGTCAAACCAAATCTGCCAGGGAACCGATCGTATGACCGTTGCCCCGAGTGAGGGGCGTGCAGGCCAAAGCACTCTGGGATGCGGTAGCAATCCCGGAGCACTCTCAGAATGTCGTCGGTTACCACCGAGTCCACATCATGCAAAGACTTAAGGGCCTCAAGCTCGGCGGGACCCTCTAAGGCCTCTGAAGAGGCGCTACTCGAGGAGATGCTCACTATAGCATCCTAGGAGCTCATAGAAGAGGAAGAAGAAGGTGAGAGAGAAGGAGTGGGAAGTGGGGATGAAAAGGAAGACGAAGACATCCCGACCTCGGAGTCGCGGGAAAGAAGCCCGGTTGCCGGGGCGGAGAATCGAAACAAAGAGGGCGGCAGGGTTGTGAGGAAGGAACCGAAGCACGAAACAAAGGATTGGTTGCAAGAATGATGATAATCGCCCTAGATGGAGACTATATGATAGGTGGAACCCACGGCAAGGCGGCGATTAGGGCTTCCCAAGGAGAGCAATAGTCGCAGCATTTAAGACCCATCACAACCCCTCGGATCTGCTAGATTCGCCCGCCTCAGACTCCCCACCAGAGGCGTCCCATCATCCGAGACCCCTCGCCAAGCGCCATTCAAAAAGGAGTTTCCCGCTAGGCCCCATGACGATCCGCTTGACTCGCCATGTGGCGCAATGCCGTTCAGGTACGACTCGACAACCCAAGTTCGATTCCTGCCCGGGCCACTCCAGATCGCTCCCGACTGGCGACCCATCGGCAACCCAAGCTCGAATCCTGCTCGGGCCACTCCGAATCTCTCCCGACTAGTGACCTGTCGGCAACCCAAGCCTGATTCCTGCCCGGGTCGCTCCAGATTGCTCCCGACTAGCGACCCGTCGGCAACCCAAGCTCGAATCTTGCCCAGGCCACTCCAGATCGCTCCCGACTGGCGACCCGTTGGCAACCCAAGCCCGATTCTTGCCCGGGCCGCTCCAGATCGCTCCCGACTGACGATCCGTCGACAACCAAAGCTTGAATCCTACCTGGGCCAGTCCAGATCGCTCTCGACTGGTGACTCGTCGGCAACCCAAGCCCAATTCCTATCCGGGCCGCTCCAGATTGCTCCTGACTGGCGACCCATCGACAACCCAAGCTTGAATCCTGCCCGGGCCGCTCCATATCGCTCCCGACTAGCGACCCGTCGGTAACCCAAGTTCGATTCCTACCCGAGCCACTCCAGATCGCTCCCGACTAGCGACTCGTCAGCAACCCAAACTCGAATCCTGCTTGGGTCGCTCCAGATCGCTCCCGACTGGTGACCCCTTGGCAACCCAAGCCCGATTCCTGTCCGGGCCGCTCTAGATCGCTCTCGACTGGCGACCCATCGGCAACTCAAGCTCGAATCCTGCCCGGGCCGCTCTAGATTGCTCCCGACTGGCGACCCGTCGACAACCCAAGCTCGAATCCTACCTGGGCCGCTCCAGATCGCTCCTAACTGGTGACCCATTGGCAACCCAAACACGATTCCAATTCGGAGCTGAGCTCACAATTCAGTCCGCGGACTACCCCAGACTTAATTCAGAGCTAAGCCCACAACTCGATCCCTAGACTCAATTCGGAGTTGAGCTCATAACTCGGTCCCCAAACTCAATTCAGAGCCGAGCCCACATCTCGGTCCCTAGACTCAATTCGGAGCCGAGCTCATAACTCGGTCCCCAGACTCAATTTGAAGCCGAGCTTACAACTCAATCCCCAAACTCAATTCGGAGCCGAGCCCACAACTCGATCCCCAGACTTAATTTGGAGTTGAGCTCACAACTCAGTCCCCTGACTCAATTTGGAGCTGAGCTCACAACTCGGTCCCTAGACTCAATTCAGAGTCGAGCTCACAACTCGGCCCCCAGACTCAATTCGGAGCCGAGCTCACAACTCGGTCCCCAGACTCAATTCGGAGCCGAGCTCACAACTCGATCCCTAGACTCAATTTGGAGCCGAGCTCACAACTCGGTCCCCGGACTTAATTCGGAGCCGAGCTCACAACTCAACCCCCAGGCTCAATTCGAAGCTGAATCTACCTGCTCGACCCTCACACTCGGCCCTCACCAACAAACATCATCCACGTCACGATCGCAATACCACACGCCACCAGAACCATGGGGTGCACACCACGTCAAGTTTCAACTGTATAACTGTGCGACCTGACCACCCTAAGAGCCCGGGGTGGTGTCGTCTGTTTTGGCGATGGCGCTGTCTGACACCACTCAAGCACCCCAAAAGACGCCATCTCATCAAAGGGTTTGTCCTGCCCCCGCGAGGATCAATGGCCAGGCTGAACCAAGGCACGATTGACTCTCGCACCCAAGTATAAATACCCCGACCGATCCCAACCAGAGGAGAAAAAAAAGAAAGAAAGAAAGGAGGGGGGGGAATCGAAACCGATCTAACTTGCCATCAGAGGGCCAAAGTCGGAACTCACCCAACGAATGCCGTTTTGCAGGGAAGCGAAAGCCACCAAGCTGCCAGCGTCATCGCCCCAAAGTCGCCATCTAATATGCAGAAGAGGGTGGTCCAACGGTTAGGACCCCGACCAGTGCCAGCCAGCATCTCCCATCTTAAGGAGGTGCCCACGTTGCAAGAAAGATCGCCAACTGTCCAGGGGATGAGGGAACGCATCTCGCCATAAGCGACGCTTGGGTCGGCTGGCTTTGGAGTGCTAACCCCCAACCGCTTCCGAAGACTCGCCCGATCCCACCGCCTCAACCCTCGCTAGAGGCGCTCGAGGGGTGCAGCCACCCCATCAATCCATATATTCCACCAGAAATTCCCGACGGCACGTGGGCCTAACTGTGCTGACTCATCAGCCACGGGCCATCTCATCAGGCCCGAACTTATCGTCGGCTCCGCCGCTAGAACGGCTGCTGCAAAGAGGAGTCGACGACCGGAAGGAGACCTTTTCTTCGAGTAAGCCCAACTTAAGCCGACCCAGCTTGACCCAAATCCGCTTCCAGTGTGAACTTGCCATTACATGGGTCATTATGTATGCCCATTTATCTATATTTGATCAAAAATGATGATTTATCAATGCATTAAAACATCTAATGCAGCAATCTAGATGAGTTAAACGTGGTGTTAGATCAGATTTTTATTGTATGAGGTAGAAGCTGATTGGAATTCAATCGAGGCCTTTTCTTCGAGTAAGTCTCAAGTCGAACTTTATCAATAATATCTAACTCAGTAATTCTATATCGAGAATGTAAACTAATATTCAAAGTAAAAGAGTTATGTTCGTGCTATATTATTCTCGGGCTTAGCTCAGAGTGTGATAACATTCGACCATGTAGCGTTAAATTGGGTGACGATGAGTCACATGTTGACTCAAGATCCAAAATCTAATATTAAAATGTCAATCATCTGACACCCTAACATGTGTTATCCATGTCATCACACTCCTAACACGTGAAATAGGTAAAAATTTATCATATATGATAGATATGCGAAGTTATCATGAAATCTAAGATAAAATTTTTATTTCGTGGATAATTATAGAAAATTCTCAGTTCAAATGGATGGCTAGCGAATTATAGAAAAAAAATGTTTTTTTATTTCTATAGAAAAATGTGAGACGTGGATACGGCTTAGCCAAACAAAAAGCCACTCGCCTCTCCCGTTCCTATCGCGTCCTCATATTATAAACCAAGTGGAAGTTGGATAGGAACAGCGTAGGGATGCAGATGGAGGTAGAGCCGCAGGTAGTGTTAAATTCGGGGCGAAGGATGCCGTTGCTCGGCATGGGGACGGCCACCTACCCGGTGCCGCCCGACGAAACCATAACGACGGCGGTGATCGACGCCATCGGGCTCGGGTACCGCCACTTGGACACGGCCAGCGTCTACGGCTCGGAGCGGGCCGTCGGCCGGGCCATAGCGACCGCTCTGGAGAGAGGGCTGATCGGTAGCCGCGACGAGCTCTTCGTCACCACCAAGCTGTGGTGCACCGACATGCACGCCGACCGCGTCGTCCCTGCACTGCAAGAGTCTCTCAGGTATTTATTATATGCACATGATATATGTTTTATATGACATAGATAATATTACTACTAATCACAGCTCAGAGAACGGAAGACTGCGACAGTTGCCATAAATTGAAGCCAGGATTGACCTGTAGCAACAAAAGAAGATTGTGAGCTAATGCGATTGTCTTATGAATGATTGTAGGACTTTGGGATTGGAGTACATCGATCTGTATCTTATTCACCACCCTGTTAGACTAAAAGGTGAGAAACGAATGGTTTTCACCGGCGAGGACGTAATTCCCTTGGACATGCCAACCGTGTGGGAAGCAATGGAGAAATGTCAGAGTCTAGGTTTAGCTAAATCTATCGGGGTGAGCAACTTCACATGCAAGAAGCTAGCTGACCTACTCAACCATGCAAGAATTCCACCTGCTGTGAACCAGGTAAGTCGTAACTCCATCGAATCCATTCCTTTCTTTTTGTTTGCTTGTTAGAAATGAAACAGGAAAGTGAAAGTATTGTATGCTGCAATGCGATGCACAAGTATCCAGTATCATCAAATTGTTAAGATGACAGTCACAAAAATAACCATGGAGCTCAAATGGTTAGTGTAAGTAATGCATTCTTGATCATGGTGTCATAGTAACAGTTGTCGTTCTTGTGATAGGTGGAGGTGAATCCTATTTGGCAGCAAAGAAAACTACGAGACTTCTGCTCGGAGAAGGGAATTCATGTGAGTGCATACTCTCCGCTTGGTGCGATTGGAGTCTTTTGGGGCTCCAATGAAGTGATGGAATGTGAAGAGGTCAAAAGAATTGCTCAGTCTGTGGGGAAAAGCATAGCCCAGGTCAACAAATTACATTACTTCCTTCACTGCAGAAAGAAAACTTTGGTCGACTAAATCTTGTCGTCAATTAGTTATAGATCTTTAGAGTCTGATCTCAATCACATCGTTTGGTGTATGGACAGGTATGCTTAAGATGGGGTGTCGAACAAGGTGTGAGCGTTTTGGTGAAAAGCTTTAACGGGGAGAGGCTCAAGGAGAACATGCAGATATTTGACTGGCATCTGAAAGAGGAGGACAAGGAAAGGTTGAGCTTAGTACCACAGAAAAGGCTTATTCTGGTTGAGCCATTTATATCACCCACTGGTTTCTACAAGTCTCATGCTGAATTTTGGGATGGTGATGTGTAGATAACACAGCACAGAACCATGAAACATAGCGAATCATGCATGCCATTCTGAGAGATGTCATGTAAGCCTCTGTTTTAATACGGAATTCGAAGACTGGTTTGCCTTTACAATAGGCATATATGGTTTCTGTTGTTGCATGTCATGCCAAATTTCTTATGGTTCGAACGATATATGCACAGTTCCAGTTTCCTTGCTAGCTAGTGTTAGCAATTCTAAAGCAAGTAGCAGTTAAGTCATTGTCAAGTGGATGGTTAAACGTAAGTTAGCAAAGAATAAGAACTACAACGAAGAGATTAAGCATAAAGCAATAGCAGATAAATCCGGATGCAAGAAACGAAGAAGAAGAGAAGAAAAAGACTGACAGAGGTAAGAGATGAGAAGAGACCGGTGGATAGTTGATCGGTTGCTTCATCGATCAGCGAAGCATTCCGGAAGTAGAATAACTCCTCGTCGATCATCAAAGCAACCCTAACTTGTGATTGTGTTTCCCTATCTCATATGATAGTTTTCCAAACAGGAAACATTGCGAGTATTTTGATAGGACATATTTTGGTATCGCCCTTATGGACGTGGTCAGCAATCACATCGGACATGGAGCCTCGGGACTAAGATAGGGCGTCGCGTCGAGCATGACACTTCAGACTCGGGACGATGGTCGTCCCTTTCTGCACCGTCCGGAGCCACATGGGAAAGCGCCTGATAGGGCATGTTTTGGCCCTTGGTGAATCACCAACAAACATCAACCACGTCACGATCGCAATGCCACACACCACTAAAACCATAGGGTGCACCCCACGTCAAGTTTCAACTGTATAACTGTGCGACCTGACCACCCCAAGAGCCCGGGGCAGTGCCGTTTGTTTTGGCGACGGCGCTGTCTGATGCCACTCAAGCACCCTCAAAGACACCATCTTGTCAGAGGGGTTGTCCCGCTCCCGCGAGGATCAGCGGCCAGGCCGAACTAAGGCACAACCGACTTTCGCATGCAGGGATAAATACCCAGGCCGATCCCAACCAGAGTAGAAAAAAAGAAAGAAAGAAAGGAAGGGGGGGAATCGGAACCGATCTAACTTGCTCATTAGAGGGGCCAAAGTCGGGACTCACCCGACGAAGGCCGTTTTGCAGGGAGGCGATCGCTACCAAGCTGCGAGCGTCATCATCCCGAAGTCGCCATCTAATACGCAAAAGAGGGCAGTCCAGCGGTTAGGACCCTGACAAGCGCCAGCTCGCATCTCCCATCTCAAGGAGGTGCCCATGCTGCAAGGAAGATTGCCAACTGTCCAGGGGATGAGGGAACGCATCTCGCCATAAGCGGCGCTCGAGTCGGTTGGCTTTGGAGTGCTAACCCCCAGCCGCTTCCGAAGACTCGCTCGATCCCACCGCCTCAACCCTTGCTAGAGGCGCTCGAGGGGTGCAGCCACCCCATCAATCCATATATTCCACCAGAAATTCCCGACGTCGGCACGTGGGCCTAACTGTGCTAACTCATCAGCCACGGTACTTTTGTTCACTAACATTTTGGCGATAGAAGGAGGGCCTATGTCGCAAGAACAGTTGGTAGAAACTCGCCCCAGGAGGGGAACCCCCAACCGACCTCCCTTCCGTTGAGCCAGAAGGTCAAACCCTTTCCGCCCCTACGGACGGAAGGATACCGGCTTCAACGCCTGATCCTTACTGGTGTTTGTTCAACGACCCAGGACTATCGCCCCCGGGGCTTGCCCTGGGGCCCTCGGCCGTGATGCCCGAGGCGTTCCTCAGCCTAACCAAACAAGTGCAGACTATGGCGAGCATGATACACACGCTCGCCCCGATCGTTCCCCAAATCGTGCAACTGGTGATGCCCCCGACCAATCTGGCCCGGCAACCCCCGAACAAGGAACAGCTTGGGATCAAGGAGGCCTCTAGGCGAGCGACAGACCCGAGGGGTCCTCCCAAGCAGATCACACGTGCACCTTACCGAGCCACGCTACCTCATTTGGAGTCTGACACCATATCGTCCGACTCGACGGTTGACTCGTTTAAAGCCCAGTTGTCCCGGGTCAATCAGCGCTCGGATGCATTCTAGCGCGAGCTTCGGAGGTCGCGTTGCGAGTCCAGCAAGGGCGCCTCAGGCGGGTCCCCTTTTACCCAGGAAGTGCAGGACAAACCAGTACTCCTCAATTTTAGGTTCTCGATTTTGAAGACATATGATAGAGGCTCCGATCCCATGGAGCATATCTCAGTATTCCGAGCCCAAATGACCCTTTATGGCGCCTCCGATGCGCTGATGTGTCGAGCGTTTCCAACCACTCTGAGGGGGCCAATGCAGATGTGGTTCAGCCGGCTATGAGAGCGAAGCGGTGGGGCGTGGGGAGAAGAAGAGAGGAAGAAGAGGGAGAAGAGAAGAAGAAGAAGAAGAAGAAGAAGAAGAAGAAGAGAGGAGGATAGCTGCGGCAAGGCTACAGCGAGGAGGTGTGTGGCGTTGGGGAGGAAAAGGGAAGAGGAGAAGAAGAGGAGAAGAAGAGGGAAAAGAGAGGGAAGAGGGAGAGGAGCGAGAGGTGGCAGCAACTAGGGCTGCAGCACCTCTGTTTCCTATAGGTGGAAACAGAGGAGAGGTGTGGGGCGTTCGAAGAGGAGAAAAGAAGAAGAGGAAGAGAAGAAGAAGAGGAAGCTGGAGAATTTTTCTACAGAAATAAAAATACTTTTGGTGGTCATTCAGAAATGGATGGACCATATTATGTTTGGAATCCCACTTCACCATCTATCTATTTGATATGAAATTCAGAGCCGACCTAGCACTTGGGCAGGGTGAGAGGGCTTGAGTAGGAAAGGGCTACCCGTGGATGAAGTCAAGAACTCATCACGACGTGGAGCCACCATTGAGTTAAACCTCACATGCACTATGCTAGGGTACGACGTCTGAGCTTCTGTTTCGTATTTTGTATTGATATGCTCCAAAATGTTTCCTATGCCATTGATATACTTCAAAATGCTTCACATACCATTGATATGTTCCGAAATATTTCATTTATCATTGATATGCTCCGGAACATTTCATACGCTATTGGTATGCTCCAATTACTCTGTGCTCCATTTGCTATGAACTGATATGTTCTGAAATGTCATATTTGCCATTGATATGCTCCGGAACATCTCGTACGCTATTGATATGCTCCAATTACTTTGTGCTCCATTTGCTATGAATTGATATGTTCTGAAATGTCCTATTTGCAATTGATATGCTCCGGAACATCTCGTATGCTATTGATATGCTCCAATTACTCTATGCTCCATTTGTTATGAACCAAATATGTTATGAACGAAATGACATTTGCGATTCTGTATCTAATGAGATGATATCCTTGAATCTCTTGGATTCTGTCTTGCATTGTGATATATTATTTGTTTGAACTGTCCCTTCTCGTGCTAGATATGCTTTGTCACTTGCTGAGCTGTTTTTAGCTCACTCCGTTATATAAATCTTTCAGGTCAGCTTGTCACTCTTTGAGATGTTTGAATTGGGCTGAGGCAGTGGAGAGCTATTCAGAATTATGGGCAAGTCTTGTTGGTTATTATGTTATTGTTGTATAAGCATATTTTGTATGTAATGAAATGTTGTCGATGAATCGAAATGGATATACTATGTAAAAGTGTTAGAAGATCTCTCTTATTTGGAATTTCGGAATGTTAAGTCTAGTTTATGATGATCTGAACTTGTGGTAAATGGTTGGAGTTATGATTGTATAAATTACTTAGCTTGTGGATTTATAAATGTTGTTCATGTTTGTTAAGTTGGCTTGGGTTGCCATAAATGTGAATTATCAAGTGATGTGACATATGATTATAAACTGCACAGGTTTTATAGATGTGAATTTGATATAATGTTTTTCAGTGTCCTCAAATGTTAGTTTGGATCCTGGATTAGTTTGTGATGAAAATTTTAATATCATGGATATTTTTTGAGGGGCGTGACAGACGCGGCCCAGGCCCTCCATGGCCACTTTGCTCGCACTATCTCAGCGCGAGGATGAGTCGCTCTCTTAGTTCGTGGCATGGTTCGCCACTGAGATCTGGGGCTTTCCGGATGCTCACCCCTCTCTAATTTTGCAGGCCTTTCTGATGGGTCTGAAACCTTCAAGGTTCTTTTGGTCGCTGATCGAGAAGCCGCCAACGACCATCTCATAAATGCTTCAATGCGCCAACCAATACATTGCCGCCGAGGCTCTAGTGGTAGGGAGGCACGTGGAAGGTAGGAACCCAAGGACGGAGCTGTCTTGAGGAACGACCTCGGTGGTCCCGATACCTCCCCGCCAAGGGCTCAACCAACAAGAGCTGTCGCTCCCGAGGCCCCCACCTCTCCCCCTAAATACGTCCCGCACCAAGATCTTTCTCCAGATCAAGGAGACGGGTCTCCTACAGCAACCTCGCCCTATGAAGGCCATCCGTAGAGATCAATCTAAACACTGCAGGTTCCACCGGGACTACGACCATGACATGGAGGACTGCCATGACCTTCGAAATCAAATACAAGCACTAATCCGGAGAGGCCACCTCGGATGCTACCTCAAATCCTGGGAGGCGACTCCATGCCCAGAGGACCCCTCGAGAGACAGATCGACGTCATCTCAGGCGGGTCAGCGGTCGGTGATAGTAGCATGACAGCAAGAAAGGCCTATGCACGTAGCACAATGGAGAAGCGTTCCCAGCCCGAGCACGAGCCTAAAATTACCTTTGAGGCAGGAGAGGTCGAGCGCTCCCACCATGACGACGTTGGGAGTTCTGCCGACGTCCTATACTTCGATGCCTTCGGGAGGCTTGGCTTAACCCAGGGAGATCTCACCCCTGCGACGTCAGCTCTTACAGGGTTCACGGGGGATTCCATCTCCCCGCTCGGGACTACAGTGCTCCCCATCACCATCGGGGAGGAACCGAGGGAGAAAACAGTAATGACCACCTTCATGGTAGTCGACCTGCTCTCGGCTTACAACGTCATCCTCGACCGCCCGACCCTCAATAGGATCTAGGCGGTGGTTTCCACCTACCACAGAACCATCAAGTTCCCAACTTCGGTGGGGGTTGGAGAGGCCCGAAGCGACCCGAGGGAATTGAAGCAATGCTACCTCACTACGATTGCTCTCCCAGTAAAGCCGCGCCTAACCCCGGTCCCTGACCCCCGTGAAGCACCTATACCACAAGTGACGTTGGAGCCCCCAGAGTTGCTTATCGAGGTACCACTGAAGCGGAGCCAACCCGACTAGACCGTTAGAGTCGGGACTACGCTCCTTAAAGCGAACCAACTCCACCTTGTCGACTTCCTGAAGGAGAACGCCGACATATTTGCATGGTCCCCCAAAGAGATGCTTGGGATCGACTTAAAGGTGGCACAACACCGGCTCGACGTCAACCCTGAGGTGCGGCCGGTAAAGCAAAAACTAAGAAGGTTTGCCCCCGACTGGCAGAGGGTGATCCGAGATGAGGTTGATCGCCTCATAAAGGTCGGGTTTGTCACCGAGGTTAAGTACCCCCGGTGGTTGTCCAATGTAGTCCTCGTCAAGAAGCCTAATGGAAGTTGGAGAATGTGTATTGGTTATACCGATCTCAACTGGGCATATCCCAAGGATTGCTATCCGCTCCCCAGGATAGACCAACTGGTTGATGCCACCGCTGGCCATGAATGCCTTATGTTCCTGGATGCATTCTCCGGCTACAACCAAATCCAGATGGCGACTCAAGAACGAGAAGATACTGCCTTCGTCACCAACCAAGGGGCGTATTGTTACTAGGTGATGCCCTTTGGCTTGAAGAACACTAGCGCGACCTACCAAAGAATGGTCGATAAACTTTTCAAACACCAGCTCAGGAGGAACATGAAGGTATACATAGATGACATGATTGTAAAAAGCAAGGTTGCAGGAACGCATTTGGCCAACCTGGCAGAAACGTTCCAGATGCTTAGGCAGTTCAACATGCGTTTGAACCCAGCCAAGTGCGTCTTCGGGGCCAGCTCGGGGAAGTTACTTGACTTCATCATTCACCAACGGGAATAGACGCCAACCTGGAGAAGGTTCATGCCATTACCGACATGCACTCCCCTAGCTCGGCCAAAGAAGTACAATGACTTGCCGGAAGGTTGATAGCGCTTAGTAGGTTCATGTCGTGTTCGGCCATGCCGGACCAAGGCCCGACCAATTCCCGCACGCAGGTATAAATACCCCCGACCTGATCGAAAAGGGAAGGAAAGAGAAAAAGAAAAAGGGAGGAGATTCAGGACGAATTTGACTTGCTCGTCGAAGGGGCCAAAGTTGAGACTTACCCGACGAGGGCCGTTTTGCAGGGAGGCGATCGCCGCCAAGCCACGAATACCTTCATCCCAAAGACGTCACCCGATATGCAGAGGAGGGTGGCCTAACGAGTTGGACCCGACTAATGTTAGCCCACATCTCCCATCTCTATGAGGCTTCCACGTCACAAGGAAGATCCCCAACCAATCGAGGGGGTGAGAGGATACATCTTCCCACGAACAACGCTCATATCAGCCGACTTTGGAGTGCTGGTCCGCTGCGAGGCTCAGGTCGACCTTGCCACCTCAACCGGCGCCCGAGACATTTGAAGGGCGTAACCACTTCATCAACTCAATAATTCTACTAGAGGTTCCCGACGTCGACATGTGGGCCTAGTCGTGCTGACTCATCAGTCACATCACATTTGTTCACCAACAATACCTAATTGAGGTAAAGCGGCTCGTCCACCATTTTAACCACCTTTCAATCACCAGAATACCTCGAGCGCAGAACGAGCGGGCCGATGCACTGGCCAAATCAGCCTCCACCCACACCCCTGGGTCAATCCCAGCCATTGAGTCCATGGCGCTCCTGACCATGGCAGCTCGCGAGGTCGTCGAAATAAATCTACCTCCGAATTGGGTAGAGGAGATCCTCCACTATAAGACGGGCGGGAAAGAGCCCGATGATCTAGCGACTGCGAAACGGTTGAGGCGAGCTCAAGCCTGGTACTACATCATCGATGAAAGATCGTACCAAAGGGCTTTCTCTCAACCTCTCCTACGCCGCCTCACGCCATCGGAGGCCGAAACCATCCTCGCCGAGCTCCACGAGGGGATTTGTGGGGAGCATGTTGGGGGGCGGACCTTGGCCTTCAAAACCCTCCGGCAAGGGTACTATTGGCCGACCATGCGCCAGGATGCCATGACATATGTGCGACAGTGCCCGCAGTGCCAGCGGCACGCCCGACTGCCACACCAGCCGGCAGTCACTCTGACTCCGATAGACATGGCCTGGCCCTTCGCCCAATGGGGGCTCGATCTCCTCGGGCCTTTCCCCTCGGCGTCGGGTCAGCGACGCTTCCTCATAGTCAGGGTCGAGTACTTCACGAAGTGGGTCGAGGCCGAACCCTTGGCCTCCATCACCGAGAAGCACGTACAGAATTTCACGTGGAAGAATATCATCACCCGGTTCGGGATCCCAAGGGCTATAATCGTCGACAACGGGACTCGGTTCAACAACACTAAATTTAGGGCTTATTGCCATTCGTACGAAATCTAGTTGAAGTTCAACTCGGTCACACACCCCAAACCAATGGTCAGACCGAAGTGATGAATCGAGCAACACTTGAAGGCCTCAAGAGAAGAATTTCAGACGTGCATGGGGCCTGGGTGGATGAGCTCCCCAGTGTCCTATGGGCAATGCGAACAACTCCCAAAACCGCCTCGGGGGAGTCCCCATTCAGCTTGGCGTTCAGAACTGAGGTAGTCCTTCCGCCCGAGATGGTATTCCCGACCTTACGCACCTCCAACTACGACCGAGAGCACTTAGAGGAAGGATTACGGGCTAACTTGGACCTCCTTGAGGAGAGAAGGGCCAATGCACACCTGTGCGCCCTAGCATACAAGAAGGCGACCGCTCGGATATACAACCAAAGGGTCCGTCCGAGGTCGATCCAGGTCAGAGACCTCGTCCTCCGAAGAGCAGAAGTAAGCGACCCGACCTGGGCAAAGAGAAAACTTGCACCTAACCGAGAAGGCCCCTACCGAGTCTACGATATGGTACGAGAAGGGACTTACCGACTCGAAACTATGAAGGGAAGTCCCCTCCCGAGGACATGGAATGTCGCGAACCTAAAGAAATTCTACCCTTGAGGTGGGAGGAGTTGGTCGGGACACAGGAAGTTTATATAAGCCAGCACATCCACGATCGGGGAGAAGAATAAGCCAGAGTTCCCAAAAATAAAATTGCTTCTTGATTAAAAAGGAGGTACATACAACGGTCGACTGACTCGGCCTCAAGCCCAGCCGGACAAAAAGAAAAAAAACAAAAACAAAACTCAAAAGGTGAGGGGATGCAACCCATAGCTCAAGGGAGGAGTCGGCGGCCCATCATCAAAGGGGACGTTCGTCGGCATGTCGACGTCCTGGTCCACAGGGTTGTCAACAAATGGATTCGACTCCAGGTCGAGGTCCGGGTACTTCGTCTAAAAACGAGCAAAGGCCACCCGATACCCATATACTCGTACGTGACCTGGCTCGACCTCACAAAGCCACGCTCGAACCCGGCGGACGCTTTGTACCCAGCCGCTCCTCCTCGAGCACCTCCTCGACGGCCCGGGCTATCGCCTTAGCGGCCTCGACGTCCTAGGAGAGGGACAGCAGCTCATCATCCAAAGAACGGACATTTGACCGGCTTTCTTCCAGCTCGGTCTTCAAACGAGCTACCTCCCCCTCCAACATCGTGGCGCGCTCCTCAGCTGCGACGATCGCCTCCACACCCCCCTTGGCCCGCAGCTCCAGGTTCACCTTCCAGAGGGCATCATCAAGATCCATCTGACGCTCGATCGCCCGCCCGACATCAAGAACCCGATCGATCAGTGTCATCCCGTAGTGCAAGCTCTGCATGGAAATCATGATCAACATCTACGAAGGAAGGAAGTGGAGAAAAGGGGAGGCCATCTCTTACCCAGACGAGCGACTTGGCCGCTCGCTCCACCAGCACCTCCGAACCGGAGCTGTACAGGTCTTTAGCCAACGAGGGGTGCAACGCCCCTCGAATGAACTCCTAGGCGGTCTCCCCATCGCTCCAGGGTCGACCACCGGGCGGTGTAAGGGGCTCCCGGCTCCTCGATCGAGAGGACGGCCATCAGTTGAGTTTAGAACTACCCGCCCTTGGGCCAGGAGACACAATTCCAGCACCGGCAGGGGGCATGCCGACCCCCTCTTGGAAGGGTCGCTACCGGATGACCCGACCGACCCCTTCCCATTCTTACTCGTCGACCCCTCTCTTTGGGCAGGGGCCTCGGGTGATGCCAGCGAGGTGCTCGAGCAAGTGGCTCGACTGACCGACATCTTTCGAACTGCCAGTTTCGTCTTCTTGGGAGGGCGCTCCGTTGCCGGTGATGCCAGCGCCCTCTTCGACGTCCCCTCCAGCGGGACAATCACGCCTTCGGAGCCTTCACTCTTCGACGTCTCGACGGCCCTGGTGCTGGCCGTCTTCTTCATTGATCGAAGGTCCACCATTTCTACAAGAACAGGTAGCGGTTAAACAGCATGGAATGAACGAATAAGCCATTGTATGCGGATGGGCATACCCCTGGTGGTGGGGCTCAGCTCAGCTCCAACCGTCCACTCCTCGATCATCTCTGTTATTACCCGAGAAGAGGACAGGATACCCCTTAGACGGTCCACCGGTGTCGTATCACCAGCAGAGAGCGATGGGAGGGAGTTATCGATGGACCGAATGGCCCACCCGGTACTAAAGCCCCACTCTTGAGCGCAAATGACGAAGAAGAAGCACCTCTTCCAACCTTTGTTGTTGGAGGGGGCGCCACTAATCTTGAAACCACTACGAGCGATCAAGTAATATCCGCCTGGTACCTTCCCTAGGCGGAAGCAAGCCATAAAGAGAGGCCGGGACGATTCAATCCCCGCCCCCTAACACTCCCAGATGAAAACTACCAAGTACCGCCAAAAGTTGGGTGATACCTGGGATGGGGAAATCCCCCAGAAGTGAAGACAATCCCTAATGACAGCATGCACCGGAAACCACAGGCCGGCTTCAAGCGCCCCCACTGTCAGACCAAATCTGCTAGGGAACCGATCGTATGACCATTGCCCCGAGTGAGGGGCGTGTAGGCCGAAGCACTCCGGGATGCGGTAGCGATCCCGGAGCACTCTCAGAATGTCGTCGGTTACCACCGAGTCCACATCATGCAAAGACTTAAGGGCCTCAAGCTCGACGAGACCCTCTAAGGCCTCTGAAGAGGCGCTACTCGAGGAGATGCTCACTATAGCATCCCAGGAGCTCACAGAAGGGGAAGAAGAAGGTGAGGGAGAAGGAGTGGGAAGTGGGGATGAAAAGGAAGACGAAGACATCCCGACCTCGGAGTCGCGGGAAAGAAGCCCGGTTGCCGAGGCGGATAATCGAAACAAAGAGGGCGACGAGGTTGTGAGGAAGGAACCGAAGCACGAAACAAAGGACTGGTTGCAAGAATGATGATAACCGCCCTAGATGGAGACTATATGATAGGTGGAACCCACGACAAGGCGACGATTAGGGCTTCCCAAGGAGAGCAACAGTCGCAGCATTTAAGACCCATCACAACCCCTCGGATCCGCCAAATTCGCCCGTCTCGGACTCCCCACCAGAGGCGTCCCATCACCCGAGACCCCTCGCCAAGCGCCATTCAAAAAGGAGTTTCCCGCTAGGCCCCATGACGATCCGCTTGACTCGCCACGTGGCGCAATGCCGTTCAGGTACGACTCGGCAACCCAAGTTCGATTCCTGCCCGGGCCACTCCAGATCGCTCCCGACTGGCGACCCGTCGACAACCCAAGCTCGAATCCTGCTCGGGCCGCTCTGAATCGCTCCCGACTAGTGACCTGTCGGCAACCCAAGCCTGATTCCTGCCCGGGCCGCTCCAGATCGCTCCCGACTAGTGACCCGTCGGCAACCCAAGCTCGAATCTTGCTCGGGCCACTCCAGATCGCTCTTGACTGGCGACCCGTTAGCAACCCAAGCCCGATTATTGCTCGGGCCGTTCCAGATCGCTCTCGACTGACGATCCGTCGGCAACCCAAGCTCGAATCCTGCCTGGGCCACTCCAGATCGCTCTCGACTGGCGACTCGTCGGCAACCCAAGCCCAATTCCTATCCGGGCCGCTCCAGATTGCTCCTGACTGACGACCCATCGACAACCCAAGCTTGAATCCTGCCCGAGCCGCTCCATATCGCTCCCAACTAGCGACCCGTTGGCAACCCAAGTTCGATTCCTACCCGAGCCACTCCAGATCGCTCCCAACTGGCGACCCGTCAGCAACCCAAACTCGAATCCTGCTTGGGTCGCTCCAGATCGCTCCCGACTGGCGACCCCTTGGCAACCCAAGCTCGATTCCTGTCCGGGCCGCTCTAGATCGCTCTCGACTGGCGACCCATCGGCAACTCAAGCTCGAATCCTGCCCGGGCCGATCTAGATTGCTCCCGACTGGCGACCTGTTGGCAACCCAAGCTCGAATCCTACCCAGGCCGCTCCAGATCGCTCCCAACTGGTGACCCATCGGCAACCCAAACACGATTCCAATTCGGAGCTGAGCTCACAATTCGGTCCACGGACTACCCCAGACTTAATTCAGAGTTGAGCCCACAACTCGATCCCTAGACTCAATTCGAAGCCGAGCTCATAACTTGGTCCCCAAACTCAATTCAGAGCCGAGCCCACATCTCGATCCCTAGACTCAATTCGAAGCCGAGCTCATAACTCGATCCCCAGACTCAATTTGAAGCCAAGCTTACAACTCAATCCCCAAACTCAATTCGGAGCCGAGCCCATAACTCGATCCCCAGACTTAATTTGGAGCTGAGCTCACAACTCAGTCCCCTGACTCAATTTGGAGCTGAGCTCACAACTCGGTCCCTAGACTTAATTCAGAGTCGAGCTCACAACTCGGTCCCCAGACTCAATTCGGAGCCGAGCTCACAACTCGATCCCTAGACTCAATTTGGAGCCGAGCTCGGTCCCCAAACTCAATTCGGAGCCGAGCTCACAACTCGGTCCCTAGACTCAATTTGGAGCCGAGCTCACAACTCGGTCCCCGGACTTCATTCGGAGCCGAGCTCACAGCTCAACCTCCAGACTCAATTCGAAGCCGAATCTACCCGCTCGACCCTCACCAACAAACATCATCCACGTCACGATCACAATACCACACGCCACCAGAACCATGGGGTGCACACCACGTCAAGTTTCAACTGTATAACTATACGACCTGACCACCCCAAGAGCCCGGGGTGGTGTCGTCTGTTTTGGCGATGGCGCTGTCCGCCACTCAAGCACTCAAGCACCCCCAAAGACGCCATCTCATGAGACGGTTTGTCCCGCCCCCGCGAGGATCAATGGCTAGGCTGAACCAAGGCACGATTGACTCTCGCACCCAGGTATAAATACCCCGACCGATACCAACCAGAGGAGAAAAAAAAAGAAAGAAAGGAAGGAAGGGGGGAATCGAAACCGATCTAACTTGCCATGAGAGGGCCAAAGTCGGGACTCACCCAACGAAGGCCGTTTTGCAGGGAGGCAAACGCCACCAAGCTGCCAGCGTCATCGCCCCAAAGTCGCCATCTAATATGCAGAAAAGGGTGGTCCAGCGGTTAGGACCCCGACCAGTGCCAGCCAGCATCTCCCATCTCAAGGAGGTGCCCACGTTGCAAGGAAGATCGCCAACTTTCCAGGGGATGAGGGAACGCATCTCGCCATAAGCGGCGCTCGGGTCGGCTGGCTTTGGAGTGCTAACCCCCAGCCGCTTCCGAAGACTCGCCCGATCCCACCGCCTCAACCCTTGCTAGAGGCGCTCGAGGGGTGCAGCCACCCCATCAATCCATATATTCCTCCAGAAATTCCCGACGTCAGCACGTGGGCCTAACTGTGCTGACTCATCAGCCACGGGCCATCTCATCAGGCCCGAACTTATCGTCGGCTCCGCCGCTAGAACGGCTGCTGCAAAGAGGAGCCGACGACCGGAAGGAGAGGGATGGGATCAAGGAGTAAGGTCGTTGGAGGCTAGGGTCCCCGAAGGGGACAGGGGAAACGGCGGCGAGGAAGGGAACGGAGGGAGGGGAAGGAGAGGCGTGGATCGCCGAGAAGAAGCGGCCATGTCTGAGGACGGCGGACGAGAGGGCGACGGCGCGGCGAATGCGGAGGGAGTCGAGCGCCATGGCCTGCGGGGCGAGGCAACGAAGGCCGACTAGGGTTTTACGGGTGGAGAAATGGGTTTAACGTGACTTAGGTTGGGTTGGGTCCGTCCACCAAGAGGCACCACGGGCCACGGCCTAAGCGAGTAAGCCCAACTTAAGCCGACCCAGCCTGACCCAAATCCGCTTCCAGTGTGAACTTGCCATTACATGGGTCAGTATGTATGCCCATTTATCTATATTTGATCAAAAATGATGATTTATCAATGCATTAAAACATCTAATGCAGCAATCTAGATGAGTTAAACGTGGTGTTAGATCAGATTTTTATTGTATGAGGTAGAAGCTGATTGGAATTCAATCGAGGCCTTTTCTTCAAGTAAGTCTCAAGTAGAACTTTATCAACAACTTCTAACTCAGTAATTCTGTATCGAGAATGTAAACTAATATTCAAAGTAAAAGAGTTATGTTCGTGCTATATTATTCTCGGGCTTAGCTCGGAGTGTGATAACATTCGACCATGTAGCGTTAAATTGGGTGATGATGAGTCACATGTTGACTCGAGATCCAAAATCTAATATTAAAATGTCAATCATCTGACACCCTAACACGTGTCATCCATGTCATCACACTTCTAACACGTGAAATAGGTAAAAAATTATCATATATGATAGATATGCGAAGTTATCATGAAATCTAAGATAAAATTTTTATTTCGTGGATAATTATAGAAAATTCTCAGTTCAAATGGATGGCTAGCGAATTATAGAAAAAAAAAGTATTTTTATTTCTATAGAAAAATGTGAGACGTGGATACGGCTCAGCCAAACCAAAGCCACTCGCTTTTCCCGTTCCTATCGCGTCCTCATATTATAAACCAAGTGGAAGTTGGATAGGAACAGCGTAGAGATGCAGATGGAGGTAGAGCCGCAGGTAGTGTTAAATTCGGGGCGGAGGATGCCGGTGCTCGGCATGGGGACGGCCACCTACCCGGTGCCGCCCGACGAAACCATAACGACGGCGGTGATCGACGCCATCGGGCTCGGGTACCGCCACTTGGACACGGCCAGCGTCTACGGCTCGGAGCGGGCCGTCGGCCGGGCCATAGCGACCGCTCTGGAGAGAGGGCTGATCGGCAGCCGCGACGAGCTCTTCGTCACCACCAAGCTGTGGTGCACCGACATGCACGCCGACCGCGTCGTCCCTGCACTGCAAGTCTCTCAGGTATTTATTGTATGCACATGATATATGTTTTATATGACATAGATAATATTACTACTAATCACAGCTCAGAGAACGGAAGACTGCGACAGTTGCCATAAATTGAAGCCAGGATTGACCTTTAGCAACAAAAGAAGATTGTGAGCTAATGCGATTGTCTTATGAATGATTGTAGGACTTTGGGATTGGAGTACATCGATCTGTATCTTATCCACTACCCTGTTAGACTAAAAGGTGAGAAACGAATGGTTTTCACCAGCGAGGACATAATTCCCTTGGACATGTCAACCGTGTGGGAAGCAATGGAGAAATGTCAGAGTCTAGGTTTAGCTAAATCTATCGGGGTGAGCAACTTCACATGCAAGAAGCTAGCTGACCTACTCAACCATGCAAGAATTCCACCTGCTGTGAACCAGGTAAGTCGTAACTCCATCGAATCCATTCCTTTCTTTTTGTTTGCTTGTTAGAAATGAAACAGGAAAGTGAAAGTATTGTATGCTGCAATGCGATGCACAAGTATCCTGTATCATCAAATTGTTAAGATGACAGTCACAAAAATAACCATGGAGCGCAAATGGTTAGTGTAAGTAATGCATTCTTGATCATGGTGTCATAGTAACAGTTGTCGTTCTTGTGATAGGTGGAGGTGAATCCTATTTGGCAGCAAAGAAAACTACGAGACTTCTGCTCGGAGAAGGGAATTCATGTGAGTGCATACTCTCCGCTTGGTGCGGTTGGAGTCTTTTGGGGCTCCAATGAAGTGATGGAATGTGAAGAGGTCAAAAGAATTGCTCAGTCTGTGGGGAAAAGCATAGCCCAGGTCAACAAATTACATTACTTCCTTCACTGTGCAGAAAGAAAACTTTGGTCGAATAAATCTTGTCGTCAATTAGTTATAGATCTTTAGAGTCTGATCTCAATCACATCGTTTGGTGTATGGACAGGTATGCTTAAGATGGGGTGTCGAACAAGGTGTGAGCGTTGTGGTGAAAAGCTTTAACGGGGAGAGGCTCAAGGAGAACATGCAGATATTTGACTGGCATCTGAAAGAGGAGGACAAGGAAAGGTTGAGCTTAGTACCACAGAAAAGGCTTATTCTGGTTGAGCCATTTATATCACCCACTGGTTTCTACAAGTCTCATGCTGAATTTTGGGATGGTGATGTGTAGATAACACAGCACAGAACCATGAAACTTAGCGAATCATGCATGCCATTCCGAGAGATGTCATGTAAGCCTCTGTTTTAATACGGAATTCGAAGACTGGTTTGCCTTTACAATAGGCATATATGGTTTCTGTTGTTGCATGTCATGCCAAATTTCTTATGGTTCGAACGATATATGCACAGTTCCAGTTTCCTTGCTAGCTAGTGTTAGCAATTCTAACAACTCCCAAAACCGCCTCAGGGGAGTCCCCATTCAGCTTGGCATTCAGAACTGAGGCAATCCTTCCGCCCGAGATGGTATTCCCGACCTTATGCACCTCCAAGTACGACCGAGAGCACTCAGAGGAAGGATTACGGGCTAACTTGGACCTCCTTGAGGAGAGAAGGGCCAATGCACACCTGCGCGCCCTAGCATACAAGAAGGTGACCGCTCGGATATACAACCAAAGGGTCCGTCCGAGGCCGATCCAGGTCAGAGACCTCGTCCTCCGAAGAGCAGAAGTAAGCGACCCGACCTGGGCAAAGAGAAAACTTGCACCTAATCGAGAAGGTCCCTACCGAGTCTACGATATGGTACGAGAAGGGACTTACTGACTCGAAACTATGGAGGGAAGTCCCCTTCCGAGGACATGGAATGTCGCGAACCTAAAGAAATTCTACCATTGAGGGGGGAGGAGTTGGTTGGGACATAGGAAGTTTATATAAGCCAGCACATCCACGATCGGGGAGAAGAATAAGCCAGAGTTCCCAAAAATAAAATTGCTTCTTGATTAAAAAGGAGGTACATACAACGGTCGGCTGACTCGGCCTCAAGCCCAGCCGAACAAAAAGAAAAAAAACAAAACAAAACAAAACTCAAAAGGTGAGGGGATGCAACCCATAGCTCAAGGGAGGAGTCGGCGGCCCATCATCAAAGGGGACGTTCGCCGGCATGTCGACGTCCTGGTCCACAAGGTTGTCAACAAATGGATTCGACTCCAGGTCGAGGTCCGAGTACTTCATCCGAAAACGAGCAAAGGCCACCCGATACCCATACTCGTACGTGACCTGGCTCGACCTCACCAAGCCACGCTCGAACCCAGCCGCTCCTCCTCGAGCACCTCCTCGACGGCTCGAGCTATCGCCTTAGCGGCCTCGACGTCCTGGGAGAGGGACAACAGCTCATCATCCAAAGAACGGACGTTTGACCGGCTTTCTTCCAGCTCGGTCTTCAAACGAGCTACCTCCCCCTCCAACACCGTGGCGCGCTCCTCAGCTGCGACGATCGCCTCCGCACCCCCCTTGGCCCGCAGCTCTAGGTTCACCTTCCAGAGGGCATCATCAAGATCCATCTGACGCCCGATCGCCCGCCCGACGTCAAGAATCCGATCGATCAGTGCCATCCCGTAGTGCAGGCTCTGCATGGAAATCATGATCAACATCTACGAAGGAAGGAAGTGGAGAAAAGGGGAGGCCATCTCTTACCCAGACGAGCGACTTGGCCGCTCGCTCCACCAGCACCTCCGAACCGGAGCTGTACAGGTCTTTAGCCAACGAGGGGTGCAGCGCCCCTCGAACGAACTCCTAGGCAGTCTCCCCATCGCTCCAGGGTCGACTGTCGACCTTTAGGGTCGACCACCGGGCGATGTAAGGGGCTCCCGGCTCCTCGATCGGGAGGACGACCATCAGTTGAGTTTAGAACTACCCGCCCTTGGGCCAGGAGAAGATGTGACACAATTCCAGCACCGGCAGGGGGCATGCCGACCCCCTCTTGGAAGGGTCGCTACCGGATGACCCAGCCGACCCCTTCCCATTCTTACTCGCCGAGCCCTCTCCTTGGGCAGGGGCCTCGGGTGATGCCAGCGAGGTGCTCGAGCAAGTGGCTCGACTGACCGACATCTTTCGAATTGCCAGTTTCGTCTTCTTGGGAGGGCGCTCCGTTGCCGGTGATGCCAGCGCCCTCTTCGACGTCCCCTCCAGCGGGACAATCACGCCTTCGGAGCCTTCCCTCTTCGACGTCTCGACGACCCTGGTGCTGGCCGTCTTCTTCACTGATCGAAGGTCCACCATTTCTACAAGAACAGGTAGCGGTTAGACAGCATGGAATGAACGAATAAGCCATTATATGCGGATGGGCATACCCCTGGTGGTGGGGCTCAGCTCAGCTCCAACCGTCCACTCCTCGATCATCTCTGTTATTACTCAAGAAGAGGACAGGATACCCCTTAGACGGTCCACCGGCGTCGTATCACCAGCAGAGAGCGACGGGAGGGAGTTATCGATGGACCGAATGGCCCACCCGGTACTAAAGCCCCACTCTTGAGCGCAAATGACGAAGAAGAAGCACCTCTTCCAACCTTTGTTGTTGGAGGGGGCGCCACTAATCTTGAAACCACTACGAGCGATCAAGTAATATCTGCCTAGTCCCTTCCCTAGGCGGAAGCAAGCCATAAAGAGAGGCCGGGACGATTCAATCCCCGCCCCCTGACACTCCCAGATGAAAGCTACCAAGTACCGCCAAAAGTTGGGTGATACCTGGGATGGGGAAATCCCCCAGAAGTGAAGACAATCCCTAATGACAGGATGCACCGGAAACCACAGGCCGGCTTCAAGCGCCCCCACTGTCAGACCAAATCTGCCAGGGAACCGATCGTATGACCGTTGCCCCGAGTGAGGGGCGTGTAGGCCAAAGCACTCCGGGATGCGGTAGCAATCCCGGAGCACTCTCAGAATGTCGTCGGTTACCACCGAGTCCACATCATGCAAAGACTTAAGGGCCTCAAGCTCGGCGGGACCCTCTAAGGCCTCTGAAGAGGCGCTACTCGAGGAGATGCTCACTATAGCATCCTAGGAGCTCATAGAAGAGGAAGAAGAAGGTGAGGGAGAAGGAGTGGGAAGTGGGGATGAAAAGGAAGACGAAGACATCCCGACCTCGGAGTCGCGGGAAAGAAGCCCGGTTGCCGGGGCGGAGAATCGAAACAAAGAGGGCGGCAGGGTTGTGAGGAAGGAACCGAAGCATGAAACAAAGGATTGGTTGCAAGAATGATGATAACCGCCATAGATGGAGACTATATGATAGGTGGAACCCACGGCAAGGCGGCGATTAGGGCTTCCCAAGGAGAGCAACTGTCGCAGCATTTAAGACCCATCACAACCCCTCGGATCTGCTAGATTCGCCCGCCTCAGACTCCCCACCAGAGGCGTCCCATCATCCGAGACCCCTCGCCAAGCGCCATTCAAAAAGGAGTTTCCCGCTAGGCCCCATGACGATCCGCTTGACTCGCCATGTGGCGCAATGCCGTTCAGGTACGACTCGACAACCCAAGTTCGATTCCTGCCCGGGCCACTCCAGATCGCTCCCGACTGGCGACCCGTCGGCAACCCAAGCTCGAATCCTGCTCGGGCCACTCCGAATCTCTCCCGACTAGTGACCTATCGGCAACCCAAGCCTGATTCCTGCCCGGGTCACTCCAGATTGCTCCCGACTAGCGACCGTCGGCAACCCAAGCTCGAATCTTGCCCAGGCCACTCCAGATCGCTCCCGACTGGCGACCCGTTGGCAACCCAAGCCCGATTCTTGCCCGGGCCGCTCCAGATCGCTCCCGACTGACGATCCGTCGACAACCCAAGCTTGAATCCTACCTGGGCCAGTCCAGATCGCTCTCGACTGGTGACTCGTCGGCAACCCAAGCCCAATTCCTATCCGGGCCGCTCCAGATTGCTCCTGACTGGCGACCCATCGACAACCCAAGCTTGAATCCTGCCCGGGCCGCTCCATATCGCTCCCGACTAGCGACCCGTCGGTAACCCAAGTTCGATTCCTACCCGAGCCACTCCAGATCGCTCCCGACTAGCGACTCGTCAGCAACCCAAATTCGAATCCTGCTTGGGTCGCTCCAGATCGCTCCCGACTGGTGACCCCTTGGCAACCCAAGCCCGATTCCTGTCCGGGCCGCTCTAGATCGCTCTCGACTAGTGACCCATCGGCAACTCAAGCTCGAATCCTGCCCGGGCCGCTCTAGATTGCTCCCGACTGGCGACCCGTCGACAACCCAAGCTCGAATCCTACCTGGGCCGCTCCAGATCGCTCCTAACTGGTGACCCATTGGCAACCCAAACACGATTCCAATTCGGAGCTGAGCTCACAATTCAGTCCGCGGACTACCCCAGACTTAATTCAGAGCTAAGCCCACAACTCGATCCCTAGACTCAATTCGGAGCTGAGCTCATAACTCGGTCCCCAAACTCAATTCAGAGCCGAGCCCACATCTCGGTCCCTAGACTCAATTCGGAGCCGAGCTCATAACTCGGTCCCCAGACTCAATTTGAAGCCGAGCTTACAACTCAATCCCCAAACTCAATTCGGAGCCGAGCCCACAACTCGATCCCCAGACTTAATTTGGAGTTGAGCTCACAACTCAGTCCCCTGACTCAATTTGGAGCTGAGCTCACAACTCGGTCCCTAGACTCAATTCAGAGTCGAGCTCACAACTCGGCCCCCAGACTCAATTCGGAGCCGAGCTCACAACTCGGTCCCCAGACTCAATTCGGAGCCGAGCTCACAACTCGATCCCTAGACTCAATTTGGAGCCGAGCTCACAACTCGGTCCCCGGACTTAATTCGGAGCCGAGCTCACAACTCAACCCCCAGGCTCAATTCGAAGCCGAATCTACCCGCTCGACCCTCACACTCGGCCCTCACCAACAAACATCATCCACGTCACGATCGCAATACCACACGCCACCAGAACCATGGGGTGCACACCACGTCAAGTTTCAACTGTATAACTGTGCGACCTGACCACCCTAAGAGCTCGGGGTGGTGTCGTCTGTTTTGACGATGGCACTGTCTGACACCACTCAAGCACCCCAAAAGACGCCATCTCATCAAAGGGTTTGTCCCGCCCCCGCGAGGATCAATGGCCAGGCTGAACCAAGGCACGATTGACTCTCGCACCCAAGTATAAATACCTCGACCGATCCCAACCAGAGGAGAAAAAAAAGAAAGAAAGAAAGGAAGGGGGGGAATCGAAACCGATCTAACTTGCCATCAGAGGGCCAAAGTCGGAACTCACCCAACGAAGGCCGTTTTGCAGGGAGGCGAAAGCCACCAAGCTGCCAGCGTCATCGCCCCAAAGTCGCCATCTAATATGCAGAAGAGGGTGGTCCAACGGTTAGGACCCCGACCAGTGCCAGCCAGCATCTCCCATCTTAAGGAGGTGCCCACGTTGCAAGGAAGATCGCCAACTGTCCAGGGGATGAGGGAACGCATCTCGCCATAAGCGACGCTTGGGTCGGCTGGCTTTGGAGTGCTAACCCCCAGCCGCTTCCGAAGACTCGCCCGATCCCACCGCCTCAACCCTCGCTAGAGGCGCTCGAGGGGTGCAGCCACCCCATCAATCCATATATTCCACCAGAAATTCCCGACGGCACGTGGGCCTAACTGTGCTGACTCATCAGCCACGGGCCATCTCATCAGGCCCGAACTTATCGTCGGCTCCGCCGCTAGAACGGCTGCTGCAAAGAGGAGCCGACGACCGGAAGGAGACCTTTTCTTCGAGTAAGCCCAACTTAAGCCGACCCAGCTTGACCCAAATCCGCTTCCAGTGTGAACTTGCCATTACATGGGTCATTATGTATGCCCATTTATCTATATTTGATCAAAAATGATGATTTATCAATGCATTAAAACATCTAATGCAGCAATCTAGATGAGTTAAACGTGGTGTTAGATCAGATTTTTATTGTATGAGGTAGAAGCTGATTGGAATTCAATCGAGGCCTTTTCTTCGAGTAAGTCTCAAGTCGAACTTTATCAATAATATCTAACTCAGTAATTCTATATCGAGAATGTAAACTAATATTCAAAGTAAAAGAGTTATGTTCGTGCTATATTATTCTCGGGCTTAACTCAGAGTGTGATAACATTCGACCATGTAGCGTTAAATTGGGTGACGATGAGTCACATGTTGACTCAAGATCCAAAATCTAATATTAAAATGTCAATCATCTGACACCCTAACACGTGTCATCCATGTCATCACACTCTTAACACGTGAAATAGGTAAAAATTTATCATATATGATAGATATGCGAAGTTATCATGAAATCTAAGATAAAATTTTTATTTCGTGGATAATTATAGAAAATTCTCAGTTCAAATGGATGGCTAGCGAATTATAGTAAAAAAAAGTATTTTTATTTCTATAGAAAAATGTGAGACGTGGATACGGCTCAGCCAAACCAAAGCCACTCGCTTTCCCGTTCCTATCGCGTCCTCATATTATAAACCAAGTGGAAGTTGGATAGGAACAGCGTAGGGATGCAGATGGACGTAGAGCCGCAGGTAGTGTTAAATTCGGGGCGGAGGATGCCGGTGCTCGGCATGGGGACGGCCACCTACCCGGTGCCGCCCGACGAAACCATAACGACGGCGGTGATCGACGCCATCGGGCTCGGGTACCGCCACTTGGACACGGCCAGCGTCTACGGCTCGGAGCGGGCCGTCGGCCGGGCCATAGCGACCGCTCTGGAGAGAGGGCTGATCGGCAGCCGCGACGAGCTCTTCGTCACCACCAAGCTGTGGTGCACCGACATGCACGCCGACCGCGTCGTCCCTGCACTGCAAGAGTCTCTCAGGTATTTATTGTATGCACATGATATATGTTTTATATGACATAGATAATATTACTACTAATCACAGCTCAGAGAACGGAAGACTGCGACAGTTGCCATAAATTGAAGCCAGGATTGACCTTTAGCAACAAAAGAAGATTGTGAGCTAATGCGATTGTCTTATGAATGATTGTAGGACTTTGGGATTGGAGTACATCGATCTGTATCTTATTCACCACCCTGTTAGACTAAAAGGTGAGAAACGAATGGTTTTCACCGGCGAGGACGTAATTCCCTTGGACATGCCAACCGTGTGGGAAGCAATGGAGAAATGTCAGAGTCTAGGTTTAGCTAAATCTATCGGGGTGAGCAACTTCACATGCAAGAAGCTAGCTGACCTACTCAACCATGCAAGAATTCCACCTGCTGTGAACCAGGTAAGTCGTAACTCCATCGAATCCATTCCTTTCTTTTTGTTTGCTTGTTAGAAATGAAACAGGAAAGTGAAAGTATTGTATGCTGCAATGCGATGCACAAGTATCCAGTATCATCAAATTGTTAAGATGACAGTCACAAAAATAACCATGGAGCTCAAATGGTTAGTGTAAGTAATGCATTCTTGATCATGGTGTCATAGTAACAGTTGTCGTTCTTGTGATAGGTGGAGGTGAATCCTCTTTGGCAGCAAAGAAAACTACGAGGCTTCTGCTCGGAGAAGGGAATTCATGTGAGTGCATACTCTCCGCTTGGTGCAGTTGGAGTCCTATGGGGCTCCAATGAAGTGATGGAATGTGAAGAGGTCAAAAGAATTGCTCAGTCTATGGGGAAAAGCATAGCCCAGGTCAACAAATTACATTACTTCCTTCACTGTGCAGAAAGAAAACTTTGGTCGACTAAATCTTGTCGTCAATTAATTATAGATCTTTAGAGTCTGATCTCAATCACAACGTTTGGTGTATGGACAGGTATGCTTAAGATGGGGTGTCGAACAAGGTGTGAGCGTTGTAGTGAAAAGCTTTAACGGGGAGAGGCTCAAGGAGAACATGCAGATATTTGACTGGCATCTGAAAGAGGAGGACAAGGAAAGGTTGAGCTTAGTACCACAGAAAAGGCTTATTCTGGCTGAGCCATTTATATCACCCACTGGTCTCTACAAGTCTCTTGCTGAATTTTGGGATGGTGATGTGTAGATAACACAGCACAGAACCATGAAACATAGCGAATCATGCATGCCATTCCCAGAGATGTCATATAAGTCTCTGTTTTAATACGGAATTCGAAGACTGGTTTGCCTTTACAATAGGCATATATGGTTTCTGTTGTTGCATTGCATGCCAAATTTCTTATGGTTCGAACGATATATGCACAGTTCCAGTTTCCTTGCTAGCTAGTGTTAGCAATTCTAAAGCATATAGCAGTTAAGTCATTGTCAAGTGGATGGTTAAACCTAAGTTAGCAAAGAATAAGAACTACAACGAAGAGATTAAGCATAAAGCAATAGCAGATAAATCCGGATGCAAGAAACGAAGACGAAGAGAAGAAAAAGACTGACAGAGGTAAGAGATGAGAAGAGACCGGTGGATAGTTGATCGGTTGCTTCCTCGATCAGCGAAGCATTCCCGAAGTAGAATAACTCCTCGTCGGTCATCAAAGCAACCCTAACTTGCGATTGTGTTTCCCTATCTCATATGATAGTTTTCCAAACAGGAAACATTGCGAGTATTTTGATAGGGCATATTTTGGTATCGCCCTTATGGACGTGGTCAGCAATCACATCGGACATGGAGCCTCGGGACTGAGATAGGGCGTCACGTCGGGCATGACAATTCAGACTCGGGATGATGGTCGTCCCTTTCCGCACCGTCCGAAGCCACATGGCAAAGCGCCTGATAGGGCATGTTTTGGCCCTAGGTGAATCACCAACAAACATCAACCACATCACGATCGCAATGCCACACGCCACCAAAACCATGGGGTGCACGCCACGTCAAGTTTCAACTGTATAACTGTGCGACCTGACCACCCCAAGAGCCCGAGGCGGTGCCATCTATTTTGGCGACGGAGCTGCCTGATGCCACTCAAGCACCCCCAAAGACACCATCTGCGAGGATCAGCGGCCAGGCTGAACTAAGGCACGACTGACTTTCGCATGCAGGTATAAATACCCAGGCCGATCCCAACCAGAGTAGAAAAAAAAGAAAGAAAGAAATGAAGGGGGGGAATCGGAACCGATCTAACTTGCTCATTATAGGGGCCAAAGTCAGGACTCACCCGACGAAGGCCATTTTGTAGGGAGGCAATCGCTACCAAGTTGCGAGTGTCATCGCCCCAAAGTCACCATCTAATATGCAGAAGAGGGCAGTCCAGTGGTTAGGACCTTGACTAGCGCCAACTCGCATCTCCCATCTCAAGGAGGTGCCCATGCTGCAAGGAAGATCACCAACTGTCCAGGGGATGAGGGAACGCATCTCGCCATAAGCGGCTCTCGGGTCGGTTGGCTTTGGAGTGCTAACCCCCAACCGCTTCCGAAGACTCGCCCGATCCCACCGCCTCAACCCTTGCTAGAGGCGCTCGAGGGGTGCAGCCACCCCATCAATCCACATATTCCACCAGAAGTTCCCAATGTCGGCACATGGGCCTAACCGTGCTGACTCATCAGCCACGGTACTTTTGTTTACTAACAACGCCAAACCGTCGAAGGTCACTCCGAAAAGCTTGGGACGGCATCGTGCGATGCTGTTTCACACAAATCGATCAGCAATCACCAAGAGGATCCTTCTACAGAAACTTCACTCGATACTGACTTAATCTTCAGAGGAACAAAGTCGAGAAACCCCTCCTCCCGACCTAGGCCAGTGTGCAGGAGTCTAGCGATGACAAAGTAGATAGCACACCCAAGAGTCACATCCGGAGTCAACCCCGAGCTCAACCCGATCCAACGAAGGCTTAATCGTCGGTACAATCCTGGACATGATAATCGAACCCAGCCATGACACGTCGGCCACGGCTATGCAAGTTTGTTAACATATCTTACACTGCTCACCAATTTGTCCATTCACTCGGTCATCACGGGTTGTGTTGAACCGTGTTCCGTTCCCAAAAGAAAGCATCAATAGCATCATCAAGTCTTGCGCATCAAAATTTCCCTGCACTCGTTAATTTCAAGTTAAATAGTAGGTGTACATGATAGATAAATAACAAATTTATCAACTTTTAAGGGATATGAAGAGATCAATTTTGTCCACAATTGATGTCCAAGCTCCCAAATGAATATATTTTATTTTGTGTTCATCAGTTGCTGATACAAACACTAAGAATATCTTATAATTTATATTAGTCTTGACTTAAACTAGATGCTAAGCGTAGCGAGAAATGAGAAATGATCCATTGTTGTTGTGAATAGGCTATTTCCAAACTCTGAAAGAATAGATATGTACAAAAACCATAAATACATATAAACTAAATTAAGCCTGATCTAACTCCAATACAGCCTATTTGGAAATATAAACTATTGTAAACCTATACTTTCATTATGTAACCACCAAAAATATATTTTTCAGAAATTTTTAAGGCTTAAAAATTATATCCAACACATCATTCTCTCCAATATGAATGACATTGTAAATTCTCATTACCGTGCTCAAAATGACCTAAAATCGATATTATATCATTAAATGAAAAGGGTTTGACCTAAAAGTTTATAAAAGAAACTTCCGGCTGAGATTTGGCAACCGCTTCCAATGTCATGGTATTTTAAAAATCTATCTAAAATTAATTTAAACCCATATAAAAATTAACATGAATCAAATGATATCAATAGTTCACTTTCATTATCTATACAGAGATCAATAAAAAATAAAAACAGTCAATGTATATCCATGATCTCATTTGTTATCCTTCTAAGAAAAAGAGACTGGAGATAATAGACTAAGATGAAATCTAATTAGGATTAGCTAAATTTTAATTTTTAATATTTGGAATTTGTCTTTTACTGAAAGTGGATTGTGCCATAAAAAGTCTTTCCGATATCTGTGCGGCACTGATTTCAGCTCGATCGATGCTATGTGACAACATCTTTTGAGCATGCTATGGGCAATGGAAAATGTAGAAACAGGTAAGCTTATGCTGCTAAATACAATATCAATGTGCATCACCAAATTCAATGTTGAGAGAGATTGAGTGAGTTGGCTGACTTGTTGGCTGTTTGGGTTTCAAATCATAGATCGAAAGGAATCCCACGAGAGTCCAATAAAAATCATTGGCATAGTTGGAGTATTGACTAAGATTGTAGGGATTGTAGTTGGATACGATTCAAAACCTCCTCGGTCATGTGCCGGCGTCTTGGATTTCCTACCAAGTCAGATCGCAAGTTTTTAATTCGGATGATGGCACATGAATTCAGGTTAATACAATCTGGTCAGGTAAAGAAGATAAACCAATAATGATGGACGAAATATACCCCAAACTGAATGCAAATATAGCTAATTGAACATCAGCACATACGGTTACTACTTGCAACTATAATCGAAATAGAGATGGATAGCTGAAGTGGGAGGAGGAGACGACTCTGTGGGTTAAGGTTTAAAAGAAATACAGAACACATGAGAAAAGAAAACGATATCAAAGTCACGGTACGTGCAAGCACTACTCCGACTCCGCATTAGAAATATTGTAATGCCGACTCCGTGGAGACTACGACTGGAGACCACTCTCAACAAGAGGAGAAAATGCAAATATTTTAATGCCGTCCGCATTAGAAATTACATGCATGACTGAACAAAACAAAAGCTTAGTGGATTAAATTAAACATAGGAATTCCAACGAGCGACAAATTACGTTGATGACATTAAAATACATTTTTTTGTGATTCGCAAGATCAAATCACTTTATTTTTTATTTTGTGATATGTCGTCGTGGGAATACGTGAGGTCATATTAAATTTCATAGGTGAATAAAGCTTCATGTTTTTGGGAACCGTTTTGAACGAATGATTCAAAGGGTTCTCAGAAAGTCATACAAATAAAAGGTTTTTTAATACATTTTTATATAATTTATTCAAGTAGAGGTTAGTGTGAATGAATCGCATCCCTGTAGACCTATCCCTGATTGATGGATTTTAACACATCATATCCAGAATATAAGGATACACCTATGGGAGGGAGTAGCTTATCATCAATGCCGAATAATCCATGGGAAAGCCAAGTGTGCTCTAAGAGGCACAAACTTAGAGAAAGGACAACCGACTTAAAGTATGGCGAAAAAAAAGTACATGAATTTTAAGTTCGTCTTTTTCAGGTTACTAAGCATACATTAATCGAGATAATTATCAATAATTTAAATTCTAATTTTAATTTCAATAAAATTTAAATTTTCATTCTGATTCTTATAAAATTGAGTATAAACTGCTTGATGAAATATATATTTTTAAACTATTAAGAATTATTGAGCTATATCCACGAATAAAACTTTTAATTGAAATGTTACCTCAAGAGCGAGGAAGAATGTGCGCTGACACCGTCACACTAGGCGGCTAGAAGAATCCGACAAGGACTGGCACTATACGAGACCAAGTTGATATTTAAGAGAGATAGTTGGAAAATGTATTTGGAAAAAACTCAAAATGCATCTTGCATGAAAATATATAAAAATACCGCCGTTGAAGAAAAAGTCCCCCGGACGACCGTCTAGTGGTTTTGAACGCGTCATTCATCCTTCCTCCATACTGTTTCACCATTAATGAACTTAAAATAATAATAATAATATTTTTTTTAAAAAAATAAACATTGTATAATTATATTATCCAATCCTCAGGATTTGTATAATTGTTGCTTCGGTGTATCGATGTTTTACCAGATCTGCATCTAACGACGAGAACGACTAGTTTTGCTTCTCTCCCCGCCCCTCTCCGGCAAGCGGCAGAAGATGGCGGTAATGCAGCAGGTTGTGCTGAGTTCAGGGAGGAGGATGCCGGTTCTCGGCATGGGGACGGCCACATACCCGGTGCCGCCCGACGAGATCATGACGTCGGCGGTGATTGACGCCATCGAGCTCGGCTACCGCCACTTCGACACCGCCAGCATCTACGGGTCGGAGCGGGCTGTTGGCCAGGCCATAGCGACTGCCCTGGAAAGAGGGCTCATCAGGAGCCGCGACGAGCTCTTCGTCACCACCAAACTGTGGTGCACCGACATGCACGCTGACCGCGTTGTCCCTGCACTGCAAGAGTCTCTCAGGTATACATATAAAGCATTTGATGCATGAACGAAAAATATATTCATATGATCAGAACTTTCAAGGAATGAGTATATATACTTATATGTATCTCTGTTTTGGGTGTCAGCTCGGGTTTATCATGGAATTTAACAGAAGAATATGGGCAGCCCAATCTAAGTTTAAATGAATAACATGACATATTGATCATGGTTAAAGGTTAAGAATGTGGAATTACACATTAATAAACTTTAAACAATAGTACACAGATTACATAGGTGGCTGAATATTATATAGATAAAGCAGATCCCAGCTACTTAACACAAAGGCTATTTTTTCAGAAATAAAAAGATCATATTTTCGTAGCTACATCTTGATGAAACGTTGACAGAATAATTCTGGTTTTTTCAGCAGTAAAAATCTAGTGGCTGATGGTGAGAGATCATAAGAGGAGTATGCTTTTGTCCAAAACAATGTTAAGTCTGTCTCTTGATCGTTTAGCATGATGGTTCTCTTTTATCCTTAGGATTCTTAAGAACAACACCCTAACAAATGTAAGAGGATTGTCAAGAAAAAGAAAAGGTAGAAAAACCATCTCAATAATTAATTCTTCTTGATCAAAGAGACAATTATTTCTGACACAAAAAAATTAGTAATCATAAGTGTTGGTAAAGAAGAAAAAGAGAAGTCTATCATGAATGATTGGATTATAATGTCACTGTCTTTTAAATGATTTTGTAGGACTTTGGGTTTGGAGTACATCGATCTGTATCTTATCCACTTCCCTGTTAGATTAAAAGGTGACAAACAAATAATATTCACCAGCGAGGACATGATTCCCTTGGACATGCCAACTGTGTGGGAAGCAATGGAGAAATGTCAAAGTCTTGGTTTAGCTAAATCTATCGGAGTTAGCAACTTCACATGCAGGAAGCTAGCTGACCTACTTAGTCATGCAAAAATTCCACCTGCTGTGAACCAGGTAAGTCATAACTCCATCTACTCATTCCTCAAGAACATCTACTTTTTCTTGTTAGATGTGAAATTGAAAGTGCCAACCATTTTTTTTAAAAAGAAAGTTATATATGGTGAAATATGATATAAGGAAAGATCCCAAAGTTCAGCATCCTCAAATGTTAAAAGTAGTGCTCCCAGAAACAATAATTCTGCTCGTAGGGGCAAGAATGTGCACCTTTGACTTACCTCAGACAATGCCTTGACAACGGTCACACTCTTTTCCTGCAAGGATCTCAAATAGTTAGTATGTGGCCATGGTGTAGTGCTAATATTTGCCATTCTTGTGATAGGTGGAAATAAATCCTATTTGGCAGCAAAGAAAACTACGAGACTTCTGCTCAGAGAAGGGAATCCATGTAACTGCATATTCTTTGCTAGGTGCAATTGGAGTCTTTTGGGGGAGTAATGATGTGTTGGAATGTGAAGAGGTCAAAAGAATTGCTCAGTCTACGGGAAAAAGCAGAGCCCAGGTAACTACATTACTTCATTCTCTGTGCAAGTAAAAAGCTTTGCTTGACTATATCTTGGCATCATATATGCACAAAATTTTAATTGAGATACTTATACAGAATCCTTATTGCTATACACATCATATTCTTGATCAATTCAAAATTTTTCAGGTATGTTTCAAGTCAAGTGTGTCAGTAGAATCTAACAAATTGTTTGATATATGGACAGGTATGCTTAAGGTGGGGCGTCGAGCAAGGTGGGAGCATTGTAGTGAAAAGTTTTAACAAGGAAAGGCTCAAAGAGAACATGGAGATATTTGACTGGCATCTGAAAGAGGAGGACAAGGAAAGATTGAGCCTAGTACCACAGAAAAGGCTCATTCTGGTTCACCCATTTATATCACCCAATGGTTTGTACAAGTCTCATGCTGAATTTTGGGATGGTGATGTGTAGATTACACAGCATCATGAAACATAGTGAAGGATGCATGTCATCCCCAAATTGCCAATTTACATTTACAATTGTCATAGCTAATGCCTACCATTCTTGTATGTCATTCCAAAATTTTGAATGAATTTTGTGTGATCACGACTCATCTTGTTGTCTACTGTCAATGACAACTGTTTTTGAAGATATTTGATTGCTACCATGAAATTTAACTATCTATCTAAGTATCTTTTCTTTATTTGAGCTAAACAAATATCAGAATGGATACAACCTCTGTTGTTAATAAACTTCTATAGATCATTCTGGGGTCGCCAATTTCATGGCAAGCGAACATTGTATCAAATTAAAAGGTTTTTCTCTAACTAATGGACATATTAGGCAGGGCAAGGCAGTTGCATCCGGTAACATACATCATCAATGATATGCATATCACAACCGCAGTAACTCACATCATCTATGGTACCTAATTAGAATCAAGAAGCAAACATGGAGTCACACCATAAACTTAAAATGGTGGTCAGATCTAGCAAGGATAAAATGATTGGTATATCAATCATTATTATCATCAGTGATATCGAACAATACATATCTATGTACCGTTCCTATCAGTTCGACCAATTGCCGAAACAAGTATTTCATGACCTAGCTCGCCAATGTGATCAAACTAATAATTCAACAAGAAAAGCATAACAATACAGACGTAACCCGGACCAACAGCGAGCATTACAGGAACATGGAGCCAGTGCGAACTCCCCAGTGTGATTATAACGAACCGTAAAGCGCCACAAGATAACGATCAAAGAGTCGAAACACTCATTATGATCGAAGCAAGATATCGCAGGATTAACCATGAAGCAGAATCAGGCAAATCCGAACCCAAGAAACCAGGAGAAAGAAAACGATAGATAAAGGGATCAGAAGGACCGTTTGATCATCGATTAGCTTCTTCCTCGTCCTCCTCCTCGATCGAGGAACCCATGCGAACCCTAACTCGATCACATTGATGACACAAGAAAGAGCGGGAGAGGAAAGAACGGGAGGAGCGTCGTATTCTGCTGCGGTTCCGTTCTCTCTCTCTCTCTCTCTCTCTCTCTCTCTCTCGCCCTTTATATATATATACGATTGGAGGCTTAACTGATGCGACAAATTATCCAATCGCAAAGGCGATTCTGCCACGTGGAGATAATAACCAGAAGTTAATATAGACCGTCGGATCAAAATGGAAGTGGATCAGGTCTTGGAGAAGACACGTGGAGACTACCGAAAGTTCACAGATCAAAAATAAATCCACGATTTCATTTAATATTTATTTAACAAGTCAGAATTAGAGATATAAGATTGGGAAAAATTTTAGTTCAGAATTAATTCTATATTTTTAATCCAATATTTGATATCTGTACATGATTAATTTACATTAACCGGAGAGTTCGATTCGTCATCCTGAATATTTTAGGCTATTAATAGTTGGAGAACTTGACATTTCTTACTTTTAAAACAAAAATAAATATTTTATTTAATTAAACATATTATTTTTGCATTAAAGAACAAAAAAATTATTATTGTTATTGAACCAAATAATCTTATGATTGACCCGATTAATATATGTTAGTAAAGATCTGACTATGATGGTAAGAACGGGTTCAAATTAGTCTGATTGTATACTCGACTTATTTATCTTGAATATAGAGTTTGAATTAGTAATAATTAATCTAATTGGGTTGATGTTATTTATTCAAATTAATTTTTCAATATTTTAACTAAAATTCTTCTCTCTATCTTATTCTAAGTTCTATCTTTTAATTCCTCCGACATGGCGATAGACGATGCATGTCGTGATGTCAATTATTTTAATAGATACGTAAAATCATGCATGTAATATATGTCAGCTGCATTAAATTAAGTCTCAGTATTTTATGCCACCCATGCATCACATACTATGAATAAATTAATACAATATAATACATTAATGTCTTGAGATGATTATTAATCAAATTAACATTATATATATGCCTAATTTGTAAATTAATGATGATTTTATTGATTGATATATAAGATATAAATTGAATAGAAAAAAAGTTCACCACTAAATAGTCTTTTGATTTTCCAAAATGGTTTAACTCCATAGATATTTTAAATAAAAATAAATATGATAGTAAGATTTCAAATTAAATTAAAATAAATAGAATGAACATATATATATATTGTTAATTATATGCATAGAAAATGATCAATTAGTTGCATGGAATCAGATAGTAAGATTTCCAAATGAAACAAAGTCCAAACACCTTTTAATCAGGCTTGAGACATGTTTGAACAGAAAAGTAGGGCTCAAGTTGGATTTACATACCTAGGCAAATAATTTGGGTGCCATTCCTACTCTCTCTCTCTCTCTCTCTCTCTCCCTCCCTTATATATATATATATAACTATCAAACATGTATTTTGCATGTTGGGGAGGAGGCTAAGGGGACATGAAATGTGTGGTCTACCTATCCTTGTTGAGTTACTTGGGCAAGTCCATGTGAACCTTACCTAAAGCAACAAAAGTATGTTGTCTTAATGGGGTTCCTTCCCCACCATGGCACCCATTGTCAATCTTATGTGGGCCATAGTTTGGTCCTACTTTGTTACTTTGTGGATCAAAAGATTATTTAGAATTTTTTTTCCAAAGAAATTAGTTAAAAATTGCCTTCTATTTCATTATATATATATATATATATATATATATATATATATATATATATATATAATATGTTGCATTAGTTGAAATCTAGATCTAGAATTAATTTTCTGCACCCAGCCCTAATAATATTTTCCATTTTGTTTCAACTAGAAAAAAGATGGGTATTAAGATATTAACAAAATGTTGATAGGAAAATGCTGCATGTTGGCATCAATATCTATTAATGAACACTAAGCATTAGTCCACCAATCTACAGTTGATGTTTATATTGTTGCTGTAATATACAACTTCATGCACAGGTCAATGTGCATGTCAATCATTTTATGGACCTTCTATTAGATAAACAAACCTGGCCATCATGCACAAACAGTTGCTATGTCAAGATTTACATTAAATACAAAGAGGTAAACAAAGATTATCTTGAGGTCCACTTAGGATGGTAGAAAGAAAAATAATAGAATTGTTCTTCATTTTCTATCAGCAATGTGGTATATACAGCATTTGACTGCTCAACCACCAGCCAGCCATTAGGATTGACTGACAAGTTAGATTATATTCTCATTACTTGAATTGGAGGAATAATCTCCATCTTAAACAAGAAAGAACACATATATATGTTGCTCATAATCTCTATTCTTTTTCCTTCTTTTGCTGTGTATGTCCTACCTAGCTGAGGCTGCATAAATCTCATCCTTTTCAGTGATGCATTTATGCATTCCATGGAATAGGGCAGGCATGTGGGTGTGTTCTCTTTCTCCACAAGAGTCCCACAGCAATGACCCCTCCTAAAGGCAGCATTTGTCACATCTACTTCCATCCAAGAGAGGTAGCTGTGAGCTGTGAGCTGTGAAGGAAGGAAGACCAGGAAACCTAAAATCATCATCATTTCATGCAAAGCCAACAAATGACTGAGGGTGTTGTAAGATTCCTTGCTTTTGCAGCCAGGCTTTGTTGTATGTGGATGTGAAAGTTTGAACAATAAGAGGCTTATTTGCCATCTTTATTATATTCCATGTGTCTGAAAGCATTTGTTCTCTCTCTCTCTCTCTCTCTCTCTCTGAAATAATGAGGAAGAAGTTTCATGTTCCCCTTCAATTCTAATACTAGATATAGGGTAGGTCTGATGTCTTAGCTTTGCAATTAGCTGTGAGGTGACAATCAAGTTCCTTTATCCTTCTTATATATTCTTTTCTTCCTTGCTCTATTTCTTTGATCAACTTTTCAACACATCAAAGGAATCTGATTCTATTATCTCAAGTTGTAGGATCTAATGAGATCATCATATTATAAATGAGACCACACTAATTGAAACTAGAAAGGACATACCAAGAACTCTGGTTAATATAGGGTCTAGGGAGGATCAACAACGTACGTAACCTTACCTTTAACTATTTAAAGAGATTATTATTATTTGACTCGAATCACAATAACAACTGGAACTAGTTTATCGTAATCTTACGTCATTATAGCTTCTAGATGTGATGAGCTGGAACCACAATGACAATTGGATTGGGTCTAAGTGCAACCCTGAGAGTTTGATCCTACTACTAATCCCAAGTGTGTTCAACAGCAACCATATCTCATTACCACCTTGTCTGAGACATGCATTTGCATTTGTCTTGTATAGATATGGACTGCAATCTGAGTTATTATTGGCATTAAGATCATTAATTATGGGTTATTCATAAGCATGAAGAGAAGGATAAAAGAAGTGTTTATCTTGGCCTTAATCAGCAGGATATTAAGAGAAGTTCCTGCAACCCCATGTCATTGGATTCAAAGCAGATCTTGGTGGACTACTCATGCACATCTATCTCAATATTTGTTTGCCTTGTGTGGTTTCAGAAAGAACATTTCAATTATCTACTTGAGGTGATTAGTCTAAAACAAGTCATCAACAGAAGCAAACCATATCTCATGTGCTATTTTAGCTATGCTTTTATGAACCCAGGGTTTGTGAACAGTCAACTTTGTGCAGTGGAGAAGACCATGTGGACATGACAGACATATGTCACTGATCTAAAACTAGACATGGTTGGTGCAAGTTCACAAAGGAATATTTGGGAGTATTAAAAGGGAATTAGAACTACATAATTTATGTGATCAAAGTACATTGTTAAGCACTTATTTAAATCAAAACAGTGAGATCAAACAGTAATCATTGTAGTCAATGAGACATGACAATTAGGCACCTGACAACTCTAATTAATTTAAACAAAGCAGAATATACAATGATCATGATTTGAAGATTTAGAATAATTCCAAAGTCTTCTCTTAGGTATTCTCTATGTAAATGAACAGATTCAAGGTATGTTTGATTACAGTGGATTCAGTGATCAGAAGAAAGTTTGGACAAGCCAACAGATAATGGCATCAGATGTGCTGTTTTCTTGCAAGAAAACGTTAATAGATGATTGATGATTAAATGGCAATTTGACGTGCTGACACAAATGGATTACAGCAAATCAGTGTCTTTGGGCAAGGTTAAGCAGCCATGTTTTACGCATGTTTTATTGTATCTTTTTCTTTTCTCTCTCTCTCTCTCTAGCAATATTTATTTCAACAATGATAGTGACATACATATACGAGGGAAGAGAGAGAGAGAGAGAGAGAGAGAGAGAGAGAGAGAGACTGGATATTGAACGGGGAAAGAGTATCTAATATAAACCATTGTGCCTACTTTCCTCCATCTGTTCTCACTCTATATCTCTCTAGCTTTTCTTGATTCTTTTAAGCTCATATCATGTGGTGTTTGAAATGAATCACTGTGAGCTTGGTCAGAAAGTGATGAGATAACTTCAAATGTTAGGAAGCCTCAAAGTTACGCATTCCTCTCTCTCTCTCTCTCGTGTTATTGTTCCCACATTCATGCAGACTCAAATAAAGCAGAAGAGAACCCATCTGCCCTTCAACTCCCCGCCCCTTTCCCATGTATATCTTTCCCTATATTTACTACCAAAACACACACACACACACACACTAATATCGCTGTCTTCTTTTGCTTCTTTAGATCGCATCACAGAGAAAGAAGAAGACACTTCCTTCTTGCTCCTCAAGCAAAGCATCTCCACTTCAAGTAGATACTGAAGCTGAGACTGGCAGAGGAGACCATACGATGCCATTGAAAGGGGAATCTACAGGAACCAGCTCTACTGCCTCGCCTGATCTATCTTTGACCATCGGGCTTCCCGGCGTCGTTTCTTCTGCCACCTCCGGCGATGACGGTCGCTACCGAGCTTGCATCGATCTTTCTCTCGCGTGCGCCATGTCCTCTTCCGAGGTCAACGTGTTTCAGAGGTTTCAAGGACCACTGTCGTCTCCGACGCCAATAAATGGTGCTCCAATCTATCCCAAGTCTGGACTCCAACACCAGATGTCTTCTTCTTCTTCTTGTAATGGTTATCCGAACGAAGCAAACTTGATGAGCTCCTACTTGCACTGGTCCAACGAGTACTTCCCTTGTGGCGTCGGATCATTGGAGGCCACACAAAGCTTGATGAGGTCGAGATCGACGCCGAGATATCCAACGAAGCGGAGCACCATCAGGGCGCCGAGAATGCGGTGGACAAGCAGCCTCCACGCCCGCTTCGTCCACGCCATCGAGCTCCTCGGTGGACATGAGAGTACGCGGCCTCTTGCACCCCTTCTCGTTTCTTTGCTACTGTGATTAGTGTGGTCGATGATGTTTGATGATAGGATAGGATTCATAAGATGTTCCTGATCATTGTGTGTTTGTTTGATCTGAGAAAACGTGTGGTTTTTGGGATGGTTTGGCATCAGGAGCGACACCGAAGTCGATTCTGGAGCTTATGGCTGTGAAAGATCTTACTCTGGCTCATGTCAAGAGCCACTTGCAGGTGTTTCCTTACTTAAAACTCATGCCCCTCTTCTTCTTCTTCTTCATCTTCATCTTCATCATCATCATCGTCATCTCTCTCTTAACACATATCAAGGCCCACTTGCAGGTATTTCTCTACTTAAAGCACAAGCCTACTTCTTCATCGTCATCAGCTCTCTCTCTCTCTCTCTCTCTCTCTCTCTCTCTCTCTTTCTCTCAGCCCATGTCAAGAGCCATTTGCAGGTGTTTCCCTACTTAAAGCTGAAGCCCTTCTTTTCTCTCTCTCTCTCTCTCTCAGCCCATGTCAAGAGCCATTTGCAGGTGTTTCCCTACTTAAACCTGAAGCCCTTCTTCTTCTTCTTCTCTCTCTCTCTCTCTCTCTCTCTCTCTGTATAGAGCCACTTGCATGTGTTTCCCAAGTTAAAGCTCAAGCCTTTCTTCTCTCTCTCTCTCGCTCTCTCTCTCTCTCTCTAAGTCTGCTTCTCCACAGACAGGAAAACTGCCAAACGTAGAAAAAGTGACGGAAACAGAAGAAAAGTAGGCATCATTTCACAATAATAAGGAGATCATATAAATACAAACCTCTCAACAAATTACAAAGTATCAACCTCGTTAGCAATAACATCAAGAATCAAGAAAAAGACCAACAACTGCCTCCTTTCTCTTTCTTTTCATCTCACTCTCCTTCACCTTTCTCAACTTCTTTTTCCATTATTCCTTTTCTTGCAGATGTATAGAACAACCAAGTCCACCGACAAGCCTGCAGCTTCCTCAGGTAATCCGTGTAGCTCATCCTCAACAAATTAGTTCATGTCATCCACATTTTGTAAGTTTATTTTTCTCATCTGTTCCTCTTTCTTAAGGTCAATCGGATTTGGCACTTGGAAACAGTGATCTAACACTAATGGTGCACAAATTCTCAGATGCACCAAACCAGCACCATTGTTTGGACTCTACCACAGGATGGAATAACTCATCTAGGTAGCAAATCTCTCTCTCTCTCTCTCATGTTTTTTCATTAGAAGATGTAGCTTTTGGTTTAAAAGATGCCTTTAAGCTTCATTAGGGTTGGAACATTGACTCCACTACCACTTCAGGACTACCATGGCAGCTTTTACTTTTATCTATATATCCATTTATGTTCTTTAAGATCTTATAAGGTGATCTAAAGCTAAAGTCCAGCAAAAAAGCATCCAATTCACTAGTAAGAAAAGTTGATCATAGATCTTACTTTTGTCAATGCCAACCTTGTCATTGTTATTTGAGAATATCCAGCCCCATATGCACAATCTAGAATGGTCAATCCTCTCACCAAGCTTTATTATGTTGCTAATGGGTGCTTGGATTTGGATTTGGGTTGACCATTTGGTTGTTCCAAAAGTATTTTTTTTTTCCTTTAGTCTAAATCTTATGATATAATTTTGGTTCTTAGGCAGCATTTTGATTTGTGTTACAGAGGAATAAGTTGATTAATCATTAGTTTATCGTGCTCTTTATTTGAATTTGTTCTCATATATATTATGTTATTTCTCTCAGCATCAATATTAAATGATTCTCTATTTTTGCAAAAAAAAAAAAAAAAAAGCAAAGGACTTTGGAAGGAAATCAATTCAGATGCGCTACAATCGACTTCTTTTTCGTTGCAAATTGAGGTACCAAATAGCAACTTAATTTGTCCTCCGAGGATTTAAACAAGATGATCAATGTAGTTCAACTGATACAATTATATATTTTTTTTTGTCTCTATCAAGAACAAAAAGTGTTGCATACATATTCAAACATACATCTCGAGAAGAGATCGGTTAAATTTCACTCCTTTTGTATATTGATCCTAAATAAACCGAAATAATTTTCCGATCTAATATCATGTTAATTCACGATCATTTTCATTCCATCTACAAAAGTTTAAGTCAGTCGATGATACTCTTTTTTTGGCCTTTAAACAGGATCACTCTTGCACATCAGATGACGCAAATGGTTCTTATCAAGAACTAGTAATCCCTAGCTTGGAGTTCACCTTGGGAAGATCAAAATGACAACTCAAATAGCCTGGAGTTCTTGTCAAGATGATTCTTTCATAGTGATCAATTGTTTCTATCCATTATAGCTTCTCTCAGTTTTTGTTTAAACACCATTCTTCTTGTATTTATAAATGGCCACCAACATAAAATATAAAGATCATATAATTTAGCAATCACATAAGAAGATCATGTAATTTCAATATGTTTTCTTTAATTTCTTGGGAGTACTGTTCTTTTTAGTACTATTTCAAGCATGAAATATGGAAGTGTATCAAAATTATGTGTTTGTATAAGAATGCAGATGTTAAGCAGATGATTTCCATGATTAAATGCTTGGTAATTAATAATTGAATTTATAAATACAATTCCCTATTATTTATTCTTAATTCAATATTTTATCAAGAAACAATATACAATGAAAGTACTAATGTACTTTGATAGGAAATGCAATTGACATTATATTAAAACAGTTCAAATTGCTGATTGATCATTATTGTGGCATTGGTGAAATGAAAATTTCTAGAAAAATGAGAAATGTCATCTTAGAACCTAATAGACATCAACTCATCAAAGTTTCCAAAGCTTGTATTGATTTATCCTAAATATCTTCCAATAATCTGCACTCTCACCAATCTCCCATTCTCTCTTCCGTTAACGTAACTCTTTGCCATCTCTTTCCTAACCTGCTCTCCCGGTAAACTATGCCCACGCACCATACAGTAACAACAGCTCCCCCCTCGCATAACACTTTAACTAACTCTAGCCCGCGACACATCAGACCAAAATTGCAGGTCCCCCATGGGCCTACATGGTCTCTCTGATCACATGGCAGAGTGGTGACGCGGCGGCCATCCACCCATCGACGTGGCATCGGGTCAACGGGTAAAAGTCAAACGTTTGGTTCTTGGGTCACTCTGTCCCGGCGCCACCGCTATCGCGACCTCCCTCCTCGCGTAGCTGTTACATCGATCGATCGGAGATATGGCCGGTGCAGCGCGCGATACGGTGGCTCTGGCCCTCCTCCTCCTCCTCGCGACGGCGATGACACCGTCTCTCCTCTCCTGCTCCCCCGAGTTGTCAGGTCATCCGGGACACGGGAAGTTTGATCGACCGCTCATCATGACTCGGACAATCCTCTCGTCTTCTCCGTTCTGCTTCCATCTCTCCCATGTTCTCCACCAAAGAACTTCCTTTCCTCTAAAAACCTGGTTTTGATTTCATAGTACAAACAAAAAAGGTCTTTTTTGTTTTGCCTCGAATGAAATTTGGATAAAAGTTTGATTGCTCTGCGCACCAAATAAACTCTCCCCAAAATGTTCGACTTTGCTTCCCGGGCGGAGGAAGATGACAGAGGGGATGGTATTCTTGAAGTAATGGCAATTGGAGTGCCATTGTTGAACAGGTTTGTTGAAAGAAAGAAGAATATATTAGGAAGGTTATCATGGGACCAATGAGCTGCCTATACATAAGCTTGAAATGAGCATCAAAGAGCAGACTCCCCATGATAAAGTTTGGCACTACTTGCAATGGAATCTATCAATGATACAAGGTGCTTTCAGTACACAACAAAATCTCATATTACAATTACAAGCAGAGATCACACAAATCACCATTGCACAGAAAAAGTCTTTGAAATCAAGAACAATTATAGGGAACCTACTTTTGTACAATGTTTATGATCCTCAACTACAAGGATCTGAGTTTACACAGCCCTCGTTGCCACTGTTTTGATCTTCAACTTTGGCAATAGCTGTAGAAGTTATTGTAGATACTAAACATCCTTGCATTATCGATCCTTCAAGTCTGATCACAGGTGACTAGTTAGTCACAAAATGATACCTGGAATCAACATAGCTCTCGACATCCCATAGGAAGGAACCAAAGGTTACAGCCTCCAAAATAAGCCTCCTCAATCCTGCAAAACTTATCTTGATAAGTTCATCCTTTGACGAATCAATGGCTCCCTCGGGTGTAATGACAATCTCAGGCCTCCCGAATAGCGCCTCGGTGTGCTTCTCAATGATGCTAAAAGCTTCCTTCGATCTGATCGTGGCATGTCGTTGAAGAGTATCGGAATCAAAAGACATGACATAGGACCGCAGGCGGCAGGGCTTCATCCCACCCTGGCCAAAGCTTGGAGAAGACCATGATGACACCTCAGGGTGAGCTATCTCCGGTTGAGCAGATGGAACTGATTCATCGATCATCGCTTGCTTAATGGCACTCTCCTCTACATCTGATCCCCAAGGGAGAGTCTTCATGGACTTCTCAAGCTGGAACCTTTGGTCCACTCTCTTGAGGAAATAACCATACATCACAGAAGCAGCATACACCTGACCAACTCTAAGCTTGCTGATAGGCGCCACCGAGTTTGTGTCACTCGTCCGCTGCCCCAGTATAAGAGCCAGGTGGTTCTTGATCATCTCATAAGCCTCAGCAGAATGCAACCTTTCGAGTTTCTCATCCTCCGGTGGCCACTGATCGACCTTCCCCGAAGGGTCGGCCGATTGACATATAGCAGGAACCAAGGAAACATCAGCTTCGACAAACTTTTGGACGACCAGTGCATACAATATCTCCTCTAGAGCCCTTCTCCTCTCGTTAGCTTTCACCTCCGCAATCCTCCTAATAATTTCGATGTCATCTTTTGTTCATCATTATTTTCTCACCATAAAAGTTGGAACTTTTATCTACACAAAACTCTAATATCATGCAACTATAACAAAACAAAAACTACCTTTTACCTGTACAGAACTATGTCGGTGTCCGCAGGGGTAGGTTCCTCTTTGTTCTTCGCAGCCTCACGGTCAGTCTGAAGCTGCTCGAGCTGCTGATCGACGGCCGCAGGCAGGAGATGAGGATGGCTGACGAGGATCTGAGACAGAAATTGCCCGATCGGCGACTCCAGCTGGAGAGGAGCGATCGGGTCCGAGGAGGGGGAGGACGACGATGCCCTAACAATAGTACTCCTCCGAGCACCAATTCGTCGTTGTCCTTGCTTTGACAGAGATATCGGACAATAGCCCTGCCACAGATTCATCAAGAAAGTATATCAAAACATCACGATCCCAAACAAATTGATCAAGATGCAAACTTTTTGGGAAAATATAGCCGAACTTACATCAAAAACCTTGAGCCCCCGGGTGGAGAGATGAGGCTTGGGATCAAAGAAGAGAAAACTGGACCGGTGGGCGGCCAAGACGCACGATCTCGAGCCAAATCCGGGAGCTTTGCAGAGGAATCGAGAAGACTGAAGGCTCGTAGCGGCTTCCATCGATCAAAACTGACGAGGAACCGCCTCTAATCACCTGCAACACCAAGAAACCCCTCGATCAGTCTCAACAACAAGAAGTTCAACGCAAGAAGCACCGGGGAACCGATTCTACTACCAGACGAACAGATTGGAAAGATCGAATCGAGACGGTAGAGGGGGAATTGGGAATTAGGTCGTGGAAATGGGGGTGGGGAAGAGCCGTAACCGTTCAGCGCGAGCTGGCATCCGGTGGGAGGAGATGGATCGCCATTTTATTACGGCAGCTGAAGAGCAATTGGCCCGAGAGTTGAAATAATTAACGATCATGCCATCATCTTCAAAATATTGCCTAAATCTTTTTATCTTTATTTATATCAGCAAAAAGATATGAATTATATTTGATTACCTCTAAATTGATGTTTGCCATGTTGTCAAATAAAAAAAATTGAGGTAAAATTACAAGTCAACAAATATTCAATAAGCTCTCTGAGATTTGGCATCTGATTGCTGGCTTACATCTAATGTGAATATTGTATTAATTTGATGCCATTGATGTAAATATATGTGAAGCCGAGGCTATACGTGAGTTGTGAGTCGGGTGATGTAAAGATATTTCTCGCACGTTTTAGGATCGTTCGATTGGGAAGGGCTCGAGTGGCGCGTCCAGAGAGATCGACCATGAACTTAGAGAGACAAACTTGGCATTCTCAAGTCTTCACGTTCTTGCAACTCTTCACAGCCACAATATGAGAAGAGACCAAAATCTACTTGGGAGCGAACTCGTGGAGGGGAAGGAGTCGCCAACAACAGACGACGTGGGTTTTGCTTCGTGTCATGCGCAAAGACCACACTAAATCCGACCCGCTTGGGGTTTGCGAATGCGATATGGTGCCCGTCGGGCCCAACCATATATAACCCGCTTAGGATTACGTCTTTTGGGTTTACGGGTTCGGATCGGGTTGTAGGATGATCCTGTGTCTAGTCATAGCCGACGTCAGCACACGCAAGCGGCCTCAACATGATGTAATGGTAGACCCCGGGTCGTCGTCCCATGAAAAGTTTTATCGGGTGATGTCACATCGACCGCGCGGGTCCCACTCATCGGGTCCGTCAGAGGCAACGTCACCGGTGACGAGCTTCTTAGGCGAGTAAGTACGCACTCCGGGACTGGCGTGCCAATCAATCAATCAGGCAATCTTCCACGCGGCAAGCATCCGAACTCGGAAGCCACTTGTGATCCCGTGGGATCTCTCGTATGCATGATGAGACAGGCATCAGATTGCTTCGGTCGGAGACAAACCGTGGGACCCATCGCCGATGACGAGGGGGTAGTAACCTTCGCTGCCTTATTGGAACGGCCACACACCACGTCACCCCTGCTGAGCTTCTTGGGCGAGTAGCTTCGCTATCAGAAGCTTACTATTCCGCAGAATGTTCGCACTTCGTGCCCATCACTTCGACGAGCGCGAAAGGGAATCAACCATCCACGTGTCATTAATATGAACGGAGAAGGTATCGGGAGACAGGCAACAGATTCCCGAGGACGGCTCAATCGATTGACCTGAACCAGTGGGGCACGTCTACAATCATGAGGGTAGTCCGCGGTTCGCTGTCGTCCCGGAAACAGTCGATCCTCACCCTTCCCCAACAAAAACCGACGCTCCTTCCGATCTGACGTCCGTCTGCCACAACGTACAAGCATAATTGGACGGCTCAGATTTTGTCTCCACGGACTCCGTCGGCCCCTTCTCTTTTCACCGTGACCGCATGCGATTGTGGGGCCCTGCCGAATCCCACTGCTGGACCCCACGCCGCCATCGCTCCGCCAAGTTCTGAAAGCAACGGTGATGTGGCTCACGCGCTCCCATGCGCAGCGCTTACTGAACTTCGTTACCTAATATACCCCTAATAGTAGAAGTCATTTACGATAACTTATGACCCCAATCATTACTAGCTTGACGACTTTTATGGTCATTTGAGAATTGCACGTACGCTTGGAGGTGAAGCATCGACGCCGGCTGTCGTTAAAAGCCGAGGATTCCGTCGACTCCACGACGCCGTTAAAATCCACCCGTTACCGCTGCGACTCTCACCGTCTCCGCTGTGCGTGCGCGCTCCTCTCCCGGCCTCCTTTGAGCTCCAGTTATGGATCCCGGAAACCCTAACCCTACGCATCGGAGCCCCCGATAGAGGCGGAATAGAGATGGCGTCTGCGACGGAGGAGGGGACGGAGAGAGGCTCGTGGGAGGCGGCGCTGCGGAGGTTGCTCCCGCACGGCGCGCCGCTCCCCGACGAGGAGCACCTCGACTACTCCATCTCCGTCGGGTGCGACTTTCCCCCGGCCCCCCACCACGTCTCCGAGGTGGAGTCTCTGGAGCCCCGCGGTGCCTCCGCTTCCGTTGCCGGTGGTTGTGGCCACTCCCTCCCCGGTGGGCCTCGGTTCAACCGCCGACGAAGCGGCGACCCGCCTCGGAGGATGCCAGCTGAGAGGGCTAGGTCGTCTTCCGTCGCGTGCGCGTTTGCGGAGCCCGAAGGCGGCGCGTTGCGGTCCGGCGCCAGGACTTCCTCGGCACGTGGCATCAGTTCTTTCTCCGGTTCGGCGCGACCCGTGGCGGTTACATTCGGCGCGGAGAAGGATTCGGAGGAGGACGTAGCCGGAGGCGCCACCGCCGCGGAGCCGGCGCCGGCGAGGGAGAGGAGGAGGGGCGTCTGCTTTCGGTGCGGGAAAGGTAACATCCTGAAGGAGAGGGAGGCATGCTTGGTGTGCGACGCGAGGTACTGCAGCAATTGTGTGCTGAAGGCCATGGGGTCAATGCCTGAGGGGAGAAAATGTGTGAGCTGCATTGGTCGTCCGATTGACGAGTCCAAAAGGTCGGGGCTTGGTAAGTGCTCTAAGATGCTGTCTAAGCTGTGCAGCCCGTTGGAGATCAGGCAGGTCATGAAGGCGGAGAGGGAATGCCCTGCGAACCAACTCAGACCAGAGCAATTGGTTGTCAATGGCCGGCCATTGCAGCAGGAGGAGCTCGATGAAGTCTTGGGGTGCTCGATGCCGCCTCAGAAACTGAGGCCTGGGAGATATTGGTATGACAAGGATTCAGGACTCTGGGGGAAGGTGACTTTTTTGCTTCCCCATACTGGACTTATTGTTCTTAATTAGTTACTTGGATTATTTAAGAAAAACTCTCAAGGAAGAGGGAGGTCGGACATTGTGAATTCTGAATAACTGATAGATTATCCTTCTTACGATGGATTAATAATTATATCCTCAGCAAGTATTTCCAAGATAAGGTTCTAATATATTAAGTTTGCTTATCACATTAACAGACACGAATTCTATTAATCAAGTGGAGAACAAGTCTGCGATGGAACATAGTTGGTTTCTCCTAATATTTTGGAGCTTGCTGATTGTCTAATAATATATGATCTGCTTATATTTCAGTTTGTATTTTTTGCATCGTGTTTTTTGTATGAACTCGTTGCTTCAGATTGAGCAGCCAATTAGACTTTTAACTGTTGGAACTGGTGGCAGGAAGGTGAGAGGCCTGACAGGATTATAAGTTCGAAACTCGATATAGGAGGAAAGTTACAGTCAGATGCAAGCAATGGTAACACACAGGTGTATATCAATGGACGAGAAATTACAAGGATAGAACTCAAGGTTCTTAAGGTGGAACTACTTTGCCTTTAAGGTTCTTCTTGAAATACAATACCTTGGACGCACTTGCTGCAACTTCATTTCTTATATTAAAATTATTAGCTAAAAAGATGCGATGAGATTTTATTTACATGTAGTTTTCATTTTTTTGCTGATTTCATTTTGTTTTTAGTGATATTACTAGTTGAGTTACTTATTAACTTGATAGATCTGAACAATTGGTTCAAAATACTTAAACTCAGGTTAATGGTAGTCGACTTATCTAGCCCTATAAATCAACTCAATAGTTCTCCCACTTCCATTGTGGAACTAAACTGGAGTCTTAAAAGATGCAAAATACAAAGAAGGAAATAAGAGGAAGAAAGGAAAATACAAGATGATGGAGATATATGTGAATCAGACTTTAACCTATGTTCATGGGCAAGAGAGAAGTAAAAAGTTACACTATCAATGGAGAAATGCAAGAGAATCACACAATCTCTCTTGACCTCTTAGGGTATTCATTTACTTTGAAAAGCCACCTGTTATAGCCCCAAACTCAATGGCCTTGGCCCTCTACTACCAACGAGAGAGGCCTAGAGAAAAAATGAGCACAAGCAAGTGAAAAGGTCAATGTTGAGGCCCAAGGCAATATCAATGCAGGCATACCACCACAAAAAGATAACATTTCTAAGTGCAATGAAGTTACACTCAGAAGCAAGATACATTTTAAACTCAAAATGCATAGATATACAAGGTTAGTTTACGACGGAGGAGTTTGTGATTGTTAAGTGCAAAAAGATTATGATACGTGCTGGAACAGTAACTCTATATATTAGGACTTGATCTAGCTGGTCCAATTTCCCTGCTTTTACCTGTCAGTACCTCTTCGAAAATCAACATATTATGGTAATATCTTGCAGAAGTTTATGGTATGTGCTGCTGGAGTGATGCCTATAAGGAAAGAAAACTGTGCCAGGGAATATTGGTTTGACGAAGTAAATGAAAATGCTTGATCAGAATTTCCTCATGTGGATGCCAATATAAATGGATATTGACATCTATATCAAAATTGTGGTATCAGCATTGCTAATGAAACTTCATACTATTTCAATCTAGAAAATCATAAACAAGGATAAGAAGGGCTGAGCCAGATGTCAACATTGTATCATAATTGTTATACCTTGAACTAGAGATATCATTAACATTTAAGTAGCAAGGACACAACATGTCGTTATACCTTGTATGGATTGTGCACCAGAAATGGTATCACACTCTTTGTCATTAAGGCGGTAGATCACTTTTTTGTTTTGCACAATGAAGTTAATGCTGTCTTTTTACCAAGAAGAGTCTGTTTATTGCAATTAATATCCGTGTGCACCTCTGAATTGATTATTTTCTTTCTGAGTGTCTATTGCTTGGAGGACCTTTCTTCACTTTATGCTGTCTCCTTTGCTGTATTTGGCTTGATACTGGTACTATGTTCAGAACTTCTAGTTCAATCATATTGCGAAGTACTTCATTTTCTTGGATATTTCAGTATATCTTACTTTCTGATGTGTTAGTTACCACTTATAAAATAGGCAGTCCAGCTGATATGTGTCATTTAATGTCTCATATGATTACTTTTGTGTCCTTCCACCCTGCTTGAGGTTGATGTTGATGCTTGGTCACTTGTAATTGAATAGTTTTGCAAGGATGTAACTCCATGCAGCTTAGTATCTAGAATGCCATGCTGATTAGGTGGATTTGGCAGGTTATTTCTTTGGTTCTCTGAACATTGCAGACATTGTTATACCTCATTCACCATTTCTTATTAACCTGCTTGAGAACTTCGAGGATAAATAATATATCGCCTGAGAACTTTATATTGAACCTTCTACCGCTTTTTCCATTTAGTTGGCGAATGTGCAATGCCCACGAGATACTCATTTCTGGGTATATGATGATGGTTCTTATGAGGAAGAGGGTCAGAATAACATAAGGGGAAAGATATGGGAAAAGGTACTCATTTATCTTTTAATAATATATCTGTGGAAGGTTAATGTTTGTTGCACCAGAACTTGTGAATCAATTTTCCAAATATTTGCTGTGTGGTGCTTGGATATGTAGGCATCTACTCGTCTCATATGTTCATTGTTCAAATTGCCTACACCTCCTGAGAATCCTCCTGGGTCGAAGGAAGATTCAGCTGCATTTTCAGTCAGGTCTGTGCCAGAGTATCTGGAACAAAAAAGAGTCCAGAAGCTTTTGTTACTTGGCTTAGAGGGCTCAGGAACCAGCACCATCTTTAAACAGGTATTCTATAAGATTCTGGTGTATACGCTTTTCTGAATATCAGTTCAATCAGAATGTATGTTATGACTTGCATAAACTTTATGCAGGTATGACTTATAGTCTTCCTTTTAGAATATCAATTTGTCATGGATCTTTTTGTCATCTATGTACCCTATGCTTCACTAACCTTGTTAATATTTACTGTTTGTACAGATAATTTCATGTGCATACCCATGTATGCATGTACTTTTACATACACATGATTCATGCATATGAACATACACATGCATGTTCAAATACGCAATAGCATATGCAACATGCACACACGTATCATACACACGTGTCCGAAAAGACATGCATTAAGAAAGATGCTATTGATACATAATCGTAGGTGAACTCATCTTATAAACTATTTTATTGGCTAATTGAATTGTACAAGAATTTTGTGAATGTGTCTTACTTTAATATCCTGCTGTATGTCCTGGTTGAACCTTTTCTTTAATGGAGGATGAAGATAAATTCTGATTGTTCAGTTCATGTACCTAAACTTGCTGGTACATTGACGTTTCCAGATCTCACACTCGCACAAGTCCATCCATCCATTTTTAACTTGCTGTTGATGTTCTATTTAGTATTTTTTTTGTCTATTGTCCTGTTGAAGAATGAATGAATTAAAAGTTCATTTTGAAGAAGCCTGTTTTAGTTAACAACACATAAACTTCAAGTTTCCCATCACTTGTCGGCATATGCCAGTGTACATAAATCTGAATTAGTAAGTGCATAAATTTGAAGAGCTATTTGTCTTTCGACTTTCTTGTATTACTGGATTCCGGGTGGAGGTTCTAATTTACAGTTTGACACTTATCTGCGACAAAGAATTAGCTTGAAAAGTTCATTTGGCACCATGTCAGTGGCCTGTTTACCACATTATAAGTAGAAATATGCAATTCAAGGTAGATCATCCATTCAGCAACTATATTCTTTATTTTGGTTTCCACATGAGAACCAAAACATGGTTATGGATCCAGATACTGATGAGATGTGATATGTACATGTTGATACTTCAAAGTTACAAAACTATGATATGGTATGTCATGAATTTAGATATGACAATGTAAAAAATATTTTGTAAACATAAATTCACATATGGCAAAGTTTGACAAGGTATTTGAAGTGTTAGGATAGCTAAGTACAATTTATGATAAATACTAATTGACTAAATATTGCACATAACTTATTAAAAAAGTGTAACTTTTAATAATATATCGTTTATATATAGAAGATAACAAGATCTTATGACAAATGAAGTAAGATGTTCAAATTAATTTCATAATTAAGATGCTTTACATGAACAAGAGATCCAAGCATTTATCCATTTCTATAATCAAAAGCTCAATATGTAAGCAAAACAAAGTTTTCTCAGAAAGTATCATGGAAGCATTCGAGCATCCAATATGGACTAGAAGTATCATATCGAACACATATCTAATATGGACGCAAGCAATTTCAAGTATCTGTGCTCATTAACCAAGACAGAACACCATTTTGGGGATAATTTTCTACTTTTCGTTTTTCAGTACATTTTTCTGTTTTGAGATTTTTGGAAGAAAAAAATGTAACGAAAATGAAAAATTAATGAACCATAGGAATTTTTATCCCTCTCGAAGGTCAGATAAACCCATCTTACATTTGTCTCTTTCTTTGCCAACTTATGTTCAATTTTTTCTATCAATCAATTTGATTTCCTTTATCAAAATTAGGAGAACACAAAGAAATATAAAAGATTTTTCATTCTTTCTTAGAGACATGATATTGTTTGATTAATTTGTGATTTTGCAGATTTTGAATTATTCATTTGGATGGTAAAATTTGGTTCTCTTTGGCCTTTACATAGTTCTTTCTGACTGTTGTATAATTTGAACTTATCTTTTCCTCATCATAATAGGCAAAATACTTGTACGGAAACCAATTCTCTCCTGAAGAAATGCAAAATATGAAGCTTATGATTCAAAGCAGCCTGTACAGATACCTTAGCACTTTGCTTGAAGGACGTGAGCATTTTGAAGATGAGGCTTTAGAGGGGAAAAGAGCTGGTTCACTGCATTATAATGCATCCGCTAATGGTCTAGGTAACATATCATCTGCTAATGGTGTCACTAATTGATCTTTACATGGTCTTCTTGTGAGTAGAAGTTTATGCCATCCTATCAGAATTTTCAAGAGGTGTTGTTACAAGTTACAACTGCTTTTGACCTTGATTATTGACAATGATCTTTGTCTCCTTTTAGTTTGATATTATGTTTAGATTTCCATAGTTTCCTTTATCTCATTATCGTTTTCTACAATTTACTAACTGTAAATTATTCATTGTAAAATGAATTCAGGTGGAAGTGAAGCACAAAAACATAACGAGTGTGTTTACTCGATCAACCAACGATTAAAACATTTTTCTGATTGGCTGCTTCAGATTATGGCTATGGGTGATCTAGATGCCTTTTTTCCTGCTGCAACTCGTGAATATGCACCTGTAGTGGAGGAGGCTTGGAAGCATCCTGCAATTCAAGAGACATATAAGAGAAGAAATGAATTGCATTTTCTTCCTGATGTAGCCAGCTACTTTCTAGATCGGGTATTTATTGTGTTTTGATGTTGAAATCATTTTATTTTGTGTCCTAACCTGTTTTAACTTCACATGTTGTATGATTTATTTAAATGTGTTATAATTCTGAAGACAATACTTTCTGGTGCCCTTTTGCAAGTAGTTTATATTCAAACAACATATAACTGGTAGTTTCCAAAATCACATTAATTTGAGAAAGTTACATAGAAGGTGCAAATTCATGTGTATTTGATGATGTATGTTGTGTTCCTAATTAGGTATAGGTATCATGGTTTGCCATGTCAACTGGCACAAGCCAGCATGTATAATGCCCACACCAGTTGTGTCTAATACATGCCAATCAATTTTTAGCCTCTGTTGAATGTCACAGGGGTGCTAATCAATACAACATGGTTTTTCAGCAATGAAGTAATTTGCTATTTTTATCTAGATTTTTGCATCCTTTTTATGGAGGTAGAAATCTATAATTTTGCTTTGGAGGTTTGCCCCTTTTCATGATCATGAATAATTTTCATTTTTCAGGGCTCAGGCAAATGATTTCTAACAAATCACTGGTATTTGGACAAAATATAGTTTCCTAACTGAACTGTGTTTGCTTGTGCAGGCTGTAGAAATATCTAGCAATGAGTATGAACCTACTGAGAAAGACATCCTATATGCCGAAGGATTTAGCCGATGCAATGGCCTTGCTTTTATTGAGTTTTCTTTGGATGATAGGAGTCAAATCTCTCAGCATATTGAATGCCCGCATCCCCAAACAAAGTAAGCAATCTGTTCTCAATGCCCATATATTTGTTGACCACGTAATTCCAAAAGCAATAAGCTGCTGTTCCCAATAATTCATGCAAGCTCTCTATATTTTTTCCATGGTATAGCTTTACGGGAGCAACATCAGCAGATGATTTGAGGACCATTATGTTGTTTTATAATGTTTCTACCTAAATCTTCTTTTGTCTTTCTTCACATGGCATCTCTTATATGAATTGACTCACTTCCTTGTACTGATGTATGTCATTTGGATATATCTCCATGCTGCCTTAATTGATTTCATTTATCAATTTGTTCTTCAATGGTATGTATCTAGAAAATTAAATTGCCTGCAGGCATATAAGTTCATCTGTTGGAGGTCTTTAGTTTTTTAGTTGGATAATGCATCAATTCACATAATCTTGTTCTTGATAGGTTCCAAATTCACTGTTTCAGGTACCAGCTGATTCGTGTAAATACCAGAGGGTTAAATGAAGGCTGCAAGTTGCTTGAAATGTTTGAAGATGTCCGTGCCATCGTTTTCTGTGTTTCTCTTAGTGACTATGACCAGATGTGGCCTCAAAGCTCAGGTGAATTGTGCAACAAAATGATGGCAAGCAAAGACCTCTTTGAGAGTGTAGTGAACCACTCTTCTTTTAGGGAAACACCTTTTGTTCTTCTTCTGAACAAGTATGATGCCTTTGAAGAGAAGATCAGCAGGGTGCCTTTAACAGTTTGTGAGTGGTTTGCAGACTTCAGCCCTGTGAAGGCACGCGATACCAACCAATCTCTTGCTAACCATGCTTACTACTACATCGCAGTGAAGTTTAAGGATCTCTATGCCTCTATCAGCAATCGGAAACTGTTTGTCTTTCAGATGAAGGCACGTGAACGGGCCACTGTCCATGAGGGATTCAAGTACATTCAAGAGGTCCTGAAGTGGGATGATGTGAAGGATGAAAATGTTTATGGAATCCTAGATGAGTCATTTTACAGTACGGACATTAGCTCTTCTCCCTTCTTCAAATAGGAGTGATTCTGTCCGGGGATCTAGCTAGTCTTGCTTTGATGTATGTGCTATTCTTTGGGTTGTTTGTTGTGATTCTGCTTCTGCAAATAAGTTCAATGTTTTGACTACTGAAATTGAACTGAGCATCTTCTGAAGTTGACTGGTGATGGAGCTTATTGTAGAAGGTTATCCAATTAATATTGCTGTGGAAGAAAAAACATATTCTTAGGTGGGCTTGTGAGCAGACAAAGATTGCTCCTGCTGTTGCTCTGTAGCAGAATATTGCCTCTGGATCATACAACTCACAGTCTATGAACTCAAACCTAATCATTCAACATCACCCAATGCTCTAGTGGAAGAAGCTCAGTGACAAGATTGTTCTCAGGAGTTCTCAAATACTGCAAAGTGGCTGGTCCTCTATAAATCTACATTTGCTGCAACTTGTTCTGATCATGAATTTATTTGTGGACTTCATTGAAGAAAAGAATGCTTTGGAGAGTCGATAATTTGTTGTTTTTTATTTTTGTTATTTTGTTTCTTCGACTGCAATTCACAACCAAAGAGTTGTGTGCATCTGACCTCTTGACCATACACTTGTCTACACTTGTTATAGTTCTGTGATAGTATGCTATTGCGAATGAAATGGAACAAAGGCATTCACAGAGGCTCTTCCTTCTCTTTGCAGGTTGTCAATGGAGACAAAAGGAGATGATGCTAAGCGGGTTTCTCATCTGCTGTGGGTTGGCAAGGCTCCGGAGATACGAGGTACGCGTACAGCATATCACCTAGTTGGATAAAATGGCCTAGAGAACTGGCTTGCGCTTACGGAATCATCCGGTAACTACTTGTTTATTCGGTCTCGCCAAATCGACAACCTTAGAGCCCCCGAGGAAATGACGTGGCAAGAGGTTTCGGTCCTATAAGTTGGAGAAAACCTGGATCCTGTCCTGGGGGTTTCAGAAGACGGAGGAAGCGTCCTCGCTCCACTCCATGTGCTTTTCTTCTTTCTTTGCGTCTCTCTCTCTCTACTCTTCTCTCTTCCATGTGCTCCTCGTCACCTTCTTCTTCTTCTTTGCGTTTCTCTCTCCTCTTCTCTCTTCCATGTGCTCCTCGTCACCTTCTTCTTCTTCTTCTTCTTCATCCTCCTCCTCCTCCTGCACACATTAGTTTCACCTGCTCGCTCGCTGTACAAGCCATGGTCTGCTGCTTCCTTCGCCACCTACTGCTGATGACTTTGCTTCTCGCCGTCGCCGGGTCCGACACCGACCCGGGAGACTTAGCCGCCATGCAGGTCATCGCCGCCGGCCTGGGAGCTAACCGCTCCCCCTCTCTAGCCTGGTCCCCCTCCGCCGAACCCTGTTCCGCCTGGGCCGGCGTCTCCTGCACCGGCGGCCGCGTCACGGCCATCCGGGCCGGCAACTGCAGCCTCTCCGGCTCCCTTCCCTCCGCCGTTCGCAGTCTCACCGCCCTCACCCGCCTCGAGCTCCAGCAGAACAGCCTCTCCGGACCCCTCCCCTCCCTTGCCGGCCTCGCCGCCCTCCAGGTCCTCCTCCTCCACGGCAACCGCTTCTCCTCCCTCCCGGCCGACTTCTTCACCGGCCTCACCTCACTCCAGTCCGCATTCATTGACAACAACCCCCTCGCCCCCTGGTCCCTTCCGGACTCCCTCCGCGACGCCGCCGCCCTCGTCAACTTCTCCGCCAACTTCGCACGCGTCTCCGGCCCCCTCCCCGCCTTCCTCGGCACCGCCTTTCCCGCCCTCGACCACCTCGGCCTCGCCTTCAACCTCCTCTCGGGCCCAGTCCCCGTCGCCTTTGCCGCTGCCCCGCTCCGCTCCCTCTGGCTCAACAACCAGCAGGGCGCCGCCCGCTTCTCCGGCGGCATCTCCTTAGTCGAGAACATGACCGCCCTTGAGGAGCTCTGGCTCCACTCTAACGACTTCTCCGGGCCGCTGCCGGACTTCTCCCAGCTCACCCGCCTGCGCGACCTCCAGCTCAGGGACAACCGCCTGACCGGCGTCGTCCCCAAGTCTTTGACCCAGCTCCCGTCGCTGAGCAAGGTCACCCTCACCAATAATCTGCTGCAGGGGCCCGTGCCCGTCTTCCCGAGCTCGGTGAAGGAAGTCAACGTAGACCCCAAAGGCGAGCGCTTTTGCCTTCCGAATCCCGGCGACTGCGATCCCCGCGTGACAGTCTTGCTATCTGTTGTGAAAGACTTCGGCTATCCTGCTAGGTTTGCCGAGAATTGGGTGGGTAATGAGCCCTGCGGGTGGTTGGGGATCAGCTGTGACGACGGTGGCAACATCACGGTGATCAACCTTCAGAAGATGGGTCTGAATGGGACGATATCACCGGACTTTGGATCGATTGCATCACTGCAGCGGCTGCTACTGTCGAACAACAATCTCACCGGGACAATTCCAGCTTCACTCGCAAGCTTACCATCTCTCAGGCAATTGGATGTGTCGAACAACAACTTATGGGGGCAAATTCCGAGCTTTAGCAAGAATGTATTGGTGAACACTGCAGGGAATCAGAACATTGGGAAGGATTTGACTGGTTATAGCAATTCAAATCCAAATGTGTTATCTGATGCAAGTAGCAGCCACAATGGCCATCCTTCCTCTGTTCCTGTGGCCGTTATTGTAGTTTCAGTGATTGCTGTGGTGGTCGGAATTAGCCTTGCTGTGGTGTTGGGTTTCTGCTACTACAAGAGAAAGCTGCAACAGCGCAGCAGAGTTCAGAGTCCAAACACGACCGTAATACTCCCACGGCATTCGCGATCCGACCCAGACACGACTAAGATCACGGTCGCAGGATTGAGCATTGATGATGGCATGACTTTGGGCAATGTCCATGTTGTGGAGACTGGGAACATGGTGATCTCGATTCAAGTCCTTAGGAATGTGACCAACAATTTCAGCGAGGAGAACATATTAGGTCGTGGTGGATTCGGAACAGTGTACAAGGGTGAGCTGCATGATGGCACCAAGATTGCAGTCAAGAGGATGGAGGCAGGTGTGATGGGGACAAAGGGCCTAAATGAGTTCAAATCAGAAATCTCAGTTCTCACAAAGGTCAGGCATCGGAATTTGGTGTCTCTGCTTGGGTACTGCTTGGATGCAAATGAGAGGCTTTTGGTCTATGAATACATGCCTCAAGGGACGCTAAGTCGCCATCTTTTCGAATGGAAGGAATCGGGGTTGAAGCCATTGGAATGGAAGAAGAGACTAAGTATCGCATTGGATGTGGCAAGGGGGGTGGAGTATTTACACAGTTTGGCACAACAGAGTTTTATCCACAGGGATCTGAAGCCTTCTAACATTCTTCTTGGGGATGATATGAAGGCTAAGGTTGCGGACTTTGGACTAGTTCGACTTGCGCCAGATGAGAAAGGCTGCTCTGTCCAGACGAGAGTCGCGGGGACATTCGGTTATCTTGCGCCGGAGTATGCAGGTAATCCTTACTTCTAGAGTTACATGGAGGAGCATGACGAGGAATTTGCACCTATCTTTAATGAACTCCTATAAGTTTTATGCTACTCATTATGTTTTTGAACCTGAAAAAAATGAGAAGAATGTTGGTATAATCCATGTTTGCTATTTGGTCAATTATTTCTAAACATTATGTACAAAACATTACTCAAAAACTTCTAAAAAAAAAAAACATTACTCAAACGAAGAGCATCACCCTGAATCTGAAGGTTGTGGTGTGGTCGACTTAAGAGCATTAGTCGCTCATCATGTTCTTCTATTAGATGAACAAACTAGTTTAGAAAATTTGAGAGAGCACTTGTATTTTGTATGTGTCGTCAACAATCAGATTATGGTGCTGTAGGTATTATTGATGGTTATTTTGCCCGCAGAGGTAAGCCGATGAAATAGAAAAAGTTCTAATAGTACATGCATTCTGCATGTTGTTTCATGCATTGATAGAGCTTCTCTTAGTTTTTGGCCACATCAAACTAATATTTTCTTTTGTTACAACACATTAAGTGCATCATCTATTACATGTTTCTCAATCATGGACAAGAAATATGTATTTGCATGGACAAAAGAATTGACAAACCTTCATTTTACTTTTATGTCTTGGCCTTTTAGAGTCTTCACCTTGTAGTCAGGTTCGGTCATTCATGTGTAAAGATTCATAAAATTAACTGCGGTTAGCGTCTCATACAGGTCTAAGTTACCATGGTTTTCCTATTCTTGTGTTGGTCGAAAACATGAAATGTTACTGATCCTCCTAACTCATTTGCAGTTACTGGGCGTGTGACCACAAAGGTTGATGTGTTTAGCTTTGGAGTGATACTGATGGAGCTGATCACTGGTAGAAAGGCGCTGGATGAGAGCCAACCCGAGGAGAATGTGCACTTGGTGACGTGGTTTTGGAGGATGCTGCTTAACAAGGATGCATTTCACAAGGCCATCGATCCCACCATCGACCTCGATGAGGATACCTCAGCTAGCATCAGCACTGTTGCGGAGCTCGCTGGCCACTGCTGTGCTCGAGAGCCTCACCAAAGGCCGGACATGAGTCACGGAGTCAATGTTCTCTCGTCACTCGCAGAGCTCTGGAAGCCTTCAGATCCAGACTCAGAGGAAAGCTATGGCATCGACCTCGACATGACACTTCCGCAAGCACTAGAGAAATGGCAGGCATTGGAGGACCGCAGCCATGTGGATGGAGCCACGACCTCATTCCTCGCTAGCTTGGACAACACCCGCACCAGCATTCCGACAGGGCCACCAGGCTTTGCGGATGCTTTCACTTCGGCTGATGGAAGATGAGCTCAATGGGGAAAAAGAGAGAAACGAGTTGTACAAGAAACTCAAGTTTCAACCAAAGGTTTGTCCATTCACTTTGTTTCTTCTTTGGCTATGATTTGTTCCTTTTCTTTTTTCCTTCTTTAATCATGTATTGTGATTTTTAGCAGAACCACCCAGAAGAATATACCAAGATATGTTTTGATTTTTGGCTAGACAAGTTGGATGAATGGATAGAAATAATGATATTGCATGGAACAGAACCAACATGTCTCACTCTACAAACAATGATGTATTGTTGAGGAGGATTATACAATGCAGATTGAGAGAGGTTAATTCTTCCCCTCATTCTCATGATTCGTGTGCGAATGATGATAGTTATTCATGATATGAGCCACACCTGAGGCAAACTTGTGTTGCATTAGTCTGTGTGTGCACCCATATATATATATATATATATATATATATATATATATATATATGTATATATATATATATGTATATATATATATGTATATATATATATATATATGTATATATATATATATATATGTATATATATATATATATGTATATATATATATATGTATATATATATATGTATATATATATATGTATATATGTATATATATATATGTATATATATATATGTATGTATTTATATATGTATGTATATATGTATATACATACATATATACATATATATACATACATACATACATATATTTATATATATATATATATATATATATATATGAATGGTAAATTTGATATTTTAAATTTTTTGGTTGGACACATATGTAAAATAAAAAACAAAAAAACAATAACCTCCTTTCTGTTGGATGTCTCCATCTCATCGGAAGGGGTTTTGTTCGATTAGGCTCGCTCTCTCTCTCTTGCCAATCACGAAATGATGGCGGTTGCCGCGTCCTCTATCTTCATCGTACTCGGCCCCGCGGCTCCCCTCGCTCTCGCTCCTGTCCACATCGGTTGCACCCCCGCGATCGAGAGATGGAGGCCTCATGGAGCTGGAGGGAGCCGCGCGTGGCAAGAGAATGAGGGGCCGACGCCGCGCCACCACATGAGTACGTGAGAGACCGACCATATTGCGTGGTCCCGGTGCAACGGCTGCGGCTTAAATCCCAGTGAAAGCTATAAAGGGGCTCAAAAGGCCGATGTAGGGAAGCGAGATAGAGGCGGTGTTCGATGCCTACAACCTCAACCCGCAGCGCTTCCTCATCGTAGACCCTCTGCTTTCGCCTATAAAAGGATAGGATCTCTACGGGTTGAAGGGTGTTAGTGTGTTAGAGCGTTATAACGTTGACACGTATAGACGCATCTCTTTGAGGAATTCAGTTATTCTCCTCGACTCTCTCCCCAAAACCTACTCCCTAAATCCATCAATCTGTGTGATCCTGTGAAAGATAGGAGAGAGGAGAAAGAGTCTACTCTTCGCACTCCTTGCAGATTCCGCAACGCGATCGGATTAAAGACGGAGCCTGTAGCAATCTTGGATCACGGTGCTGAGCAGATCAAACAAGATCTCTGAACGGATGGCATCAAAAGGTATGCATCGTATAATTAGATCTATGTATTGATTTCAATCCTGGCATATAGGTTAATTCCGCATTATTGACTTAGCATAATAATAGATTTTTATGCTTACAATTGGTATCAGAGCGCGATTTTTGAAATGATGCATTAGATCTGTAAATTAATTTACGATGCATAATTACCTTTATTTTCCAAGAACTGTTAAGCAGTAATGGTCACCGTCGACCTCGCTGCAAATCTGCGGTTACGCCGAGTAGCGTGGGACATCACAGAACTTGTCCCATATACGGGCATCACAGAACCCCGTCCACGTGACGGACATCACAGAACCCCGTCCACGTGACGGCATCACAGAACCCCGTCCACGTGACGGCATCACAGAACTCCGTCCGTGCGACGGCATCACAGAACACCGTCCGTGCGACGGCATCACAGAACTCCATCCGTGCGACGGCATCATATCACAGAACTCTGTCCGTGCGACGGCATCACAGAACTCCGTCCGTGCGACGACATCACAGAACTCTGTCCGTGCAACGGCATCACAGAACCCCGGTCGCACACGGCCAGAATCCGTCCATGCGACGGTCGGCCGCACGCAGGCAGACAGCCCAGGTGGCGGCCATGCGTGAGTTGGCCGTGCACAGGCGGCGGCCGCGTGCTGGCAGCAGCCACCCGCGGGCAGGAACCGCCGCAGCGGCAGCGGCCGCGCGTGAGCAGTAGCAGCCCCGCGGCGGTAGCGCCGTGGCGGCAGTGGCCGCGCACAGGCTAGAACTGCCGCTGGCAACCGCGCAGAGGCGGTCGCTGGCAGATTAGGGTTTTGGCATATTTACATTTTTGTCCTCGAGGCTAGGGTTTTTTTTGAAAATTTACAGTTTTACCCTTTGTAAATATCGTAATTACAGTTTATGTTCTGTCAACATATTTACGGTTTTGCCCTCGGGTCTAATTTCTGCCAAATTACAGTTCTGCCATTCGCATATTTTCGATTTATATCCTATCAAATATTTTTGGTTTTTATCATTATGAAATTGAGAAATTTAGGTTATATTCTCAATTATAAAATTGATAAATATCATTTATTATAATTATGATTAATTTTAATCATGATTATATTTTTTTTGATTATTTGATTGGATTTAATTTTGATTAAAAAAAATATAAATTAAGGTTTATTTTATGGTTTTCTCATATGAATTATTCATTATATATGTGGTAAATAAAATTAAAATCCAATTATTGTTTTTTGGAATTTTTATTTATTTATTCATATGTATATGCTTGAAATTATCATATGAGTTTTATTAAAGTTCAATAATTATTATGGTTATTTATTATTGAACTTCTTAGCATTAAATTTCAATAATAATTATTATTATTTATTATTGAATTGCTTTGTATTAAAGTTTAATAATTATTATGGTCATTTATTATTGAACTGCTTTATATAAATGTTCAATAATTATTGTTGTTATTTTATTATTGAATTGTTTTACATTATTGTTCAATAATTATTATGGTTATTTATTATTGAATTATTTTGCATTAATATTCAATAATTATTATTGTTCTTTATTATTGAACTGTTTTGCATTAGTATTCAATAATTATTATGGTCATTTTATTATTGAATTGCTTAGCAAAAATTAAATAAATTGATGAATATTATTTGTAATTCATTTCCCTAAGTTCTATCTGACTAGTAGCTGCCAAAGTGGCCTAGGATGATAAACTTTTGTGATATGAATTACAATAAAAGTTTTATCATTTATAGGATATTTTTATTTTATATCATGACATTAGTCTTGTAGCCACCAAAGTGACCTGGACTAATTACTTATAAAATAATATTAAAGAATTAGTCCTAAATGATATTAAAGAAATAATATTTATAATGTCACATATAATTATGAGATTTAGATAATCCCAAAGGAGAATCTAATTCAAATAATTATGTGATGGGGTAGGATGATACTATTTTAGATATCCTTGCAGTTTAGGGTTGTATACCCAAAGGTAACAATACCTATTCCTCAAGGATGGTATCAGTCCTTCAAAAATATTCTTGAGTGAACACTAGATATGTCAATATTTCACCCAAAGGTGTAATATAGATGATATCAATAGTTCATCAATTTTTGACAAACTCAAAGCATTAATGTTGTTATATATCATTTTGTAGTGGTACTTCCGCATATATACTCATATGCTTCAAGTGTCCCTGTACTTTCTGGATCAAATTATTCAGAATGGTTAGAGCATGTGCAATTCACACTGGGTGTATTAGATCTTGATCTAGCATTACTTGTTGAAAACCCTACAGACTTGACTGATGAAAGTACTGCAGAACAAGTTAATGAAATGAAGGCTTGGGAAAGATCTGATACGCTTAGTTTAATGTTCACAAGAATGACAATTGCAAATAACATAAAGACTTCATTACCGATTGCAACTAGCGCAAAGAAATATTTAAAGGTTATTGAAGACATATTTAAATCTGCTGATAAGTCATTGGCTGGCACATTGATGAAAGAACTGACTACGGCTCAGTATGATGGTACTCGAGGAATTCAGGATCATATCCTCAATATGGCTGACAAAGCTGCAAAACTTAAAACATTAGGCATGAATGTTGATGAATCTTTTCTCGTGCAATTTATTCTTAATTCTCTTCCTTCTCAGTTTGGCCCATTCAAGATTCACTATAATACAAATAAGGATAAGTGGGACTTGAATGAGTTGACTAGCATGTGTGTTTAGGAAGAATTGAGATTAAGGCAGGAAAATTCATATAATGTTATGACGATTACTCAAGGAGGTGGTAATAAGAAAAGAAAGTTGAAGCATCATCCATCAAAGAGATTTGCTAAGTTTGGAAATGTTAAACAGACTAATGAAAAGAAAGCCTTTACTGTAAAGTGCTTCTTTTGTGGCAAGAAAGGACATGTGAAGAAGGATTGCATTAAACGCAAGACTTGGTTCGAAAAGAAAGGTATTAACTCGACCTTTGTATGTTTCGAATCAAACATTACAGAAGTTCCTTCTAACACTTAGTGGATTGATTCCGGTGCTTCAACTCATGTTACAAATAACATGCAGGGATTCCTTTCAATTCGGAAACCAAAAGAACATGAAAGATTCATCATTATGGGAAATCATCTTAAAGCGAAAGTGATATCAATGGGAACTTATCGTCTACGCTTAGAGACGGGTCACTTGATGGATCTTGTTGACACATATTATGTCCCTACAATTTCTAGAAATTTGATTTCTCTTTCTAGAATTGATGAGTTGGGATATTGTATTTCTTTTGGTAGTGGCAAACTCAGCATATTTTACGATTCAATAAAAGTTGGTTTTGGAATTCTGTGTGATGGTTTGTACAGAATTAATTTGGATCTTGAGTTTGCAAAGACACTAATGACCCTGCAATCAAATGTTGGATTGAAACGTAGTTTCAATAATGAAAGATCTTCTATATTGTGGCATAGACGTTTGGGACATATCTCCAAGGAAAGAATTGAAAGATTAGTGAAGGATAATATTTTGGAACATTTAGACTTCACTGATTTTGATATTTGTATAAATTGCATTAAGGGAAAGCAAACTAAACAAATAAAGAAAAATGCCACAAGAAGTAAAGAACTCCTTGAGATTATTCATACTGATATCTGCGGACCACTCCATATTCCTTGTTTTAGTGGAGAAAAATATTTCATCACATTTATAGATGATCTGTCCAGATATGACAAAGTTTATCTAATACATAAAAAGTCTCAAGCCGTTGATACTCTTGAAGTATACATAAATGAGGTTGAGAGACAATTAGATAGAAAAGTTAAAATTGTTAGATCTGACAGAGGTGGTTAATTTTATGGCAGATATGATGGATCTAGTCAGAATATTGGTCCTTTTGCTAGATTCCTAGAACAACAGGATATTTGTGCTCAATATGCATTACCAGGTGTGCCACAACAGAACGGTGTTGCTGAAAGGCGAAATCGTACTCTGATGGATATGGTTAGGAGCATAATGAGTTACTCCTCTGTACCTGAGTCGATGTGGGGTGAAGCTCTTAGGACAGCTATGTACATCTTGAACAGGGTTCCTAGCAAGTCAGTTTCATCGACTCCATTTGAGTTATGGACTGGTAGGAAACCCAGTCTGAGACATCTACATATATAGGGGTGTCCTGCAGAGATAAGAGTATTCAATCCACATGAAAAGAAATTGGAGCCAAGAACTATTTCAGGATATTTTATTGGTTATCCAGAAAAATCCAAGGGATACAGATTTTATTGCCCTAATCATAGTATGAGAATAGTAGAATCTGGTAATGCAAAATTCCTAGAAAATGGCGAAATCAGTGGGAGTGAAAAATCTCGAAGGATTAATTTTGATATTGAGGAGATTCAGGTTAATTCTCCCATATCATCTCCTGTCCGAGAGATTGTTGTTCCTCAAATCAATGAGAGTATTGATGAGGGTGAACAACAAAATAACATCCAAGAACTCTCACATGATGTTGATGTCGCCGCTGATGATCTTGTAGAACAATCACAATTGGCAGATTTGAGAAGATCTCAAAGGAAAAGGAAACATGCCATTTCTGATGATTATGTTGTATATCTACAAGAATCAGATTATGATATAGGAATAAAAAGAGACCCCTTATCGTTTTCACAAGCCATAGAAAGTAACGATTTTGAAAAATGGTACGATGCAATGAAAGAAGAGTTAAAATCAATGGTACAGAATGATGTCTGGGATCTCGTTGAATTGCCCAATGATTGTAAAAGAGTCGGTTGTAAATGGGTCTTTAAGACAAAACGTGACTCAACGGGCAATATCGAACGATATAAAACCAGACTTGTGGCCAAAGGTTTTTCTCAGAAGGAAGGCATCGACTATAATGAGACTTTTTCTCCTGTTTCTAAAAAGGACTCATTGAGAATCGTTATGGCATTAGTAGCTCATTATGATCTTGAGTTGCATCAGATGGATGTGAAAACGACATTTCTGAACGGGGATCTGGATGAGGAAATCTATATGGAACAACCTGAATGATTCATAGAAAAGGGAAAAGAAAGTTGGGCTTGTAAACTTAAGAAATCCATTTATGGCCTTAAACAAGCTTCCAGACAATGGTATATAAAGTTTCATAATACCATTACTTCCTTCGGATTTAAGGAAAACACTGTTGATCAGTATATATACCTGAAGGTAAGTGGGAGCAAGTTTATTATATTGGTCTTATATGTGGATGATATTTTACTTGCCAGTAGTGATCTTGGTTTATTGCACGAAACCAAGATATTTCTCAACAAGAACTTTAAGATGGTTGATATGAATGAGGCATCCTATGTCATTGGCATTGAGATATTTAGGGATAGATCTCAAGGATTATTAGGATTGTCTCAGAAAGGATATATTGATCGTATCTTGGAGAGATTTAATATGCAGCTTTGCTCAACCAATGATGTACCTATTACTAAAGGTGAAAAATTCAGTCAAAACCAGTGCCCAAGAAATGACTTAGAAAAGAATCAAATGAAGAATATTCCTTATGGATGCGCAGTTGGAAGTCTACTATATGCTCAAACCTGTACAAGACCATATATCAGTTTTGCAGTTGCAATGTTGGGAAGATATCAAAGCAACCCAAGAATGGAACATTGGAAAGCTGCAAAGAAAGTAATGAGATATCTACAAGGGACAAAAGATTATATGCTCACATACAGGAGATCTGATTAGCTTGAAGTAACTGGATATTCAGATGCTGATTTTACAAATTGCCTCGACAGTAGGAAGTCTACTTCAGGATTTGTATTTATGTTAGCTGGTGGGGCAATTTCTTGGAAAAGTGCAAAGCAATCGCTTATTGCATCATCAACAATGGAAGCTGAATTTGTGGCATGCTTTGAGGCCACAAATCAAGCTTTATGGCTGCGAAATTTTATCTCAGGACTTGGTGTAGTCGACTCAATTGCCAAGCCGCTGAAGATATTTTGTGATAACACCGCAGCAGTTTTCTTCTCTAAGAATGGCAAGTACTCTAGTGGTTCCAAGCACATTGAGTTAAAGTACTTGGTGGTTAGAGAAAGAGTTCTCAAGTGTCAATTGAGAACTTGAGCACCACTATGATGATTGCTGATCCATTGACAAAAGCCTTACAGTGCAAAATATTCAAAGAACATGTTCTTAGAATGGGGCTTGTGAGCAAGTCATAAAGGATATGGTGATGCATGTTTATGTGGATGCTATTATTGACATTTTACTTAATTAAAGTTATATGTTTCTGCTATCCTGTTTACATTTATGTTTATGCATATTATGGTTGAATGTAATAACAGGATTGTCTTGACAAGATAAATTACAGGGGTCATTATGGACTATGTTAGGAAAGACTAACAATGTTGTGATACATAGAAGGGAGTATGACATTGATGAAATACAACCGCTATGACTCGCATTGATAGTTGGACTTAATATAGTATTATTGTGATTATTGGACTTATTGGCTTATTTTTAAAACATGGTCATGTATAAAATGCTTTTCAAAATTTTTTAGAATCCAATTAGATAAAATTATTTTCAAACAAATTTTTTGTTTTGTTTGTTTTGATTTTGTATCTCTTTTATATCTTATCAATTAATGGGCCAAGTGGGAGAATGTTAGAATATGTGGCCTTTTTATAATTGAATAAGATATATAATAGAATAACTAATTGGGTTCCGTTGCGATATTTTAGCCAATATAAACTAAGTCCAGAATTCAGTTATTCTCCTCGACTCTCTCCCCAAAACCCTCTCCCCAAATCCATCAAACTGTGTGATCCTGTGAAAGATAGGAAGAGAGGAGAAAGGGTCTACTCTTCGCACTCCCTGCAGATTCCGCAACGCGATCGGATTAAAGACGGAGCCTGCAGCAATCTTGGATCACGGTGCTGAGCAGATCAAACAAGATCTCTGAACGGATGGCATCAAAAGGTACGCATCGTATAATTAGATCTATGTATTGATTTCAATCCTGCCATATAGGTTAATTCCGCATTATTGACTTAGCATAATAATAGATTTTTATGCTTACACTCAATGCCGTCGACGACATGGTTGACGGAGCCTTCGATTTCTGCCTCCATTTCCGTCTTCGTCTCGTCCTCTTCCCCTTATTTTTCCCATTTTGCCCGATGTGTGTCTTTCACCTTCGTCACCGATCATTTGTCTGTTTTCTTCCAGGCAAGCACCACAAATCACTGCCCTTGGCGCCGATCGGTCTGAGGAGCTAGCCAAGGTAAGTTACTTTAGTGCGAGTTTAACCCTATCTTGTTGTTGATCCCATACAATGTCCACCTTCTATTGTTGCATGATATTTGATTTGTTTCTTTTTTAATGATCCTTTAGGAATGGTGAAGACCACGGGGCTAATTACAAATTACTCATGTAACTAGCTATCTTTATTATTTCGATTCATATATTTTCAAAAATTATATTATGATTTTTATATTTATGAAAGTAAAATAATGAAATCGTTATATAGGATTAAAAAGATAATTTCATAAAATTAAAAATCAAGAAAAAGAAAGAAGTTTTACTGGAGCAACAACGTTAAATATTTCACTTTGTAAATATACAAATATAACTTTTAAAAATATAGGGATCAAAATATTAAATATAACTAATTACATGAGATAATATGTAATTAACCCAAGACCACATGATATTATAGTGATTTTGAACTTAATTACATTGTCATTTGTACTTAGAGACAGTGTTACTTAGTTCGATTAAATATCGATTTTATTAAGTATCTGTTGAAGAAAGAGGTCGATCTTGGTTTTGCAAGAACATATTGTTTACTGAAATTTTACAGTCTGATAAACCATTAGGATGTTTAGGTTCATTTGGTAGTTTGCTGCTGTTCATATCCTCTGATCTTCTAAGGACATTTAAGCAACTTGTCTGGTTTTTTTTTTTTTTTTTTACTTTTTATTAGTTTTGGTAGCTTGGACACTGTGAGATTTGGTAATTAATCATGTATTTCTTCACTAAAACTTCGGTGTTCTTAGTTGCTTCTTCTATTATTTATATTGTGAACTAAAATAAAAATAATGTGATATTGGCTTATTGAAAAATAGTTGGAAAGTAATTTGCATATACATGATGATTGTCATTGGTTAAGAAAGAAAGATCATACATCAAATCAGGCTGAGGTTCTCAAATTAATATGATAAGTTTTTCAGTGAGGTAATTGTTGTTCGTTTATATCTATTTCTCAGTTACTTTAGAGTATTGTCTCTCATAGTATCATGGAAGCTTGATTATTGACATTCTTTTTATTAACTGATAACTAATATAGATATGTTATTGATCACACATCTATAGGACTTGGGAATCATCATTAGTTAACAAAACAAGATCATACATCAAATCCTGCTGAGGTTCTCAAATCAATGTGATAAGTTTTTCAGCGAGGTAATTGTTGTTCGTTCATATCTATTTCCCATCTACTTCAGTTTTGTCTCTCATAGTATCATGGAAGCTTGATTAGTGACATTCTTTTTATTAACTGATAACTAATATAGATATGTTACTGATTACACATTTATAGTTTTCCTACCGATAAGATCCTAGGGTTTTATCATAAAAGAAAAGGGAGAAAAAAGGATGATTACTTTGAGAGGATCGATCTCCTTGATTACTTCGAGAAAATTAACCTCCAAGGGTTTGTCAAAAGACTGACTAATATTTCATTGCTTGTTAAAAATAAATAGATACATTCCTATTTATATAGTTCTAACTAGAGTTCACTTGGACTCTTAATAATAAATAAATATCAAATAAACTTATATCCAACTTTTACTGAACTAAATAAATTCAATATACTATTATTTAAAACTCAAAAAATAAAAAGATCATAACACTAACAAAATGATAATTGTTATTTTTTTTCTTTCTAATAGGGTGTATCTTCCCTTCATCACTTATTCATAAACGAATGAACAAGTGGGGGAAGTACTGTCTTCGTTTTTATATTGTTTTAACCAAGGTATGTAATTTCGAATAATATCATCCGATACGAGCAGTACGTATTGGTCCGTCAGCTTATCGGTACATGGAACACTCGTTACCGGACGGAACTATATATATATATATATATATATATATATATATATATATATACCGAGCATACTGCTTGATATACCGTACCGCACCGAACGAACATCGAAACTCGGTACAAAATTACATACCTTGGTTTTAACTAACTTCAACAAATTAGTAAATAATATAAAACCATGGAACACCCGACACGACCACTTATTTATATGATCTGTTTCACCCTGCTTTTGTTTTCTTGCCTTTTTATTGTTTTATATCTTGACACTGAATCTGCTGTTGTTTCAGAGTTAGCAGAATCAGCATCCAAGCTGCATCAGAAAGTGGCAGAACTAGAGAGCAATAGATTGGAAAACATGAAACAAGAAAAGGTTTGGAAGAAGCACAGTTTGAGCAGTGACAAACAGATGGTTCCTGACAATGGTAAAATTCCTCTTTCTCAAACAAATTATTAAAGGATGAAAAGGATGGCAGACATTCATTCACATGTTTTTGCAGGCATTTCATATACAAAGCTTGAAGATATTTAAGAAATTGTAAGCATTTGAAGGAACACATAATACTGGATTCTACCATTTTGAAATAAATGTTAAACATTACCTTATAATATCATGTTGTGTCTATTTTATGTGTACTACATGTCATCAAATTCTTGTCGATGCAAAAAAAAGAATAAAAAAAGGGCTGGCAATGGCATTTAAGAAATAGTAAGCATTTCTAAGGAAAACATGATATAACATCTTGATGCTTGTTCGTTGCAGAAAAAGCTAGCTGTCGTAGTTGCAATCACCAAAGTTCCCAGTGGTCAGCTTGTTGTTTAAGAGAATTTTATGGTTTATTCTTATGTTTAGTGTAGCTACCTTTTGCTAATTTGTGGCAGTACATATGAGTGCATGCACCTCCAACACTGCTGCCCACTGATGAGCCAGTTTTAGATGACCTCCTCCATCCCAAGTTTTATGGTTTTGTTCTTATCATTGGGAGATCTAATGCTATGTATGAAATCAATCGCATACAGCACGAGTCGAAACATCCAACATATGGCAATGATGTTTTTACTTTTCAGGTACCAAATGATATCTAACAAGGCTCCGTCGACCGTATCGTCGATGGTTTTAAGGGCTTCGTTGAGGAAGCGCTGCGGGTTGACGCTGGAGGCATCGAATGGTGCTATGCTCCATCGACATTTTGAGCCCCCTTTTTAGCTTTCGCTGAAGGGAAGAAGTGGCAACTGAGAGGGATCCAAGCACTTGGATCAATGCTTTGGGACAGTCCATTGTGCTTCCAATAAAAGCAGAGATTGCAGTTTGTTCATTTGTGTGTGTGGACTTTCTTAAGCGACATCGTGTAATTGCAGAGACATTCAGATACCGTAAAATTGCTGTGTGAGAAATAAGATCAACAAAACATTAGAGAAGAGTGATATGACAATGGGAATATGGCAGGTTGACGATGCAATGTGAAAGAAGACAAAAGCGAGCTATAATTCTCGATGAAAGACACTGCCAGATCGGACTCCAAAAATTAAGAACCGAACCCTTCACTAATTAGTTTCTTTTGAGACATTGAAAACATGAAGATCTTTTTTCTTATTTGTTATAAAAAATAATTAAATTATTTATCAGGCATTTGAATCTTTTTATTACTTTATAGATCAGACTTTGATAAAGATTTTTATTAGGAGACCTATGAGATAGTTAAGAGATGTGGAATGATTAACGCTCATGATACAGATAGAGTAATATCTAAAAAAAAATTAATAAAAAAATATAAATATTTTTAACTTAACAGAACAAAAGATATATATAATCAATCCCAAATAATTGGGATTTGATATCTTGTTATTGTTGTTGAATTTGAATCTTATTATTATATTTACTATTTTTTAGCCTCAAGACTATTTATTTCTTTGATTATTATCCTCTTATGTTTCTATTTAAAAAATATTTTTATTATATATATTATCTTTAAGATAATATATATATCCTCTTCCACTAGTTTAACCAATGACCTATTAACTAGAGTTTAATAAAGATGGATATAAAACATGCAACACTTGTGTAATACAATAGAAAGAATGAGGATAACATATAAAATGTATTATTTCACAAGCGGTAAGTTTCATATATAAAGAGAGGATACTTATGGGTCCAACAAATCACATATCATCTTCAAAGCATGCTTTGATCATAATCATTATGTACCATTGCTCCACATGGATCATGATTCCTATGCTAATAGATGCTTAAACATCATAATGATGTTTGTGATCCCCACTTAGTAGACTTAATTGAGTGTTCCTAATCAAGGACTTCACTTTCATGTGAAATACCTCCTAAATTCATCAGAGAATTCACAAAAAACAGCTTTTATGCTCAATCTGCAATAAAAGAGTGTATTCAAGATCGATTGATTTCTCAAAATCTTATGAAACATAAGAGATATCTACATCCAATTTTGATTCCACCATCATGTTTTCATCATCTGGATTTCTAATTTGATAAGTCAGGAAAAAAAAAGTCCAAATATAAGCACAGATATAACAGAAATGGAATGATGATATGCGTTTAATTAGCTATTTATTTACTAAGCATTTATTGATTCGACGGCTAAACAAATGGTAAGTAGGTTGGATTCAATTAGAAGAATGGCGACCTTTGGGGAACTCCTTTCCTGACACGTGTCCTCCAACCGGGGCGAGGCGAGTCGGGACTCCCATCCTGGCTCGCGTCGGACGCTTCAGCATCGGGCTCGTCCTCGAAGTCAGACGTCAGATGCGGTAAGCACGGCTCTGATCGGTCGGACTCATCAACGGGGGCGGTGGATGCGTCCTTGGAATCGTCGAACACCTGGAGGCATATAATTGCAAGTATGGGTCGGACGGCGATTGTGTGATTTAAGGGTCGCCGACACATACCTTACAGGCAACGGAGCAGTAGCGATTGGGCTCGGCAACGGAGCGACTGCACATGTTGCAAAGAGGGCTGCCGGGGTTGGGTTTGGACGACTTCGATTGATTCCGGGGGTGGAGGAATAACACCTTGGCACTGTTCACCGTATAAGACTGTCAAATTTATAGCAAAAGATTATTATATATGGTATATATACATTTTTATTTTTCTCGAAGATTCCATGCCGCGATTGATTTGAGATTTGATAAGAATCGAGATGATGATGATACCTGGACTTTGGAGCAATCGAGAAGTTTATGGATGTCAAGGACGCGGACGACGTCCTGGTAGACGTAGCGGCGGATCTGGAGGCGGCGGTGGCGGCGGTGAGGGGAGGACGGCAGGGAGAGGCAGTTGGCGCACATGCTGCAGCGGCAGTCGACGCAGTAGATGTTGATCTCGCTCTTCTTTATGTCCTTGTGGGCCTCGCACGGCCCGAAGAAGTCGGTGCTCAAGAGCTGCTCCAGCCATGCCGGCCTCTGGTTTTGCCCTCTCCGCCTCCTCCCCTCGTCCTCGGCTTCGCTCGTCTGGTTCGCCGCGCAACCCTTGTTGTCGAGATCCAGAAACCGAGACCTCTATGGCGATCAAGATTGTACGAGATATTGCTTAAAACAGTACGTAATTTGCGATAGAAGTTGTAGGGATTACCATTTTTTCATCTCCAGAAGAAGAGGGGGAGGGGCTATGGAGATGGGGCGAGGAGGGAGGGAGAGATTAATATAGTTGGAGCCGGAGAAAAGCGGTCTGATTTATAGATGGAAAGAAATGATGAGCCGCGGGAAACCGGAGGAAGGGAGGGGGAAATGGACCGCGGGCGAGGTGGGTCCCGACAGCGGAGCGATCCGCTGGGGGCCTGCCAGGGGAAACCCGCGTCGTCTGGCTCGGCCCGGTTAGCGTGAGATGGCAGGCGCGGAGGCATGTGGTCGTCAACGGTGGACGACGGAGCAAATTGGAAATCCAACGGACGCGATGCTATGCCGTGGCCGGGAACGGCGAGAGAATGAAAGGTGAACACCGCGGTGGCGCGAGATGAAATAGTACCCTGGCAATGGCGGTTCACCGGATCAGTTAACGTTACGAGGAGAAACATCTGAAACCTGATTTCCCAGTTGAATTTTGGATTCGCTTGATATGAGAGACTATGCGGGTGTAGAAGTCCATGTTCTTGAACCAAATTTTAATTCACCTTATGTTAGCAAAATTTTTGAAACATGATCTTTACTTGATAACTTCATGGGTAAAGCAAGTGATATTGCTAACATTAACATTCATTGAGGTAATTAGGTGTTGACAATTAGGTATAAGCAATATTTCGACAAATCATAGTTTCTAATATGCACTCTTTTATCCAAATTCGTAACATTGACCCTTCGGTTATTATGAATTCTTCAACCATATTCAAATACTCGATTATGAATTCTTCAACCATATTCAAATACTCGATGAGCTACATAATATTCAACAAATTTGATGATTAATTTTAGTTAATATATTATCATAAATCAAATAAATACCATTGACCATTCAGTTATTATGTATTCTTCAATCATATTCAAATACTTGATTAGTTACAAAATATTCGACAAACTTAATGATTAGTTTTAGTCAATATATTATCATAAATCCAATAAATATAATAAAGATTGTATTAAGGATTTTGCCACACGAGGAGAAGATGCTGTAAATATATAACAAAATATGAATAAATTTTTACCACATATTCAATAACATTAATAATATAAAATCTTAATTAATTTAGAGCCTAATATTTTATATCTTTAAATATTTTATATCTTTAAATAAAGCCTCCTTTATTTAGTTTTACCATGATATTTCTTTAGGGTACCTGATCAAATTTTTTGTCAATTAGGTCAAAGAATATACTTTGGATTTTACCTCAAAACAAAAGAACGTAAATTTTTATAGCTATCTCATTAATTAATTTGCTAAAAGTGTTCTTAATTTGCTAAAACTTAACGTTATCAAGAGAAATCTCTGAAACCCATCAAAAGAGATTTTCTAGTTGAATTTTGGATTCGCTTGATGTGAGAAACTTGCATTAGGACTATGCGGGTGTAAAGGTCCATGTTCTTGAACCAAGTTTTAATCCACCTTATATTAGCAAAATTTTTGAAGCATGCTTTGGTCTTTACTTGATAACTCCATGGGTAAAGCAAGTGATATTGTTAACATTAATATTCATCGAGGCAATTAGGTGTAAGCAACATTTCGACAAATCGTAGTTTCTAATATGCAATCTTTTATCCAAATTTACACCATTGAATATTTAGTTACTATGTATTTTTCACCCATATTCAAATACTCGATGGGCTACATAATGTTTGACAAACTTGATGATTAGTTTTAGTCAATATATTGTCATAAATCCAATAAATACCATTGACCATTCAGTTACAATGTATTCTTCAACTATATTCAAATACTCGATTGGTTACATAATGTTCGACAAACTTGATGATTAGTTTTAGTCAATATATTATCATAAATCCAATAAATATAATAAAGAGTACATTAAGGATTTTGATTCCATGAGAAGATACTGCAAATATATAATAAAATATGAATAAATTTTTGCCACATATTCAATAACATTAATAATATAAAATCCTAATTAATTTAGAGCCTAATATTTTATATTTTTAAATAACTAAAAGTCAAACTCACTTATGCTTTGAACGACACAAGCCTCCTTTATTTAGCCTTACTATGATATTTCTTTAGGGTGCCTAATCAAATTTTTTATCAATTAGGTCAAAGAATATACTTTGGATTTTACCTAAAACAAAAGAATGTAAATTTTTATAGCTATCTTATTAATTAATTTGCTAAAAGTGTTCTTAATTTGTTAAAACTTAACGTTATACGGAGAAACATCTGAAACCCATCAAAAGAGATTTCCGCTTGATGTGAGAAGCTTGCATGAGGACTATACGGGTGTAGAGGTTCATATTCTTGAACCAAGTTTTAATCCACCTTATATTAGCAAAAATTTTTAAGCATGCTTTGGTCTTTACTTGATAACTCCATGGGTAAAGCAAGTGATATTGCTAACATTAACATTTATCGAGGCAATTAGGTGTAAGCAACATTTTGACAAATCGTAGTTTCTAATATTCAATCTTTTTTCCAAATTTACACCATTGATCATTTAGTTACTATGTATTCTTCAACTATATTCAAATATTCGATGGGCTACATAATGTCCGATAAACTTGATGATTAGTTTTAGTCAATATATTATCATAAATTCAATAAATACCATCGACCATTCAATCACTATGTATTTTTCAACCATATTCAAATACTCGATAGGCTACATAATATTTGACAAACTTGATGATTAGTTTTAGTCAATATAATGTCATAAATCTAATAAATACAATGAAGAGTGTATTAAGGATTTTGTTCCACATGCGAGGAGAATATACTACAAATATATGACAAAATACAAATAAATTTTTGCCACATATTCAATAACATTAATAATATAAAATCCTAATTAATTTATAGCCTAATATTTTACATCTTTAAATAACCAAAAGCCAAACTTACGAATGCTTTGAACGACACGAGCCTCCTTTATTTAGCTTTACCATAGTGTTTCTTTAGGGTACCTGATCAAATTTTTTATCAATTAGGTTAAAGAATATACTTTGGATTTGGATTTTACCTCAAAACAAAAGAATGTAGATTTTTATAGTTATCTCATTAATTAATTTGCTAACAATGTTCTTAATTTGCTAAAACTTAACGTTATCAGGAGAAACCTCTGAAACCATCAAAAGAGATATCCCAGCTGAATTTTGGATTCACTCGATATGAGAAGCTTATATAAGGACTATGCGGATGTAGAGATCTCTGTTCTTGAACCAAGTTTTAATCCACCTTATATTAGCAAAATTTTTGAAGCATGCTTTGGTCTTTACTTGATAACTTCATGGGTAAAACAAGTGATATTGCTAACATTAACATTCATGGAGACAATTACGTGTAAGCAACATTTCGACAAATCGAAGTTTCTAATATGCAATCTTTTATCCAAATTTGCACCATTGATCATTCAGTTACTATGTATTCTTCAACCATATTCAAATATTCGATGGGTTACATAACGTTCAACAAACTTGATGATTAGTTTTAGTCAATATATTGTCATAAATCTAATAAATATCATTAACCATTCAGTTACTATGTATTCTTTAACCATATTCAAATACTCGATAGGCTACATAATGTTCGACAAACTTGATTATTAGTTTTAATCAATATATTATCATAAATCTAATAAATACAATGAAAAGTGTATTAAGGATTTCGATTCCAACTTTTTACCACATATTCAATAACATTAATAATATAAAATCTTAATTAATTTAGAGCCTAATATTTTATATCTTTAAATAACCAAAAGCTAAACTTACGGATGCTTTGAACATCACGAGCCTCCTTTATTTAGCCTTACCATGGTGTTTCTTTAGGGTGCCTGATCAAATTTTTTGTCAATTAGGTTAAAGAATATACTTTGATTTTACCCCAAAACAAACGAATGTAGATTTTTATAGCTATCTCGTTAATTAATTTGCTAAAAGTGTTCTTAATTTGCTAAAACTCAACGTTATCAGGAGAAACCTCTGAAACCCATCAAAAGAGATTTCTCAGTTGAATTTTGGATTCGCTTGATGTGAGAAGCTTACATAAGGACTATACGGGTGTAGAGGTCTATGTTCTTGAATTAAGTTTTAATCCACCTTATATTAGCAAAATTTTTTAAGCATGCTTTGATCTTTACTTGATAACTCCATGAGTAAAGCAAGTGATATTGCTAACATTAACGTTCATCGAGACAATTAGGTGTAAGCAATATTTCGACAACTCGTAGTTTCTAATATGTAATCTTTTATCCCACCATTGACTATTCAGTTACTATGTATTCTGCAACCATATTCAAATACTCGATGAGCTATATAATATTCGACAAACTTGATAATTAGTTTTAGTCAATATATTATCATAAATCCAATAAATACAATGAAGAGTGTATTAAGGATTTCGATTCCACACACGAGGAGACGATACTGGAAATATATGACAAAATACAAACAAATTTTTACCACATATTCAATAGCATTAATAATATAAAATCCTAATTAATTTAGAGCCAAATATTTTATATCTTTAAATAACAAAAAGCTAAACTTATAGATGCTTTGAACGGTATGAGCCTCATTTATTTAGTCTTACCCTGGTGTTTCTTTAGGACGTCTGATCAAATTTTTTGTCAATTATGATAAAGAATATACTTTAGATTTTACCCGAAATTTTATAACTATCTCATTAATTAATTTGTTAAAAGTGTTCTTGCTATAATCACTGGACGGTATCCTACGTAACTCAAATATACAAATATTGTGGTGCTTATAGATCAGATCATATTCAAACTAGAAAAAGATCATCATCCGATGAGCAAAGTGTAATGTCCATTATATAGTTCATAATCATCAAATATAGATCATAGTTGATCTGATAGCAAATAATCGATCCACCCACAACGCATAATCATCAAATATAGATCATAGTTGATCTGATAGCAAATAATCGATCCACCCACAACGCTCCCCCGGTCCCTCTTCAAGACAACCTGACCGGCGCTTATTAAGCCTTTCCCCACCACCCACACTCCCTCGCCCAATTATGGCGAATCATGAAAATTAATCTGATAGCTTATTGACATCATATGTTCGCGAATTAAGAAAATGAAATCACAGGTCAAGAGTGCGAGGAATAAACTGAAGGAATTCTTTGTCATACTCTTTATCGTCGTACAAATTAAACGAAAACAATATGAACCTACTATTGAAGAGGTTGATTTAAATGCCTCTTTTTGTTGATGTAGGTTGCTATGCAATTGAAAAATGAAATTGATTTGAAGCAGGAAAATACAACTTGCTACCGAAATAAAGTTTGGAAGTTTGGTACAAACGATGATGTGTTTTACTGTAGAATTACAACACGATTACAAACTCAGCAATTAATGTTTATCAAAGTAGCTGTTAGCACTCATCTGTATACTTTTGATAGCGCACTAATTTCTAGTGGAAGGAATTCCAAGCTGAGCAAAAATGCACAAGAATCTAGTGTTATCTATAAAGGCTATGTTTATTACTTACCTCCTCCTTTAGTGTTTTGATGAACTCAGTTCTAATTTCATTATTACTAGAAACCCTGTACTTAGCATGCGTACTTGACCAACCACTGAAGGCTCTGAAAAACAAAAACTTACGTAGTTCAGTTAAACAAAAGCTCAAAATCATCTTAATTCAGAAAAAAAAAAATGTTATTTACTCTACGGGATGTGTGTGTGTGTGTGTGTGTGTGAGAGAGAGAGAGAGAGAGAGAGAGAGAGAGAGAGAGAGAACCTGCATGCATTCCGGTAGATCATCGTTCTTTGTTCTAACATGGGTCTGCAGATATAGAACTAGAGTTAACAAGAACCACCAAAGCAATACAATGTGCAAGGTTGATTCTACACAGTTGACTTTCCACTTTTGTTTCTTTTGATAAAAGGTTTCATTCCGTAACTAAGATCATAAAGCATCTCACCAAAAACTATTCAAGTTTCTGATAAGTTGTTAATAGTCAAATTCAAGTTTGATAAACCGTAGCACAGAATTTGAACTCAGGGATTTTTGTATGAATACATTTCCATTTTCTGGTTATGTACTCATAAATGCATGCACACAAGGCAGACGTCGAATTTACCTCCATAACCATTTGGCACGAGTCATCATGGTTGGTGGCCAGGCAAGCAAGGATGACCAAGCCGGCTGCTATGCTAGATGGCCAGTAGGAAAGCCTTTCATGGTCCAGAAGGGATAAGACGGCCAAGTATTTCGACAGATTCTGTACATTGGCATCTGCTCTTGCTGCCTTGAGATAAAACCTGGAAGAAATTTACAGGCCCAGGAAATCAAAGGCCTGATGTTTTATTGCCTCGATTTGTGCTATGGACAGAAGGAACATTCAAAAGAGTGGATTACCAGAGGAAATGGTGAGTTGTTGGAAGTAAACATTTGTATCTTAGAACATCTTGCACCACCCATTCCATGGCTACAACTTCGCTTCTGCTGTAATAGTTGTTCCCCACCTTGAACGATATCTGCCGTATGCTGATACCATAACAAAGATACAGGTGACACTGTAATCATGCAGCTATATGAAAACCGAACCAGGATTCAATGAACTAATCCATGCTAAATCGTTGATGAATAAGGTGCTATGGGCTTTACAATCTCAATAATTCTATTTCATGTGTACTGATGCGATTTCTTCTGTTGAAAAATGTTCTGAATTTATCTTTTGATTCCACTGATGCGATTTCTTCTGTTGAAAAATGCTACGCTCCATTGTTTGACCACGTAAACTAGCCTAGCCAATACATGGTTTCCATCTTAGTTTCCCAGTAGTATATTTAGCTAAATTGAGATAGAGGACGAGCAATTTATAACCAAAGTTGTTATGCAAATAAAACTTATTCAGGTAGAAAGTAAAATCATATGCTGACCGGTGACTCCAGAAGTCACTCTAGAGATGCTCATTGTAGCATCATTTATAATCAATATCAAAATTTTCTTAACAGGAAAGCATAAGAACTAAACGGGTTAATACCTAAAGAATCAACAAGCTTAGTCACCTGTTGTAAGGTTGGTTCTCTTCGATTCGGGTGGCAAGAGTGACGCAAGCTATCCCTAGCAACTGGAGGTTTTTTTCGCTCTTGAAGTATCCCCTGCTCAGAAAGCGGTCCATCAAGCTCACCCCCAAGAACAGCGTCTCACTCTGCAGCTCCATCGCACTCGAATGCTGCTCCCCAACAAAACCATTCATGATACTCAAATCCGTAATAAAACCACATTAAAGGGGTAAAATAGAAAATCCATCTATAAGAGTTTGAAAGTAAAATGATATTTTTTTTTCTCATATCTTAAAAAAATATAATTGAATGTAAATCCAATGAACGCCCATATAGAACCTGAACTATAATATTTGGACTTGATTAGATCTTGCGATCGACTCGCTTAACTTCGTTCAAGCAAAATTTGAGTCAAAATAGGACTCGAACTAATGTTAAACTATTCATTCAATGCTGCCTTAGATCAAAGGCAAGTGTCTTTTGTGTCTGGATTGGTGACCCTGAGAATGAGAATTGAATGATTCAGATTAGAGTTAGGTTAGGAACTAAAGTTAGACAACATGATGCTCAAAGAAGATTAAAAATTAGAGGAGAAAAAGATGAAAAAAAACATACCGAACAAACTCAACTGGGTATAGAAAATAGCATTAATGCATAAAAACAGACCATGAATGGAGCTTGGGTAAAGAAAAGCCAGATGCATGAGCAGAACTAAAAGCACTAAGTATATATAACCCACAAATGCACAACGAACATGAGTCAAGTAGAAGTATAACCACAGAGGCACAAGAAATTAGAAAGAACATAGATAATAGCACAAAATCACAGAAAAAATATCACGGAAGACAAAGAACTTATCACGAAAAAGAAATGAAAAATCATGAAAAAGGAACGAAGGTCTTCTCCACTATATTAAGCCTCGCTCGAGAGGCGCTCTTGGTTGCTCCTAATACACAATTCCATAAATTTGCACTGCTCATGACCCCACCTGTCGTGTCACATCCTCCAATCACGAGCGCCTTCAGTGGCCAGGTGAAGTAGCGTGAGTTAATTTCAACCCTTCCTGAATCAAATATATGATTCAGAAAATAATAAAGGTAAACATGTTATTTTATAAAGCACAGAATAGCAACTTCAAATCCACGTCGATTATGTTCTGAAATAATTTTCGGACATGTTTACATCTACCCCATTTCACCGCCCGCCCTGACATTTGAGACAGAGATGATTCGATGAGTCCCCAGATGCAGTTACACGCGTAACCGGTACGCGGGTAAATCGAGTTTCTCTTATATGTTGTTTTTAATATACATGAGGATGTCAGCCCGAGGCCAACAGAAAAAGGGAACTGAGGAAAGCATGTGGCACTTTCTGCACTACCAAACATAACTAACGAATCAGAAAAGGACAAGTGTGATCTTCTTCCAGTTCCGGCGGAGCACTGGAACTCGACAGGACAAATACGAGGAGACTACTCAGAAAATGAACAGCCAATAATAACGAGGAAGTGGGGACGAGTATATCAAGGGATCGCTCACCTCCACCATCCAGTTAATCATCACGATCCGTTGCTCCAGGATCAGACCGCCGTCGTTCGTCGTGTTGCTGTACTCCTCCGCGTAGTTGTGGACCGCCGCGTCTCTCCTCTCCCGGCTTCGAAGCCTCCGATAGCTCTCCTCGTCCTCCTCGTCCTCAAACCTCATCAACTGCACCAAATCCAACGGCTCAACTTTTTCTACTTTAATATTTTATTAACAGAAAGAATAATTTGGATCTGAAACTGACCGTGAACTCCTCAAAAGCCTCGAATTGAGTTCCGGGGTCCATGCTGAAGCTCGACGGCAAGAACTGCCGCGCGAGCTGGAGGAAGAGGGAGAAGGTGGCGGAGGGGGCGGCGCGGTCGAGAGTCTTCTCGGAGAAGCCGTCGGAGGAAGAAGAGGACACGACGAGTTCGGAGGAGGAGGAGGAGTTATTGTCGGAGATGAACGCCTCGGAGCTGCAAAGGCCAAAGAGCTCCTCCTCGATCTCGGAGAGGGTCATCTCGTTGCACGTCGAATACTCTGAACTCTCCTCCTCCTCCTCCTCGCCCTCGTTTGGTATCCGCTCGGAGCAGGCGAGATCGGAGTCGAGGTCCCGATCGCGTCGCAGCTTCTTAATTGGCGCCACCGAGTTCCGAGAGATCTGGGACCTCCCGGCTGCTTCGTCCGTCGCCGATTTGAGCGTTCCGCCGCCATTCACGTCGGTGATGGAACCGAGGCAGGAGGAGTCCGAAATCTCCGGTTCTTTCTCCAATACCTTACTCGCCGGGGCTTTCTTCTTAGAATTCCCACGAGGAAACGCCTCGAGGATCTCAGAGACCTCGGTTCCAATAGCGGAGTCTCTCTTGCTAACCTCCACTTTCGATCGCTTCGGATCTCTTCCACTCCTGCCTTCCTTGATCCTCCGAGAGTAGGTTTGGGTAATACGACGGAGATCACTCAGGGGAGCCCCGCTCACAGAGCTCCCAATCACCTTGGATTCGTGGGAGACGTCGCTCTGGAAGCAGCTAGAAGTGGACTCTCCCTCCTCCTCCTCATTCTCCGCCACATCGAGCAATGCATCACTAGAGACGCGTTCAATGTTCGGGAAGAGGGGAACATGGTCGCGGCGAGGGAACCCGGATCGGAATTCCGTCGGGTTGGAGGCGATCGCCGCGTGGAACGACCGCTTTCGTCCGGATATCGAAGCGGAGTCGGCGGTCGACATGGAGGCCATTCAGAAGCGCCGCGATCTGGAATTCGAGATCGGAGTAGGTCAGATTGCCTATAAGAATAAGAAGAACAGGGTAAGCACTGGTTTCACTGCTAGCAGAAAGGGGGGTTCCGAAATGGAACGTCTCGACATCTCTGTTCCGGTTACAATTTATATAGAGGAGGAGCATGGGGTGCTCGTTGCGCGTGACGTATGCAGCGAGCGCAAGCAACGGTCTCCACGCCTTCCATGCCGCCACGTGTGATGCATCGCATCCAACGGCTGGTATGCAAAAGAGATCAGTCACATGGGACCAAGTCGTGCTCGGGCTCCATCGGAGAACCCACAGCTGAGTTCCCCACAGGATTGGTTGGGCTAATGGGCCCCAGGCCACATCATTTTACTTTTTCGACTACCTGAAGGCTTTTTTTATTTTCTTTGGCAAAGAAAGAAAATAAAAGGCGTTTTTATTTTCTTAGCAATAGAAAAGATCGAGGAAAACCCACTACAGAGTTATCCTACAAACACTTGTGTAGCTAAAAATAAAGGGATATAATTGCACCGGAAGTTCCTTTTGACAATAGTCTGTAGGAAAATGAATTAATTTTTCATAAGTTGCAGTACCAATTCAGGCAAAAGAAGTAAAATGCATTTCCATGTGCTGGAATAAGAAGGCAAATGAAACAAATACATCTTATGCAGCCGATCGACTGTCTAACCATGAAAGGCTACAACAACTCATCCTCAGCCAGATAAATCTAATCTTTCACTTAATCAACTATTTACAATTAAGCACCTTCATGATACATTAGAGAGATCATCAGGAATACATTGCTGTAACAAAACCGAAAACAAGCATCTCATCATCAGCCAGATAAATCTGATCTTCTACTTAATCAACAATTTACAATTAAGCACCCTTATGATACGTTAGAGAGATAATCAGGAATACATTGCTGTAACAAAAACAAAAACAAGCATCTCATCCTCAGCCAGATAAATCTGATCTTCTACTTAATCAACTATTTACAATTAAGCACCCTTATGATACATTAGAGAGATCATCAGGAATACATTGCTGTAACAAAAACAAAAACAAGCATCGTGTTGAAGAAGAAAAAGTTTACGATTTTCTAAGCCCATGTCGCGAAGCTCCCATAGTGGCTTAGCTTCCTTCTTAATGTCCGCCTTTATAGAAGGTTGAATACCTTTAACCACGACGAAGTACTGAAACATGGAACACAAATACATGAGTTTCTACTTTATAGAGGAAATTTCATCCATCAAGTTTAAATAATTTATTCCACAGAACTGTCCTCAAATGCTAGGATAAGAGATATGAAGAACTTTCCCCTATCGTTCTGGTTTCGGCCGTCGATCAACTTTTGATCAACCAGGATAGGCGATCCATGCAGTACCATCAGGAAGAATATGTTCAAAATCAAACCAAATTATTTATTTTTAGAAGGTAATCTTGGCTCAAAACAGAACGAGACGAGAGAAGAATAAAAAAATGAACACCATCTAGCACATCCCATTGTTTTCAACCAGAACCATAGGAATTGAAGATTCCTAGAAAAATAAATGTGTTAAAGGTTTTCATCACACAGATCTAGGCTAGCCCAACATTCAACAACTAGAACAAACCATATGTGAAAGGTACAACACAAATAAGCAACATGTTTTCATAATCTAGCCCAACATTTAACAACTGGCATAGGACAAAACCTATGTGAAAGTTACAAAACAATAAGCACATCAAGATATCAACAGAGTTTCAAAAATCCAAGATCTCAATTTCTGCAAAGGACTGAAATTCTGTCAGCAAGTGACTATGTCATGTCAGAGCAAAGTTAAAGTCAATTATCCACATCTCACAGTTCTTTAAATAACGTTTAACACATAAGACAGTCCTTTAAAATCTGATGCACACTTTAAAATAAGTTTTTGTTCTAATTGACATTGCAACTTGCGAGCAATTTTTTTCTGTAGCTCATTAACAATTAATACCATTATAAATAATGGATAAGCAAACAGCACAGTCATCCGCTCAACATTAGATATTTATGTCCGTAGGGCTCCCTGGAACAGAGGATGCTCCAACATTATGCAATCCTAGTTGAGGTTTAAACAGTCTAGTTTGGGTCTAGGTTTGAGACATAATAGGTCAGAGGTCTGTTATCGCAGTATATGGTGTCCTCATATAAAATTTATTAATTTTTTATTAAGATTCTTTTTCCTTAGTGTTTTTGCCTATTTGTCTACCAATAACAAGCCATAATGTGCCAAATATGTTGAGTCAGTTACAAAGATCATTACTTGCAATGGAGTTTTAAGTAAAGCAATATCACTAATTAAACCAAAGAGCATTCAAAATCTCTTTTTATTGTTTCTAATTTTCATCTATTTATCCAAAGGCCTTGATTTAACAAGTCAATATCTCATAATCAATCATTTTTCTCTTCCTCCTTCAAGCTGCTCTCTCCCTCACCCTAATTCTCAAATATTTCATATCATTCATTTCTTTCTTACCCTATAACAAGTGTACCTTTTGTCATAATGTATCACCATTTATCCTGATTATCACCACCATATGCATCATAATCATAGGTGAAGTTCACAAAATCGATGTCACTCGTGCCTAGACATCTAGATCTTGGAGTCAGTATAAGGATCTACAAACATATGCCAAAACCCTTTGTATTTCAAAAGGCTACAAAGTCAACCTAGTCGAGCTCGGCTTGGCTTGATTGCAACCTACCTGCATGCAGTGATTTAAAAAGCGCTAGGTGCTAAAAGGCGCCAAGGTCCAAAAACGCCTGAGGCGCTAGGCGCTCGCCCGAGCGAAGCGATGCGCTAAAATATAAAAATATATAATATAATTATTTAAAATTTTAAATTAAAATATGCTATTAAATTAAGAAAATCTATTAACAGTATTGAAAATTAATAATTTCAAATAAACCTAACAATATTAACAGTATACAGTATACTGTTAACAGTATACTGTATACTGTTAACAGAAGGAGAAGGAAGTGTAAGGGGGTGCTGAGCCTGTTGATTGAGAAAAGAGGAAGCGGCAACGACAGCGGAGTGTAAGGAGGCAGCGGCGAGCAACGACAGCGGTAGCGTTTGCGAGCAACGACAGCGGCGAGCAGGAGCAAGAGCAGGAGTGGGAGCAGGAGCGGCGACAGCGGCAGCGTTTGCGAGCAGCGACAGCGGCGAGCAGCGGGAGGCGCGAGCGGCGACAGAGGCAGCGTTTGTGAGCAACGACAGCGGTGAGCAGCGGCAGCGAGAGCAGGAGCGACGAGCAGCGAGAGGCGCGAGCAGCAACAGAGGCAGCATTTGTGAGCAGCGACAGCGAGAGCAGGAGCGGCGAGCAGCGGGAGGCGCGAGCGGCGACAAAGGCAGCGTTTGCGAGCAGCGACAGCGGCAAGCAGCGAGATCGGGATCGACAGCGGGAGCGGCAGCGGCAAGGGTTAGGGTTGGGTTCTCACTTATATCGATTTTAGTTGGTTCGATTGAACCAACTAACCATCAGAGACCGAACCAGGACCGAACCAAACCTAAAATCCTGGTTCGGTCGCCTTGGTTAACCCAGGCGCTCGCCCGAAACGCCTAGCGCCTGGGCTCGGGCGAGCGCCTAGGCAGCGCCTGTTTGAAGCACGCGGCCTGGGAGATTAGCGAGGCGCTCGGGCCTCGCCTCGCCTCGCCCGAGCGCCTTTTTAAATCACTGCCTGCATGATATGCCAAATATAGTGCAGGGCTTGTTTGACCAGCACAATGAAATGCCCAGTAAAGAATTCATCAAGTGTTAACACAGGCATAGGCCAAGTACTTGATAAAGAATTCCCCCAATGTGTGGGAAATTTGGTGTTTGAATTTTCTCTTATGGAACAAGTAGTTATTATCATTGACCTTGAAATGAAAATTGACAATGACATTATACCATTACAGACTGTAAATAATAGTCACATAATTCAGGAATCCAATCCAGGCTGTGTAATTCCGTGTTGTCTGTGTGTATGCCTGAGTGAAAGAGCATGGGGAGGAGAAAAAAAGGAGGGTAAGGGGCCACTTTCGAGAGCTCTTTACTGAGTGGAGCACAACTGATATGAAGAAATCTCTTCGCTGAGAAAGAAAGCCGTTATATTGAACAGATCACCACAAAGAAAGTTTGGCTAAAATATCTAATCCAGCTCAGTATACAGAGAATCTAGAAAAGAAACTTGTTGGGAGATATTAAATGGAATTCAACTCAAGGTTGATTAGATTTAAAAAAAACAAACATTGAGAAGAAAATAAAGAAGATACCTCAATATTCTGATCTAGATCTCGCATAGATTCTGATGAAAAGAAAAACTCTAATGCAAATAAGATAGCCAAAATCTATAATGAAGCCAGGTACATGGATGAACTCCAGAAAATAATCTTGTTTTCAGTAGATGAAATAAATTTGATATCAAGTTCATTAAATCTACAGTAGAGGGAAAAAAAAAAAAAATCAAAGTCCAGCATTTGCACAACAGAAGTCACGACTGGAGCAGGAACCTCACAAGATGGACAAACAAAAGGAAAGATAGTTTATGAAACGTTGCCCACTATTATACATTGTTTACAAAACTTTACCCACAATTATACAATTATAAATGCTAAATAAGGTAAATAACTCTGAGATTATGTTTTAAATGGCAATAGCAATGAAGCAGTTTGGATTTGTGTCATAATATTTAGCAACAAATTCGGAAAGCAGTGAGCATGGAGGAAGAATCCATAAACGAAAAGGGAGATTAGTCACCTAAGAGATACTTTATACCTGAAACTCCTGCTTCTTAATCCAAGCACACAAGTGAATGCATGTGAGAAGTGCTCCTGCTCGTTTAGCAAAGAAATCATCATATTTCATTCCATCTGGTGGAGACAGCTATGCATGAGTTCAAACAACCAAAGATCTGTGTCATATTCTTTTGCCAAATGTGTCAGTTATGGCTCTGATGACCAGTCTATCCAAACTATCCACCCTATATGCATCCAACCAGTCCACATATAGAAGAATATCTATAGTCTTGTTCAAAAGAAACCTGAAAATATTATCAGAGATGGAAATAACTAATCAGTAAAACCACACTCCAGAAACCCATAGTAGGAAGGACAATTACAATAGAAACTTTGGAAAAGAACACCATCAAGTGCTATGACAAGAAGAGGAAATGACCACTACATTATGCGACATAAGTAGCTACTTTGATATCCACTGCTCGACTGTTAATGAAAAGAATATGACGATTACATAGATGCATTTAAAGAAAATCCATATAGATAACTAGTTTCCCTGAGGTATTGGCATGTCACATGATATGCTATTAATGTCATAATGGTTCAAGATTGTTCATAACCTTATATATCCATTTGCCTTCGAAAATAACATGCTCTAAATAATCATCACAAGCATTTTAATTATATTTGAGATTTCTTTCTTCAAACCCATATGCAACTTCAATAAATAGCTTGGTGCACTGTAAGTTTAACCTCCAAATATAGTTCCAAGAAAAACCCATGATCACATAAGCACCTTTTTAAAATTTCAAGAGACTGCTCATTTACATATCCATCTTCCGCAAACCCTGGAGTGTCTATGATATTCAGGGTGAAACCTGCCCGAGTACGAGAGCACATCGCAGGCCTCAATCCCTCAGACTACAACAACATTATCAATTGACAACGTATCATGATAGCTTTGATTCAACCAGCAAATGTTACTGCACCTAATTGACGTGTAAGTAAGGGCAAGAGCAATCAAACCTGAAAAGCACTAACAGTGGCCACCTTCTCCCCTAAAATGGAGTTCACAGTAGATGACTTCCCAACTCCAGCCTTTCCCATAACAAGTGTACACCGCGATTAAACAAAGCAGGATTAGTTAATTATTTGTCTTAAAATACAATTTATTTAAGAATGCAAAGACCTCTTGCTTTAGTTTCCCTAACAATTCATGCAATTTGTTCTGCGTACCAAAGGGGAACTGCCGAATTCCAGTCCATTCATGATCTATCTTCGCCGCCATCTCGTCTCAACCTAAAGAGGCACAACGATGAACGAAACAAATACATAAAACGGAGATGACCAAAAAAATACAACAGAAGCCTAAAGAGTGAAACGAGAGAAAGAAAACACTAATTGATGTCGCCTAAGCTACAGAAGAACCCTCAGGAAATGAGGTTACGTCGCACCAAAATAGAAAGTTTTAGTAAATGATAGAGATTTAAGGATGAAATCACTATGAAATAGAAGGATAGCAGGGTAGGGTTATACACAGGAGATCGAATTGGAAGAGGTGTTCGAAGTGCTCCGAGGGTCTTCGAGGAGTTCAGAAGCAGGGCCTGCTGGGGTTTTTCCGCTGCTCCTGGCCGGAGAGCGACCACGAGACCGAAGTAGGAAAGATAACGTCATGTGCGGGAAAACAATCGAGAAAATGGGTTGAGCCTCCTAATTATTACGGCCCAAATTGGCCCATTACAGCTCAATATTGCTGCCCAAATCCATCAATCTGTTTTTAAGGGTCATATTTGGTTATTTTTTTAGATTTAACAAGCAAGCAATATATGCGCGTGTATATATATATATATATATATATATATATATATATATATATATATATATATATATATATATATATATATATATAAAAGCAATAAAACTCGTAGCTTCCACCATGATCTGGCTCTGGGCTCAGCAATCACCATAGACCGCGGTCCAAATGGCCCAAAGTCCATGGCCCAGATTCGAACACGCATTCAATTACCGAAAGTAAACTCACCGCTAACCTCCATCTGCAGACGAACATCGGCGTCATCGCACCCACGCAATCGGCGTTTAAACGCACCACGAGCACCCGATAACCACACGCTCTCGCGCATCCCATTTCCGCCGCCTCGTCGCCGCCGCTCCAGAAAGATCGACCGAGGCCGAGAGAAAGGACTGTGGTTGATGGGTTTCCTCCTCCGCTCCCTCCGTTGCTCCAAACCCTTGTTCCGATCCTATCTCTCCCACCCCTCCCCCGCCCACTTCCGATGGATCTCCTCCTCTTCGGCCGTCCTCAGGCCGGAATCCTCCGCGGCACTCGCCGCCGACCCGCCCCCGCGGACCCCAGTTGCCGGCGCTAGGGTCCACATCCCCAACCCTGACGACGCTATTGAGGTCTTCGTCGATGGATACCCCGTCAAGATCCCCAAGGGAATGACCGTCCTCCAGGCCTGCGAGGTCGCCGGCGTCGACATCCCCCGGTTCTGCTACCACAGCCGCCTCTCCATCGCGGGAAACTGCCGTATGTGCCTCGTCGAGGTCGAGAAGTCCCCCAAGCCCGTCGCCTCCTGCGCCATGCCCGCTCTCCCAGGTCCATTTGGATCCAAGGATCCCTTATTCCCGTCTCTCGCGTCCTTTGTCTCAGCTGAATTGATTTGATCTTTTGGTGGTTCTTTTGTGGTTGATAGGGATGAAGATCAAGACGAACACGCCGGTTGCGAAAAAGGCCAGAGAAGGGGTGATGGAGTTCCTCCTGATGAACCATCCACTGGACTGCCCGATCTGCGATCAAGGAGGTGAATGTGATCTTCAGGACCAATCGATGGCCTTCGGTGCTGACCGTGGACGGTTCACGGAGATGAAGAGGTCGGTGGTCGATAAGAATCTGGGGCCACTTGTGAAGACGGTGATGACTCGTTGTATCCAGTGCACAAGGTGATGCCTTTTGTTACAATTTTGTTACTTGACGTGACTCATAACTGAGATTGGCGAACCATGCAGACGAACTAGTTCTGTAAACTGTAACTTGTGGAAACTCAGTTGGAAATTGATATCCTTTTGATAATAATTGTATATTGAAATGTCTGATTCTGAATCAATATCTTAGTATCAAACCACAAGCAAGCACAAATATATAGAATCATGTCCATGACATGTACTGTCACGGACTTAATTGGTTTTGCCTCAGTCGTGTGGCACCCTTGCGTGTCCGTCCACAAAGGTCAGTCTCATCGAAACATCCTAGGATCCCTTAGGACCTACAAAAGAGAAAACGGGTTTGAGAAAGCGTCTCACTCGAGATCCACAAGCAATCATATCAGGAAACACTTCATAGCCAATGTAAATTAAAAACAGACTTTACAAGCTTTGAACGACCGTACAACAAAGGATCTAAAATGGTCCACTACAGATCGAAATCTCCCACAAGTGTCTACATAACACGACATTTATTTATAAGCCTAAAATGGCCACCAAACCCAACTAAATTGGAGCTGTTAAGCCTTCGACCGTCCCTCTACATGTTGTGCAAAGCATGAACAAACCAAAATACACAAACATACATAGCTCCCGAAGTCCACCGACTTCGTTGAAATTGTTGCACCATTGTCTGGATCCTGGGCCTCTACCCCTACCAGCACAATCTCCGCTGTGCACCGCTCCCTTCATGGCAACTTGAATGACAGTACTGTGGCATATTCTTCAAGAGTACCCACCTCCGCATCCTCTTGTCCCATGCCAAGGCCTTCTGAACCCAACTTCGTCTCTGTAAGTTGAGTCGCCTCAGTTCCTCTGTCAAATGCTTCTCTAAGGTAAGGTGCATGTGTCTCGAAGCTCCTTTCGTCTTTGGCACCATGCAGGATGAGCCCGCTCCATCAGAATAAAGAACCCATGGAACGACATGATCCTGCTCTTGCCTCTGCAAGAGTTCATGTCCTTAACCTCTGTCCAAGGAAAGCTTTGTGTCTTCGCTCCATGTTCCATCTTCTATGTCGGCTCCCTTCATGCGGCTTGGGTACTTCGCCAAGTTACACTTAAGTTGCTTCGCTCCTTATTTTGCATTGAGTTGATGGTGGCCCTTGCGCGCACCATTCCACGTGTCAGCCCTTCGTTGAATCCGATCTTCATATCGACTCCAAGTGTGCATTCATTTTTATTGCCTTGGATCGCTCCTCCACTTGATCTAGCAATGCATTCCACAATGCATTATCTCAAGTGAGATCATGCGACGACTCCTCGTCGCTCACTCGGTCCGTTGAGCCTTGTGAAGTTGTTTTTGAGGTACTCCTCCTCAACATGTGTGGTCTGTTGCACATGATTCTCCCTCTGGGGAGTTGGGACTTATCCCTCCTGGATATATGTCCCGTTGGAGCAATTTCTCTCTTCGCTTCCATCTTTGAAAGTTTTAGAGACCACCATCCCCTTGGACTACTCCACCTTACTGAACAAACAATGGATATTGTTCTGCCTCCCACAAATGCACTTGCTAGATTGCGACTACACGTCAATACAGTCCCCACTGCACCCCTCAAGGCCTAGCAACATACTGAACTTGCTGCACACGTCAGCCTCCTACGGACGTATCCTTCTCATGCTGAAGAGAAAGTTTCAATGCTCTATTGCGCCGAGTTTTGGTCGCCTTGGGATGACCACGAAAGCTCCATCGTTCGCATACAAGCCTTTGCATAAGTATCGAGTTCTTCGAGTTAGCAATTCTCCTCACCTCTGTGAGCTTTGCACAACTCTTTCGATCGCTGAACAACTCATTCCACCTTACATGATCTCATCCTTTACCAACCGCCTCGCTTGCCTTGAGCACCATCAAGTATGGTTGTTAATGTTGAGCTGTAGCTCAAACTCAGCCATCCCAACCTTTGTGCACTATGCATTCTTCCCAGCTTGCTTGTCCTCGTGGTGCCTCTTGCACGAAGGGTTGGACATTCCTTTGAATGTCAATCTTAGATGCCCGCTCATCTGAGCGACTCCTTTTCCCTACATCTCCATGTCCGTTTTCCCCCAAACGGTTGCGCGTGCTGGCTGCCCTCAACGCAGCCTCGCTAGGTCCCCCACGTTTGCATGCCAAGTGTTTCTATGAGTGCTTGTCCCGCTCTGATACCATCTGTCACGGACTTCGCTGGTTTTGCCTAAGTCGTGCGGCACTCTTGAGTGTCCGTTCGCAAAGTTCAGCCTCCCCGAAACCTCCTAGGGTCCCTTAGGACCTACAAAAGAGAAAACAAGCTAGAGAAAGCGCCTCACTCGGGATCCACAAGCAATTATATCAGGAAACACTTCATAACCAATGTAAATTACAAACAGACTTTACAAGCTCTGAACGGTCGCACAATAAAGGATCCAAAATTGTCTACTACAAATTGAAATCTCTCACAAGTGTCCATATGACACAATCTTTATTTATAAACCTAAAATGGCCACCAAACTCAACTAAATTGGGGTTGTTAAATCTTCGACTGTCCCTCTAAATGCTGTGCAAAGCATGAACAAACCAAAAGACACGGTCATACATAAGCATTACGTCGAACACCCCATTTACAATTTTGTCTGTGACAGTATGGAAAAGTTGCATCAATAAGATGTGATCGTCAACACTCTTAGAAGTTCAAAAATTGGTTCAAGTGTCCAGCTTGGCACACAATGTTCAACACTGTTTTTCTTGAGTTTGAGTATTTTGAGTTGAATCCAGGTTAGGATTTCTATGGGGTTCCTTTTTATCGTATCGATTGTATCGGAGGTTGCTATCTACTTTGGTTCTATCTGATTGTGCATCTGCTATGGGATATCCTCTTCCAACAGGAAAATTCCTGAACATGACTTTGACAAGTACATGCACTCAAACGAAACTTCACTTTGATAAATTTTTAAGCCTTCACATGTTATAGGGGCAGAACTTTTATCTCTTTATATGTAGTATTTGGTCATGGAGGATATCTCTTGTGCGTAAATCTTTGACCTGGACTTCTATCAGAACTTGAATTTTACACAGTTTAACAGAATGTTTTCATATGCTAGAAAGCTAACTCATGCTAAAACACGGTAACTTTTCTTGTTTATGTACTTTTTGTATAATGTGCAAATTGTTACAGAAATCTGTTGTCTTTCACAGATGTGTCAGATTTGCATCAGAGGTTGCTGGTGTCCAGGACCTGGGAATGTTAGGTCGTGGTAGTGGGGAGGAAATAGGGACTTATGTCGAAAAACTTATGACAAGTGAACTCTCTGGCAATGTTATAGATATCTGCCCTGTTGGAGCTCTGACTTCTAAACCTTTTGCTTTTAAAGCTCGGAATTGGGAGTTAAAGGGAACAGAGACAATTGATGTAACTGATGCAATTGGGTCAAACATAAGAATTGACAGCAGAGGTCCAGAAGTCATGCGAATCGTTCCTCGTCTGAATGAGGTATTTGTTATTTTTCTCTTTTCAGCATTGACATAGAATAAGTGTTTTGTTCCACTGTATCTGCCAGTTATTTTACTTCCATATTTATTCTCAATTTTTCTTAATATTGTATTTGAAGTAGTCAAGTTTTTCAAGCATTCTGGAAATGCCATACTGTTTCTTTTTATTGTCATCTTCAATGGCCATAAATGTATGGTTCTTTTGTCAGTGTTTGCATTAAGACAGTAACACTTGCATTAGGAGAGTTTATCATGGAAGCATACTGTTGCTTTCAGAGAATTAGTCGCACCCACCTTTTTTTTCTCGTTGAAATTAATCTAGAAACTAGAAAGTGTCATATTTTCTGATGATTTCTACAAAACAAATTAAATGTATCTTCTATAAAATGTAAAAAGTAATATGGGTTTTATAGTTAGAAGTAAAAATTGCAGCTAATGGCTATACAGCCATTTTTGCAACATAATATTTTACACTTTTATCGGAAAGTGTAAATGGATCCAAATTCATTCATCTTATAGATTTTCTTCTTCACCTTTTCATTGTTGTACCATAAAAAATTAGAAATATTTTCTTCTCTGTTTCATTCTATCATTTTGTGAACCGTGATTATACATTAGAAAGATGCCTAGTATTGGTGTGGCCAGTCAAGTGATGCACCTAGATTCAGGTCTAGTCCAACTGGTTCTCATCTGTTTTTCTTGAACTTCTGTGATATCTTTATGTATTGTACAAGAGAACCATAGAAGTACATGATGTGTTTGTCTCCTTTTTGAGTTGGTATAATAGTCTAGTTTAAGGCGAATGAGTTAGTTGATACTTGATTCATGTTTAGATTTTCATTGGGGAACAAATTGGTGGCAGCATGATCTTTCTTGGTCTTTTCATCTGCACTTGATATATATCCAAGAACCACCTAAAAGACAATTCCCAAATGAAGAAGTATACTTTGGCAGGATACAGAAAAGGTTTTGTTGGATGCTTGTTCCTTTTGTTATATTGGTGGTCCTTGATAGATTTAAAGGGATTAATTCTTCCATTTTGGTGGAGGAAATATTCAACTAGGAAATCATAAATAAAAACATGATCATTGATATAAATTCTATTTTTTATTGGTTGAATGTTTATTATCAATCTTTTCATCCATTTTGTCCTCTATTCTACCTCTTTTTCCAATTACTTCTCTTTCCATTATTCTGCGCACTAGAAAATTGTCCAGTATCGAAATATTCTCTTATTTATATGCCATCATTTGGTATGCTGAGGTTACATCTATGGTAAATTTGAAGTAAGGGAATTATTTGATTTACTATGCTGGTGTCACTGGTCGTGGTGAGTTTCTCAGAAACATATATGCATTGAAAACCTAGGAGGTAGATACAATGCCATGAAATCTTTTCCCTCTTGAGAAGAAAACTGATCCAAATTTTGAAGAAAATATGATAATATGATGTAGAATATACTACAAAAACAGTTGATTTAGAAGCAATTCATTGAGGCAAGATGATACATAAGTCACATACAATTGGAACCAGCACAAATTATACTGAAATTTTTTGCACCCTTGACAATTCTGCAAATTTTGAAGAATCATTTGCTATATGGATGCTGCAATTAGTTTTAAACCAATTAAAAAGAATCTAGAAGACAAGCTTTTGAGGCAATATAATATAGAAGATACTTAGGTACAGATGAAATTGGTCGGGATTAAATTGAAATTTTTTTCACTCCTGAAGATTCTGCAAGCTTGGAACAATTAGAGTTATGCCAATTGAGGATATAATTAGCAAAAGGATAAATCATATTTGTGAATCACTTCATCAACAAATTCCTGAGGTTTATTTTTATGTTTAGGTGCTTTTCCTAGATTCCAGTAACCATCGAGTAAAAACTTCTACAGCTTGTTTTGGTCAAATTTAGCATGAAACATGGAGTTTCTAACTTAAACACTGGAATAAAATAAACATAGTTACTCTTCCAAATAACAATGTTATCCTAGTAAAGAACCAACAATATTTTAGTTCTTATTCTGGTCACTAACCAACTTCTACACTTAGTCTGTAGAACAATTTAAGTTCAAGTTTTTTTTTTTTATCTTTCTCCCATCTGTTTGTCTTTGATCAAGGAGATATCCTGCAACCACTAAGTAGCATTGTAATTACTCATACTTGTTTACCAATTCAATTCTCTAATTTCACCATGCTTCAATCTTCTTTTTCCAACTATTTCATGTTATATCTGTGTGAGATGAGAAGTGATTGTGCCTGTACGTTTCTATAGCTTTTCATCTTTTTGATAAGTATGACTTCTGTTGGAAAATAGAAATCAATTAATGTATTTCAACAAAGTGGGTATGAGTTTGGCTTACAAAGGGTGTGGTATTGATTTTGTAGGAAATTAATGAGGAGTGGATATCAGATAAAACACGATTTTGTTATGATGGACTCAAAAGGCAGAGATTGAATGATCCCATGATTCGTGGACCTGATGGACGATTCAAGGCAGTGAGTTGGCGAGATGCACTTGCTGTGGTTGCTGAGGTTGCACATCAAGTTAAACCTGAGGAAATAGTTGGAATTGCTGGTCAGCTTTCTGATGCTGAATCTATGATGGCACTGAAAGATTTTTTGAACAAAATGGGATCAGATAATGTATCCTGTGAAGGGAATGGCATAAGTCCTAATGCAGATTTACGTCCTAATTATCTTCTGAACACGAATATTTCTGGTCTTGAGAAGGCTGATGCTTTCCTGTTGGTTGGCACCCAGGTATTTTTCATTCAATCTCCAAGAAAATAAGTCCTATCGTTGAATTTGTTTTATTAGTGGTAAGCCGAATTATTACCTTAGTGGTTTTCTTTAGCTTTGACATGCAGCAATTGTCTCTATCGATGTTACATACTATTGTAAATTATTGTAAATTTGTCATACCCTTGGTTGGTTAAACTTCTTAAACTGCATATTGCTTGAATTTTAAACTAGTAATTTTACTGTATAACCAATAGTCAAAAGCAATCACTTCATCTGCATAACAAAAATGCAATAGTAATCATTCTGCCCTTGGGTGGACAGCTTAAGGTGGTTGGTTCAGTACATGGGCATCATGGTGATCGGCACAGGCTAATCACATATCTGTATGTATGCATACCCCTATGATAAATCAAGATCTTACTCAGAGAACTGATGTATTATGCTTTGGTATAGTTAGTATAGTGACCATTGGATCAAAGTAGCTCAAGTTAATTTATTTTATGTCAGTCATCAATCCGACATAGCGAAGTTGACCCAACCTAACTCGTTTTCCAAATGCTCTCACTGGAAACTGGAAGCCCCTCGAAATCATCCGAGTTGGGTGTTCCTTTGCATCTTAGTCCCTTGATAGCAGATTCCTTTGAATCAAACAATCTTGCAAAACTGTGCCAAGGGCATGCTAGCAAAGAGCTTAAAGAAATGAGTTAGGAGGTTTCAAAGGTGAAATAGCTAGAGATGTGCTCCTTTTATAGGTCCCAACCTAACTCGTTTTCCAAATGCTCTCTTGTCGGAAACTTGATACCCCTCGAAATCATCCGAGTTGGGTGTTCCTTTGCATCTCTCTCCCTTGATAGCGGACTCCTTTGAATCAAACAATCTTGCAAAACAGTGCCAAGGGCATGCTAGCAAAGAGCTCAAAGAATTGAGTTAGGAGGGTTCAAAGGTGAAATAGCTAGAGATGTGCTCCTTTGATAGGTCCCAATGCTGGGTATCATCGGCAAATATTCCCTTTTGGATGACATGCTTACTGGGCATGCTTAGATGATGCCACATCATCATTGTGCTGATTGGATAGACTTAGATGGTGCCACATTATCACCATACTAGTTGGGCCCTTATGACCAACTAGGAGACACATGTTGAGTCTGGATTGTTCCGAATGGTTTGACCGGAAGTTTTGTGTCGATTTCTGTTGGTTGTCAATTCTAGTTGTATCAAGACCAATGTTTTGCCTCGTATAACTGTGTGTTTTAAATTCTTAACACACTTTTAAAACATGACTATTTTTTGGTGAGTCTGAATTTACTAGGTTAATTTATAAGTTCTGCAAAAGTATTTTTGTCTTATAGACGATGATATTATACTGTATCAGTCCCTAGTCTCACCTGTTGCATTAATTTCAAGAATACTGTTTCACTAAGGTCACAGGGCAATAAAAAAAGTACTTATGTAGTGTGCAATCTATTCTACGCAGTCTGCTGATGTAAAATTACTTAGGTAAACAGAGTTTGTTTACCTGGGTAAACAAACTGATTGTTTTATGATTGTAATATTTTGTGTTGTTAACAATCTGCCCTTTGTGACAACCACAATTGGTTTCTAAATTGTATATGAGATTTTCAGATTTTCAGCATCTTTTTACTCGTGGAGATATCTTGCAAGCAACCTAAGAGATGTAATAGATAGAAAAAGAATAGCAGGATTATCTGTGTCAAAGGAGGTTCTTGCCAATATCCTGCTCCAAGGATTTTAATTTTGGGTACTGGGACCAGTATGGGTCCGAGCTGTACTAGCATACAATGTGTCAGCGATTTCAATAGGTGCTCGGGCGAGGCGAGGTGAGGCTCGAGCACCTCGTTTAATGTCCAGGCAGCACGCTTCAAAGAGGTGCCAACTAGGCGCTCGCCCAAGCGCAGACACCAGGCGCTTTGGGCAAGCGCCCGGGTTAAAACAAGCGACCAAACCAGCGTTTTAGGTTTGGTTTGGTCGCATTTGCGTTAGTTGGTTCAATTAAACCAACTAAAGCACTGATATCAGCCTCCCAGCATCCCTCTCGCGACTTCCCTAACCCTAACCCTACTTGCGATTCCGCCGCCAACATTTCCTCTCTATTACCGTTGCCTCTCTCCATTGTCGTTGCCTCTCTCCACTATCGCTGCCACTATCGCTATTCGTCGCTGCCACCATCGCTGCTCGTCGCTACCGCTACCACTGTCGCTGCTCGTTGCTCACCGATGCCACTGTCGCCACTGCTCTCAGTCAACAGCCTCGGTCTTATTCTTACACTCAGTCAGTAGTCTCGGTCTTACTTTTACTCTCTTCTCACATCGACTCGACTTAGTATACTGTTAACAGTATATTAACAATATACTGTTAATTGTATACAGATAATAGTATTTTTTTATTTATTAGATTAATAAAATATTATTTAATCTTAATACTATTAAATTTTATTTATTTGAAATTATTGTTAGGGTTTCAAGATAAATGATAAATGTACAAAGCAACTCAATAAATTCTCCAATGATATAAAAAAAAGATCCTGTATGGAAGGATAATTATTTAAAAAATCCGAAAGATCCTAATACATTGATTTGCATCTTCTGCGATAAGACTACTAAAGATGTTATTTTTCGTGCAAAACAACATCTAGTAGGAAATTTCAATAATACAGCAGTTTGCAAGGATCACATTAAATAATTATATCATATTTTCAATATTTAATATCATATTTTTATTTAAATAATTATATTTATTAATTATATTATATATTTTAGCGTCTCATTTTGCTCGGTTGAGCGCCTAGCGCCTCGGATGTTTTTGGAGTTTAGCGTCTTTTGACGCCTAGCACTTTTTAAATCACTGCAATGTGTTGATATCTTGATATACATCGATATATTGGTATATATCGTATTTCAAAAAAAAATCTGAAAAATAAAAATTACTATATGATACAAGTCTTGTACCGGGTGGTACATTTTATACTAGGCATGAATCATCTGGTTTACTATGATCCTTGTATCGATGGGCTATTGGATCGATGAATACCATATGTGCTGAACCATACTGCAAACCTTGTCTTGCTTATACTATGTTCATTTAAATCTTGTATCTCTTTTTATACCAAAAATGTATTCTTTAAGAGTCTACAGTCTACTAGTATCCATAATTGTCAGAGAACTTTATAAAATATGACTATTAAGAATTGATGTGTTATCCATTTTCATGAAGGACATGAACCATGCTAGATTTGTATTATGGATCAACATCCATCTAACCTGCTTCAGTTAATTTTCTTTTAGATTATTAACCTAATAGGAAAGAGATCATCTTGTTCGATGAATATTGAACAGCCTTCATGGAATTCCACCTCTTATGTAGTTTATCATACAAGCTAGTCCAGGATCTGTTTTAGATCTAAAGTTTCTATTAAGTTCATGCTTTTGGTTCTGTTTCTTATCTATATATATATTTTTTATCTGCTTGTCTTTTAATGGCAGAAATTCATCCTATTTACAATCATATAAGTACCCATTAAACTGCTCTATTCAACATATGATCAGAGATAGCAATGTTATCTAATTCAGAGTATTTTAGTTCTTGTCATGTCTCGTAGTCTAACTATGTGCTGGTATAAAAAATTGGCAGCCAAGAGTAGAAGCCCCCATGATAAATGCAAGAATCCGAAAGACAGTGAGAGCTACTCAAGCGAAAGTGGCCTACATCGGTCCTCCATCGGACTTCAACTATGATCACCAGCATCTCGGCACAGGCCCCGAAACCCTTCTTGATATTGCTGAAGGCCGCCATCCTTTCTGCTCAACCCTGCTATCTGCAAAGAACCCTGCTATCATAGTTGGTGCTAAAATTTTCGAACGAAAAGACAAAGATGCCATCTTTTCTGCAGTTGAAACCATCGCAAAGCTTCATAAAGTTACTAGGGCTGATTGGAACGGCCTAAACGTCTTACTTCTTAATGCTGCTCAAGCTGCTGCCCTCGACCTTGGTCTTGTATCCAGCCCTACCGAGAGCATCCAATCTGCCAAGTTTCTATACCTGATGGGTGCCGATGATGTGAACTTAGAGAAGCTTCCAGATGATGCATTTGTGGTTTACCAGGGTCATCATGGAGATGAGAGCGTCTACAGAGCTAACGTTATTCTGCCTTCTTCTGCGTTCAGCGAGAAAGAAGGCACGTATGAGAATGCAGAAGGCTGCTCTCAATGGACTGTTCCAGCAGTTCCCACCGTTGGTGATGCAAGAGATGATTGGAAGATCATTCGGGCACTCTCCGAGGTCGCTGGGGTGCGCCTGCCCTATGATAACCTTGAAGCTGTCCGAGCACGGATTAGGATGGTGGCTCCCAATCTACTGCATGTGGACGAGAGAGAGCCATCTACTGTATCGATCGATATGAAACCAAACTTCCAACACCAGATGAGCCTCGAGCCATTCGAAGCTGCGGTCGAGAACTTCTACATGACGAATTCTATTACTCGGGCTTCAAAGATAATGGCTCAATGCAGTTCGATGCTGCTAAAGAAGTGAAGCTTTTGTTCTTCCGGCAACCAGCAGTGCTGGTGTAATTCTTTTTTTATGTTTTATGCAAGTTTATCTGAATGCTACATTGTGTACCTGCTACTGCCGTGTTGTTGTGCTCATAAATGGCAGGGAAACCAGATCAAAATTTTCTGGTCAACATTTTATTGGCTCGTATTTCCTTCGTGGTTGTATTTTTGCATATATAGATATAGACATAAAAGTATTGTTCTGTGTTATTGCATTGCTTGATTTGATGATTGTGATTGCATGTCGATACTTAATCTGATCAATCACTGTCGGTCGGATTTGACTTAATCTGATCGATCGATCACTGTCGGCAAAAATACTTAATCTTGTATTTTTGCCTTCTTTTGCTTCTTCTTGGAAAAAAAAAATAATAAAAGAAATCCTCAAAATTAGATCCTACAAAGGATAGAAAGAATGAATGAATGAATGAGTAAATATGAAAATCCCAACTTGAGAATAATACAAAAAGAAAGAACTAATAATGTGAGGGAAACTCCAGTCATATCCCACCTATCTATGTGTAATTGCTTACCTAACACAATGTAGTTCAATATATATATAGAGAGAGAGAGAGAGTAGACTGTTGAACAACTATGGGCAGTAAACAGCATCCAACAAAACAAACAACTGTTACTACTACGCACGAAGAAAGCTGGTCTGCGAATGCAGAAAAAGCTTGACAAGATCAGCTGCAAGTTACTGCTGCTGTCGAATGGACATAAAAACCACAACTATTGACGAGAACAGGTACACAGGTTATCAATGAGCCTCGCTCATACTTACTAATGTACACCAATTTTTTCTACCACGCCCATCAACTGACAATTAATTACATGACCGCTGAGCAGGTCCCAATGTTACCTCACACTTCCATCACATCGTTTTGCTGAAGAAAACAGAGAGAAATTATACATATATATAGATATATAAATATAAATATATATATATATATATATATATATATATTTGTATCAAATTAACTAGCTCAAAGAACTACCACTCTGACAACCGATGCTTCTTACTTCGATCCACAACTTGCAAACATAATCGACCGAAGCAATTTCTAACCACCAATGACCTCTCATAATTACGTTGCTGGGGACCAACTTGATAACTTGGTATCTTGGGGGATGGTAAAAAAGAATCCCATAAAGATTTCTTCCGCTCCAACATGACAAGCAACAGAGAACTTAAGAAAGAGCAATTGGAGATCTTGTGTAATACCAACTGATATGCCGCCATGATCAGTAAGTCATCCAGCCAAACTTTACCTACAAAACAAAGTGACTGGTTAAAACTCTTCCCATGCGGAACAACACAACATGGACATGCTAAAATACGAGGTCTCGGATATGGCAGTTTATAAAGAGTACGATACTATTATACCGGTGTACTGGCCATATCCAGATATTAAACTTCTTTTTATTTTTTATTACTAGTACACTGAAGCATATCAAGGCATAACATACCATATCCATCAATATGCACTCGTCCGATAACATTTTAATATGGGTACCACAGCCAGTGTTTGATTCTTAGCAAAATTTATGCACAATGTAAAGGTGCATTTGAAAACGAGGATCGTGATTGAAGTATGTACAGCTGAAGAAATAAACTTTATATCAGAAACCAAATAACAGAGATGTCTACAATGATGTATCTATAACAATATGCATGTTATCTCTACCATGTTATGAAAGAAGTTAAGACCACAGAGTCTGCACGTGAACTGGAGAAAACATGCCTTCATGCTATCCACCTTCATTCATAATGCACATAAAATATGGGACTCTTGAAGCCAACAGGTATTTTACATGCGGAGCCCTTTCTCCGACAGTTTAAGCCATACATATGATGCGTTCAAACAACTACATGGGAGGGTAATAACACATATGCATATTAGGAGTCATACAATCTGCCAGCTGAAAGACAATTCAGGAGCAACTGTCCCATTACTAATCACTAAGACTAGCAATCTTAATAACAAGGATAGCGGAAAAAATCTTGGAGTGAAACTTAGAGTAGTCACCAGATAGTATGAATGCCTTCACAAATTCTATAGCAATACACGGTCCTAATGTGATTACAAAATAAATCCAGGGAAAAAAACAAACAATAATCAGGAAATGAATGACATTTGATGAGCAATAGCTAACTCATTTGTGTTGCTCCTAAAATTGTTTTCATTATATTGCTTCTAACATAACTGCCAGAAAACACTCGTTAGGCTGTTTATAAATGACAAGTGGGACCCAGAAAACAATCAATCAATCATCATGTATAAGGCATAAAAGTGTACTTTTTTGAGTCTTTATATCACACAAGCAAACCAGCTAGAATCAATCAAGGTTAGGCCTCGAAAACATAAAAACTGAAAGTCAAGAGTAAGAAGCCATCAGTTCAAATAATTACATAATGCACGTGAAGGGTTCAAGTCTTACTGAAACTTTCGTGAGATCACTTGAAACTTGTGGTAGCACAATGTCCACTCTGAAGTGTCCCACTAATTCCAAAAATATCTTGATTTTGTAGATATCCATCATCACCAGTGTAAGCACTACTATTAGTCAAGTCATTTGTTGGAGATTCGATGTCATCCACAGCAAAACGACTTGGGATACAGGTACCTTTACCAACAAAACCGAGATTTTTCCCTAGTCCCTTGTCAGGTAATTTTACCAACAGTCTATCAGTGGCTTCAATGTTACAAGAACTAGGCACAAGACTGTGTGTGCCATTTGGATGACTAATGCTAATGTCAGGGCTATGCAACTGCCAACTAGTGCTGCTACCTGTACTTGATAACACTTGTGAATTCATTGATACAGGAACTGAGAAACTATCTACTGCAGCTAAATTATCTAATACTTGCTTCATGCTGGATGGCATAACATTTGACTGGGTGGGCAGGCGATTGTAATTCACAAGTGAGCTACTGTTATTCAAACTTGAGTTATGGGTGATAGGAATAATATTTTTATCTGTCCTCAATGAGCCCGATAAGTGAGATGGAACTACCATGGAGTTCTGACTGCTAAGAATAGAGTTGCTCCCAGCCTGAGAACTGTTTAATGGTTGAGAAGGGACTATTATAGAACCTTGATTTAGAAGCCCAGAATCGGTCCCCAGTGAAATGCCAGTCAATGACTGAGAGGGGAGTATTGTGGATCTATGATTTGTAACAAAAAGGTTACTCCCCGTCTTCAAACTGGTGGATGAGTGAGAAGTAACTACCGCAGAATCTTGAATCACCGGAACAACAGCATTCCCTGGTTGAAAATTAGCTGAAGATTGGGAGGAGATTATGGTAGAGTCCTGATTTATATGCATAGGATTGCCCTGAACCTGAAATTTGTTTGATGATTTTGCTGGGGCAACCAGACAAGATCTTTGGACATTAATAGCATGATTGGATTCTGACGGCACAGTCTGCGGCTGTGGCTGCTGCAACATCGTCATGAGCATGTTACTGTTCTGAGAAGTATTCAACCCTCCAAGGTTGCTGGCAGAGCCCAGAGCACCAAGATCGTTTGCGGGCCAAACAGGAAAAGAGGATACTGCCTGGCCCTTTAATAAAGGCTGACCAAATGCTATTCCTCGTTCAAAAGTAACACTATTATTTCGTTGCACTGAAGCTTGTTGGAGCACTTGCTGGTCTATTGTTGGCATCGCTAAGTTACAAGGAGGATGACCTAAGAGCTCATCTTGCAAGGCAGCCAGGGTTTCTGGCGAAATTTGACCTGAGACTGCCAAAGCTTGGAAATCAAATCTTCCCAGCTGACCCACTTTTGCATTTGAAGAAGCTCCATATAATGGACTATTAAGTCCAGTGTGGTGTTGAGCTACCCCACTCAATCTCTTCAGATAAAGCCTGAACTTCTGTACATGTTAAAATGCTAAAAGGTTATCGTCATTATTGTATAACAATCCAGATTTCACAGGGAAAAACTTAGATAATATTTCCTTGAAAATGGAAATTGGCTCATATTGTTATATGACTACTACATTGACATAGGCAGAATAATGAGTCTCGATTAATCATTATGTGCTTTCATGCCCATCAGTTAACTCAGTTACCAAACTAGTCAAGGCAAAACATGCAATAAAATGGGTGCTCTTTCAAGCCCCCAGTATCTTTCTTTTGACATGTAAATTGCATCAATCCAAGTATTGACTTCTGAACTAACAATTACCGAAAGCATCCAATGGTACAATTGCTCATATTTACAATGAAAGATTAACTACTATTGTGCAAGACTACAGTTAATGATATTGTACTGCTAATGTTAGCTATGCAATATGTTCTGTGCCTAATGGTTGGTTCCTGTTTTGGTCAAAGGCATTGTCTTTGTATTGTTGGCTCTATTAATGTTGGAGTTCATGCATGTCTAAATATACATCTTACTGTCACTGAGATTGTCATATGAATTTATTGTTTAGGATGGTCACTATCTTAAACTTGTTCTTGATGTGTTGGTACAGACTAGTAAATTCTGATGGTTGGCTCTAAAATCTGTACTTCGATTAATAAAAGTGCATTTATGCCTTTATATAAAAAGATATCTCATCCATACTCTAATGTAGAATTTCAAGGGTAACATAATCTTTGATTGAGTACAACATCAATACCCGATCCGCTTCGCAATTTATGCATAAATTGTAGATAAATTTCAAAGCAATAACTACAATATGAACTGGCATAAAAATCTCAAAATCTAAAGAAACAGTATAAAAGATTTTCTTGAGACAGCAGTGTTCTACAATCTTATATCATGTTTTAGTCTATTAGCAATAGCAAGTAGGCAAATTTTCACTAATATCATCTATACTTTGTCAACATGATATATGCCAATTTATTTTGCTTCTAGAAGTTGATTTTTGTTGATTAACAGGACTCTTAAGACAATAAGTCAATTCATAGGTACCATATGAGATTAAACATCTATGTCAAGAACATGAACAACCAAATTGATCTGGTAAGATGGCCAGAAAAAGGATCAGAGCATGTGATAGGTTCCAATTTCACAGAAACACAAAAAGAAACTAAAAAGAAGAGCAGCATCATTGCACAAAAATGAATAGCTAGCTCAAAGACAAACCTGCAAATGGCTAGCAACGTTTTCTCTAGTCAGACCAGGCACATTCATCAATTCTAGGATTCTCTTGGGCACAGCTTCTGCAAAATCCAGCAAAAAATTTTAGGAACATAGAGAGTTTTTGATTAAATTTTCCAAAGTCAAGCTTATGTTTTCTTTACAAAGAATCAAAATTTGTATGGTCAATTCATTTCAATTAATAGTTAGAAAAGCATTTATTGTTGCTATCCAATAAAACATGAGTCATGAAAGTTCATACTGTCTATTCCTAGTTGGTTCACGGCATTGACAAACTGCTGATGGAGCTCAACTGACCACACCACACGTGGTTTTTTCGATGAAGAAGGGTCTATGTTATCTAACTCATTGTCATCTTCTTCTTTAGCATCTCTTTTCTTTCTTTGATATTTCCATGAACAATCTATTCCATCATTCACTGTGGAAGCATATTCAGAATCATCTGTGACTTGTCTACCGCGATCAGCTTCTTCAACACTACCTGAACGCTCTATTTCTTTACTATCTAGCCATTTTCTTCTTACAACATGCTGCCATATGTTCTGTAGCTCTTCCATACGGACAGGCTTAGTTAGAAAATCACAAGCCCCATGACTGACTCCTTTCATCACAACATTGAATCTTGTATCACCAGACATCACTGCAGATTCACGCATAAAGCATAGTAAATGTTTCTAGGATAGCTCAGAACCCCAGATGCATATAATGAATATAGAAAAACTAAGTACTCACTGATAACAGGTAGATCCATTTCGAGACCAACTAATTCGAGTAGCCTAAACCCATCCATGTCAGGCATATGAACATCACTGATTATAAGATCAAAAGCACCCTTATTCTCCCTTAGCAGAGATAAAGCTCTTGTAGCCTCAGAACAAGTTGTAACTACAAAAATGGAAGAAGAGCATTATTATTTTGAATATTTTAAAAACTATAATTACATGATTAGAGCTAAACAAGAAACTTCAGAGGAGCATTGTCGATGTAAGAAAGGGTTCGAGTTATTGGCATTGTACCGTATAATGTCAAATGCATGTCCATTTAAACTAAAATGCAATACCACTCAAAATGTTTTACAAATATCTAATGGCAAGCAAGCAAGCAGGTAAGGAACCAGAGAAAAGAAGCAAAAAACCTCAACATAAGCAGTGAAAAAAAGGAACATGGCTCAAGCAGTAAATACTTTTCACTATCTTCAAAGGGAACTTGTATCAGAGGTAGTTTTTCTTTCTCTATAGTATAGGTGGATTATAAAGTTATGTGACTGATAGTTCTAAGGCAAATCAATAACATCAATTTGATGCTTACTCTATCTTATATATCCTAACTAGATAGATTCCATCAGTAGCATTTAAAACTTCTGCAGGTCACTTAGAACCCAGCATCAGTAACATACTTTGAAGTTTTGATCCATAAAACATTCCTATAGCAGTAAATGTGGATGCATAAGCTCATGATAATGAAAACCAGCTCCCGCTGTCCCCCCTCTCTCCTTTTCCCCTTGGCTCTATGACAGTATAACTCTGAATCAAGCTTAAATAGTACCAGTTTCAAACCTGCACAAAAATATGTTCAACACAGACTCCAACCAGGCACAGACAAGTTAGAGTCAACCAAGGTAGGAACTGTCACTACAAATGTTGATGGTGATCGTTTATGCTGATTGCCAAAGACTACAAAATTTCTGAAAAAGAAGGTTCCCAGGGAAATGCCTAGAATGTCTTAAAATAACAGAATAATTATGTTCATAATGATAAGTTCCTAGGATCGGCTAGCAAGCTGTAAAATAGAACGTTATTACGCCTACCTTCTAAGACAACTACAAATCTTTACTAATAATTCAGACTTTTTCCAATATGCTAAACAAGAAAGGGATGTAACCACATTCATCAGTCAAAAAGCCTAACACGTCACATTGTGATCATCAAGTACACCACACTAGCAATTTCCTTTCAATAACCCAAACCCAAAAGGGATTAGATGTGCTGGTAAACAGTGTCGCTACTCATTGGTTGGCTAAATTTACTTTCGGAAGTAGAAACTAGCATCAAACGGAGTAACTTACTCAACACAGATTCACATTAGTAAGCAATGACTAGTTGCATATCCAGCAAAGTATCTCACTTAAATTTCCAGTTAATGTTAGGATCTGAAATATAAGAAGAATAAAGGAGTTGTATGCTTCGCCAGTAAAGTCATTTTTTTACTTCAATCTCTGTAAATTTGGTCCTAGATTTTTAGTTTTCCACATGTTAATGTAATCCTTAGACTACCACAATGCGCCCACATTCACATCGGTGTCCGATGCCAATGTGTAAGCAAAAAGACCATAAAAAACGATCAAATTGCTTAAGGAACAAAAATAAGACATATCAAGGGCCAGCTCATAACTAAAACCTCAGATTCCCAATAACTGAAAAGACCAACACAACCCAGCACGAGTTCAGAAACGCAAGCTTTCGGGCACAAACAGGGGTGCAAAGAGCAACTCACCATCGTACTGGCAGTTAAGAAGCATACGCTGAACCACAGCCAAGCAGATCGGGTCGTCATCCACCAAGAGAATCTTCATCCCCACCGGGAACTTATCCGGCACTCTGTCACTCTCCAACTTGGAACTCGCGTAGCTGCTTCCCACGCTCATGTTTCGCACCTCCGATTCCCGAACCTTCGCTTACTCGGACAATCCCCAATCCCGCCAATCACTCCACAAACTTGTTCAAATCACCACTTCTACCCCACCTCCCACAGATCCCTATCCAACCTCCATGCCCAACCTTTCCAATCCAAAGCTCGACAAGATTTGACACCCCGGATCCGCCGGAACCTCCTCCAAGAGCAGAGCGGGAAAGTCAACGGGAAACCCCCTCCGCCGCAACCCGACCCGGTTCAGATCAAATCCACGTAAAGATCGAGAGCACCCGACGCCTGAGAGTTGCGAACCGCGGCTTCGTCGACCGATCCCTCGATCCAAAGATCACTGTGAGCGAGGGAGCAGAGAGAGAGAGAGAGAGTGAGAGGAGACGGGAAGAGAGAGAGGATACCACTGTTGGGGTGTGTCCTTTCTTGGGGTCCTTTCGCTTTTCTTAATGAGAGTTATGAGTTTATTGATGGCCTCCTTAATGAGAGAGAGAGAGACGGCGAAACGAGTAAAACTATTTCCTACACCTTTCTCCCGTTACCCTCTTGCACAAAGGTGAGGTCGGGTCCGACCCGGACCCACTATTTTCACCAATAACGTCATAGTTATAGCTGTAAGTAAATAAATTGGGTGGCGAAAATAATTACATGGCAGAGGGTGTGCAGAAAAGGACCAAAGTGGCCTTGTTCGTTTCCACAACTACCTGTCTTGTGATTGGGGGAAGCTTTGGAATTACACGTGGGCCCGGCCTGGGTCCGTTATTTTGCGCCATTAACATTACAGGTAGGAATACGGGTTTATAAAATAGTGAAATACAACTTAGAAGCGGCTGTGGTAAAAGTAAAATGCCACCAATAGAAAAGTGCCAAGTGGCCTTGGATTGGAATGTGGGAATCTTGGGGGTATTTCCCTTTTTTTTTTCTTTATTGCACACTAATTGATGGAATCAAATTACAAAAGGAGGAAAAAAAGATGTGTGGGTGGGAGGATGGAAGGGGGGGATGAATTTGGCACATATAATTGGCAGGACCTGTGACCATGATTGGGGGAGGCTTCTTTGGCTACCAACCTGTTTTTGTATTGTTCTCCATTCATGGGTGCATGCAGGTCTCTTGCAGTTAATATTGGGACCCCTCAGAGACTCCTGGATTGGGAGCTATTTAATGTACTTGGGTGGCTTCATGATTTGATTGATTGGTGGCAGTTGCTAATGGGCTTGAGTCTGGCTGTAGCCAAATGGAAAAGAATAGACCCAATGTTGGGTATAGAAGTCATCTATAGGGAGTTATATTTTTATTTGGCTCACAAAAAAAAAATATATCTCATGACACAACCCCTTACCAAATATAATAGATATAAAAATCAATCTTATAGTCTGAACTAGCAAAGAAAAAGAGCTCACTCCCCTCTCCTATATGCATATATGATTTGTAAGTAATGTTGAAGTATTTCAATAAGGTCTATATATAATAGTTGGAATTAAGAATATGTTAGGGAGTATCATATTTTATCTTCAAAATATGAATGGAACATTCAGAATATAATTCAATTTGTATCCATTTGATGTAGATCTCAACATCGGCTAGGAAGCCATCCTTGATGGCAACATTTTCATAAAATATAATAATATTATTTTATCTAGCTATGTGCATCTAGCAAAAATAGGGATACAAGTGTGTTAGAGTTGAACTCTCACTTTAATTGGCGATTTGGATTAGGATAGATCAGAATACATACAAAATATATTTGACTTGACCCAATTTTTGACCAATAGAAGTGGTGTTTATTACATTGTATCCTGTATTGTTATCTAAATTAGCTTAGAATTGGCTTGGTTGGAATCGATTTGGGTTTTGAAACATCACTCGATCCAAGAATATATATATTATACATTAAGAAATAAAAAGAGTTATCGATGTAATTTAGTATAAATTTTGATAAAAACTAATATAATTGATGGGTGAATAAGCTCGGATAAATTTTAACCTAATATCTAATTATTTTTTATTTAAAATATATATTTTATTATATTAAATAACGTATATGATGCTCACAGTGAATTTGACCATGCAATCTATTACTGCACAATAATGCACTAACAAACATAAATGACAAATGTAATTATAATGAAGGTATTCAAATAAATATCTCTTTTACCTTCTTTTCTTGGTTCAAATATGTGACCAAAAAAATTTAATCATATATATATATATATATATATATATATATATATATATATATATATATATATACATTATCAAGTTCATGCTAAGAACTAATTAATTGTGAACTCCATGCTAAGTCAAGTTCAATCTAGTGTAGAATAAATTAATATTTTATGTTATTAAGGAATATTCTTAGTATAGTATACTTGGAGAGGGCCTCTTTCTATAATGTATCAGGTTTGTTGATGGACTATTCCTCCTCTGAAATATTTAGGTATAATTCTCACAAATCTTTCAAACCCTCTATCATCAACCAAAAAGAAACTCAAAGTATATTAATTTATTTATTCTAGATATGTGAAATTTGAGAAGAATTATAGAATGGGATCTCTTGCTATGTGATATGATGGTGGTGGGTGACTTTGAAAAGTGTGACTCCACTCGATCACATGATGAACATGGCGCTTCTGTTTCCCGAGCACTTTTCAATGAAAGATGGGCACAGATAAAGCAGGCAAGGAAATGACATGCAACTCCATGGATGAGAGTTGAGGGGCCGTCCAACTGTTCTATATGGATAACGAATGGGAAGAGCTCCATGTTACGTGTTCTCTCATTCTTCTTCCACTTGAACGTAGTGCGCTGACGGCCATGTCGTGCTCTCCTGCAACTCCATTACCCATGGTTGCTTCAAATATGATCCACAGATGCCCATGACAAGGACTACCATTTCACTGCACAAGTCAAAGTCAGATGCAGACTCCGTGAATCTTCTTCGCGTTGATATCTTGTGAGCTTGTTGATGGCACGCAGTGCACTTATGTCCATGTCTTTCTCTCCTGCAGCTCCACCGCTGATGGCTGCTTCGTGATCTATAGATGACCGTGACGAGGACTACCAGTTCATTACAAAAGTCAAAGCCAGGACGCAGACTCATCCAGTTGTGAACTTGTTGATGGCACACGCACACGGTGGGTTTATGTCCATGTCGTGCTCTCCTGCAACTTCACCACCCGCTCATGGCTGCCATACGATCTAAAGATGATCGCGACGAAGGCTACCAGTTCACTGCAGAAGTCAAAGTCAGATGCACGCGAGTCTCTTCCAGTTTTGATGCTTGTGAGCTTGTCGATGGCACGCAGCACCGTGTTGACGTCCGGGTCGTTCTCTCCTGCAACTCCACAGCTCATGACTGCTTCATGATCTATGGATGACCACGACAAGGACTGCCGGTTCAATGCAGCAGTCAAAGTCAGATGCTGAGCTCGTTGATGCACATGTCCATGTTGTGCCCTCCTGCAACTCCACCGTTAATGGTTCCCTTACGATCTCTATATAGATAACCACGACGATGACCATCAGTCTGATGAGACAGACTCGCGAGCTTGTTGATGGAGAAAGCGCAGTGTACTCACCCTGCGCTCCCATCCATGGCTTCTCCATGGCCTATAGATTACTACGACAACAGTCACCAGTTCAGGAAGTCAAAGTCTGCTGCAAACTCGTTGAGCCTCTTCCAGTTTTGATGCATCGTCTGCTTGATAAGGGCTCCAAAGTCGACTCTTTTTTATGGTCGCCAAACCTAGAACACACGGTGGAGATGATGGTACGGAAGTCAAGAAGCTGTTCTGATGTGTAATATATAACATCATAAAATTTTAGCCAATAATAACATATTTCCAAGCTTTTAATTTTATAAGAAATACACATTATCAGATAAAATTAAGAGCGATAAATATAAAAATTAGTGTGATATATATATATATATATATATATATATATATATATATATATACACACACATATATATATATATATATAAATATATATATAATATGTATATGTTTGTGTGTGTGAGTCTTCCGGACCCACACACATACCCGAACCATATTCTTTGCCAAAACGGGTCGGACTTCCGGATTCATATTAAAAGCCCTTCTTTGCCAAACTCCGAAAGCTTTCCTGCTTCCCCATCCCACGACGCCAGCAACCGCCACTCCACCGCCTGGTCTTCGCCTCCGTCGGCGATCTCGCCCTCAAGCTCCTCTGCGATCTCGTCTCCCGTGGACTCTGGCCCCACATTTCGGCCCTCAATTCCGCTGTCTCCCTCCTCGCTAGGCACGGTGGCCCCCGGTCGGCCCAGGCTTTCGTGGACGTCGCTTTCCCCGCTCTCGACTGCGATGCCAACGTCGTCATCTTCAACTCCATCGTCGAAGGCTATTGTCGCGGGGCCTCCGCCATCTTGAGCAGTATGCAATCGTGTGGGCCCCATCCCGACATTGTCACCTACAACACCATGATGAGCTCCTTCGGCAAGCGTGGAATGCCTCGGTAACTTACAGCATTCTTTGCATTGATGTTGAAGGCTCACTCCCCGATAGTGGTTACTTATAGCATTCTCGTCAATATGTTGTGCGAATTGGGCGACTTGAGAATGGGGTATTTCACACTGAATGATATGCAGTTCTTAGGGATTTCTCCAAATTTGGTAACTTTCACGTGTTTGATCGATGGATACTGCAAGAACGATCGTTTGGATATGGCACTGGACTTGTATGATCGCATGACAAGTCTTTCTGTGCTGCCAAATGTATTTACTTTCAATGCACTTGTTGATGCTCTCTGTAAGAAGGGGATGCTGGAGAGAGCGGTAGAGATGTTTGAAAAGATGCACGAGATAGGGGTGCCAGCAAATGTGGTGGTCTATACTTCCTTGATAGATGGTACTTCAAAAAAGGAGATTTTGATACGGCAATGAGATATTTGAGTAGAATGTATGAGAGGGGAATCCGTCTCGATGTGAAGGGATATGGGAGGGTTATTTGGGAACTTTGCAATAACGGTCATTTGTATAGAGCTTTAGAGATGAGAAAGGAGATGGAGGGAAGAGGCCTGATTCTAGATAAATTTATCTTTAACAATCTGATGGATGTCCATTTCAAAGCAGGGGATGTGAAGAAGGGCTTGGACTTGCATAATGAAATGCTCATTAAAGGTTTTGAGCTTGATCTGTCCACGACTTCGGCGGGCTTTGCAAGCATGGGCTTTTGCAGGAGGCAAAAGTATATCTTGTGAAAGCGAAAGAAGCTAATGAGGTTACCTATGCCGCACTTGTCGATGGGCTGTGCAAGCAAGGGAATACAAATGATGCTGATAAGGTTTTCATGGATATGCCAAAATCTGGTCTAGCTCCATATAAGTTTAGCTACACTTGAAAAATTGCTGGCCACTGTAGAGAAGGGGATATAATTGAGGCACTGAGACTAAAGAGATTGATGGTTCAGAAGGGCATTTATCCTGATCTGCTTAACTTTAGCTCACTTATCTGTGGTTCAGCAACTAAAGGGTTTATGATTGAGGCAAAGTAGGTTTTTGATGATATGCTAAACAGAAGGATTGATCCAAATGCTGTGGTGTATGATATTTTGATTAGAGGTTACCTCATGCAGAATGATATTTCTGCTGCCTCAAATTTGGAAGAAGACATGAAAAGGAGGGGTCTTATTACGGAAAACGCACCACTAATGACGAGTGCATATTCATCCACATAGGTTTCTTATGATTCTGTAGTATGGGAACTTTGTCAAGGTTTGATCAATTGACCAAATAAGCAATTTGTTGATCAAATGCAGATTTTCTCTATATCCATCTTTTAACTCTTCAAGGGGTGTCAGTCTGCTAACTTGGTCTACCATTTGGCATGACCAGATAAAATGCCTGATCTTTGCAGGATAAACTTGCATGAACTAATTCTGCTTCTAGAAGGAAAAACTTGTCTGATACTCTAACCATTGCCTGCGATCGGATGGTCAAGGTTAGAATGTCATGCCACACTGCATAGAAGAAAAGGGATAGAAAGTTATCTGAGCAGTGATTGTGGTCGCTGCATCTTAATTGTTTCTTAAACCACCTTTGTTGCTCGTTTCAGCCAACTAATATGCTGCAGTAATGGTTCGGTGGAAACCGTACTGTGTCTGAAGTTCTGAGGATCTCTTTGTTCTTGCCTGAGGTGGTGAATATTTTGGAACATGAATTGTTTAGCTACTTGTATGCTTGGTGCTGCATATGTTTTCAAATGCATATGGTCTTTATAACAATGTATACTTGGGCGTGCTTGTTTTTTTAATCTTATATTAATCCTATGTTTTTCTTTATTGTAAGGGATGGACAATGCCCTGAATATAGTGCTGATGAACAAGCAATTTGCACTGTCGGCCTTGCTAAATGGAAGTCTGGAATTTTTGTTGAAGCAATCCACTATCTCTCAGTGTTGGCAACTCCTGTTGAGGTAGGATCACTACTGCCAAATATTTTTTGTTGAATTCATTTGAAAGCATCATTGTTGTCTGAAAAATATAGTGCCTAACTTGATTATTTTATTTTAATCACATGCATTGACAGTGTTAGCATGGCCTCTTGGTCGACCTCCTTATAAATGAATCGGAACCTTTTACTGCATATTCCTCATTACAAGAAGCTGTGATGTCCCAAGTCCCAACTTTGGTTTTTCTTGACAACCTTATATTGCTTTGTTCTAGTTCTCAATCTTCATAGAAATTTCACATAATAGACAGTGATGTCCGAAGTCCCAACTATGGTTTTTCTTAATGACCTTATATTGCTTTGTTCTAGTTTTCAATCCTTAAAGAAATTTCACATAGACAATGACCATCGATTATAAATGGTAATTACTGTTTCTAGCATTGAAAGACTTATATTCCAAGAATGGGGTTCTTGATACTTAATACCAAGTTTTAAAATACCACCTGAACTAGCTGGTATGGGGTGGTATTTGCCATCTCATTGGCCAATTAGGACGTAGATCATGCAATTTTGTCTAGTTCGGTCCAATATGGTTTTTGCAGCGCAGTAAGCTCACTGCATCTGGCTTACCAGGTGGTAAGCAAACCGGTTTTGCAATTGTACCTATCGTCCGACACCAATATTCTTTTGTATGGATATCAGTATTCTTCTGTTGTTCAGCCAGGACAATAGTTCAAGTCCCTTGCAGATAACTGGTTTGAGTGTGTTTCAGAATTCTTTTGTATCAATTCTCTGCATATATATGTATATATTATTGCCAGAAATGAATTAAATCAAAGATTTAAATCTCGGTTCAATACTGATTTTGTTAATATATATGACTGGTACAATACTAGTATAGCAGGTGGTATGCCAACTTATACCAATCTGGTGTTATTGAATAACGTAATTAAAAATGAAAATAAGCAGTTCTGTTTCTGTATCAAACTATATGTTTTGACACCGGTACTTGATCGAGCTGATGAATACTGGTTATTGAATGTATGGCTTTTGGCTCTTAAATTATCGTTTTGTTTATTCGTAAGCAAACGTTTAGTCATAGTATACTTCTCCAGAATGATGATACTTCTTATTTTTGTGGATTCAGTTGATTGTCGTTAGAGTATTCTTGAGGGTGATGACGCTGGAGCGGAAGGGGCCATGGGCATTAACAAGACAGAGGAGGTCGTCGAGGAGGTGGTTGACCTAGGCAAACTGACGATGAAGGGTCCTGGACGTGGGGAAGGTGAAGGAGATCGTCAATGGCAGCGATGAGTCAGATAGCGACGCTAGCGACAAGCGGAGAAGGATGACGGGTACTTTTGGGATTATAAAAAATAAGATCACAATTTAAGAAAAATAAAAACAAGAGATTTTGAAGAATAAGAGCCGCGGAAAAATAAATTAAAATAGGAACGTTGAAGTAAGTATCTTTTATCGCCAATTCGCCCATTATTACTTACTATATCATACTAAAATTCGGGGAAATTCATTAATTAATACTTGCACCCAACCCTAAGGAAGTCCCCAAAAGAACACGTAACATGTTCTGCTTAATAAACAAATGGGTACAAAAGTGAGTCAGTATTGTCCGGGGTAAGTGAAAATACTACTCTCCCCAAAAGCCTTTCCCCGCTCGCTCTCTTTCTCGCTCTCCGCCGCATCGGTACCGAGAAGAGCGTTTCTTATTTCGTCTTTCCACTCGTGACCAGGTTGAATTCTTTTGAGTTTTGTGGGCGAGCACCGGTTCTCGGAGCTCGTCCTCTTCTTCCGTCCTAGGGTTTTTGGCCCCGCGGTTCCTCCCGTTCCGGCCGCAGCGGAGGGCGATTGGATGGCGTGGGAGGACGAGATCGTCGGGCCGGACGTGGCGTCCGCTGGCCTCCATATCAGCGAGCGCATCGGCAAGGACGTCGCTGCACAGCTCGACCTCGACGAGGCCCTCGAAGCCTCCCGCTACGCCAGTCATCCCTACTCCTCCTTTCCCAAAGAGGTAACACACATATGCCCTCCTCTTTCCTGCGACGCTGGAACCTTAATCCATTTCAACGCGTCGTTTTGAAGTCGACTGGGAGGTGCTTGTTTACTGCCCTTTTGTTTCTTGGCCACAAGTCAAACGTGTGTGGGTAAGATCAGGATCATCAGGCATTTCGCGAGAAAATGTTGTTACCTATGCTTGACATGATCGTTGAAGTGAGTTGGGTTCTAAGTCGATTAAAATTGGAGGAATTTGAGGGATTGGTTGGAGGCGTCATCACTTGAAAAACATGGCAGTGTTTTCCTCCCCACGCAGATGAAGTTTGACCAAGAACAGTACATGCAAAGGAAAGTTCTACCATGATTTTAAATTAGAAGGCAAACTGTTTTCCATGGAAAGGAACAATTTGAAGAGATATGTGCTTTTGATCAGCACAAATCACATTTCATACTCTTGATAAATGCTGACTGTGAGTGGAATGTAGGTTACTTATTATGCCTCTTGCTTCTCCTTGAGAGAATTACCAACAAATCCCAATGAGAGTCACTGGAACAATTGTGAGCAAGAAATGGGAAGAAGTGTTTGGGGAGATTAACAACTAGGTGACTACCATAAGCATCAGCTGTAGGAAGAGTAAGGGAAGGAGAAGAAATGCAAAACTTGACGAGATATCCAATGGAAATAATTATCTTAATGCGAGAAGGGAGGGGTTGGTAGTAGGGAGTGGTTTTAATAGTATCAATGTTTTCAGTAGTTTCACCGGTCTTAGTCGAATGACTTCAAATTTATATCCAATTTATATTCGGGCTCGATGCTTCTTATCTAACCCATCTGATATGTATTGGGATTGGCTGAAACTCAACATCTCAAGCATGTTCTCTTTTGAATTAATATAAAAAAATCCAAGACAATCTTTTGTTACTACTGAAGATGCCTTTGGGTGCTCTCTTCCATGTATGCCTTTTTCAGTTGGGCAATATGGATGATTAACTTTAGAATTCATGACATGTCTCATATGCTGAATCAGACTTTTTTTCTATCTAATTTATCTTGCCTTTGTCATCCAATGGGCATTTTGCCCACTCTGGAAAATTTCTCACTCATGTGTCCTGTCATGATGGTACAATGTGAATCTACCTTTTCAGAAACTACAAAGTACCCAAGGGATGATTTGGAGATAATCTGAGAGCAAACATTTCAAAATGATATTTGGCCTATAACATACCCATGTGTTTACACAGAACTCCATGCAGACACACATATATAACTATTTACTGCTACGTCTCTCCGTATGATAACCTGAATTTTTGATGATTTGCCACTTTTTAAGTCTATGTCATTTTGCAACAAAATCTAGTATTATTATGATCGTATCAGTGATTCACAGAAAAAAATACAACATTTCTACCGTACTTTCGTGAGCCAAGTGACTCCTGAAAGTCTTTCTCCCACCAATTCATATTTCTTGACATCCAGACTCTTTGGTTCTCTTGCTTTTTTTGAGTATTTTTACACATTTGTACACATTGACCTGGTTGTTTACACCTGATGATTTAACAAAATGATAGAAGGAAATTGTCATCTCTTGGTGTTCCCGTATGTGTATTATGTCTTTCTTTAATATATCTCTGGTATTCAGGCCGTTGCTCTCCTTTTCCTTTTAACAAGAATATTATTGTAGTGGCCTCCTTTAGTTGAAGTGGTGGAGACTCGGGAGTTACCTTCTCTGCTAATTGAAAGATATAATGCATCTGGTGGTGAAGGAACAGCACTGTGTGGAATATTTTCTGAGATTCGAAGAGCTTGGGCATCAGTTGACAATTCCCTGTTTCTTTGGCGCTTTGATAAGTGGTAAGGTTTCCATTCACCAATATATCTTTGATTTTTTGTCTTTTATCTCCATGTCAAATCCCAGTCAGGATTCATTAGTTCTGTGAACATGTCAAGAAAATTCAATTTAATTTAAGAAAAATTTGACTTCATTTTAGAAATTGTTGTTGGAGTCATACTCAAGGTGCCCCTTCTGTTTTTGGGGGGGGGGGGGGAGGGGAGAGAAGGAAAAGGTTCTTAACCCAACAAGCATCACAATGGAAAAGTTAATTGTTATTGAAGGGCACACTTGAGAGTTGAGACACCACTTTGGTTTGTGGGGGTAGGGAGGGGGAGGGGGAGACGGGCCAAACAAGCATCACAAGGGCAAAGTTAATCCTCTATATTTGTTCGACAATCTACTTTGTTTTTAGTAACCATAATATTTGTTTTTTGGGCTCTCTAGTGCTGCATCATGTAACTAATTACTTGTAATTATGGTATGGGCTGGTCACAAAATGTCTGTCCCATTTGTTTCTAACTGTTACGAATGCAGATTATTTCACTAATCAACATTACTATCCTTGTTATCATTTTGGAAATTCATGTATTGTTAACTTTGTCAAGTTACAGAGATCTTATCGGCAGGATCATTTTGTTATATGCTACAGTTATGTCTACATAGCATGACAATTTACCAAGTTTTTATATGCTACAGTCATGTCTGCATAGCATGACAATTTATGAAGTTTTTGACTAAATTGTGGGCAAAATCTTTGTTGATATGACCAATTAGTTCTTGTTATGGTCCTTAAAACAATGTATACTTGTGCATGCTTTTTTTAAATCTTATATTAATTCTAAGTTTTTATTTATTGTAAGGGATGGACAATGCCCTGAATATAGTGCTGATGAACAAGCTATTTGTGCTGTTGGGCTTGCTAAATCGAAGTCTGGAATTTTTGTTGAAGCTATCCAATATCTCTTAGTGTTAGCAACTCCTGTTGAGGTAGGATCACTGCTGCCAAACAATTTTTGTTGAATTCATTTGGAAGCATTATTGTTTTCTGAAAAAGAATAGAGCCTGACTTGATAATTTTAATATTAACACATGCATTGACATTGTTAGCATGGCCTTTTAGTTCACCTCCTTATAAATGAATCCGAACCTTTTACTGCATCTTCTTCGATAACAAGAAGCTATGATGTCCCAAGTTCCAATTTTGGTTTTTCTTAGCAGTCTTATATTGCTTTGTTCTAGTTCTCAATCTTTAAAGAAATTTCTCATATAGAAAATACACCATGACCGTTGCTTTTAAATTGTATTTACTGTTTCTAGCGTTGAAAGACTTATATGCTAATATTTGGATTCTTGATAATTAATACCAAGTTTTAAAATACCACCTAACACCTGTACTAGCTGGTATGAGGCAGTATTTGCCATCTCAATGGCCAATTAGGACAGATCAGGCAATTTTGTCGGTTCGGTCCAATATGGTTTTTCAGCACAGTAAGCTCACTGCATCTGGTTTACCAGGTGGTAAGCAAATTGGTTTTTCAATTGTACCCTACGGACCGATACCAATATTCTTTTGTATGGTTATCAGTATTCTTCTATTGTTTATCTAAAACAATAGTTTTAAGCAAGGTTTGTAATTTCATACTGTATTGACGTTTCGAGCTTTGCATGATACGGTACGGTATAGTACGGGTGTATCGCTCGGTGTATATATATATATAATATAATATACAAAATAAAAATCAATATATAAAAATACTATAAAAAATAAAAAGGGAGGCGTACATTGTCTCGGCAACGTTGCCTCCTTTTCTTCTCCTTGTCGTGTCTTCTCCTCATTTGCGGCATTCGGCGAAGACGTCAAAGGTCGAAGACGTCTCCGGCCTTCGGCGAAGAATGCAACGAAGGCTGCAGGCGTCTCCGGCCTTTGGCGAAGAACGTGGCGAAGTAGAAGCCGAGTCGTCGCCTCTCCGTTACCTCCTGGATCGGGATCATCGAGTGTGGGTGGTGTCGGATCGGGAAGCGTCGAGGTTCTCCCGATTCTCCCTCTTCTTTGAGCGCCTTCTCCCTTTTCTCCCTCGACGTTTCTTCTTCCCTCGCTGCAGCCAGGCTGATACCGCCCGGTATCGGGCGACGATGGTCGAAATCGATCGTTACCGCCTGATACAGCCCCGTATCATCCGATACCGGGCTAGATCAATGCTACTGCCCAGTAGTGAGCGGCCCCCGTACCGGTCTGCTGGTGGACCAGTACATACTACCCGTTACAGGCGGTATCATTCGAAATTAAAATCGGTTTTAAGTCCCTTGCATATGAGTTGTATGGATAACTAGTTTGAGTGTGTTTCAGAATTCTTTTCTATCATTTTCTCTTTATATATATATTATTGCTAGAAATGAATTAGATCAAGGATCTAAATCTTCGTTCAATATTGATCATGGTTTGTTGATCTACTCGAGTTAGTATGGTAATGGTGGTGCTTACTGGTTTGATGGGTGATCAAGACACAAATCGTCTAAGTCTCCGTCGGCATGCCCCGGCGTACCGTGTGTCGGTATGCCAGTATGGAGCAGTATGTATCGTACCATCGGCCAGTCGGCGCAGTCGGTCGACACGAGAAGTCGAACCTTGATATTGATTCTGGTAATACATACGACTTGTCACGGACTTAACTGGTTTCGCCTAAGTCGTGCGGCACCCTTGCGTATCCATCCGCAAAGGTTAGCCTCCCCGAAGCCTCCCATGGTCCCTTAGGACCCACAAAAGCGAAAACGGGTTAGAGAAAATGCCTCACTCGGGATTCACAAGCAAACATTTCCGAAAACACTTCATAGACAATGCAAATTACAAACAAACTTTACAAGCTCTGAACAGTTGCACAACAAAGGGTCAAAATGGTCCACTACAGACCGAGAATCTCTCATAAGTGTTCACATGACACAACCTTTATTTACAAGCCTAAAGCGACCACAAACCCAACTAAAATGAAACTATTAAGCCTTCGGCCGTCCCTCTATATGCTGTGTAAAGCATGAACATACCAAAAGACACGGACATACATAACCATTACATCAAACATCTTGTTTAAAAGTTTGTCCGTGACATTCTCCCTCACTTATTCCTTCGACGTCCTCGTCGAAGCCTTTGCCGACACTGCAACTCCTCGCCTTTGCTGAGTCTTCAATCTTTTGCTCCAGCTGCAATGCGCCTTTTGGCTCCCAACTGCTCTCCGCTACTGTCTTTGAGTAGTTGAACCTTTGATCCGCCATGCTGCTTCAACTCGCCAATGACTCTAACTCTAGTGTGGGGTTGGCTGAGTTGTGTTGATCCCTGTTGGTTCCTGCGGATCTTCCAGGTGAAGGAAAAGACCATCCTTACTATGCGCTAGTTTCTCAAATGCCTCATGCTGTTTGAACTGGGTGGATGCTTGTTGGAGCTTTAACGAACATCGCCTCGCAAACTTCTGAATTTTGGGTCATTCCTCCATAAAATTTGCCCATTGACTCTTCTTTCACCTAGTTGTCACTTCCAAGTAGATTCGCATCACTTCCGCTTTTGATTGGCATTCTGTTGGGAAATGAAGCGGATAATCTACTCTCAGTAGTACTGATTACCATTGGTGAGGATTTGACAACTATTGTCTTCTAAAATCTTCGAAGGGTCTTTGAACCTGTGCAGAGCTCCTTTGCTGGATAGATAAGAGAATTGGGGTACTCGGTTTCGCCCATTCTCTTAAGAGTTGAGAAGGCAAAGGTTACTTGACTTCGCCCTCCTCCTCGAGGTTGTACTCCATGCATCGAGCTGGTTACTGGCCTTCGCCTGCCCTTTGGTCACACTTCTGAAGCACTTGAAGTGTTTGCACTCCTCGCGTTGAGTTAGTTAGTGTGATTCACCTTTTCAATGCCATTAAACTTCTGGAATGTTGGAAGTTTTCACCCCAACTTGGAGTAAGTCTCTAGTAGTTTTGGTCGCCTCTGGGATTGTACTGTCTTCTCCATCAACTCGGCCGCCTACTCCACTGAGTAGCAACGGTACAACATCGCGTATTGCCTGCTTCGTTCCTTGGTCGTGCACTCTTGCATGACCCAAAGTCCTTCACTTTCGGCTATCTTGATCAGAAGCTCATTGACACCGGTCTTACGAAGTTCCTTGGCCTCTGTCCTTCAGCTTTGTCTCGGTACTTGGAGTTTGCCTCTGCATGCTCCTCCTCCTCGGCCCCTTTCACGACCAAGCGCTCTCCCTTCATGAGAGCAAGGGATCAATGACTTTTACGGAAGTCCCGCCTCTGCGGTACCCTGGCGCTGCCATGTCCATGGTCCGACTATCCGTCGCCTCGCATCTACATCCCTTTTCTTCACGATCGGTAGATATGCCTCTGTGGCACTCCTTCGAGTCCACCTCCATTCTAACTGATGCTTGATTTTGGGTAGCTAAGTCCCTCTGGACTCATCGTCGCTTCCTCGTCCCTTTCGACCCCTTGTTTCAACACCTCTGTGTTCTCCAAGCAGCTCTCTTTGGTCAATGGAAAGACAGACTGAAACTCCCATGCATGGCCTCTGCCATCACGTTGTAGGGTTTGTACCAATTCTATTCTCCTTAGCTTCCTTCGTAGCAACGTTCGCTTACTTGACCTCGTCCTCTGACTTGTCGGGCTCCCTTAAGCGAATATGGGCTCTGGAGCAGTCCAACTCTCCAGCTGCTTCGATTATACTTCTGCATGATCAAGTCCCTCCCATGGGACTCACTGGTACTTACATTCGAACTTTTCCCTTGGTGGAACACAGCCCCCATATGCCGATGACCAAGGCTTTCATCCGATGCAAAATTCGATGCACGCACGGAAGCCCCGCCTCTGCGCTACCATGGCCTTCACTCTTTGAATCCATAGCCCTTCTTGCCGTCGTGTTGTTCACCGAAGTGGAGCTTCCAATAGCTCCCGATCATACCTCCGTATGATCTAGTCCCTCACGGGACTCATTCGTATGTATCACATTGCCACGAACTGTTCCACCACGACCCGCTGCACCATGTCGCCTCCTGGTGACATCTCCATTGTATTCTGATCCTTGTGGGATGAACTCGAATTGTGAACCCTCCATGTGTGGCCTCTGCCAATACATCACAGGGTCTCTTCCTCCTTCGATTTTGTTCGCTCCTTTGGCAATCGACCTTCATCCACTCACTCTTGGGTCACACCTAGATGAAGCACCGCTCTAGGATAGTCCGTTGCCTGGTAGCTCCCAAAGTCCACCGTTCGCTGCAATTAGTGCACCCTTGTCTGGATCCTGGGCCTCTGCCCCTACCAGCACAATCTCTGCTGTGCACCGCTTCCTTCATGGCAACTTGAATGGCAACACCATGGCATATTCTTCAAGAGTACCTGCCTTCGCGTCCTCTTGTCCCGTGCCAAGGCTTTCTGAACCCAACTTCGCCTCCGCAGGTTGAGTCGCCTTAGTTCCTCCATCAAATGCTTCTCCGAGATAAGGTGCATATGCCCAGAAGCTCCCTTCGTCTTTGGCACCATGCAAGATGAGTCCGCTTCGTCAGAATGAAGGACCCATGGAACAACATGATCCTATTCTTGCCTCTGCAAGAGTTCATGTCCTTGACCTTTGTCCAAGGAAAGCACTGTGCCTCCGCTCCATGTTCCATCTTCTATGTTGACTCCCTTCATGCGGCTTGGGTACTTCGCCAAGTTACACCCAAGTTGCTCCGCTCCTCGTTTTTGCATTGAGTTGATGGTGGCTCTCGCGCCCACCATTCCACGGGTCAGTCCTCCCTTGAGTCCAATCTCCATATCGACTCCAAGTGTGCCCTCATATTTGTTGCTTTGGGTCGCTCCCCCACTTGATCTCGCAATGCATCCGCCAATGCATTCTCTCAAGCGAGATCATACGACGACTCCTCGCCGCTTGCTCGGTCCATTGAGCTTCGTGGAGTTGTTATTTGTTGAGGTACTCCTCAACATGTACGGTCTGTTGCACATGATTCTCCCTCTAGAGAAACCAGGATCTATCCCTCCTGGATAACTATCCCGTTGGAGTAACATCTCTCTTCGTTTCGGAGACCACCATCCCCTTGGACTATTCGATTTGTTGAACAAACTGTGCATTGTTCTGCCTCCTGCAAACGCACTTGCTAGATTGCAACTCCACGTCAATATAGCCCCCATTGCACCACTCAAGGCCTAGCAGCATGCTGAACTCGCTGCATACTTCAGCCTCCTACGGACGTATCCTTCACATGCCGAAGAGAAAGTTTCAATACTCTATGGCGTCGAGTTTCGGTCGCCTTAGGATGGTCGCGAACATTCCATTGTCCGCATACAAGCTCATGCATTAGTACCGAATTCTTCGAGTTAGCAATTCCCCTCACCTCTGTGAGCTTTGCACAACTCTTTCGGTCGCTGAGCAACTCATTCCACATTGCATGGTCTCATCCTTTACCAAGCGCCTCGCTTGCCTTGAGCACCATCAAGTATAGTTGTCAATCTTGAGCCGTAGCTCATACTCAGCCATCCTAACCTTTGTGCGCTCTGCATTCTTCTAAGCTTGCCTGTTCTCGTGGTGCCTCTTGCGCGAAGGGTTGGCCATTCCTCTGAATGCCAATCTCAGATGCCCGCTCCTTCAAGCGACTCCTTTTCCCTACATCTCCATGCCCATTTTCCCCCAAACGGTCGCGCGTGTGCTGACTGCCCTCAACGCAGCCCCGCTAGGTCCCCCACATTTGCATGCTAAGTGTTCCTATGAGTGCTTGTCCCGCTCTGATACCATATGTCACGGACTTAGCTGGTTTTGCCTAAGTCGTGCGGCACCCTTGCGTGTCCGTCCGCAAAGGTCAGCCTCCCCGAAGCCTCCCATGGTCCCTTAGGACCCACAAAAGCGAAAACGGGTTAGAGAAAACGCCTCACTCGGGATCCACAAGCAAACATTTCCGAAAACACTTCATAGACAATGCAAATTACAAACAAACTTTATAAACTCTGAACAGTTGCACAACAAAGGGTCAAAATGGTCCACTACAGACCGAGAATCTCTCACAAGTGTCCACATGACACAACCTTTATTTACAAGCCTAAAGCAGCCACAAACCCAACTAAAATGAGACTATTAAGCCTTCGACCGTCCCTCTATATGCTGTGCAAAGCATGAACATACCAAAAGACACGGACATACATAACCATTACATCAAACATCTTGTTTAGAAGTTTGTTCGTGATAGACTGGTACAATACTAGTATGGCTGGTGGGATGCCAACTTATGCTAATATGGTAATATTGAGTAACACAGTTAAAAATGAAAATAAGTAGTTATGTATCTAATATTGGTACTTGATCGAACTGGTGAATACTGGTTATTGACTCTATGGTCGGGACTTGAAGTATTAACACTGTAAATTCCAGCCTTTTGGCTCTTGATTATCTTTCTGTTTATCTTTGTCTAAAACATTTCAGTGGTAAGTAATTTTTTAGTCATAGTCTCGAGATTGACGATAGTTTTGATTCTGTGGATTCAGTTGATTCTCGTTGGAGTATGCTGCACTGTTAGTGGAGATGGATCAGATCCATATGCTGAGATTTCACTACAACCTTTACCTGAGTATCGAATACCTTCTGACGGAGTCACCATGACATGCATCACATGTACAGATAAAGGTCGTATATTTCTGGCTGGCCGTGATGGACATGTGTACGAAATGCAATATTCGACTGGCTCTGGTTGGCATAAGCGTTGTCGGAAGGTTTGTCTCACAACTGGTTTAGGAAGTCTTCTTTCAAGGTATGTATCTTGTTGCACAATTTGAATTGTATTGGTTAAAATTTGCTGCTCATGTATTTTTTTATTGTATGTTAAACTATGAATTAAACATTTTGTTGGCAAATGCTCAGGTGGATCGTGCCAAATGCCTTTAAGTTTGGGGCTGTTGATCCAATTCTTGACATGGTTGTGGACAATGAAAGACATATCATTTATGCAAGAACAGAAGCTATGAAAGTACAGGTGTTTGATCTTGGAGAAAATGGGGATGGTCTGCTAACAAAAATTTCTGAAGAGAAAAATTTGATCGATCCACGTGAGGCACAATATGGGGGCAGACGATCTGTTGGGTCAAGAGCAGTTGCACGAGGTGCAAAACCAACAATAGTCTGCATAGCACCTTTGTCTACCATTGAATCAAAACGGCTGCACCTAGTTGCTGTTCTATCAGATGGCAGGAGACTGTATCTTTCTACTTCCTCAGGTGGAACTAACTCTTCCATTGGTGGTTCTTTTCAAAGGCCCTCTTGTTTAAAAGTCATTGCAACTAGGCCTTCACCTCCCTTAGGTGTTGGTGGTGGCCTTAATTATGGTACCATGTCTGCATCAGGTAGGGTTCAACCTGAAGATCTGACTTTAAAGGTGGAAGCAGCATTTCACTCTGCAGGTAGCCTTGTTCTCTCAGATTCATCAGCATCTGCTATGTCCTCTCTTCTGATTGTGAACCAGGATTCAAGTGTGCAACCATCTCTTTCTGGTAACTTTGGAATGACTACGAGAAGCACACGTGCATTACGAGAATTGGTATCATCTTTACCTATTGAAGGGAGGATGCTCACTGCGGCTGATGTCCTACCCCTGCCAGATACAGTAGTTACTGTACAATCTTTGTTCTCAGATGCAGATGCTTTTGCTGGGTTGGGTGAAGCATCTGAAAAGCCATCTGGAAAGCATTGGGCTAGAGGGGATCTTCCAACCCAACATATCCTACCAAGGAGGAGGGTTGTGGTATTCAGTACCATGGGTCTGATGGAGGTAGCTTTTAACAGGCCAGTGGACATTCTTAGAAAGTTAATTGAGTCAAATGCTTCACGATCTCAAATTGAAGATCTTTTTAATCGGTTTGGAATTGGAGAGGCTGCAGCAATGTGTTTAATGCTGGCAGCAAAGTTAGTATATGATGCAGGAAATCTTAGCAATACAGTCTCTGAGAAAGCAGCTGAAGCCTTTGAGGATCCTCGGTTGGTTGGAATGCCACAAATTGATGGTAGCACTGGTTTGACAAGTGCTAGGTCTCCATCTGGAGGCTTTAGCATGGGGCAAGTTGTTCAGGAGGCTGAACCTGTATTTTCTGGTGCATATGAAGGACTTTGCTTATGCTCATCTAGGTTGCTCTTTCCTATTTGGGAATTACCTGTCATGGTAGTCCATGGGAACGTTGGTCGTTTTGAAGAAGGGGTCATTCTTTGCAGGCTTTCAGTTGACACGATGAAGATTCTTGAAAGTAAAATTCGTTCTTTGGAGCAATTTTTAAGGTCCAGAAGAAACAAGAGAAGGGGACTTTACGGATATGTTGCTGGTTTGGGAGATCATTATGGTTCTATTTTATATGGAACTGGTAATCAAGGTACAGGTAGAAATTTGTTTGGGAGACAAACTAGAAATGCTGATGCAGGAGATGGTGGTGCAGGAAGTAAGAGGCAGCGACTTGTATACACTTCAGCAGAACTAGCTGCCATGGAGGTAAGAGATTTGGAGGTATACAAGAGGTTTACTCAAAACCATCATATGGTTCTCTAGCTTTTTATTTCATGATGCAGGTGAGAGCAATGGAATGTCTGAGGCGATTGTTGAGGAGATCCAGTGAAGCGCTTTTCTTACTTCAACTTATTTGTCATCACAATGTTACTCGCTTAGTCCAGGGTTTAGATAACAGTTTACATCAGAAATTCATACAGTTGACATTCAATCAGTTGGTTTGTTCAGAGGAAGGTGACCTGCTCGCAATTCGACTTATCACTGGACTTGTGGAGGTAAAGCTGTTATGTGAACAACTTCTAAATTTATAACATGTTTGTATCACTTTTGTCCATAGAGTTAGCAACTACTACCAGGCTGTCCTTCATCCATCTCTTTTCCTTGCTTCCCCTCTGATTTATCTGACCTGATTAAATTCTCATTTCTAGTTCTTGCTTACAAGATACCCTGGTATTTGAGCTAATATGTTGAAACTTGTTCATCTTGCTACAGTACTATATTGGTCCAGATGGCAAAGGCACAGTTGATGAGATCAGTGAGAAACTAAGGGAGGGTTGTCCAAGTTACTACAATGAGTCCGACTACAAATATTTCCTAGCAGTAGAGTGTCTTGAGAAAGCTTCTGTCACTGTAAATGCACATGAAAGGGAAATTTTATCTAGAGACGCTTTCAACCTCTTGACAAAAGTTCCAGAATCTGCAGATTTAAGTACTATATGCAAAAGATTTGAAGACTTAAGGTTAGTTTACTTTGGTTGTGAGGTGAATATGAGAAATCTCTTATATTTATTTACAAGGTAGGTGGACAGGTAGTGTTTTTGTATAATCCTTGTGTACATGGGACAAATATATGGGCTCATGCTAATTGGATTGTATTTTTGTTCCATAATATTCAAGTAGTAATATCAGAATATGATAATAACTTCTGAATCCCATACTGTAGATTTTATGAAGCTGTAGTACGACTACCTCTGCAAAAAGCTCAAGCTCTTGATGCCCAGGGTGATGCAGTCAACGTGAACATTGATCCAGGACAGCGTGATAATACACTTGCTCTTCGAGAACAGTGCTATGAAATAATAATGGATGCCCTTCGGTCTCTGAAGGGTGTTGGGCAAAATGGAAAACCTAGAGAATTTGGCACTTCTCGACTTTCTACTGTGCCTTCTCTTGATCAGGCTTCTCGGGATAATTACATACAACAGATAATTCAGCTCAGTGTCCAATGGCCTGATGCATCCTTTCATGAGCATTTGTACAGGACACTGATTGACATAGGCCTTGAAAACAAGTTGTTAGAGTATGGAGGTTCCGATTTGGTCCCCTTTTTGCAGACTGCTGGCCGTAAGCCGTTACAGGAGGTATGTTTTCCTGAAAAATATAATGAGCTTGATTTTGTTATTAATCTATAGTTGTCATTGCTAGTTATTCATTTGCTTCCCACATGAATCGGAGAATAGAAGAACATGAGAACAAATGCAACACTACGCTGATAGGCAGTTAAATATTTACTCATCAGGAATCACAGATCACTGGGCTAAGCTAAGCTGTTCATGAATTAAAAACCAATTATAAACTTTACTAATAATCTCCACAGAATAGACAACATATTGTTATGATCATAAATCAAATGCTTACGTTTTATGGTTCCAGTGCATGTAATTTTGTTTTACATTGAAAATGAGCTATATATAAAGTATATTATACAGTGGAATTTGGAAGGATATATTTTCAGAAATTAGAATTGCAGAAGAAAGGTTCTAGATGCTGAGTTAAATGGCCCAAATTAAAGCACTCATTGAGCTGTAAAGCTCAATGTGCATCACAATGGGAGATACCATACGATTAACATTAAGGTGGTATAAAGTCATCCTGGTGCTCGGTCTTACAGATGTGCAAGTAAGGGTGATACTCGTGGACAACTTTCCTGTAACTCGAAGTTTTGCTTATGATGAGAGAAAAAGGGTTGCAGTCAGATCCAAAAGAAAATAATAAAAAGTTTTAAGCATTGAGGAGCAAAATTGACCAGGCACAAGTCTTGGAGATGGCACACCGGTGAAGTGGATTACCTTTTTGTTAAGTAGGATAAGAAATCATAAAATGATCAAGAAGCATATAAATTAAATATGATATTTAGGTTAGTCCTCAAAAGTCATCTCCTGGTTTTAAAGGTAGCATCAATGGCAACCTTCAAAGGAATTGCTGGTATGATGATGGCACCAATCTAGTTTTGCAGTTGTTATAATGTTTGCTACTTTGATAGGTATGGCTGTGCCACTGGCCAGCAAAGTTTCCTCAAAATGTAATCCAAGAATTTGCATGAGATTTTTTTTGGGAAAAAACCTAGCTTTGAACTCTCTAGACTTAATTTTACCCTAAACGAGACTCCGTTGGACCACTAGACAAATCTAAGGTGTCCGCATTCTGCATCAGTACCACTAGAAACAATGTGGAGTAACTGTCTTGTCTCTTCAATGTCCTTTTCTTAGTCTATAAACTAAGTTGGTTTCTTTGAGTGATTGATGTTCTGCTGGAGTAGCCCCATCTTGGTTGATGGTATGCACAAGAAGATATAACTTCATGTTGCATGGTCTAGCATGCTGGCATGCCGTTGCCATCACAAATTGTCTTGATGGGAAGAAAAAAGAAGGAAAAGAGAGAAGAACACAAATATCTATACCTTACAGTAAGTCAAGACCCTTTTTTAGTTATTATAGTGGTGTCAGGAGCTTCGTTGTTGTTGATCTGAGAATAAAGCATCATAAGAGGATCTTGATTTCCCTTTAAGCTGGCTTGACCTATAACAGTCATCTAGTTCAGTGAATGAATTTTTGTTCGACATGGAGTATCATCTGTACCCCCCATCTGTTTTGGTTGCAAAGTGGTGTATCCCAGGTGGTACATTTGTATGTTGTGATAAAGCAGTCTTCGTTTTATTTATTTTATACGATTATACAAAACTGAATATCACCTTTTAAGAGTGACGTAACCTTTTTGAAACAATAAGCAATAAGCATCATGGGTGAGCCATCTACCTGAATTTTGATGTAATTTGTTGGCAAGGTGACTGTGCAATTTGTATTTGATGTTTTAGGAGTTTGTTTGATGTTAGAGATTCCTGTATGTATATTTATTTTCGTTCAATATATCTGGAGTTTTCCAGGTTGTCCTCTTTGTTTTTGTTTGGCCATACATAATTTATGAAGAGTAGGTGCCTGGTGAGTACAATTTTCAATGGAACCAGATGGATTATTGTACAAGCATTCAGGAAAACTCAGGCTTTTTGAGATAGAGTAAGAAAAGATTTGTTGGGGATAGTACTGTAATCACTTGTGTATGGTGAGTACAATTTTCACTGGAACCAGAGGGATTCTCTGAGACTCACGTAAGAAAAAATTTGTTGGGGATTTTACTGTAATCACTTGTGCACCAAAATGGATAATGTTTACCCTCCAGAGAAATATTTTCAGTATGTATATACCTTCAATTTTGTAATCCTTTCTCATTTGGAAATTGCATTATTCTTTGATTTGAAATTTGGAATAAAATGATTTATGTGCTAAATCTGGAAAGATATGGTTCTTTCTCATAGAATTTTTAAAATAAAAGTTTCTTCTAGGTGTTATATAGAAACATTCTGTTAACTAATGATAATGTAGAAAATTACTGTTTTTTTAATATATTAATAATTCATATTTTTGGCCAAATGATTATTGAATGCACATTTCAGTTCAACATACCTGCAGATTTATGTTTTTTAAGAGATTATTATATTTTTGTTCAGGTTCATGCTGTCAATGTGGTAAATTCAACAGCTCTTCAAGGAAGTGATATGAGGGCACCTATTGTTTCTGGTCAGGCGAAATATCTTGACCTTTTAGCCAGGTACCATGTCCTGAAGCGACAGCATCTACTTGCCGCTCATGTGCTGTATAGGTTGGCAGAAAGGCCATGCACTGACACTGAGGAGGCTCCTACTTTGCATCAGAGGTCAGTGGGTGATAAATTTAAACTTTATCCTCTTCAAGTGCTGAAGTTGCAAATTTTGGAACACTTTTTAGGGATCTTTTACAATGATTCTTGACTAACAAATTCTTTATTGTCTAAACCAGACTTCAATATCTTAGCAATGCAATTATTCAGGCGAAAAGTGCGAGCAGCACTACAGGTTCAATTAGTTTAAGCAGAAATACTGTTGATGATAGCTTACTTGACATGCTTGAAGCAAAGCTTGTTGTTCTTCAATTCCAAATCAAAATTAAAGAGCAGCTGGAGTTGATAGCATCAAGTTTAGAAAACATGCCAGGTGGCAATGAGTCACTTCCAAATGATTTTTCTCCTAGGAGCAACCTGGTTGTTGAAGATGAAATTGCAAGGAGTGCTCAGGAGAAGGCTAAAGAGTTATCACTGGAATTGAAGAGCATTACTCAGCTATACAATGATTATGCTGTTCCATTTAAGCTTTGGGAGGTATGGACACTTTGAAATTGCTGATTTTCCTTTTCATCAATTGCTTTAGGGTTAATGAAGAATAGTCTCTTGATAGATAATTTCAAAAGGTACAGTGATATATTCAAATAACAAGTTAAGTCAGTTTGGTATGATTGTTTTTCCTATTAGGTAGCATGACTCAAATTCAAAAAAAAAATATGAAAAGATAATTTGACCTTTCTGGTTTTGTGTCAATAATATGGCATTGACTGGACGTAAGCTTGACTCAACCCCTAAACTAAATATAGCACATTCCAGGCTTTAGAAACCATGCTTGCATCACCTGAAGGATGAACTAACAATCTAACATAACAAAGACGTATGGGGTAATGCTTTGACTCACTATGCTGTTCAGTTGTTCTACCTGTATTTGAATTAGAGAACATAGTTCAAGGTCAATCATAAAATCATGTGTTGAATCTAATTAGTTATCTAAATGCAAAGTAGCACAGCTATCTAAAGCAAATAGCATGGCATATACTTGTCAGTATTTTAATGCTAAGTCATGCGTTCTTTTTGGTGGGGGTTTGGTAGAATATGTTCATGGAGTTACTATAATTTTTACAGTTTGATCTCCTTTCTTCCTACATAATAGAATCTTTCTACCAAATAAAATGGAAAACTGTCAATGCAAACAGTGTTATTTACTCTAGGATTTGGTACATGAATGATGTGATTGCCCTGGCATGGCTGCTTTATGACATGGAAATACCTAAAATATTACTAACTCTGAAAGCTAGGTAATGGTTTATTCTGAGTTGTTTTGTTCATCCATTTCTTCCTCCCAAGAGTAGTATTAATGTAAGGGGAGAAGTGTCTAATTGTCTTTTTAATCAACGTGTTCTTTAGAACCCAATAATCTCTTGATACAGATGGTAATAGTTATTGTCTCATCCGATAATTTTTTTCTTGTTAATTTCTTTCTTAGCAGCCATAATAAACAATTTATAAGCATTGGGGGTGCTTTTTTCCTTTTCAGTTTGCAGACTTGAAGCACGTTTTAGACTGTTAGGCATGTATTAAATTAGAAAAAGAAATCCTATCTTCTCGGTACTTTGACATGCTTTGTTTTATTGTGTGGTCAAGGGATACTAAGCTTTCTCATATGGTTTATCCTGCTCAGGTATGCCTGGAAATGCTCAACTTTGCAAATTATTCTGGAGATGCTGACAGTAAAATTATTCGGGAGACCTGGGCCAGGCTTCTTGATCAAGCTCTTTCTAGAGGTGGAGTTGCAGAAGCTTGTTCTGTGGTGAAGAGGGTTGGATCAAATCTTTGTCCTGGAGATGGGGCTTGCTTCCCTTTAGAGACTATATGTCTTCATCTTGAGAAAGCTGCTTTGGTAATTTTCTTCTCTGTGCTTGTCCTGATTATTAACTTTTGCAGCACATTTTGTGTGTTAATGTTTGCATCTCTGTTGAAGTATTCACTCAAGTTGAATTGATAAAATATGATCATCAGAGGTCTAGTTTCTGGTGTTTCTCTTAATCTGATTATGCTGCCCACATCTTTGTCAGGAACGGTTGACCTCAGGAATTGAGTTAGTTGGAGATGAGGATGTTGCTAGGGCACTTTTTGCAGCTTGTAAGGGTTCAGCTGAGCCTGTATTATGCTCATATGACCAACTGTTAAATGGAGCTATTTTACTCTCATCAAACCTGAAACTACGTCTTCTAAGGTCTGTTCTAGTGGTTCTCCGTGAGTGGGCAATGTCTGTACTTGCACATAAATTGGGTACTACAGCTGTTGGGGCTTCTTTCATTCTTGGTGGAGCATCATCACGGGAACAGACAGCAGCCATCGGTCAAGGAGTTTGGGATAAGATAAGTAGTTTGGCAAACAGGTCAGTTTCTTTATGCTGTGTTCAACATCATTAGGATTCAAGCAACAGACTGCATTTCTGATTACAGTTGTTCAAGTTCTTATGCAGCATATAGTTTTCAATACATGTATCCTTCTTGCTGTTCCTTTCTTCTTTCCTATGCAATGTTGTTTTGTTCTTCAAATAAATGATAGGAGTTCAATTTTTTCCAATTTATTTTGATAAACAGAAATGGTCAAGTAGTAATTTATCTAACTAAATGAACATCTTCATGATTTTCGGAGACAGGATTCTCTAACCTCCTCGTAACGTCACCTGATTTTGAATTATTTCTTGAACTTAACATCAGCTTTTGTAGGGGAAACCTTTCCCAGAATTTGTGTTACAATAAATTTTGGTTAACTTCATCACCATAACTTGCAAATAAGGTCCACTTAAGAAGATCCATGCTCTTTTTATATTTTCTATGACTATAAAATTTCAACGAAGTTGCTATGGTGATAGGACACGGTTTGACTCGGATTAAGTGCTGGGCTAAATGCATCAATTTGGTGCACTATGTTTTCTATAGCTTGTCATTCTTCCATGTGACATGAGATGGTGGTTGACAAACACATTTTGACCCATTGGTCTTCCATCTCTTTGGCACATCCAGGTACTCCAATTTTGTGGTTCTTGAAAGAATCTAGACAAAATTGTGAATTATTCTCAGGATTTTTAGATTATTTTTTGCAGGAAGAAAGTAGATAGAATCTGTGCTGTTAGCAATTAGCTGCATACTCATCAGCTTTTTTGTGGGATGTACATGATCTAATCTAAAGTAAGTTTACTATATAAAGAAACCTACTTATGTGATAAACAAGATTAATCAAAATATTTATAATAGTACTGGTATTCGATTTGATACCCTTTGTACGATGGGGGTTCCTTCACAAATAAATATAAAATATCATGTGATTTTTCACGTAGATATTCATGTAATTAGTTGCTCTTTCCAATAATATATAGTGAGCCTGCTGAAGAGCAGCTATGGGTTTGCACTCCCCATCACTATCAACTGCTCTATCTGTGGAATACTAGTAATTCCAATATTACTGGTTGAACTTTCATGCATAATTCATTTTCTGCACCCTCTGGTTTAGCAGAGAACTATTGAAGTGGATGCAGATTCCTGATGTCCTAGATTGGTTCCACTTATTCACAAAATTGTCATATCGTGGCATGTATATGATTAGACTGTTTCTGCCCTTTGACTTTGTGATGTCTTGAGACCTTGAGATTATAATTCTTGGTATTGCCTAAAAGATCTCATGAACGGGAGACTTGTCTTAAAATCTTCCCAAAAACAAAAAACAAAGAAAAAGAAAGAAAACACAAGTCTCCCGTTCATGAGATCTTTTGTGATGTTATATTGTAGTCGTTGATAATTATCACTTGATGATGGCTGCATCTCTTTTGCATTTGCTTCTATTAGAATTACTATTTCATTGTTACCGTAAAGCTTTGTTGATCGTTAGCTTGCAATAGCAGGTACATGACTGAGGTGCGACGCCTGTCACTTCCACAAAACCAAATTGAGCCCGTCTACAGGGGCTTCCGAGAACTCGAAGAACAAATACAGGCGTCTACTGCCTTTCAACCACTATAGTTCCTGATAAGACTTATATTAGTTGTTGTCTTCGGTGTACCCTTTTACCCATGTTATCTTGAATCACATTGGATTAAACACATTTCACCCTTTCTTGTATTTGTATGGGAACGTCAATCTGCCTCTTCGGTTCTGTCATTTACATGTATCTGTCGAGGTAAGTCTTCATTGTCACAGCTGTAGCTTCACAGGCACAAAGTTGATGTAGCTCTTCGTTCCAGTTTGGTGATATTATTCTGTATCTTTTTCCCCATTTATCTGTTAATCCTTTGCTAGTGAATGCCTTTAGCTCTCAAATCTCAAACGATTTGAGGTTGTCTGACGGGCATCATTATTCGTGACTTAAGTGGTGCAGTTTGTCTGGTAGGCTGTGTCTGCCTCTGGATGCTTACAACGTCATCGGTTCGTTTGCCGAGTCGTTACCGAAGCGGCTGCTCCGCACGGGGAAGGGTGTCAGTGTAACGGTGCCATGTGGCAGGGATGATTAAGCAAAAAGGCCAGGAGCCGAAGCGGTGAAAGCGAGGCGTAGAAAACGGGAAAGGAAACAAAAGAAAAAGAAGAAAGCAAAGGGCGTGGAAATAGTGAGAGCTCACGGAAAAAGGAAAGATTTCTCGAGCTCGCTCTCTTTCTCTCTCTCTCTGCCGGATCTTCTCGTCTCCTCCTTACGGAAGCCTTGCTATAGTTGGGGTAGTTTTCCCGATTTGCCCGTGTAGGGTTCCGATCGGGTCCGACGCGATTCTACCCTCCGCGATGTTCTGATTCGTGGAGGAGAAGGTCCGGAGACGGCCACCCGCCTCGATCCTTGATCGGTACCCTCGAAATCCCTACCCTGGTGCGCCCGGGCGACATGACCGACGCCTTGTCCTTGATCCCGGCGTCCGTTCTCCGGAACCTTGCTGATAAGCTATACGAGAAGCGGAAGAATGCGGCCCTCGAGGTATTGTGGCCGATGCCCTTTTGTTTATCTTGTGATGGCTGGTTGGTTGTTTGCTATGCGAATGGTTGAATTCGGATGTTGTGAGAGCGCAGATTGAAGGGATAGTCAAGCAACTCGCGGTGGCCAGGGAGCATGAGAAGATATCGGCCTTGATTAACCTGTTGACCACAGAATTCGCTTACTCGCCTCAGGCAAACCATAGGAAGGTTCGATTTAGAAGTCTGAAACCCTGTGGTCGTTCATTCTGAGCAGTGTTGTTTTGGAGTTGGGTAGCTCACTTTTTGATCTTCGTTGCCAACAATGTCGCTGGCTGTTTCACTTTCAGGGTGGCTTAATAGGGTTTGCAGCAGCTACTGTTGGATTGTCGGCGGAAGCTGCTCAGCATCTTAAGGTTAGCAATATGCAAAATACAGAATATCTTTGCCCTTTTCCTCGATTACAAGTATGGTGTTGTATCTTTCAACATTCATTTGAGTTTTTAATTGGCCACCAATAACAAATTTGTCATTTATGCACCACGAGTTGCATGATGATATACATTCGCGCTGAGCTATGTTTGGATCTGGTTAATTCACATGGGAAAAGGTTAATTACAAGGAAGATATAAAAGTTTCCTCTACTTTCCCAAATAGTATACTGTGCTTCACTGAGAAAGTTGTACGTGTCATGCAAATGAAGGAACAACTCCACTTAAAGATTAAATGGACTAAGCCAAATTTGGTATTCATTCTAAAGAATTGTCTTCTTAATTCTTACTCGACATATCACGATGTAATATATTCCATCGGAAGATAGGAAATTAATCTTTAGCATATCTGGGGTTGAAATCATCTCGAAGATGCATCACATTTCTTAACATACTATGAAAATATGTCTAGCATTAATTTGAATCGAACTAATGAATACGTGAATCAAGAAGCTTTATTGAAATCAATGATGAACATCTTATAATAACCAAGTATAGACGATCTACATAATGTGCTGTACCCCGTTATTTTGTCTTAGTGTTGTTTCAGAGGATAAGCTGGTGAATAAAAGATAGGCAAAAAGTGAAATTGCTGCAAAAGAAGGTGCCTAGTGCACGAGGCTCCCCCCAATACTTATATGTTGTGTGAGGCTTTCTTTGACTCGGATCCTACTCAACTAGGGTCTTGAAGGGGCAACCTTACTATGAGACTAAGTCTCACCCTTTTGTGAAAATGGTCTAGATATATTCATAAATTGAAGGTTAGATTATAAAATGATAGATTCAGAGCTATCTAGGTGAATCAACAATGTTAATGTTCTTTTTTTTCTATTAGAGAATGAACTAGTTACACTTGGTGCAACCTTACACTTTTTTTTCTATCTAGGTGAATCAACAACAGTTGTTGCACACCTGTGCCTTTCATGTGCCACTGATCTTTGTGGTCTTGGGTCTTGATGAATGCAGTTGCCTAGTGCCAAAACAAAGCATGTTTGCCACATGCAGAATTACTGAAGATGGATCATTGTGCTAACAATCCATGCATTATTTTAGATATGTCCAAAAAATTCTGTAATGCATGAAACTGTAAGGTTGTTCAAATGAAGGTGGAAGTGCCACAAAGGGCAGCTAAAAAGAAGATGATCGAGGAAGAAATGGATGGAGTTGGTATGAATGGACATGATGGCGCTTGGTTATAGAAGGTTGACTTGCAATATACTAAATGATTATGTAGCCTTTCTGCTAGTGCAAGGCATTCATAACCAAACAAATGAAAGTAATTATGCAGTTTATACAAGAAGGTTGTTACTATCAAAAAGCTAAACTTATGTTCAAAAGACATTTTTAATATCTCTATCCTCATAATCTATGTAGGGCTGTCTTCTTTCAGCTCATTCAGATCCTGAGACAAATATCACTCTTATAAGCATGTTTTCCTCTGTTCTTTGAAGTTCTCTCAAGTTTCAACAATAATTTTGGAGAGTTTCTCTCTTGTTATACGAGCTTAAATTGCAATGGTAACTTGCTTGGTTTTTATACAACATCTTAGCTCTTTAGTCCTTCCACAATTCACATTTGGCTATACTTGTTTAGCTGGGAAATAAATACCAACTCTGGAAATTTGACATCAGGTCGAGAGTGGAGTCTTCTTGATTTCAAAGTTGTGCTTTATTGCGGACACAAAAGTGACTGGAAAGTCTTGGATGATGCTGATTATGTAGTCTTCATGATCATAGGACTTTTGGTAGTTATAAATGATAGTTTTCCAGGTATAACATGAATGGGTATCTGTTCATGGAGTCTTCTTGATTTTGAAGTTGTGCTTTATTGCGGACACCACAGTGACTGGCTTGGATGATGCTGATAATATAAGCTTCATTATCATAGGACTTTTGTTAGTTATAAGTGATAGTTTTCCTGCTATGATGTGAATAAGTTTCTGTTCATATATTTTCTGATTCTCAATGATCTTGTTCTAATGCTTGAGCAGGAAAGTTGAATTGCTTTTTTAGTTTACTATTTCTAAGGTATATTATGAATTTTAGCTAAAACATTTTTTCCTTGGATCATCCAATTCTCAGCAAATTGTACCACCAGTACTCAATTCTTTTGCTGACCAAGACAGCAGAGTTCGCTATTATGCTTGTGAAGCATTGTATAATATTGCAAAGGTAAGTATGGACCTATTGCCTTTGCCAAATCAGTCTGGATATGTTTTGAAATTGTCTTGTACATTAATGTATTAGCTATGTTCTTACTGTGTATTTTTTAGGTTGTAAGAGGAGATTTTATAATCTTCTTTAACAAGATATTTGATGCACTATGTAAGCTTTCAGCAGACTCAGATCCTAATGTTCAGAGTGCAGCTCATCTTTTAGACCGGCTCATAAAAGTAAATTTAACTCTGTTGTTTCTAACTTGTAAACAATATTTCTGAAGATTTGTTGCTATCTAAAGTTGGGTTTAATATGTTCGCCAGGATATTGTGACAGACAGTGACCAATTCAGGTGCACCAGCTGGGCTTACGTTGTTTATTTTCTTCATTTCTGTATGTACTTCACTTGAAATATCTTTGCATGACTATTATTTATTTTCTAAATCTCTTTGAAGCATAGAAGAATTTATACCACTTCTAAGGGAGCGCATGAATGTGCTTAACCCTTACGTACGACAATTTCTAGTTGGCTGGATCACTGTGTTGGATAGTGTTCCAGAGATTGATATGCTTGGCTTCCTTCCTGATTTTCTTGATGGTAATATATCTGAAAAAAAGAAAACTCTACTTTTTTGTTTGCGCTGCTGTGGTGTCATAGGTGAGCAATTAATTTTTGCAGGTTTGTTTAACATGTTAAGTGACTCCAGTCATGAAATACGACAGCAAGCAGATTCCGCGCTTTCTGAGTTTCTTCAAGAAATAAAGAATTCTCCAGTAAGGCTTCTTTCAATGGATTATCTTTCAGCATTCCTGTGTGTGTCTGTCTGTATCTGTGAATCTTCCTTAGTCTCAAATCTGGTAGCTGTCATCTCTAGAGACCATAGTGCATAATATGGTTGTCGCTGTCCTATTTTTCTTAATTCCTGTTTTTCCATCTTGAAGAATGTAGATTATGGTCGTATGGCAGAAATTTTGGTACAAAGGGCAGGTTCTCCAGATGAATTCACTCGGTTGACATCAATCACATGGGTAAAAGTTAATTTCTTTCTTTTTACGGTCTGGATACGGAGTTCTGATAAAATGTTTCTTCATAGTTTCTTGATCAATAATTCTCTTCTCTAAAATTTTGAAGTTAGGCATCCTCAACCTATGGAAAAGTCATCTCATCTTTATCTTTGTAATTAAATTATTATTTGTTAGAACATATAATTAAACTGCATTGATAATGCAGATTAATGAGTTTGTAAGACTTGGTGGAGAACAACTTGTTCCTTACTATGCGGATATTTTGGGAGCTATATTACCTTGCATATCTGACAAGGAGGAGAAGATAAGAGTAGTAAGTCTAATGCTCATTTGCTGTAGTTGTTCGTAATCACCTTTGCAATAAAAATACCATTCTCCTTCATATGCTTTTCATGTACAGGTTGCTCGTGAAACCAATGAAGAGCTTCGTGCCATTCGAGCTGATCCATCTGATGGATTTAATATCCATGCCATCCTTTCTATTGCAAGGAGGTGCAGTTTTTAGTCGCCTGCGATTAGTTTGGCTTTAAGGTTACTTGTGCAATTTATATACATGTTAATGCACCTCATGTGTCTCTAAATGGGTGACAAGAGAAATTTGTATGGAAGGGTTGTTTTTTGTACAACAAACCTTTTTATAGGTCTTCTATATACTTATGGAACTAAATGGTATTTTTTTTATAATCATCTCAGAGACTTAACCAGTGAATGGGAGACTACTCGAATTGAAGCGCTGCATTGGATAGCAACGCTTTTGGCTCAGCATCGAACTGAGGTAATTGGTTAGTGATATCATTCATCCGCACATGTAGTAATTTTCAATCAAAATAGTACCTTTGTTTACTTTGTTGAAGTTAGCATGAAGAGTTGCATTTGTTGACTAATTATTAGCATATTCAGTTATCTCAATACATTGTTTGTTTTTGTATCCATTAGTTATATGAGGAATCAGGTTGGTTAAGCCACTGTTTTTTGTTGCTTTTGTCCTCCAACTTATACAAAGCTTTTCTAGTACAGGAATAAGTTTATAATTTTTTTTGAACAGGTCATTTCATATTTGAATCATACATATGACTCCTTGTTGAGTGCACTTTCAGATTCTTCGGATGAGGTACTTCTTCGAAGATTCTTCTTGATTAATCCTCTAAATGATAAACCTTTTATCTGATTTGTGTGTGTTCCAGACTTGATTTAATGGCTGTATTTGACAATGTAGAATGCCATTGGCCAGATAAATGACATTCATTAGCATGCCAAAATTAAATTGTCTTTCATTGACAAGAAAGAAAAAAGGGCCAATCACACATGGCACCATACTCCCTGTGAACTTACACATTGCTGGGGCTGAAGACTAGGCAAAGGGGGAATAATAATGAATTTTTTATGTATGCCACTTGTAAGCATGTATCATGCATTCACATGTTGTCATCTCCTGGAGGCTTCTTTCAATGATTCAATCAATCAAAATTCATTGGTTATAAAAATGTTCATGTGGTGTCTTGGTTGCATTTTCTTCATATATTGGCATGTTGCTGCTTTTGTCATGTAGTTGAGTCAACCAAAAGTGGACAAGACAGGCTCCATCTGACTCTTCGTATAAGATGGTATGGAATTGACACCCAAGCAGTTAGACTTCTGCAGTGGCATGCATGGATAATATCTTCCTTTTTGTAGTTCATCCTTCAATATCTTTTGTTTTCTCCTATCCGAGTGTTTAATAATTGTATGTACTTGATAGCAAGGTTTATAATTTCGTACCGAACCGAAGTATCGGTACGGTACGAGTATACCGAGCGTTATATTTTGGTGTACCACTCGGTATATATATATATATATATATATATATATATATATATATATATATATATATATATATATATATATAAGTTAAAAAAAAAGACGACGTCGTCTCGTTTTTCTGTCCGCGTGGGGAGAAGAAACGTCGCCTCGACGACGCTCGGTTTCTTCTCCCTGCGATGTCGCTGAGGTTTCTTCTCCCTGCGTGAATGAGGAGAAGTCGTCGACAACGTCGAGGCCTCGTCGCCTCAGACGAGGAGGCGACATCTCATCTGCGGTGTTTGGCGGGGGAGGGCAGCGGCGGATTGGGTTCGTCGAGGGAGAGCAACGCCGGATCTCCAAGTTCTCCCTTTGCTTTCTTTTCCCTTGGCTAATACCATCCGGTAGTGGGCGGTGATGGTCGAAATCGATCGTCACTGACCGATTTAGGGTGTTAATGGGGCGGAAACAACCCCAATCGATAGTGCCGCCTGGTAGCGGGCAGTCCGCGTACTAGGCTGCTGGCGGACCGGTATGTACTGCCCGGTATGAGCGGTATTATTCAAAATTAAAATCCTTGCTTGATAGTATAAACTATAAAATTCATATTAACCTAATATGCTTTTTTTGCAGAGCAGTCTTTGTTTCCATGTTTGGATCTGAATCTTAATATCAAATATTTATTTTTTTGGTGCAAGATTAACACTAATTAAATATCACTGTTTTACCTGTCAAACATCATTCGGTAGGATAAGGATATCAGGGGTAAACATGGTTTAGAACAAATAAAGAATTTACACTATATTCATCCATCTTGTAGTGCCATTATTTGTGCTATATCAGATTGTAAGGAAAAGGAGTTTGGGAAGATAAATTATCTGCTGTCATCTTGTATTTTCTTGCATTGCTTTCTTGGGAGAATTTTATATTGCCTACTTTGTTTTCCTATGCGTGTTTGAAACTCAAAAGTGCAAAGAAGGTGCAAATGTAGGCAAAGTGCTCCAAATCTTAGGTTATATGGTTGATCAGCTATATATATTTGTAGCGAAACCTTAAGAGATTCTTACTGTTCCAGAACTAACCCATTTAGTGCTGACAAATTTTGCCAGTTAGAAAAGGACCTGAACAAATTTTGTTTGTTACTATTCTTAAATTTTCTGTACTTGCCAGCAAATGCTGGCAAGCATATATGGTAGAAATTTCTTAACTTATGTTTGGTATGTACGTATTGCTTATTAAAGATGTCAAACATCTTAGAAGCATCTTCACTATCTTCATCACATCTATAAATTATTTTATTAAGTTCGCCAATAGTGCCGAAACAACTGTCTTCTCTTAAGGCTTTTAGTGTCTCTTAAAATTTTCCTAATATAGCTTATATGTCATATGCTCAATCTACTTATAGGCCTTTTCTGTTTCATAGTATTATCATTTATTGTCATCAATGTTTATGGTCTGTATTATGCGACCAACTTGAGATGTAGCCTTCCCTCTCATCATATGGGTATGCTGTTCTAATATATCTGCTATTGTGGAGTTGCATTTATATGGTCAATATATGCTCACTGTTGGGCTGGTGTTATGAAGTGTACCATCTAAATTCATCTTATATATTTTATTCAAAATAATACAATTTCCTGTGGTCAATCAACGTAGCATTGCTGCTATTCTGCTGCTGTATTTATGAGGGTTTTTCTTGTTGGCAGGTTGTCCTCTTGGTGCTTGATGTGCATGCTTGCATAGCAAAAGATGCTGAATACTTTTGCCGCCTTGTTGAGCTAGTAGTCTATAATTTTAAAATTGACCGTGCACTTCTCGAAAGGCCAGTCGATTCTTATCCTTTTCACTACAATCTTTATGTATGAACAATGAAGTAAACTGAGACTGTTAATTCTTCTTATAATCCAACATAGTATAAATCTCTAGTTCATTGTTGGTCTGCACACACCTATAATGTGTATTTGTAACTTGTACAGTTGGCAAAATTGAATTATTACAATCTTTTTTCAGGCGTGGGGCTATGATTGTACGCCGACTTTGTGTCCTTTTGGATGCAGAACGTGTTTACCGAGAATTTTCCTTAATTTTAGAGGGTGAATCAGACTTGGATTTTTCATCGGTTATGGTTCAGGTATCTTTTTTCTTTCAATTTCTGATCACAATAATGGACATTATTAACATTGCACAGAGCCAAAAAGAGGGGGAAATTTTTTCTAACATAACTTTCTTTGTGTAGGCATTGAATTTGATTTTACTTGCATCATCAGAATTGGCTGGGTTGCGAATTCTCCTAAAGCATTCATTGGTGACATCTTTGGGCATGGACTTATTTGTATCATTGTATTCTTCTTGGTGCCATTCACCGATGGCAACAATCAGTTTGTGTTTACTAGCGCAGGTGCCATATATATTATATAATTGCTACCTGGATATTTTGCCTGTATCTATCACTTCAATTGCTCTGACTATTATCACCTTTCATTGAAGGCATACAATCATGCCAGTTCTGTAATCCAGTCACTAGGGGAAGAAGACATCGATGGAAAGTTCTTGGTGCAGCTGGACAAATTAGTCCGACTTCTTGAGACTCCAATTTTTGCTTACTTGAGATTGCAGGCACAGTTCCTATACAACTCATTTATTTCTTTATTTTCCTTGCTTTTGGTAGTGATCCATCTCGCTGTCATGAATTGTTGAATACGAAGTCCTGTTTGGCAGTAGTTTGATTGAATATGTGCCTACATAGTGCACATGGCATCCTGCTCATCTTGTAGCAGTCCATCTTTTGTTATTCAATCAATTCCTGTGAACTCAATGTACCTCAGCCAAGTATGTATTATTTTGAGATGCCTTTGGTTCTCCATGGATACCAGCGTCCGTTGTTATGTGTAGCATCTGTTAGTGAAGAGTTGAATAATATATTGTTGTATGAAAACATTGGTTCCCATTCTTTTATAGCGAGCTGTTTGGTTGTTAGTTCTTAACAAAAAACAAAAAGTTATGTAGGCTTTTAGTAGATATAGTAGTGTTTACTGAAAATATCATGCTTACATGTTATGTGCTGCATATCCAACTATGCTTGTATTAAAAGATTTGAGCATAACTGTGCTATTCATTCGGCATAAAGTAATTGAAATGAGTAATCCTATTGCTGTGTAATCATTTAATTACATAACAAGCTGCTCTAGATTCACGCAAGTTCTCACAGCTATGACTCTTGATTTTGTAGAAGGATCTACCTATTACAAGTTGGTCTCCACCTTTAGTTAGTTCACTTAAACCAGCTGAAAGTATGAGCCAAGTTTAATCCGTTTGAGGTTGGATCGAACCAACTTGGTTAAGTGGATCAGGTTCACAAATTGGAAGTCTATGACCAGCCCAATCCTGATGCATTTTTGCATTTAACGTTGAGTCTAGGATCAAGTTCGTTAGTTTGACAATCTGGATGGTTGTCGACTGTGTTCAGCCAGCTGGTGCTAGCGATCATTCATGAGTGTTGGCCATGTCAGCAGTGGTGGTCATTGTGCAGTATCATTCAATTGTTGGCCAAGTCCAGCCATGTTTGGCTCACTGGCCTGAGTGGTGCATAAATGGCATTGGTTGGTTAACTTCCTCTGTTGGTAAGAAGACTAGTTTTGTCAGAAAGCAATTGAAAGAAGTACTTGAGGGAAGACCAAGTCACGAAGCCCTTACAACTGAAGCTATTCCTGGTTTTAACAGATTACCTAGAATATGAAGATTTTGTCCAGAGCTATCTTCTGTGATGTTTATTATAGTTGATCAGCCCTGATATGACATCCCTTGTGCTTTGACTTATTGACTTCTTTTGTTGGCTTTCTGTTGCACGTTTTTCTGGCATTGAGTTTTGTTGAGGTGCACCTTTTTCTGTCTTTTGCTAGATGAACGAGTTCTCATTTTCATCTTTAATAAGCAATATTTGCTTCAGATACCTGTACATGGTCTTCTTTCTGATGTTTCAACTAATATACCGTAATTGTACAGCTTCTTGAGCCTGGAAAACATACATGGCTATTGAAGACTCTGTATGGTCTTTTATTGCTTCTGCCACAGGTATGTTTCTCTGTTGGTGCATGTATATTGTTCATTTTTTAGGAAGCTCAAACTTTGTCTCCATTAGGCTTGAATATTTGAAAAACAGATTTTTACTACCTGATTGAGCACATACTTGACAGAAACCAAGTGGTTGACATGATTCATGTCGGTAGTTAAATTGATACTGACTTACAATAAAGATGTATGTTTTTGCATTCAACAATAAGATGCCAATCTAAATTGTTGGATGGAGTCTCCATAAACAATAAGATATTCAACTAAGGATGTACTAAGTTATATGTTTGTGCAGCTATTGCATTACTTGTGTCTGCATATTTATGATATTATTTTAATTAAAATAGTTTTCTTCAACAGATCTGTGCATGTCTCAGTGAAGAAATGTCATTCATAAGGCAAGCTACAACTTGTAGCCTCAGAAATTGGTCTAGTTACTGTTCGAGAAAACCAGCTTTGAGACAAATTTCTGTGTCTGTAGGCTATGATGAATATACTACCAAACAATTATGGTGGAGGCGAGGGGCTGATAACCAACCAAAAACCTTTTCTAGTTGCAGTTGCTGCATGAACTGTCGCTACACCAAAGCAGAACTTGCTGAGTCATGGAACTCACAAGTGATAACCCCTTACATTTTGATGGTTTCACAAGTAACACACTATCCAGAGCCAAAAAAGAAAGAAAAACTATAAAAGGGAGGGAGCGAATAAAAAGTAAAGAAAACAGAGGAAATATGAAGGGTTGTTAATCTTTCTATTCTTGAATCTGGATGCTAGCTTTTTGTCAATTCAACCTTCCCATCCCCATCCTTCCGCTTTACTCTCCCTGTTTATTAGCTAACTGATATGACTCACTAATTTGTAGTTGTATGGTTTTTTCTGTTTTGTAGATGCCTTTCAGCTTTTGCTGTTTCAGATGTCATAGTATTAGTGTAGTCAAAAGCGCTAGGCACCCAAAATATCCGAGGAGCTAGGTGCTCACTCGAGCGAAGCGAGACGCTCCCGAATATTATAATTTAAAAAATATATTTCATGATTAATAAAAATAAATAGCTGCTGTTAATTATTATAAACAGGGCTGCTCAAGCCCCACTAGAGAGCTCCCAGGTCAACTTAACCTAGATGGCAGCTTCTGTTCACCACAGTAAGCAGCTGCTGTTCTCACAAACTTAGACCAAAATAATCAACTCTGATTTATCTAAAAATTGAAACATAACCATAAAAATTGACAAACAGCAAAGAAGGCACTGATGAATGGGGAAGAAAGCAGCAGTGAATGGGGAAGAGGGAGTGGAAGAAGGCAGCGGTGAACGGGGAGGAGGGAAGAGCGATTGGGGGAGGGGGTGCTACGACGAGGCCCGTGGGGGTGGACGGGGCAGAGGTAGGAGGGAGGGGAAGAAGCTGCCACTGTTGCCATCGGAGGAAGACGCCGCCGCTGTTGCTGCTGGAGGAAGACATCATCGCTGTTGCTGCCGCTGGAGGAAGACGTCGCCGTTGCTGTTGGAGAAAGACGCCGTCACCGCTGCTGCTGCCATTGTTTGCCGATGGGAGGAACTCTGCCACCGTGCAGAAACATAGTGGGAAAGAGGGATTTCTGTGTTAGGGCATGAGTTGCGCATGGGGAAGTGGGATTTTTGCGTTAGATAACCTGTTCAATCGAACCAGATAATACCATTTTGGTTTGGTTCAGGCTTGACCTCGCCTAAGTTTAATCAGGCGGGCGCACTTGGGCCAAGGCGAGTGCCTGGGCCATGCCTGAGTGAAGTCACCTGACCAACCCAATAGGCGGGCGCTCTCGCCTCGCCTGGCCACCTAGGCGAGCACCTGGTGACTTCATTGCATGGTATCTACATGTTTAAATAACCTAGGCACACACTGTATTAAGATGTTGCATAGGTGTTGTGGCTCGTCTTCTGAAACATTTGGCTTAATGGTAGGGCTCCAAGGTGGGGTTGCAAAGGTGTTAGTGAGCTTGGAAGTTTGGACATTACTTGAAAGGTTACAGGTTAGAAGATGACTAAGCTTTGCCAAAATGAGGTTGAGGTTGTAGCTATCCTTGTGGATAACTCTGTTGAAGGACATCATTCATTTGGAGAGGTAGAACAAGAATGCTCCAAAATTAGGAAGGTAGAAACTTGAGGCAGAAAGGAGGCTTGGCCTTGCGTTATTTTGGAAATATTCAATGGGATTGTTGATACTCTTTCATAATTTTACTTCAAATATATATATTTCTGAGACATGGTGTTTTGCACAATGAAAGTGGCATGTGAGTTACATGTATATATTTGGAGTTATGGTTGCTGATAAACACGGGAGGTCAATAATGCAGATGGTGCATTCTAGTTTATTTTGTCTGTTCTCCTATGCTGTCAAAATATTGAGCAAGAAGGTACTTGTTTATAAAGTAAAACGATGGTATAAATTGTAGGAGCAGGAAGCTGGCCTGACTCTTGTGGTTTTGGTTTGTATTAGTGTGTTGACAAATGGTATGATGGTACGTGCTGTGGTACCTTGAAAGGTACAGAGGTGAGGAAGAGGAGTACCCAGGCCAGCAGGAATGGGTGGGAGTCACAGGAGGAAAAGAGGGAGGCCTGAACTGGACATGGAAAAGGTTGGTCCATGTGCTGGTTTGCTGTCGACTGCCAAATACTGCTCAATAAGAGCCAATCCGGATGGTACTTAGAACCATGAGTAAAAGACTAGCAAATGTTCATAAATATAATGCACATGGACTCGTAACTGCGGTTAACTGCATATGGTATTCTAGGGCAAATGAAGTTTCTTGAAGAAAATCCAAGAGCCCTTTGAAGTTTGTTTGGACCCTAGTCTGGTGTCGAGTAGGCAAAGTGCGAGTTTAATCCTCATGTCTACTTCTATCTTCCAAGTGTATGAACTTTAATTATCAACCATCTATTATACATTAGCATAATCCCTCACCATCACTTTTCCATGTACATTTTTATCAAACCATGCATCAAGGAATGAAATATTCAGGAATTCCACTGCACTGAAGTCCACCTTCTTGATATTGCCACAAATTACACAGAACTAAATGGGCTGCCAGTAAATTATGTTAAGCTGGGGGTAGCTCTGCAACTAAGAAAGCATACATTCAACTGAATTGTTGGGAATAAACCAAATTTAAATTATCAAACTAGGAATCTGTTGTTTTCGAAAGTGTTTCTGGCCTATTAGCTTAAAGCTCAGCATAAGTGTATATCCTGTGGTTGCTGTTTCTCTTGGTTCATTGTACACTTGTTAACTACTTATTCTCTTATTATATGCATGCAGCAAAGTGCAGCATTCAAGATATTACGGACTCGTTTAAAAACTGTACCATCTTACGCAGTCAGTATTGAACAACTAAAGCATTCGTCATCAGGAAACCCATATTCCCAGATTTTACAAATAATGGAGGACAATAAAACTCAAGATGCTGCAAATGTTTGTAATGCAATCAACTTTCCTGCAAGGCTGCAACAGTTTGAGCAAATGCAGCGCAGGCATCGGGTGCAGTCTAAATCTCATCTGATGTCCCTCAACACTACATCCTCAGCTGTTTCACAGGTTTGTGGTGTTTTCCAACTTGTTTTTCCGCATCAAAGTGTATCATCAACTTGTCATGTTTTCGTGATTTTGTTCTTCCAAGTTTCTCAAGTTCCCTCTTAGAAAACTGGTTAACTAAATTTTAGAATGCATTTTACTTTGGATTCTGATATGTAGGAAATACAAATACTCGAAGAATCACACCATTCTTCCCCTCGTCCTGAGATTTCTAGATTATCATTGAACATGCCAGAGCAATCAAAACCTTGAATGCCTGTTATTCTTGCATCTGCTTCAGGCCTCGGCAGTGATCTCAGCTTCTTAATTGCCTGCACCACGGCAATAAGATTTATTTCTGTGACCGGATCGCCCGGTATAAAGTTGTATATCTTCTCAATTTGTATTAGAGCTTGTCCTGTTGGTGGTGGCTAGGATTGGGATGAACGGTACACAGTCTGACATCTTGTCAGCCATTCTTTTCTGCTTAGGCATGATCTGCTCATGTGGTTTTGTAACTTTTTTCCTAATTAGAATACCATATGAGCCCTAGGTCTTCTGGTGAGATCCAGTTCTTTGAACTGTTTAGCTGAGGCCACAATCCCAAATGCAATTAGAAATTGTACATTGTAGTCTTTGTGCCCCGTGGAATATAATCTATTGTCATAATCATCATTATCATTATTATTATTATCATTATATTCTATTTCCACTTATTTGGGAGTCTTTTTTTTCTTTGGTTCTTATAGTTGTAACACGAACCAGTACAATATTAATGAGCAACTGTCTGCAATTATTTCCAACCTTAATTTTAGAACATTAATTACCTAAGAAACTTTTCTGGTTGATACGTTCCTCTGAATTGTAGAGATATTTATCATCTTTTGAACATTGATGAGGCTTTTTGGCTTAACACTCTTCTTGATTGTCTGCAGAATAATAAATTTAACTCAATAAATTAATGTTTTTAATTACTTTAACTTACAAGTCTTTGGTTAAGATTGCATTAATAGGGATCTTGAATGACTAAAAAGAGTTGAAAGTTTCATATTATCTATATACTCGTTTAGATTGTCATTTGTTTTTATTTTGTGATGCGTTTGATCAAATTGCATTGATCTTTTCTTCTTTTTTTTCTTACATCCATTTGTTTTTGAAACTGCTGAATTATTTTCTATATTCACGTCCCAAAGCTTCGCAATTGAAGATGGCTTTCAAACATGTTTTTAAAACAAATATCCTATAATAGAAAGAATAAAAAATAAAAAGAGCAAATCTTACGTCATAAATCTTTCTTACTTTTACTTTAGAGAGTAAACGTCATGACATAAATTAAGAGATAAATAACAAATAATGCTATAATGGCCCCCTCAATTAACGTTTTATTGTTCTCTTTCTATTTGAGTTCCTGTGATGTCTTGCACATCCCGTGACCTGATCTATCCATTCGACGGCTGTGATCGAGCGTGTTATCGTGCTCCGCTCGGCCCCTTTCTTGCTTCAAATCGTCGGGCGGGAAAACGAAAAACATTTCCATCTCTCTCGTTTGCTCGTTAGGGTTCCACTTCCAGGTCGAGACGCTTCAAACCCTAGCTTCCGATCAACGCCAAGATTTCGTTGCCTAGGGTTCTTCTTTCGATTCCGTGATCTTGGATCTCCGCCTTCGCGATGGGGCCGAGGAGCTAGGGCCGCCGATGGGTGTTTCACCTCCGTCTTTTGAAGATGAGCGGTAGAGACGACTTAGTGGGATGCGACGAGTCCGGTGGAACGCGATTCCACTTCCTCCAACCCAATCGCGACCTCCAATCTAACTGGGAGGTCGACCTCGCCAAGAAGCTTGAGGAGTACCTCTTGAAGATCTGCTCCGGCGAGATTTCTTCTGATCAGGACCACGAGCTCAACTCCGTGAACTTTGCCGAAGGTCTCTTATTTTAGATCCCTGGTTAAGTTTTCTTCTTTACTCCCCGATTTTTTCTGATTTTCTTGATTTTTTTGTCTTTAAAAATGGGGAATTGGGGTTTAGCTGCGCTGCTGCTACAGGGCTCCATTCAGGTGTATAGCCGGAAGGTCGATTTCCTTCATTCGCTGGTCTTGCATGCCTTGGAGTTTCTTTCGCAGAAGAGGTTTGGTTTCTAAACCTTTTTGACATATTTGGTAGGTTTGTGGATATCTTTCTGGATGGTTGATCCAATAAACCCTTGTCCTGTCATTGATTCATGAGTAAAGTTCACAATTTCTAGCTTTTACTGCATTGCATCTCATATAAACGAAAAATGGTATTACTATTTCACATCAAGAATGAGTGGGCTACTGTTGCTTCTTGTGATGTGTCTCTATTAATATACAACTAAAAACTTTTTATTCATTCATCAGAAGTTATAAATTGTTGAATTCGCCTGTATGTTTTTGGTGAATTTGCTATTTTAAATTCACACTTCGAAACTCTTTTTTTCAGTTATTTGTGTTTATCAGAGTCATAACGCAGCAGTAATTTCAATTGTTGAATATATATATACTACACAATATTCAAAGAATTATGAATTAGTATCTGCAATCCTTAGTCCTTAACCGTATGGGCTAGAGGTTTCGCAAATTGTTTCACAACTAATCTGTCAGTGCTTTATTAGCTAGGTTCTTGGTTGAAGTCTGTTTACCCTACGTGTTGATTTGTTTAAAGCAATTTTATGGTTTTCTTGTAGTCAGGGAGTTACTTATCTCATGCCATTCATATGCCACTCTATCTGTAACTTTGTATAGTGCAGCATGTACAGATTCCCTTTGTCTATCTTGAACTCATCTTCAATAGACTCTTGATACTTTGAGATTATCGTTTTTCCTTCTGTAGTTCATGATAGTAGATGTGTGTCATTTGAAATATGTGTTTCTATACTTTGTTCTTTTTTTTTTTTTTTTTTCTGTTCTAAGTTATAATAAGTTCCTGCCAGTAGGAACAGTAGAGGCTGCCTCTCATTGTCCATGTAGGAATTTCCGAATCTAGATTTAAACAGATCATGTGGGTCCATGTCATCCCCAAGTCATATCAGTGCAGAATGGGTGTTGATATGATTGCCATGAGAACCTACTTATCAGAATCATAGGAAGGCCCTGCAGGAAATAGGAACAACTGAATTGTGCAGCCCTATAATCTGGCCAAACAGGGCCATTTTTCTGGGCCGTCATAGGTTGGGACCGGTCAAAGTCTATCTAGCATATCTTGATTTCATTTTTATATATGCCAACAGAGTTTTCTTTTACTCAAGAAACTTTATTTTTCTTTCTTAAAATATTTAAGCCTTGAAACTTCCTATAATATTTTTGTACATCTTTGCAGGCATCATCAAGATGAAAATGCTTCTAGTCAGCCAGATGCAAATGGAGATGAATCCAATGCATTTTTTGATGAAGGGAATGAATTTTTTTTGGGGTTAGATGATGTGCCAGGTAAACAGTATTTGCTGTTTGTTTTGCTAGCTCGAAGGTGAATCCAACACTGACCTGGTAAGTAATTTTCATAAATCAGTTGTAGCAAAGAATTGTCTGGATGGTGAGCCTGAGAAAAACGAATCTTCAAAGCATTTTGCCAAGCCTCCTGCCAATTTGCTTGTGCTAGAAGGAGACTGTTTAGATTCCTGTGGTGACGGTAGTGAATTAGAAACGTATCTGGTAATTTAGTATCTAAACTTATGCATGTTTTGGTCCCTTTTGAAATTATGAATTTTTTATGTTAACTCAGTCTTATTTTGTTATTGCAGTTAGCAACCTGTGATTTTTATGGAGATTTTCTTTTGTTAGATCCTTGTGATGCTAGAGCAGTTTATGATTTTTCAAGAACAGGCAGTTCAGTGAGATCTAAAAAGCGCCGCAGTCCATTAAAATCTCCAATTATAAGATCTGGGGGAACTGCTCATAAATCAAGTCTTGGGAAAAACCAAGGCATAAATATAAATGAATTTTCAGAGGATTGTTATGGCTTTGGGATCAACAATGACACCCAGTTTGCTGGATCACATGTTGACCATGGTTATCCTGATGATGACATGCATCATGTAGATGAACCCAATTTTGCATGTTCAAATCCTCAGGATGAATCTGATGACGATATTGATGATCCCTGGAAGCCATTGAATCCTCATGAACCAGGAAACTTGAAAGTAAAACCATTTAAAAGAGGTGAGGCTTCACTTTCTTTATAAGGAGATATCTCTCTTTCTTTGTCTAACTTTTTGGCTCCTGCCTTGTTTTAATAGTAAAGGGATTTGGAAGGCATGTGACTCATTATTCTAGGCGGAACACCCAGACTTCTCAGTTTCCTATTGCAAAACTTGATGCTATCATTGATCCAGAGTTTGCAGAATCATTTAAAGCACAACAAAGTTTGCAGAAAAGATTGCACGAATCTGAACCACTGCCTCTCTTTGAAAAGGTGCTTTCTAGAAGTTTGTTTACTTGATGTTACCTATATACATTCCAAGCACATATTATATAAATAATCTCAGATCATCTCTCTGAATGTAGCTAAGAAGAACTCTCAACTTTGGAGAAGAAGTAACCTATGACTGTTTTTGTGATTTTGGGGATGGCAATGGTGAGAATGGAGTTGAGAATGATGTTCCTGACTTTAGTCAAGAGGAAACTGATTTACCAAATGAGATGTATGATACAGATGCAGAAGGACCTCTCTGCAATGAAAAGGTTACATTATATTAACATTCTGCTTTTGACTCTATTAGTTATCTAGGTTATCTTTGATTTGATGCCTTACATATCATTCATATGCAGCAAGGTGATGGTGCAAATACCTCTGATGGTGTTAAAGCTTTCGAACAAGAGAATCCAGATTTGCATGCAAACCTTGAAGATTTGTGTCGGGCACACCTGGTAAAGGAACAAAAGTGAAACTTTTATATTATGTATATATTTTCTAGTTGTACCAGGTGTCATTTTAATTGTGGAATGATTTGGTCTCTTGTTTCCTTTTTTGATTGTTACAACTTCTCCCACATTATAAAGAAGGAAATAGTTGTGCATATAGAGAAGGAAATGATTGTGCACACAGGTCGGCACAATATGCTAAAAACACAAAGACCACGAGACCTGGAAAAACGAATGGCCTTCGAGTTTTTCTCCTCTTTTATGCTCTGAGGAGCATGGATTAGTATGTAATAGCCTTCTTCAGCAATAATACTTTTTATATTTTGAAAAAAATTGTGTAATGATTTCTAACAATCACTTCAGTTGATATTTCTGTAGACTGATTCTAGGCACCTATGATATTTCTAGAAGCTCAGATGGTAAAAAATTATTGCACTGATTGGATGACCATTAAAAATTTTACATTATGTGCTACATCCAGAAAAAATAATTGCTTAATGTGCGGATCTGAACTTGTCTGACCTGCATAACTGCATTAATACAATTCTGTGAATGGTACCTGATTTGCCCACAACTTTCTGGACATGAACAGCGGAAGATAATTTCTAAGTTTTTGGATTCACCTCTCCCTCTCTCTCTATCCCTTTTTCATAAGTTATTATTCCTGCCTTTGTCATGTAAATGATAATGATTTTTCTGGATGCAATGTCTTACTATTATCTAGCTCAGTTGTAGTGAAAATGGTGATTTCTTTAATGATTGGATTCAGCTCTCTCATATGTTATAGCTCCTACCTTTATCATGTAAGTGATGATCATTTTTCTGGACACACCATCTAACCACTTTTATCTCAATATCCACTTCGAATCAGTATTTTCAAATTCAGTTATGCACATGATAATTACTATAGTTTGAACTATGTCTGATTTAAACTGGTTGCGGTCCAATCATACCAACTACAGATAATATGAAAATACATGTAAGGTAGATAATGATGAGTATCAGATGAATTAGTTACGTTACCAATATAAAAGTAGGGCATTGATTCAGACCTATTAGTGATGTTATGTGGATAGGACTGAAAAGCTAATCTGATAATGTAATAGACATGGACATTGATGGATGTTTGCTGTTACAATAAATATAATATATGAATGAAATCTGTGCAACAGTGGCAAACGAGAGGCACTTTTCCTTGGATCTTGTCTCCCACAGAATCATTCCAGATGTATCTGTGAGTTGGATGCTATCCAACCGGCTGATTATATGCTTTAAAAATCAACTGCAAAGATAATATTTTAAGTAAATTCTTTGGTTTTTAAAGGTTTTTTAACTTCTAATGTATTAGATTCTCAAGATGTTAAATTATAATTCTTTTATATGATTATTTGACAGTACTTTTTCTCCTGCTTGTGCCTGCATCGGTTTTGTCTTCTTGATGTATTTAACAATAACTCATCCAGTGACATATTCAGATTCAGTTCATATGTAGGTATCATTATAACACTGCAAGGTGTAATCTTGGGTGATTTCACATGTCCAAAGTAGACTCAGTTTCATTAGTCAGGAAAGTCAATTGGGTTTGAAGATCAAGAAGGATAATGTTAGTAACAGCATATCTCAACTACTATAACATGAACCAATGTTTTAAACTCTGATATTGGTTACAACATCTTGTATGATACCTAGGTACCTAATGGTAAACTGATCTGTGCCATCTGATATTTATAGAAAAAATTATAAAGAAGTGATACGTCGAGTGATACTAAATTGAATGGATACTGATGTTTGATTGAACCGGTAAATCCTGGTTGGTGTGTGTACCGATACAATTGGTATTATAAATCACGACACAAACAACCACCGGCTGTGGACTACACATGCATGAAGATGTTGTGAGAAATATATCCAATGGTCTTGATAAACGAAGCCTCTATTCTTTCTCTCATTTGGACTTGTGGTTGTCTATCCTTGAGGACCTTGTCATTTGAGACAAATGTCTTCTGTCCTTAATTTTGAGTAAGATAAACTTCTCTTCCCTTCCATGTATATTGGTACATGCAGTCTAGCATGATATGTGCATTGTTGGACTATTAAGGATGTTGTTCGTAGCATAGCTAAATGGTGAGACAGGGATACATAAAATTGGAAATAATATCGATGAAACTTGTGTTGCACAGGTGTTTGTAAAATTGGATTCTCTCAAGTTTTGTTTCATAATC